>NC_139003.1:19363483-19963483 GCF_964374135.1 Grampus griseus
TATAACAGAATTTCAGGAAGTGGGTCACACATATTTAGCAAAGTTTTAACCAAAGATTCTGTTGTGGCTCCTTGAAGATTGTAGCCTCCATCCTTACCCCAAAAGAATCAATGTATGGACCCATTTTTTCTCACCAGGGCTTCACCAACTTGTGTACATTTTAGATATTCTTCTCAGTAATTTCTAACACGTTTTTCAAGAATACTGACTTTAATTCAATAGTATCTTTGCAGTACGACATGAAAGTAAGAGACAGATTATTCAGTGTTCTCTAGAAACCAACACACAAACAAAGCAAGCAAAAAGAGCTAACTGGCCAACCTTATGCTCCAAGATACTTTTCCATTCCTTTCACATTCAGATCAAGCAGGAGAAACTACAGTAATCAATACTAACATTCTAGACACTAAATGTACCACATCAAAAAACAGTGTTGAGTTTGGGATCCTACAACATTACAGCCTACAGCTTATATAATGTTAAACACTGAGCCAAGAAAGAAACCAATACATGAATTCTGTGTGAATTAGTTGTCCCTTGTCCTGGACTTCATGGTACGTTTCATGACATTCTCTCCATGAGATGAGTAAAACTGATAAAACTACTAAGAGGAGATGAAAGGGGGGTGAGAAAAGTTAGGAAACAAGAATTCGTAATAAAAATGGGAAAAATTTAGTTAGTAATAGTATAGGCTTCACTCAAAATCAAACATTCACCTCTAGATTGATGCCAGTGAAAAGAAAATCAGGCAAAAACTGGAAATGTATTTAAAACATTCATGTATCACATGTGCAATCCACAAATAAATTTAAAACTCCTTGGTTTTTATTTCAAAGAAGTTAATTCACTCTAAAATGAAATTTTAAGTGACAGTAAAAACACATGGAGCCCAAAGGTACTGGTACTGGTAAGACAGGCTGGTTGAGCATGACTGCAAGTAATGGGAGATACAATTGTTGAAACCATGATGTTAATGTTAAAAATAGAGAGGCAGAAAACATGTTGCAACTATGGCATGGATGTTTCCCAACTGTCTTAGATCTTTGGCTCTTTTCTGGCTGCAACGGACATCCAGTCTAGCTTGGCCTCCTGGTCACTACATGTTTTTCTGCTCTTAACTACAAACCAGATCTTCTTACCCCACCAACCTTTTGATCATAAAATCTTTTCAACACCTTCAGTGTTAAAAAGGTTTTTAGCGGACATGCAGTCAGACCTTCCATCTTCACATCCTGCCCCCTCTCTCTCTCTGAATCCTTCCCCTGACAGGAAACTCCCTCTCTCCCAAAATAGTGTATTACAATATTGGATGGCTTATTATTGGTAAGCACTTTTACTGGGCAGGAATCTTACATCAACTCTTTAGCCTGAGTTTAGTCCTCTAATAAAATAGAATTAAAAGAATTACTTATCTATATGGGAACTGTTCAAACGTTTAAAAGGCAATGACTCTGTCTCCACCAAATCTTTCATTTGCAGCCCTGTGAATCCCCTCCCTTATATTACACACTGTGTATGCTTTTCTTCAGTCTCAGCTTCCAAAGCATAAAAATCGCACATTCGCAAAGACCTCATCATTCATACTGTCTACATTCAAGTGAGCTCTCAGTGTGACCAGACGATGCATTTAGTCACCTGCCTTTTATTTCCTCACTCATACAAAGATGTTCCCAAGGCTCTTCCTCTCTAATAGCCCACAGCACTGCCTCCATCAGTGCAGGACCCTGCTCACCACACGGAGGGCACTGACCGTGCACTATCATCATTCCTCTTCCCCTCCAACACTGGCTGCTGCTCCCTCTCTCCATCCCTCCCTCTTTAAAAACTGAACGCTGCCAACCTTTCAGAATCTTCCAGATTGATTTTCCTCAATTCTTTCCTCTCAAATATCTGGGAGAGGACGGGCCATGAGGAAATACTAACATTCATGGACCATGAGTTAGGTGCTTTGCATGCACTTTGTACACACTTTCCTCAACCGTTCCATCTTTTTGAAGGTTTTCCCATAAGGTGTCTCCATGCTGAATAAAGTTGCTCCTTTTAAAATTAAGGTATATTATTCATGCATCTACCATATGCAAAATACTGTGGTTGGCAGTGGTACAAAGATGAATAACCCATTATTCCCTCACCCAAAGGATCTTAAGAGCTAGAAAGAGAAAGAGCCATATATGCAAATAATATAATGTTTTTAACAAAGGAGAAAGGAGAGAAGATATGAATAAAGTAGCAGTGCAGTCACTCTCGAGTTTCTAAATCAGAACAGTGTTGCTGCAGTGGCACTTCGAAATTCCAAGCTGTTCACATGAATCATGGTCAAGTACTGTATCAAGTTTGATGCACAGGCTAAATAAAGTTCTTTGATCTATCTTTCCTTTTAAGCTATTGCCTTACTGCTCTCCTTCAATTCACTGGCAACCTTCTTAATGGGTTTTACTCTATCTCACATACCACATATTGGCTTCCCTCCTACAATTTAAATTTGAACCTCACTTCTAAAGTCAAAACTCTATCCTCTGAGAATATTAGTGAGCTGATTACCAAATAAAAGGTTTTGTTGTTTTTATACAACAAGACCACATTCCCTCCCTTTCGGCAACATCTGACATTGTTGACAACCCTTACTTGGTATCTATACTAATATATGGCTCTTCAACTTATACCTTTTCGACGAATCTTTATTTCCTGTTTCTCCTAACTCACCAAAAGGGAAGCATGAACCAAAGCATTCCTGGGATTTCCATTTTCTCATTCTTCCTCAGAAGAATTTTCTGCTCTCACCACATCAACTATCTTTTTGCTATAGTTGCCTGTATATATAAACATATAGAGATACAGGTTTTACACATACATATATATATACATACACAAAAATAAAGGTAATGTAACAGACAACTATGTATCTACCATGCTTTAACAAATGCTAATATTTGCCTTACTTGTATCATGTCTTTCTTTTTTTTTCATTATTTAAGAGGTAAAATGATAAAAATACAGCTAAAGCCCACTCTACCATCTCTTCCCTTTTTTTATACTTTGATTATACATATATTTATTGAGAAACAATACATACTAACGTTCTGTATGCTTTAAAAACTTGTACACAATGTTCATAGCAGCATTCAAAATAGCCAGAAAGTGGAAATAATCCAAACGCCCATCAAGAGATGAATGGATAAAATGTGACATATCCATACAATGGAATAGTATTTGGCAATTAAAAGAAATGAAGGACTGCTACATACACCATGGATGAACCTTGGAAACATGTTCTATCTGAAGGAAGCCAGTCACAAAGGGCCACACACCATACAACTCCATTTATATGAAATGTCCAGAACAGACAAATCTATAAAGACAGAAAGTAGATTAATGTTGCCTAGGACTGGAGAAGATGGGAGATTTGGGGGGTGGGGGGGGCTGGCAGCTAAGGATTTCTTTTAAGGGTAATGAAAATGTTCTAAAATTGATTGTAGTGACAGATGCACAACTCTGAATATACTAAAAGCCACTGAACTGTACACTCTAAATAGGTGAATTGGATGATATGTGCACTAGTATCTTAATATGGCTGGTTTATCATTATACATATAAACATAGCATACACATATTAGGTTACAATTATATTACATACATTACATCCACTTATAATAGTTATATAATATTACACATATATATTATAGTCTCTTAAAACTTATTCGCTTAGTACTATATTTATTTAGTACAACTAGTTTATCTTAACTGCTCCAGTGCATGGGGAGATAAATTACACTAAATTTATCACCTCCGGTACTTTTTTTCCTATTGGAAGTACTGCTACAATGAATATCCTTGTACGTCTCCTTGTTTTACACGTGACCGCTTTCTGAGCCCTAAAAGCAGAAAGGCTGAGATGCGAAATACGCGCATCTTCAGCTGTGCCAGGTATTTCCAGACTGATCACTAAAAATAAAGCAGCAGTTTGTTCCCAGCAGTCGTATACAAGAGTTCCTGTTCCTACCCATCCTTGCCAGCTCTTGGTGTTAACAAGCTTATTAGGTCTTGCCAATCAATAGGTGTAAAATGGAATCTCACCAGGGTTTTACTTTTCATTTCCCTGATTATTACTAAGGTTGAGCATCTTTCCTAATTGGCCATTCAGTCTTCTTCCTCTGCGAATTGCCTAGTCACATCCTTTGCCCATTTTCTGTTGAGCAGTTCGTCTTTTTCTTGATTTCTATGACTGCTGCTGAACTCTGGATACTTATCTTTCATCACATAGAAGAGCTGCAAATATATACTCCCATTCTATGGTCTGTCCTTTCATCTTCTTTTTAATGCCTTTTGTTAGTGAAGATTTTTATGTTAACGTATTACAAAACGGCAGTCTTTTCTTTTCGGGCTTGTGATTTTTACATCTTGTTTAAGGAATTCTTCCCTATCGCAATATCATGGAAATATGCACTGTATGTTTCCCCTATGAAAATTTCAGAGTTTTGCTTTTCACATTTAGACTTATATCTCATTTGGCATTTATTTTTCTGTACAGCATGAGGTGGGTGTTTAATTTTAGTTTTTTCATATAGATAGCCAACTTGATCATCTATCAAATCCATCCTTACCCCTGCTAATCAGTAACTGATACATTACTTTCAAATCTACATTACCTAGCTATTTTATAGACACTATTTTACAGTTCATGTAATAACTGATTCAGGCAAAAATCAACAATGTTTCGGTAACAGACTGTTAAGAAGATAAGCAAATAGTCTCTAAGTACCACTTTATAGAGTGCTTATTAATTATAAAGGAGATCTGCCCAAAAATACAGAGTTGGAAGAAATACTTTAATCGAGTGATTAAATGCAGCATCACCAACAACAGAATAAAGAAATATATACTTCCTGCAATGACAAAATGGAAAGTACACAACACCTCCTATGGAGTACTCTTGCCAAAATTTGCCAAACTGAATCCCATCAGGGGAATTAACTGGACAAATCCAGATGTAGGGCATTCTTACAAAACAACTGGACTGGACTCTTCAAAATATCAGTAAAAACAAAAAAGGTAAAAGGACTACTCTAGATTAGCATGACAAACAAAATTTAATACAAAACCCTTGGGTGGGTCCCAAATTATTCTTATTTTTTTTTAGAATTATTTTTATACAGTAGGTTCTTATTAGTTATCAATTTTATACATATCAGTGTATATATGTCAGTCCCAATCACCCAATTCTTCACAC
This sequence comes from Grampus griseus, assembly GCF_964374135.1. NCBI lineage: Eukaryota > Metazoa > Chordata > Mammalia > Artiodactyla > Delphinidae > Grampus > Grampus griseus. Next base: position 19,368,711 of record NC_139003.1, read on the forward strand.
CACCACCCCACCCCACCGCCGCTTTCCCCCCTTGGTGTCCATACGTTTGTTCTCTACAACTGTGTCTCAATTTCTGCCCTGCAAACTGGTGCATCTGTACCATTTTTCTAAGTTCCACATATATGCGTTAATATACAATATTTGTTTTGCTCTTTCTGACTCACTTCACTCTGTATGACAGTCTCTAGATCCATCCACGCCTCAACAAATGACCCAATTTTGTTCCTTACTATGGCTGAGTAATATTCCATTGTATACATGTACCACATCTTTAGTCATTCATCTGTCGATGGGCATTTAGACTGCTTCCATGACCTGGCTATTGTAAATAGTCCTGCAATGAACATTGGGGTGCATGTGTCTTTTTGAATTATGGTTTTCTCGGGTATATACCAAGTAGTGGGATTGCTGGATCATACGGTAATTCTATTTTTAGTTTTTTAAGGAACCTCCATACTGTTCTCCATAGTGGCTGTATCAATTAACATTCTCAGCACCAGTGCAAGAGGGTTCCCTTTTCTCCACACCCTCTCCAGCATCTGTTTGTAGATTTTCTGATGATGCGTGTTCTAACTGGTGTGAAGTGATCCCTCATTGTGGTTTTGATTTGCATTTCTCTAATAATTAGTGATGAGCAGCTTTTCATGTGCTTCTTGGCCATCTGGATGTCTTCTTTGGAGAAAGGTCTATTTAGGTCTTCTGCCCATTCTTGGATTGGGTTGTTTGTTTCTTTAATATTGAGCTGCATGAGCCGTTTATATATTTTGGAGATTAATCCTTTGTCTGTTGATTCGTTTGCAAATATTTCCTCCCATTCTGAAGGTTGTCTTTTAGTCTTGTTTATGGTTTCCTGTGTTGTGCAAAAGCTTTGAAGTTTCATTAGGTCCCATTCGTTTATTTTTATTTCCATTACTCTAGGAGGTGGATCAAAAAATACCTTGCTGTGATTTATGTCAAACACTGTTCGTCCTATGTTTTCCTCTAAGAGTTTTGCACTGTCTGGTCTTACATTTAGGTCTCTTATCCATTTTGAGTTTATTTTTCTGTATGGCGTTAGGGAGTGTTCTAATTTCACTCTTTTACATGTAGCAGTCCAGTTTTCCCAGTACCACTTATTGAAGAGACTGTCTTTTCTCCATTGTATATCCTTGCCTCCTTTGTCATAGATTAGCTGACCGTGGGTGCATGGTTTTATCTCTGGGCTTTCTATCTTGTTCCACTGATCTATATTTGTTTTTGTGCCAGTACCATATTGTCTTGATTACTGTAGCTCTGTAGTATAGTCTGAAGTCAGGGAGTCTGATTCCTCCAGCTCTTTTTTTGCTCAAGACTGCTTTGGCTATCCGGGGTCTTTTGTGTCTCCATACAAATTTTAAGATTTTTTTGTTCTACTTCCATAAAAAATGCCATTGGTGATTTGATAGGGATTGCATTGAATCTGTAGATTGCTTTGGGGTGTATAGTCATTTTCACAATTTTGATCCTTCCAATCTAAGAACATGATGTATCTTTCCATCTACTTGTATCATCTTTAATTTCTTTCATCAGTGTCTTATAGTTTTCTGCATACAGGTCTTTTGGCTCCCTAGGTAGGTTTATTCCTAGATGTTTTATTCTTTTTGTGGCAATGGTAAATGGGAGTGTTTCCTTAGTTTCTCTTTCAGATTTTTCATCATTAGTATACAGGATGCAAGACATTTCTGTACATTAATTTTGTATCCTGCAACTTCACCAAATTCACTGATTAGCTCTAGTAGTTTTCCGGTGGCATCTTTAGGATTCTCTATGTATAGTATCATGTCATTTGCAAACAGTTACAGTTTTACTTCTTCTATTCCAATTTGTATTCCTTTTATTTCTTTTTCTTCTCTGATTGCCGTGGCTAGGACTTCCAAAACTATGTTGAATAACAGTGGTGAAAGTGGACATCCTTGTCTTCTTCCTGACCTTAGAGGAAATGCTTTCAGTTTTTCACCATTGAGAATGATGTTTCCTGTTGGTTTGTCACATATGGCCTTTATTATGTTGAGGTAGGTTCCCTCTGTGCCCACTATCTGGATAGTTTTTATCATAAATGGGTGTTGAATTTTGTGGAAAGCTTTTTTTGCATCTATTGACATGATCATATGGTTGTTCTTCTTCAGTTTGTTAATATGGCGTATAACATTGATTGATTTGCGTATATTGAAGAGTCCTTGCATCCCTGGGATAAATCCCACTGGATCATGGTGTATGATCCTTTTAATGTGTCGTTGGATTCTGTTTGCTAGTATTTTGTTGAGGATTTTTGCACCTATATTCATCAGTGATATTGGTCTGTAATTTTTTTTTTTGTAGTATCTTTGTCTGGTTTTGGTATCAGGGTGATGGTGGCCTCACAGAATGAGTTTGGGAGTGTCCCTTCCTCTGCAATTTTTTGGAAGAGTTTGAGAAGGATGGGTGTAGCTCTTCTCTAAATGTTTGATAGAATTCACCTGTGAAGCCATCTAGTCCTGGCCTTTTGTTTGTTGGAAGATTTTTAATCACAGTTTCAATTTCATTACTTGTGATTGGTCTGTTCATATTTTCTATTTCTTCGTGGTTCAGTCTTGGAAGGTTATACCTTTCTAAGAACTTGTCCATTTCTTTCAGGTTGTCCATTTTATTGGCATACAGTTGCTTGTAGTAGTCTATTAGGATGCTTTGTATTTCTGCGGAGTCTGCTGTAACTTCTCCTTTTTCATTTCTAATTTTATTGATTTGAGTCCTCTCCCTCTTTTTCTTGATGAGTCTGGCTAATGCCTTACCAATTTTGTTTATCTTCTCAAAGAATCAGCTTTTAGTTTTATTGATCTTTGCTACTGGTTTCTTTTTCATTTATTTCTGCTCTGATCTTTATGATTTCCTTCCTTCTGCTAACCATGGGTTTTGTTTGTTCTTCTGTCTCTAGCTCCTTTAGGTGTAAGGTTAGATTGTGTATTTGAGATATTTCTTGTTTCCTGAGGTAGGCTTGTAGAGCTATACACTTCCCTCTTAGAATTGCTTTTGCTGCATCCCATAGGTGTTGGATTGTTGTGTTTTCATTGTCATTTGTCTCTAGGTATTTTTTGATTTCTTCAGTGATCTCTTGGTTATTGAGTAACGTATGGTTTAGCCTCCATGTGTTTGTGTTTTTTACGTTTTTTCCCTGTAATTCATTTCTAATCTCATAGCACTGTGGTCAGAAAAGATGCTTGATATGATTTCAATTTTCTTAAATTTACTAAGGCTTGATTTGCAACCCAAGATGTAATCTGTCCTGGAGAATGTTCCATGTGCACTTGAGAAGAAAGTGTAATCTGCTGTTCTGGATGGAATGTCCTATAAATATCAATTAAATTTATCTGGTCTATTGTGCCATTGAAAGTTTCTGTTTCCTTATTTATTTTCATTTTGGATGATCTGTCCATTGGTGTAGGTGAGGTGTTAAAGTCCTCCACTATTATTGTGTTACTGTCAATTTCCTCTTTTAGAGCTGTTAGCAATTGCCTTATGTATTGAGGTGCTCCTATGTTGGGTGCATATATATTTATAATTGTTATATCTTCTTCTTGGATTGATCCCTTGATCGTTATGTAGTGTCCTTCCTTGTCTCTTTATTTAACATGTAACATTCTTTATTTTAAAGTCTATTTTGTCTGATATGAGTATTGCTACTCCAGCTTTCTTTTGATTTCCATTTGCATGGAATATCTTTTTCCATCCCCTCACTTTCAATCTATATGTGTCCCTAGGTCTGAAGTGGGTCTCTTGTAGACAGCATATATATGGGTCCTGTTTTTGTATCCATTCAGCAAGCCTGTGTCTTTTGGTTGGAGCATTTAATCCACTCACGTTTAAGGTAATTATCAATATGCATGTTCCTATTACCATATTGTTAATTGTTTGGGGTTTGTTTTTGTAGGTCCTTTTCTTCTCTTGTGTTTCCCACTTAGAGAAGTTCCTTTAGCAGTTGTTGCAGAGCTGATTTGGTGGTGCTGAATTCTCTTAGCTTTTGCTTGTCTGTAAAGCTTTTGATGTACAGTAATCTTGGTTGTAGGTTCTTCCCTCTCATCACTTTAAGTATATCGTGCCACTCCCTTCTGGCTTGTAGAGTTTCTGCTGAGAAATCAGCTGTTAACCTTATGGGAGTTCCCTTGTATGTTATTTGTCATTTTTCCCTTGCTGCTTTCAATAATCTTTCTTTGTCTTTAATTTTTGCCAATTTGATTGCTATGTGTCTCGGCGTGTTTCTCCTTGGGTTTATCCTGTATGGGACTCGGTGCACTTCCTGGACTTGGGTGGCTATTTTTTTCCCATCTTAGGGAAGTTTTTGACTATAATCTCTTCAAATATTTTTTCAGGTCCTTTCTCTCTCTCTTCTCCTTCTGGGACCCTTATAATGCGAATGTTGTTGTGTTTAATGTTGTCCCAGAAGTCTCTTAGGCTGTCTTCATTTCTTTTCATTCTTTTTTCTTTATTCTGTTCTGCAGCAGTGAATTCCACCATTCTGTCTTCCAGGTCACTTAACTGTTCTTCTGCCTCAGTTATTCTGCTATTGATTCCTTCTAGTATAGTTTTCATTTCAGTTATTGTATTGTTCTTTAATTCTTCTAGGTCTTTGCTGAACATTTCTTGCATCTTCTTGATCTTTGCCTCCATTCTTTTTCCGAGGTCCTGGATCATCTTCACTATCATTATTCTGAATTCTTTTTCTGGAAGGTTGCCTATCTCCACTTCATTTAGTTGTTTTTCTGGAGTTTTATCTTTTTCCTTCATCTGGTACATAGCCCCCTGCCTTTTCATCTTGTCTATCTTTCTGTGAATGTGGTGTTTGTTCCACAGGCTGCAGGATTGTAGTTCTTCTTGCTTCTCCCTAATTATTCTTTAAAGCACAAAGCAAATGCTATTTTTGGATAATTGGAGAAATTTGAATATGGACTGTATATTAAATATGATTGTATCAATATTAAATTGTGTGTGATAATGGTACTAAAGCTATGTAAAAGAATGCTCTTATTGTACGAAAACATAGGCTAATATATTTATGAGTAAAATGTAATGTGTGCTATGTCATGTGTGTTATAAATACACACAAATATTTCTATAATTTTGTACAGATGTGTGTATACATATGATATATAATATGTATACTTCCACTGAGAGAGAGAGAGTAAATACTGGGAAATGTTAAGAAGTGGCAAATCTAGGTGAAGTGTGTATTAGTTTGTTTCTTTTTTTAGTATATTAGTTTTTATTTTACTATTCTTTCAGTAGTTTCCAATGTTTGAAATTTTTCCCCAGAAAAAGCTGGGGGTAAAAGTTATATTGCCTCTCCTGACTTACATCTTGAACTACTGCTGCCTTTTGGACATTTCATCTTAGATGCTGATTGTTATTTTAATAATAACCTAAGATAAATACATTTTCCATATAGCCTCTCTTTCTGACTTTCCTACTTCTAGTGAGTTCTTTTAGCATCTACTTTCTCTATTATTTAGATTCAAAATACTGTAGTCAACTTGCAGGATACTATTAGATTGATAATTAATAAATACTACAATAATTACTTACTGAAACCAATTTTACTCATTTTTACAATTATAGTAGAAAAATTATTCCTCCCAAATAAACCAGTGAGAAAGAATGTATAAGTTTGTCAGGGAATAAACTTATAAATCTGTGAAGGATAAGGTAAGTCACAGGAGAACTTTTAAAGAAAGCTAATCCAAAGTCATTCCTCATCAGAGAGTGAACTGACTTGTTCCAATTTCCAACCTCTTAGAACAAGAAAACCATCACTGGCAAGACATCTTGGAGCCACAGGGTATAGGTGATAAGGTATCAGGGATTCTACTGACCCAACGCCCTTGGCTGCAAGTCATCGACCTGCAAAGCAGATCTCTAAACCTGCCAAGAAAGTGGTGATGTAACACAGAGCATCTGTGCATGCACCCCGGCACTGTGCAGTATCCCCAGATTCTGGGAACCTCTCAGGGCTACAACCAAGCTGCCTTGACTTCAGGAGAATCTGACAACAGTTGGCACAACACAGAATCTTTCCTCAACTTGCTTTCAATGAACATTTACTGAGTGTCCGTGATGTGCCATACACACCATTATGCATGATGCGAGGTAAAACATAAATACAACATGGGCCCTGGGTCCAAGAGGGTCACAATGAAAATGGTTAAGAAAATAAAAAATTTCCACAGAGTATAAGTCAGAGAAATGAAATGTATACAATATACAGACCAGGAAGTCGATCATTGTTTTTAAGTAATAGGTTATCCACACAGGGACTCTGAAGGTTTCCCAGGTGGACCAGAGCACCACCAGGGCACATCAGCAAGAGTAAAAAGCACGTACACAGGCAAAGAAGAATGAAAAACATGAAATATTCTGGCCTGTTGCATGCACTGTAGGAGGATAAAGGGTAGAAGGTGAGAGGGAAGCACCACGACAGAGGAGAAGCTCGTGACCACCACACAAAGAAGATCATGAAAGGCAAAGCTGAAAGGTTTCTAGCCAAGAGTCAACTATGTGTGCAGAAGAAGGGGTGTGTGAGTGTGTCTGTGTACATGACAGTAGTGAAGTGACTGTGATTAGTACATCTATTCAAAGGACGTAGCACTTACTAAGCACCAAAATATGTGTCTGTCTTTAACTCATTTAATCCTATCAATAGTTTCACGGTATCTATACTAATTCCCTCACTTTACAAAGCAGAAATCTAAGGCTTAAAGCGACTACGTAATTTCTCAAGGCCACACAGCTGGTAAGCAGCAAAGCTCGATTTCTCTCCCCCAATTTCATTAGTACCTGTTAACCATTGCTTCATTCAATCTCTCAGAATTATTACTCCAGACTCTCCCCTGTGTGACCCATGTGGAAGCCAGATCAAACATCCTAATACGCTGCTTTCAACTTATTACTTCTGTGCTCAAATCATCTGAATGATCCCTTACTAACTATAGGAAAACATCCGAATTCTAAAATTTAATCTCTATCCTCCAAATTCCCAAACTGGGATCCCCAGAAAACAGATCCTCTGGGACACAGTTTAGAGTATGGAACGTTCATTAAGGAGTACTCTTGGGATCAACACCCACAGCTTCCTTTCACATAAGTAATGGAAGCCAGATGGAGCGAGGGAGATGTCAAGCCACAATAAAGGCCAAATGACAGCATCAGCTGACACTGGGGGGAGCTATGGAGGTAGGATGGCCCTTCAGTGTCATCCAGAATTGGGCTGAGATGGCCTGGCCTTTCTACTCTCTCACTGCTCAGTCGATGTAAGCCAACCCAAGATGAGGCATCTTGGGTGATGTGGCCCAGACTTCTGAAGGGGCTGATAGCTACAGACCTGGGCACCAACATATCTGATCTGATCTACAATACAATTATGAACAGTCCCCTATTTAAAACTTTTCAAAGGCTCCACTGCCCTTCCAACAAAGTCCAAGCTCATTAAGCATGGGCCACAAGTCCCAATGCGGAAACCAGGGTTTATAAAAATTAAGTCACTTGTACAAAATCCCAGAGCCAGCCAAAGTGGCTAAACAAAGTCAAGCTTCAATCTGACATCAAAGTCACTTCTAAAGTATCCATAAAATGCCAATGTGAGGGTATGGAAGGAGATTCAAGCTCGGGATGTCTAAAGAAAGACTATCTACGGCAACATTTTCCTAAGGGCAGTTTTACCACCTTTCTAGGTCCCAACAAAACATAACTATTAAATAGAGTGAATTAAGAATGCTCCCTGATAACTCCTTTGGATGTAAGCACTAAGCAAAACGACAAGGAATTTGGTTTTGAAAAGGCCAAATTACCAGCTTCGGCATAACCTCCATTGAAGCTTGTAAGTCCAAAGAAAATTCAATGAGCTGCGCAAAAGGAAAATAGCTGAACTCAATAGAAGGAATAATCCTGAAATGGGCCTTCAGTAGATGGAGCTCTCCCCTCTGAACTGATGCTGAACCACAGAGCAATCTGAAATCTGAAGAGCTGGAAATACAGTCATTCAGACAAAGGTTCTGAACATTTGCACTGATTAAAATGCCAATCACCCTTCTCCTAAGAGCACTGGCATTAACCCTGGTGTGCCAGCCACATTTCAACCCTGAATAATGTTGTTATTAAACATGAACTGAGCACCAATAATGCCTTCAGCACCTCTAAGAAAGAGACAGAGTCCCTGCCTAGTACCTCCCCGTAAAACAAGTGTTTTGAGAAAGACAGCAGAAGGACTGTAAACCACTTCTGGATTTTATTGTCATGGGGTAAAAAAAGAAACCCTCAAAATTTATCTCTCCCCTTAAATTTTAATTTTAACACAATTTGGGAGTCTGTTTATAGAAAAATGCCCTTTATAATTGCTTCTTTTTTCTTATGGTTGCTCTTGTCATATAAATTAGCCTTATGACCAGGCTCTGCTTTAATTAAGAGGGTATTTGATTCTACATGTTGATTTGGGATTAACATATAATTGTGAGGTTGCAGAACTGGGCTATCCTTAGATGCTAAAAAGCCTTGTACCAGAATATGGAAAAAGAATTAGACACTACCCCCAAACAAAGATGGAAATATTAAAATATCCAGAAACATTCCCAAAAATATATGTCTAATCCTCCAAACTCCCCACTGCAGCACACCACGTTTTTATCGGCTAACTAATGCCGGCCCACCGACTGCTGGCCAAAAAACAGCTGAATTCTGAAGTACTCAGCAAGTACAAATCACAAATAGTGCACAGCCCAGAAACTCTTACAAGGCTTATGATTAGACTGCCTGCTGCAGAGCAGGACTAACTTTGACCAGCAGCCAAGTAACAACCTCAAAAACAATACACCCTACAAACAAGCTCAGTAAAAGACAGTGATTATTATTTAATGATTCACTTTAAGATTTGGGGTCTTACCTGTTCCTTTCAAAGGCCATACTTAGAAGTAAACTATTATTAGAGAGGAACAAAAAACTTGCAACTCAACATGAAGGAAAAAAACTGTTTTGTTATTATGATTTACTTTGACTTTTAGAAGGCCAAAGACAGCAGGTAAAAACACACAATCAAGTATTTCAGTATAAACAACACTGCATGAGTTCCAAATAAACGATCATGGTCCACTTCACATTGGGACACAGCTTTTCCTAAGCCAGCACGCTTTTGTGACCTTGAAGATAAGTCTCTCATAATCTGATCATAATTTTCACCTACAGGTGCCTTCACTGGAGTATTTGATGTTGGGATGTTTGTTCAAACGACTTTGAGAATGTCAATTCATGTTTAAATGAAATGTAAAGACCAAGAAATTGTTCCACTTTTGCTGATGTTGAGTCCTGAAAACATTAAATCAACAGATACACAATCTGTGATACCATCTACTTAGAATTCTGCAAGTGTAAGGATGTGCTAAATGTACTGGCAGAGGTCAGGAAAAGCACAGGAAAAGGGAATTGTCTTTAAAATGCATAACTAAGAATATTTCTGTGTAACAATAAAAATTCTCAAGTTTATTTCTTTTTTTAATAACACCTTTATTGGAGTATAATTGCTATACAATGTTGTGTTAGTTTCTGCTGTATAACAATGTGAATCAGCTATACGTATACATATATCCCCATAACCCCTCTCTATTGAGTCTCCCTCCTACCCTCCCTATTCCACCCCTCTAGGTGGTCACAAAGCACTGAGCTGATCTCCCCATGCTATGCGGCTGCTTCCCACTAGCTATTTTACATTTAGTAGTGTATATATGTCAGTGCCACTCTCTCATGTCGGCCCAGCTTACCCTTCCCCCTCCCTGTGTCCTCAAGTCCATTATCTACATCTGCGTCTTTATTCATGTCTTGCCACTAGGTTCATCAGAACCATTTTTTTTTATATTCCATATATGTGTGTTAGCATAGGGTATTTGTTGTTCTCTGACTTATTTCACTCTGTATGACAGGCTCTAGGTCCATCCACCTCACTACAAGTAACTCAATTTCGTTTCTTTTTATGGCTGAGTAATATTCCATTGTATATATGTGCCACATCTTCTTTATCCATTCATCTGTCAATGGACACTTAGGTTGCCACCATGTCCTGGCTATTGTAAATAGTGCTGCAGTGAACATTGTGGTACATGTCTCTTTTTGAATTATGGTTTTCTTAGGGTATATGCCCAGTAGTGGGATTGCTGGGTCATATGGTAGTCCTATTTTTAGTTTTTTAAGGAACCTCCATAATGTTCTCCATAGTGGCTGTATCAGTTTACATTCCCACCAACAGTGCAAGAGGGTTTCCGTTTCTCCACACCCTCTCCAGCATTTATTCTTTGTAGATTTTCTGAGGATGGCCATTCTGACTGGTGTGAGGTGATACCTCATTACAGTTTTGGTTTGCATTTCTCTAATGATTAGTGATGTTGAGCATTCTTTCATGTGTTTGTTGGCAATCAGTATATCTTCTTTAGAGAAACGTTTATTTAGGTCTTCTGCCCATTTTTGGATTGGGTTGTTTGTTTTTTTGATATTAAGCTGTATGCACTGCTTGTAAATTTTGGAGATTAACCCTTTGTCAGCTGCTTCATTTGCAAATATTTTCTCCCATTCTGAGGGTTGTCTTTTCGTCTTGTTTATGGTTTCCTTTGCTGTGCAAAAGCTTTGAAGTTTCAGTAGGTCTCATTGTTTATTTTTGTTTTTATTTCCATTTCTCTAGGAGGTGGGTCAAAAAGGATCTTGCTGTGGTTTATGTCATAGAGTGTTCTGCCTATGTTTTCCTCTAAGAGTTTGATAGTGTCTGGTCTTACATTTAGGTCTTTAATCCATTTTGAGTTTATTTTTGTGTATGGTGTTAGGGAGTGTTCTAATCTCATACTTCTACATGTATCTGTCCAGTTTTCCCAGCACCACTTATTGAAGAGGCTGTCTTTTCTCCACTGTATATTCTTGCCTCCTTTATCAAAGGTAAGGTGTCCATATGTGCGTGGGTTTATCTCTGGGTTTTCTATCCTGTTCCATTGATCTATCTTTCTGTTTTTGTGCCAGTACCATACTGTCTTGCTTACTGTAGCTTTGTAGTATAGTCTGATGTCAGGGAGCCTGATTCCTCCAGCTCCATTTTTCGTTCTCAAGATTGCTTTGGCTATTCGGGGTCTTTTGTGTTTCCATATAAATTGTGAAATTTTTTGTTCTAGTTCTGTGAAAAATGCATTGGTAGTTTGATAGCGACTGCATTGAATCTGTAGATTGCTTTGGGTAGTAGAGTCATTTTCACAATGTTGATTCTTCCAATCCAAGGACATGGTATACCTCTCCATCTGTTTGTATCATCTTTAAGGAATTCTCAAGTTTATTTCTAATGACATCACAAACTATTAAAGACAGTGCTTTAATAGGTAAAGGGATTCAATGAGGATCTACAATCTGTAGATGGCTGAAAGATGCTTTGACTTCCTTATGTTCGGTTAATACTTAATAAACTATTTAAGGCCCTTTTCTTTGTGTCCAGAAATGACTTTATAGATGTAAGACATGAAGTTTAACTGTTTTTTATAGAAGAGGATACAAGTTTACACTAATATACACACATTCATTTGCCAAGTTCCTTTTGATATAAAAGATGGATATCTTTAAGATGGCTGACCATAACTTATTCACACAGATAAGTAATTTATGATCTATAGCCAAAATAAAAAACAAAGTTAACTGACCCAAAGATAGCTAGTATATGACTCTTAAGATCATAGCCCCATTCAATGTAATACCAGTCCCAAACTTTAGTAAAACAGGATGAGAGATGTTGACCCAGCACAATTTAAATGATCTAGAGCTACAGATGCTAATGTAGGTTTCAAACAATAAATTTTAGTACCATCTTTAGGGGACTTTTTTTTTTTATTGGAGTATAATTGCTTTACAATGTTGTGTTAGTTTCTGCTGTACAATGGAGTGAATCAGCTATATGTATACACATAACCCTTCCCTCTTGGACCTTCCCCCGCCCAACCCACCCATCTAAGTCATCACAGAGCACCGAGCTGAGCTTCCTGTGCTATACAGCAGGTTCACACTAGCTGTTTTACACATGGTAGTGTATTTATGTCAAACCTAACCTCCCTTTTGGGGACTTTTGATGTACCTATCCAAACAAAATACAAAATAAGACAGCTGACAGATCCCCACATGTGCACAATGTGAAACACGTATAGAGCCACATGCAGAGAAGAAATTCACGCAAGTACAGACATACATTCATCACTCTTAAGGCGTTTTTGACAACCCTAAGCAAAACTCTAATTTCCCTAATATAATGCTTTTTTCTCTAATACAATGCTTTCTTCTCTGCCTCCTCTGATATCCGATAAGATATACGTCCTGATAAGAAGAGCATGAGCTACCTTGAAACACATGCCCAACACATTATGATGATTCCTGCAGGCTAGCTGTATGGTGCTCATGGATAGAAAGCCATTTAAAAAGTACACTCACTGTGTACTGGCTCGGCAGGACGGGCTGTCTGGAGGTAAGGAAGAAATGAGAAGGTGATAAGCAGGCAGGCCCAGGTAAAATATTATTTCTTAGCCCCGAAAAGAGCCTCCCTGCAAATCTATATGCTTAGTCTCTATGTCTGTATTCGTAAAACAAGGCAAATAACTCTGAATGTTCTCTTAAGAAAATCATACAGATAGATTAATTAACAATGATACAGAACCAGGAAAAGGCAAAATTCTTTTAAAATGTTAACTGACATCACGTTTAGCGGCAAGTGAGGTCCAATAATTTCTAGTTCTTTCCCTCAATTCCCCACTCTAGCCCTGTAAGGCTAACTAAGCCAGAGCTATGAAGAGCCAAGTCATATTTCCAACACTTATCAAGCTGGCCAAAGGCAACATTCTTCAGAATACCAGATCCCTGGGGTAATTAAAACATAGAGAAAAGAAAGGAGGAATTAAATGAATGACCACAGCCTGCTAAATGAATAAGGCTGAAAAAGGCTAGTTGGTGATAGATATGTTCCATGGTAAGAAAAGTTGCCCAGGGGTCAGGATGAGGATAGAAGAAAGCACACCCACTACTCTGAGCTAGTGATCTCGAAAGGTAATAGTGGAAATGCTCAGAAAAGCCAAAGCAAATCAACTCCTCTGGCCATTTCTGGAAACATTTTGAACATAAACAAAGAAATGTAGCCTCCAGCACCTTCTGCCTCTCAGAGCTGGTGACACTCCACATGACTGCTTTGAGAAGACGGGGTAAGCACTGTGCTGAGATGCAGCACGGAGCACAGACGTTACATGCATCTCTCCCCTCGTGTGTGCAGCAGGCAGGTTCTGCACAGGGAATGAAATTAAGTGAGAGTAAACCACATACTCCTAAAATTCTGGTATTTTTAGGCCATCAAAATGGTAGCTCTGTAGCAGGAGAACATAACCTCAATAAAGTGGCAATAAAGCTTGATCATCCTGTTATTGTATTTTAGCTAAACACTTATAAATTTGCTAGCTGATTGTACAATCCCTGATGAGCAATGCAGAGGCACAGCCTGTGAGTAAGAAGGACAATGATTTATCGATATACTAACCTACCGGGAGGTTTATCTGATTTTGATTACACTTCTCTTTTTATGCAGTCACTCAAAATAGCTCCAGCAACAGAACACTGTCTACATAAGATGGTCCCAACACAGGCTACATATGGTGCTTCAGAAAGGGCTTTTGGTCTTATAAATAAAGTGTTAAATATTAAAATATGCAAAGGTAAATAAGAAGAATCATTGATACCTGTTTGACCACCTCCTCCTAGCCCCACAGTCCCAGAACCCATGGCTAGTGTCACCATTCTATGAAAACATATAGAATTCACAAACGGTAAACCGAAAAGAATATAGGAAGCAATCTAACATTCCAGCAGACTATTTAGACTTTGGTGTCAGACTGATTTAGGTTCAAACCCAATTCTTGCCACTTGTCAGCCAGGCAGTAAAACTTGGACAGAACATTGAAATGTAGGTAAAATGAGATCATCACAGAGCTTAGAACAAACGAAACCTTAAGTAAGGAATGCCACCACTACACCACCACCACCTACATCATCACCATCAACACCTCTACCGTTACCACACCAACTCCATCATCACTACCAATACCTACATCATAACTGCATAATTACCGAGAAGACGAAAACAAATTAAATTAAACCAAATATACATTTAGAAATCAATTATTAAGAGTAATCAAACATCCTACTCAACTCACTTAGTAGGATTATTGCTAAAACTGGACTCAGTAAAGAGAAACACAGAAGCCCGAGGTCAAAGCCTAATCAAGAAGAGAGGTAGAGGAACCGAACTAAAGTTTGGTCTAGGAGAAAGTCTTTGTCAAATCCAAGGGTAAACAATCCCAGCGTGAGGGCAAGAGTAGTTGTCCTAATAAAGAACTTGAGGCTTACTGCACACACTCTGGGACATGCATATTGGCAGCAATGGACTGTTCCCTCTCTCTCTGTGTCCAAGTTCAAAATTATAATACCACGTTACATTCCTATGGCATATGACATTTAATGAACCATGGATACATTCATTTTTATCAATTGATAACTGTCAATTGATAAATGGCTGTTGCCTAAATGAAGACTTTCTTTACAAGCAGATACAAAACTAATTTAAAGTGAACTATGAAAACTGTATTTTATTTATATGCTAGAATTCTAATAATAGGTTTCCTTCTCTGAAGCTCCTTCTAGCTATAAGAACTTCACCCTTTGTACTTATCAATATAGCAAAGAAACTACAGGAGGTGAAAAGAATCAAAAGAAATTTCAAGAAATACATACCCTCTTTTGACCACTAAATTAAAAATACAATCCTAGAAAACATTAAGGGTAAAACCATGTTTTTAATGTTTTAAAGTAAGAGAGACCTGGGACTTCCCTGGCGGTTCAATGGTTAAGACGCCATGCTTCCACTGCAGGGGGCCCAGGTTCAATCCCTGGTCGGGATCCTACATACTGCACAAAGCGGCCAAAAAAAAGAGAGAGAGACCCAACAGGTAATATAATGGACACAAATTGAGTTATATTAGTCCACAATGCTCAAAAATTACTAAGCATTGGAACATGTGCCATAAATACCAAAAAAAGTATTTTTCAAACCATGATCTTGTTAGGGTTCTATGGAGGTACTTGCCCTGTAGCTCATGGAGCCATTACAGATCATGCAAGAAAACAGCATGGGATTTGGAATCAGAATCTCTCCTGGGGTCAAGTTTACTTTTTCCCCTGGGTAGCCATGGGACTTTGTGTACATTACTCTCAGCTTCAGTTTCTTCATCTGTGATGTAGGAATAAAAGGAGATAACGCACATCAAAGAGCTTTGCAAGCAGTAAATCACTATTCAGGTATTACCTATACTGAGAACACCAAAGCAGACTCACTTTCGAGATGTTTTTCTAAGTCTTGACATGTTTTGTCTTTAAGATAATATGTATCTCGCTTACGGCCTCAGCATCTTTCTCTTTAATATGTATCTTGCCTACAACCTCAGCATCTAACACAGTGTCTTGCCCACAGCAGGCACACAAATATTTGCTAAGGTGAGGTGGATGGACTGGTGGGTAGATAGATGGATGGATGAAGTTTCTCTTTTCCTTGCTCAAAATTTATAATCCTATTACCACCTTAGGGTGGTGCATTTGTCCCAAAAGGCAAACAAAAATCACATTCAGAAAACAGGAGATTGTAATATTAGCAATACTTATATTATTTTACCATGATCTGAATAAAGAAACCACAAAAAGGAGGAAGAATCTTATTTTTTGCATTTTCCACAACTTCTCTATACCTTCTCAAATATGTGTTATTGGTCTTATGATTATTATTCCAGATCTTTTCCCTCTTCCTTCATGTTTAATACAGGTCATGGGCTATATACTAACATAAAATTATAAATTTTCTTGACATTTGTTCTACATACCTCATTAGAACTTTACTACCAAATCAGCATTGTATGATGTTTATAAACAAAGTTTCCATAGACTCAAAAACATCGTAAATTCTGCCTTAGACAAAATAAAGATACAATACCTAACTTCTGACTTCTTCACTCAGTCTCTTATTCAATAAATATTTCTATGCTCCAGGAACTAAGAATATAGCTGTGAATCTTTTCAACTAATGACGCTGGGAATACTGGATATCCACAAGCAAAAGAATGAAGTTAAACCCTTACCTAACACCATATACAAAAATTAATGAAAACTAGATTAAAGACCTAAATGTATAAACCTAAAACTATAAACCTTTTAGAAGAAAACACAGGGCAAAAGTTTTACCACATTGGATTTAGCGATTTAGCATTCTTGCACATGACACCAAAAGCACAGGCAGCAATAGGCAAACTGGACTTCATGAAAATTTGAAAAGTATGTGTGTCAAAAAACAATTATCAATGGAGTAAATAGGCAACCAAGGAAAGGGAGAAAATATCTGCAAATCATCTATCTGATAAGGGATTAATATTCAGAATATATGGAGAACTCCTAAAGCTCAACAACAAAACAACAAACCACCTGATTCAAAAATGGGCAAAGGACTTGAAGAGTTATTTCTCCAAAAAAGATACACAAATAGTCAATAATATTGCACATGAAAAGATGCTCAACATCACTGATCATCAGGGAAATGGACATGATATACCACCTCACACTTGTTAGGATGGCTACTATTAACACACACACACACTCACACACAAACATACACAGAGGACAAAACAAGTGTTGGCAAGGATGTGGAGACATTGAAACTCTTACACACTGTCCAGGGGAATGTAAAATGGTACAGCCACTGTGCCAAAAAATTAAAAATAGAAATTACTGCATGAGCCAGCAATTCCACTTCTAGGTACATACTCAAAAGAATTAAAAGCAGGGTCTCAAAGACGTATTTATACACTCATGTTCAGAGCAGCATTATTCACAACAGTGAAAACATGGAAGCAATCCAAGTGTCCACTGACAGATGAGTGGATAAGCAAAATGCAGTACATGCATACAATGGAATAATATTAAGCCATAAAAAGGAAGGGAATTTTGATATATGTTACATCATGGATGAACCTTGAATACATTATGCTAAGTGAAATAAACCAATCACAAATACTATATGATTTCACTTATATGAGGTACTTAGAGCATTCAGAATTAGAGAAAGAAAGCAGAATGATGGTTTTCAAGGGCTGTGGGGAGGGGGGAATACAGAGTTATTGTTTAATGAGTACAGAGTTTCAGTTTTACAAGGGTTATCGAGATAGATGGTGGTAATGGTTTCACAATATTTTGAATGTATTTAATACCACTGAATTGTACACTTAAAAATGGTTAAGATGATATATTTTACGTTACATGTATTTTGCCACAATTTAAAAAAATTGAAACAAAAATATATAGCTGAACAGGAAAGTACACAGGGCTTTAGAGAAGTCCACAACAGAGGTACGTAATCCTTCTTTGGAGGTCCCAGAAAGGTTGACATCAAAATTGAGAAATGAAAGATAAATGATAGTTACCCAGGGAAGGAAAGCTGAGGAAAAGTATCTTAGGCAGAGGGTAAGTTAAGGGTGAAAGTTTCGGGGCAGGAAAGAATAGGACCCCATCGAAGAACTCAAGTGAGATGTAAAAGCTGTCAAGGCCGAACTCAAGGAAGGCCTTATAAGCCACGCCAAGGAGTCTGGACTTAATCTTCAGAGTTGGGACATTAAGGAACATAAAATGAGAGTAAATCAGGCTAGATCAGTTTACAGAATGGTACAGTGACCTGGGGCTAGTAAATACCGCCCTGACCTAAAGCTGTAGACTTGCAGTGAGAGAGAAATTAGAGGGTTTCAGAGATGTGAATCGGGTAGAATTATTAAACTTTAGTGATCAATGTAGGACGTTTTTAAAAGATGTGGAGCATCTGGAATGGTAATATTCAGAAGTCACTAAGGTGGAGAACATAGCTGGCTTAGCACCTAGCACTGAGTTAAGCAAAGACACAGGACTCAATAAATAATGTTGGCATCACCATAATGGCCAGTCACTACCATAGGCCAAATTCATTTCTACTAATGTGGACAACCCACAGAGAAGTTCAGAGCTTGAGTTCTCGGTCAAATGTGATGTCCAGCCAGCAGTCCTTCCATAAATGCAGTGGGATCACAGGAATTAGAGGAAAAGGATACTGAAGAGGCAGGAGTAGTGACCACAGTTCTTTATAGACTTTAAACAGCTCCCAATCTCTCAATATGAAATGCTAAAGGATGACATGCATGTGGTTCCCATGAATAAAACGATTTCTCCCTTTCTTTCAAGAAATATTAGTGTCTTGCCACTCAAAAAGTGTGGTCCACACAGCACTGCCATCACCCGAGAGCATGTTAGAAATGTAAATTATCTAGCCCCACCACAGAACTACTGAATAAAAGTCTACATTTAAAGAAGATCAACAGGTGATTTATATGCATGAAAGCTTGAGAAACACTGAATTAGGGATCTGTCCACAACTCACTTCCCTAAAGCTAAAATAAACATATCAGCCTTGCTGCCCCCATAACTGAAGGAGTAACTCAACAACAGCCTTCACATTTTGCAGCTTACAAAGCAGTACACTGGTATTTAATGACAATTAGCATGAGTCAGAAAGTAACTACAGGGTATATGCGGGATTGCTGGGTTGTATGGTAGTTCTATTTTTAGTTTTATAAGGAACCTCCATACTGTTCTCCATAGTGGCTGTATCAATTTACATTCCCACCAACAGTGCAAGAGGGTTCCCTTTTCTCCACACCCTCTCCAGCATTTATTGTTTGTAGATTTTTTGATGATGGCCATTCTGACTAGTGTGAGGTGATTCCTCATTGTAGTTTTGGTTTGCATTTCTCTAATGATTAATGATGTTGAGCATCCTTTCATGTGTTTGTTGGCAATCTGTATATCTTCTTTGGAGAAATGTCTATTGAGGTCTTCTACCCATATAGCTGATTCACTCTGTTATACAGCAGAAACTAACACACCACTGTAAAGCAATTATACTCCAATAAAGATGTTAAAAAAGGACTTCCCTGGTGGCACAGTGGTTAAGAATCTGCCTGCCAATGCAAGGGACACAGGTTCGAGCCCTGGTCCGGGAAGATCCCACATGCCACGGAGCAACTAAGCCCGTGTGTCACAACTACTGAGCTTATGCTCTAGAGCCCACGAGCCACAACTACTGAGGCCCACGCACCTAGAACCTGCGCTCTGCAACAAGAGAAGCCACCGCAATGAGAAGCCCACGCACCGCAATTAAGAGTAGCCCCCGCTCGCCGCAACTAGAGAAAGCCCATGCACAGCAACAAAGACCCGACGCAGCCAAAATATAAATAAATAAATAAATAAAATTTATTTTAAAAAAAGATGTTAAAAAAAAGTAACTACAGGATTTCCTGCATTCAGTAGGCCAGAATACTTAGGCAAAACTAATATAATTATGATTTCTTCTTGTTTTAAATACTTTCCAGAGAAAAAATTCATTTCCACTACACATGTATTAGGAAGAACAATAGATAATTTACATTCTTATAACTCAACCCCAGTTTCCTAGTTTCCCAAAGGGCTATGCAAAGTCCTTAATTATATGCTAGTCTGGAACAACTATTTCATTAGCTAATTTTCTGCCCACCCCCTCTTGTCAGGTGAAACTGTTACCACAGCTCTCAGTGGAGGCACAGTTACTGTGTTTTGGATAGTGATTTGCCTTAAAAGGGGTAATTAATATTCCTGTTCCAAAATAAACACCACATCTATTAACAATAATGTATTCAGGAATAGATTAAAAGGTTGAAGAAGCTAAACTTACATCAAAATTTAGACCAAAAAAAAAAATTCATGTAAAAATCACTGTATACACTATTTAATACCTTGTTATTTAAAAAAAATCTTCAATTAAAAAGATTCGCACCGATGATTTATCCTCTAATTACTAAAGAACACAAAACACTGTCCATCTATGACAGACCAAATTTTACGGTAGCTAAAATCACTGAGAGGTTAAAAAACTGACTGAATGGACAGAGAAGAAAACAGATACTTCCCTATATTTGGATCAATATTAATACAAAAGCCACTACGAAGAGGCTCCATCTCTTCAGACGTGCACTTGGCATCAAGGAACAATATCGTAAACAAACAGCAGTGTTAACTGGGATTCTTAGGCACATCCTAGAGTGGTGTGAAAAGTCATGGCAACAATTCCAGTTGGTTAAAAGAACTTGAAAGACATTTTTATAACTTGTACTGCTCCCTGCACAACCTGGTGAAGAGTTTCAGAACCTGACTTCAGCCATGAACCTCTGGCTACAAACAGCTCAAGTCACCAGGCCGAGGTCTCACACTTCATTTTCTCTGTCCTATTTTCATGTATGTTTTAATTCCTGCATCTGCTCTTCCTTCCTTCTTTCTTATTCCCCTAGTACACAATTCATGTTCCAGAATACCCACTAATCTACCAATCTGTATACCCCATCTATCTCTATGCTCATCCTCTCATTATCTAGTTTTATTAACCCATCATGTTAACACAAAACAGGAACAAGACGGGTGATGGAAAGAAAGGAGGGCCGGAGACAAACCTTAGATAGTTGTTATGGCCAACAAGCACTAAACTTAGGAGAAAGAGGTCAAGAGAACTTCCTCAGAGAGATCTGGCTTTGGTTGCTAAAATGATGAAGTGAAAAACCATGAACTAGACTCAGTGCTCTGACATTGACATGCTGCCGTAAACAAGGAAAGCAAAAATTCCTCAGAAAAAAATGGAGAGAACCTTGTTAAACCTCAATCTCCAGTCAGTACTGTGACTCCTCAACAATAGATTACATACAAATATTAGAAATTTATTAAAGGGCTGCCCCAGTTTAACTAATGCCAAGTGAGCAGAGGGGCAGAGTGAGCAACCCATCAAACCTAGTAAAGAGATGTAGCTATAGTAGGTGATTGGTAAGTATCTAAGAAAATCTAAAGTCTCTATTCTTTAGGTCCAAGATCTTCAAGTAGCTGGATTTACAAATTGCAGGACTAAGCCTACTCTAAGGTCTCATCATGTCATGTCTGATCAACCCTAACAGCCGTCTAACTGCTTCTCCTGCCTCCAGTCTCCCCATTTTTCTCCAGGCTGCTCGCATGTCTTTAGTGCCACTAACCGCTGCCCCTGCAGCCCCAACTGTCTTGAATGTACGCTCAAAATGCATATAAAAGCACTACTATGCCTAACACAAAAATGATATTCAGTAAGTGTCCGTTACTACGAATCCTTAGCTGACATTCAAGATCCTCAAAAATCTGGCCCCTACTCACCTCTTTGAACGATGACTACGCCCTCATAGGAATCATCTACTGCAAACAAACGGGGATACTGACTCACTGTAACCAGCAATGCCACACGCAAGATATCTCTATTTTCCCTGCTTGGAATATACGCCACTCTACCCTCCTGCTTTTTCCGTCTCTTCACTCACTCCTACTCTACTGTACAAGCTCTCTATCCTCAGGAGCAGTCCGGCTCTAATCCCACCTCTAAAAGGGCCCAACTTCACTCCTGGGATGTCCAATAGCTTATTTTCTCTACACCACACGTGTGCTGTGCATCTTTCTGTGAATATTAAGCACTACTTTAAACTGGTGAGATAAAATTTCTGGAACGTATAAAGATGAGTTTCATAACTGAAGCAACATCTCAGCATGAAAACTCATTGTGCCCAAAATTCCAACTATACTGATCTTTATGTCTCTAGGTTGTAAGACAGAATCTTGCCCTCAAATGAACAAGTAATGAGAGAGTTTCAGAGTCCCTGACAGTGTCTTATTTCTTGACCTCAGTGTTGATTACATGGGTATGCCTAGTTTGTAAAAACATGTGAAAAATATACACTTATGAGATGTATATTCTTGTATTTATAAAAAATACAAAATAAGCAGGTGGAGAAGGTGAAAGAAGATTAAAAGAGAAAAACCTAAGATATATAATCTGTACAAAGGAAATAAATTCATTCTCAAATATTGGTCTGGCAGCCATGTCAGTAGTCCCAGGCACCTAGTTATCTCCAAGGGTATTTAAGAATGCTTACCTTTAGTGGTTTAAAAGCTATTAATCACTTTTACCCTTTTAACAAGGTGTAGCTCAGCTGAAATAAAAACTATAAACTAAAAATGTCAACATTTCAAAGGATAATACCCTCATAATTTATGGAAATACCAGGAGGACCAGCTAATTACATGAATAAAGCACTTTGGAAATGTAAATGGTCTACAAATTCTAAATGATGATGATAATGACGGTTGAATTATCTGTATTTTTACCCTTACAAATGTAATTTAAAAATAATAAGCACTTACATACCGCTTTACATTCTCTAATCAGCTTAGAGATACTAATCAAGCCACAGGTCATCCTCTGAAATACATGCAAATAATTCCATACAGAGAAAATGTAAGCGAAGTCACTAAGTTAGGCTCACACTGAAAGGAACTAAAGGGAATCAAGTTCTCTTTGGTCCCTAGGACTTCAGTTGAGAAGGTGGAACATGAGGAAATAAACAGAAGAGGACAACAAAAACTCAGCTTTGTTTTGCTTTTAGCTCCCTTTTTAACACTGGCTTCAAGAAAGAAAGCATTATTGCGGAATACGTGGAAAGGAAATGTTATTAAATGACGATCTGGCCCCACTATGTTTTAGTCCACATAGTGACTAAAGCACACATGTAAATAAAGCAAATGCGGAGTGAGTGTAAAACAAAGAAAAGGGTTCACATGCAAGTGTACAAGGTCACTGAGATGCGGGATCAAAAGCAACTGTCTGTAACCATACTAGGGAAATGCTGATATAACCCTATTTCCTAATAGGACCATGTACACACACATATCCTTTCACTTATACTGGAGTCGACTGAAAATGGCACCCAAGCTTAACTATGAACGAAAGCAAGGAGATAGCTTGACCTATGTGAAATAAAACTTAACCTGGGAGGTTATAGCCCGTATGTACTTATGATATTCTGGTCCATCCATCTTGTAGAAGATTCCCAAGACTTTATGTGTGGGAGTTCTGGCCTGGAAGGTCTGCCTAATTGCCTCTACAAATATTTTTTTCAGATTACGACAAGCATATTAAGCTTACGTGGTAAGATACCATAATAAAGGGAAGGAGACAAAGCCATAAAGGTTTATATAATTTTTGAAAACAATGGAGACAATATATCATGGTGGCTAAGTGTTTAACTGAGATTAGACAAAGCTGAGTTTAAATCTCTGCATCACCACTTAATGGCTGGGCAAGTCACTTAGCCTCTTTAAATCTCACTTTTGCCACCTTGAGAGAAAGAATAATAATGGCATTATCAATGTGGGGATTAAATGGGATAATGTGTATAAACTATAAACATGTGGTAAATGCTCAATAAATGTCAACTGTAATTTATACACTTTTTCATTATTAATGGAGAAAATAGTTTAGAGGGAAGAGAATGGTGTATCTACACTAGAGGAATGGCAAGTACAAATGCTCAGAGGTAAAAGAGGATGAATTATGAATATTGAAAGACAAGTGAAGATGGCAGTGTGGGAAGATGCCAAGTTGGCATCTGCCCACAACTAGGGCACCTGTCGGCCGCTGGTGGGGAACCCTAATGCCCAAGGTGACGGGAGGAACCCCCAAGGGAACTGGTAGGACGTGGGGGGACAGAGGGGGGAGGAGAAGTGGACGCCAGACAGGATTGGTGCCTCGGAGGCCAGGGAGATCAGGAGAGGCAAGCGGGAGAGACCCTCAGGGAAGAGGGGGAGAGGAGTGGGGGGCGACTGCCTGGCCCACATGGGCCAGCGAGCCTGCTGAGCTCCCAGGCCGGTACCCCCCCCCCAAAGCCCCATCCAGTACGCGTGGGTTCTGGGAGCGTAAGAGGGAGGCCAGGGAGATCAGGAGAGGCAGGCAAGAGGAGCCATCCGGAGGGAGCGGGAGAGGAATGGAGGGCAATTGCCCCACCCACCTAGGCACTGGGAGTCTGCTGAGCTCCCAGGCCGATCCCCTGCCCTCAAAGGCCCCCACCTCCTCCAGACTGCGTGGGTCCTTGAGGGCATAGGAGGGAGGCCAGGGAAACCAGGAGAGGCAGGGGGGGGAAGGGCCCTCCCGGAGGAGGAGAGGAGCAGAGGGCAACTGCCCCACCCACTCGGACCCAGAGGCAGGGGATATCAAAGAGAGGCAAGCGGGAGAGATCCTCAGGGAAGAGGGAGAGAGGAGCGGAGGGCGACTGCCTGGCCCCTTGGGCCAGGGAGTCTGTGGTTGGGGGGAGCCTGCTGAGCTAGAAGGACAGTCCCCTGCCCTCCAAGGACCCCCCTCTCCCCAACCACATTGGTCCTGGCGGCATAGGAGGGAGGCCGGGGAGATCAGAAGAGGCAGGCAGGAGGGGGCCTCCAGGACCGGAAGACCAGGAGAGGAGAGGAAGGGGTTTCGCAGGCCCACTCGAGCCCTGAAGCCTGCTGGGCTCCCACCTGAGGTCCCCTGCCCACTGACACCAGGGGTAGGGGACACGCCTGGGTCCCTTCTGTTCCTTGAGCCTAAGCCCCACCCCTCGCAGCCCCCAGGGCCTTTTCCATCCCTGTGGATCCTAAACATAGGCTGCGCACACCACCCAAACCTCACCCTTGCCTAGGCCTGACCCTCCACAGCCAAGATCTTCCCCACAACTTTTCCTTTCTTTCCTTCTTTCTTTTTTTTCTTTTCCCTCCTCCTGTTTTTTACTACTGTGGTACTGATGTACCTTCTGGTTGTTGATTCATCTATAGTTTTATTTTTCTATTCTTTGTAACATATCTGTTTGTTTCCCACTCTAACTTTGTTTTTTACTTTGTTATTGTTCTCTATTTTTCCTCTTTTTCTTTGTTTTTTTTGCCACCCCACACAGCTTTCAGGATCTTGGTTCATGAGCCGGGGGTTGGGCTGAAGCTCCGGCAGTGGGAACATTGAGTCCAAACCACTGGACTAACAAGAGAACCTCAGACCCCAGGGAATATTCATCAGAGTGAGGTCTCAGGGAGGTCCTCATCTCAGCACCAAGACCCAGCTATATCCAACAATTTAGAAACTCCAACGTTCGAAACCTCAGGCCAAACAACCAGTAAGACAGGAACACAATCCCACTAATTAAAAAAAAAAAAAAAAGACAGCAAAAAATGTCACAGATGTAGGAGCAAGGTAAAAACCTAACAGACCAAATAAATGAAGAGGAAATAGGTAACCTACCTGAAAAAGAATTCAGATTAATGACAGTAAAGATGCTCCAGAATCTCAGAAATAGAGGAGCTGATTGAGAAAACACAAGAAATGCTTAAGAAGACCTAGAAGAACTAAAGAACAAACAGAGATGAACAACACAATAACTGAAATGAAAAATACACTACAAGGAATCAATAACATAATAAACGAGGCAGAAAAATGAATAAGTGAGCTGGAAGACAGAATGGTGGAAATAACTGCCGAAAAGCAGAAAAAACACAAAAGAATGAAAAGAATCGAAGACAATCTCAGAGACCTCTGGTACAACACTAAATGCACCAACATTAGAATTACAGGGGTCCCAGAAGAAGAAGAGAAAAAGAGGACACACGGGAAGATGGCGGAAGAGTAAGAGGCGGTGATTACCTTCCTCCCCAGATACATCAGAAATACATCTACAGGTGGAACTGCTCCTATAGAACACCTACTAAACGCTGGCAGAAGACCTCAGACCTCTCAAAAGGCAAGAAACTCCCCACGTACCTGGGTAGGGCAAAAGAAAAAAGAATAAACAGAGACAAAAGAATAGGGACGGGACCTGCACCAGTGGGAGGGAACTGTGAAGGAGGAAAGCTTGCCACACACTAGGAAGCCCCTTCGCGGGCGGAGACTGTGAGTGGTGGAGGGGGGAAGCTTTGGAGCCGCGGAGAAGAGCACAACTACAGGGGTGCGGAGGGCAAAGCGGACAGATTCCCGAACGGAGAATCAGAGCCGACTGGCACTCACCAGCCCGAGAGGCTTGTCTGCTCACCCGCCGGGGCGGGCGGGGCTGGGAGCTGAGGCTCAGGCTTCAATGGGATCGCAGGGAGAGGACTGAGGTTGGCAGCGTGAACACAGCCTGAAGGGGGCTACTGCACCGCAGTTAGCCGGGAGGGAGTACGGGAAAAGGTCTGGAGCTGCGGAAGAGGCAAGAAACTTATTCTTCCCTCTTTGTTTCCTGCTGCATGAGGAGAGGGGATAAAGAGCGCTGCTTAAAGGAGCTTCAGAGACCGGCGCGAGCTGCGGTTATCAGCACGGACCCCAGAGACGGGCATGAGACGCTAAGGCTTCTGCTGCAGCCACCAAGAAGCCTGTGAGCAAACACAGGTCACTATCCACACCGCCCCTCCCAGGAGCCTGTGCAGCTGGCCACTGCCAGGGTCTCGTGATCCAGGGACAACTTCCCCGGGAGAATTCACAGCGCGCGTCAGGCTGCTGCAACGTCACGCCGGCCTCTGCCGCCACAGGCTCACCCCACATCCGTACCCCTCCCTCCCACCGGCCTGAGTGAGCCAGAGCCCCCGAATCAGCGGCTCCTTTAACCCCATCCTGTCTGAGCGAAAAACGGACACCCTCAGGCGACCTACACGCAGAGGCGGGGCCAAATCCAAACCTGAACCCCGGGAGCTAGGTGAACAAAGAAAGGGAAATCTCTCCCAGCAGCCTCAGAAGCAGCGGATTAAAGCTCCACAATCAACTTGATGTACCCTGCATCTGTGGAATACCTGAATAGACATCATCCCAAATTGAGGAGGTGGACTTTGGGAGTAAGATATATTATTTTTTCCCCTTTTCATCTTTTTCTGAGTCTGGGTGTGTATATGTCTGTGTGAGATTTTGTCTGTATAGCTTTGCTTTCACCATTTGTCCTAGGATTCTGTTCGTCCATTCTTTTTATCTTTTTTTTTTTTTACCTTTTAAAATTTTATTCATAATATTTTTTATTTTAATAACTTTATTTTATTTTATTCTCTTTCTTTCTCTGTATTTTTTCTTCCTTTTATTCTGAGCCGTGTGGATGAAAGGCTCTTGGCGCTCCAGCCTCGAGTCAGTGCTGTGCCTCTCAGGTGAGAGAGCCAACTTCAGGACACTGGTCCACAAGAGACCTCCCAGCTCCACGTAATATCAAACAGCGAAAATCTCCCAGAGATCTCCATCTCAACACCAACACCCAGCTTCATTCAACGACCAGCAAGCTACAGAGCTGGACACCCTGTGCCAAACAACTAGCAAGACAGGAACACAGCCCCATCCATTAGCAGAGAGGCTGCCTAAAATCATAATAAGTCCACAGACACCCCAAAACACACCACCAGACGTGGATTTGCCCACCAGAAAGACAAGATCCAGCCTCATCCACCAGAACACAGGCACTAGTCCCCTCCACAAAGAAGCCTACACAACCCACTGAACCAACCTTAGCCACTGGGGACAGACACCAAAAACAACGGGAACTACGAACATGCAGCCTGCAAAAAGGAGACCCCAAACACAGTAAGATAAGCAAAATGAGAAGACAGAGAAACACACAGCAGATGAAGGACCAAGGTAAAAACCCACCACATCTAACAAATGAAGAGGAAATAGGCAGTCTACCTGAAAAAGAATTCAGAATAATGACAGTAAAGATGATACAAAATCATGGAAATAGAATAGAGAAAATGCAAGAAACATTAAACAAGGACCTATAAGAACTAAAGAGGAAACAAGCAATGATGAGCAACACAATAAATGAAATTAAAAATACTCTAGATGGGATCAATAGCAGAATAATTGAGGCAGAAGAACAGATAAGTGACCTGGAAGATAAAATAGTAGCAATAACTAATACAGAGCAGAATAAAGAAAAAAGAATGAAAAGAACTGAGGACAGTCTCAGAGACCTCTGGGACATTAAACACACCAACATTCAAATTACAGGGGTCCCAGAAGAAGAGAAAAAGAAAGGGAGAAAATATTTGAAGAGATTATAGTTGAAAACTTCCCTAATATGGGAAAGGAAATAGCTAATCAACTCCAGAAAGCACAGAGAGTCCCATGCAGGATAAATCTAAAGAGAAACACGCCAAGACATATTAATCAAACTATCAAAAATTAAATACAAAGAAAACATATTAACAGCAGCAAGGGAAAAACAACAAATAACACACAAGGGAAGCCCCATAAGCTTAACAGATATACAGACTGCCAAAAACACATGAAAGAATGCTCAACATCATTAATTATTACAGAAATGCAAATCAAAACTACAATGAGATATCATCTAACACCGGTCTGAATGGCCATCTCAATAAATCTATAAACAATAAATGCTGGAGAGGGTGTGGAGAAAAGGGAACCTTCATACACTGTTGGTGGGAATGCAAATTGATACAGCCACGATGGAGAACAGTACGGAGGTTCATCAAAAAACTAAAATAGAATTACCATACGACCCAGCAATCCCACACTGGGCATATACCCTGAGAAAACCATAATTCAGAAAGAGTCAGGTACCAAAATGTTCATTGCAGCTCTTTTTACAATAGCCAGGACATGGAAGCAACCTAATTGTCCATCAACAGATGAATGGATAAAAAAGATGTGGCATATATATAGAATGGAATATTACTCAGCTATAAAAAGAAACGAAATTGAGTTATTTGTAGTGAGGTGGATGGACCTAGAGTCTGTCATACAGAGTGAAGTAAGTCAGAAAGAGAAAAACAAATACCGTATGCTAACACATATATATGGAATCTAAGGGAAAAAAAAGGTCATGAAGAACCTTGGGGTAAGACGGGAATAAAGACACAGACCTACCAGAGAATGGACTTGAGGATATGGGGAGGGGAAAGGGTAAGCTGTGACAAAGTGAGAGAGTGGCATGGACATATATACACTACCAAACGTACAATAGCTAGTGGGAAGCAGCCACATAGCACAGGGAGATCAGCTCGGTGGTTTGTGACCACCTAGAGGGCTGGGATAGGGAGGGTGAGAGGGAGACACAAGAGGAAAGGGATAGTATGTATATGTATAACTGATCCACTTTGTTATAAAGCAGAAACTAACACACCATTGTAAAGCAATTATACTCCAATAAAGATGTTAAAAAAAATGAATAGAGAAAGGTTGGAAAAAGAAAAAAAGAAGAAGAGAAAAAGAGAGGGTCTGAGAAAATATTTGAAGAGACTGTAGTCAAAAACTTCCCTAACATGTGAAAGGAAACAGTCACTCAAGTCCAGGAAACATAGCGAGTACCATACAGGATAAACCCCTGGAAAAACACACCAAGACACATATTAATCAAACTATCAAAAATTAAATACAAACAAAAAATATTAAAAGCAGCAAGGGAAAAACAAAAAATAACATATAAAGGAATCCCCATAAGGTTATCATCTGATTTTTCAGCAGAAACTACGCAGGCCAGAAGGGAGTGGCAGGATAGATATACTTAAAGTGATGAACCAGAAAAACCTACAACCAAGATTACTCTAACCAGAAAGGATCTCTTTCAGATTCAATGGAGAAATCAAAAGCTTTTCAAACAAGCAATAGCTAAGAGAATTCCGCACCACCAAACCAGCTTTACAACAAATGCTAAAGAAACTTCTCCAGGCAGGAAACACAAGAGAAGAAAAAGACCCACAAAAACAAACCCAAAACAATTAAGAAAATGGTAATAGGAACATACATATCAATAATAACCTTGAACATAAATGGATTAAATGCCCCAACCAAAAGACAAAGACTGGATGAATGGATCAAAAACAAGACCCATGTATATGCTGTCTGCAAGAGACCCACTTCAGACCTAGGGAAACATACAGACTGAAAGGGGATGGAAATCAAAAGAAAGCTGGAGTAGCAATACTCATATCAGATAAAATAGACGTTTAAAATAAAGACTGTTACAAGAGATAAGGAGGGACACTACATAATGATCAAAGGATCAATCCAAAAAGAAGATATAACAATTATACATGTCTATGCACCCAACATAGGAGGACCTCAATACGTAAGGCAAATGCTAACAACCATGAAAAGAGAAATCGACAGTAACACAATAACAGTAGGGGACTTTAACACCTCACTTACACCAACGGACAGATCATCCAAATAGAAAATAAATAAGGAAACACAAGCTTTAAATGACACAATAGACCAGATAGATTTAATTGATATTTATAGAACATTCCACCCAAAAGTGGCAGAATACACCTTCTTCTCAAGCGCACATGGAACATTCTCCAGAACAGATCACATCTTGGGTCACAAATCAAGTCTCAGAAAACTTAAGAATATTGAAATCGTATAAAGCATCTTTTCTGACCACACACTATGAGATTGGAAATCAACTACAGGAAAAAAAACTGTAAAAAACACAAATATATGGAGGCTAAACAGTGCACTACTAAATAACCAAGAGATCACTGAAGAAATCGAAGAAGAAATTTTAAAAAACATAGAAACAAATGACAATGAAAACACGCCAACGCAAAACCTATGGGACGCAGCAAAAGCAGTTCTAAGAGGGAAGTTTAAAGCAATTCAATCTCACCTCAAGAAACAAGAAAAATCTCAAATAAACAATCTAACCCTACACTTAAAACAACTAGAGAAAGAAGAACAAAGAAAACCCGAAGTCAGTAGAAGGAAAGAAATCATAAAGATCAGAGCAGAAATAAATGAAATAGAAAAGAAGAAAACAATAGCAAAGATCAATAAAACTAAAAGCTGGTTCTTTGAAAAGATAAACAAAATTGATAAACCTTTAACCAGACTCATCAAGAAAAAAAGGGAGGATGCAAATCAATAAAATTAGGAATGAAAAAGAAGAAATCACAACTGACACCACAGAAATACAAAGGATTATAAGAGACTACTACAAACAACTATATGCCAATAAAATGGACAACCATGAAGAAATGGACAAATTCTTGGCAAGGTACAATTTTCCAAGACTGAACCAGAAAGAATTAGAAAATATAAACAGACCTAACACAAGTAATGAAATTGAAACTGTAATTAAAACTCTTCCAACAAACAAAAGTCCAGGACCAGATGGCTTCACAGGCGAATTCTATCAAACGTTTAGAGAAGCGCTAACACAAATCCTTCTCAAACTGTTCCAAAAACTTGCAGAGGGAGAAACTCCCAAATTCATTCTATGAAGTCACCGTCACCCTGGTACCAAAACCGGAAAAAGATATCACAAAAAAAAAGAGAATTACAGACCAATATCACTGATGAACATAGATGCAAAAATCCTGAAGAAAATACTAGCAAACAGAATCCAACAACACATTAAAAGGATCATACACCATGATCAAGTGGGATTTATCCCAGGGATGCAAGGATTCTTCAACATACGCAAATCAATCAATGTGATACACCACATTAATAAATTAAGGAATAAAAACCATATGATCATCGCAACAGACGCAGAATAAGCTTTTGACAAAATTCAACACCCTTTATGACAAAAAACTCTCCAGAAAGTGGGCATAAAGGGAATCTACCTCAACAAAATAAAGGCCATATATGACAAACCCACAGCAAGCATCATACTCAATGGTGAAACACTGAAAGCATTTCCTCTGAGATCAGGAATAAGACAAGGAAGTCCACTCTCACCACTCTTATTCAACATAGTTTTGGAAGTCCTAGCCATGGCAATCAGAGAAGAAAAAGAAATAAAAGGAATACAAACTGGAAAGGAAGAAGTAAAACTGTCACTGTTTGCAGTTGACATGATACTATACATAGAGAATCCTAAAGATGCCACCAGAAAACTACCAGAACTAATCAATGAATTTGGTAAGGTTGCAGGATACAAAATTAATGCACAGAAATATCTGGCATTCCTATACACCAACAATGAAAAATCAGAAAGAGAAATTAAGGAAACACTCCCATTTACCATTGCAACAAAAAGAATAAAATACCTAGGAATAAACCTGCCTAAGGAGGCAAAAGACTTGTACTCAGAAAACTATAAAACACTGATGAAAGAAATCAAAGATGACATAAACAGTCGGAGAGGTATACCATGTTCTTCAATTGGAAGAATCAATATTGTGAAAATGACTATACTACCCGAAGAAATCCACAGACTCAATACAATCCCTATCAAACAACCAATGGCATTTTTCAGGTTTTTATTTTAAAGAAAAGGGCATGGCTCTTCATGGCATATGCTTTCCCATCTGTCTAGTCTTCTGATTAATGATCCCAGGAGATGAACAACACCTCTTCACATATACTGGAAGGGTGTTTATATGCAGGTAGAAGAAAATTATAAGAGTATTTTATATTAAAAATGCAAGCTTTCTTTCAAGTGAGCATTTTAAATTTCCCTATTTCACTTTAGGAATTTCACCTTTACCCTCCCACAAGTAAATGGATTTTTCATCATCTCCAACTGCTACCAGGTTTTAAAAAAAAAAAAAAAAAACGGTGAAAGTACTGCTCTTTGACCAGCAACAATAATATAAAGACTTGGTGACCAT
Organism: Grampus griseus; assembly: GCF_964374135.1. NCBI lineage: Eukaryota > Metazoa > Chordata > Mammalia > Artiodactyla > Delphinidae > Grampus > Grampus griseus. The sequence continues at coordinate 19,401,276 of NC_139003.1, forward strand.
GGCAAAATTATACTAATTACTACAGTCTAGCTGGGCATCTTCAAATTGAGTCTCTCAGAAGTACTTTACTACCATAAACTGACTCAATTATGGCAATTTTAATTTCATATTCTTGTAGTTCCTTTTTTCCATTTTTTTCCTCTTGTAACTTTGCTGGTCTTTAAAAAGGGCACTGTCACCTTTGGTCAGATCTTTTTTAATGCTATGTTTGTAACATTCTCTTGAAGCTTGAAATTAAAATTTCTTTTCCTACCAATTTAGTCCCTTCCCACTTGGCAAACATCTTTTTTGATTCTTGCATCTCTAATGGAGCTGAAAATTAATATGACTTTTTTGCTTAATTCTTTGATTATGCAAAAGAATCATCAATGAAGTTAGCATGGTTCTTTCTGTATAGTAGCCCAGAGTTATCATAAAAGCCTTACCTTACATTTCTATAGCACCTCATCTCCCAGAGGACCACAGAACACTTCACCAACTACACTCAGAGGACACACCTCCACACTGCTCATTGGCAGCTGTCCGTAGGCGAAATGCATGCTCTGATTAACTAGCATTTACTCGAAAGAATACCATAATAGCAGCTTTAATGATTCTAAAGAAAGACTTAACACTCAAAGAGGGTAATTACACACAAAAGATATTACTGAAAGAAGTGGAGTTAATTTACAGCAAATGTGGTTCACGTATAGCAAGATATGAAAGAAAACCTTCTTAATAAGGATAAGAAAACCAAAATGAAAAATCAAACTGTAAAATCTTTTCTTCCAAAGAACTAAGGGCAGCTTTTGGATAGTTTTGGCTTAACCTACTATCAAATTTGTCACCATTCTTCCAAAGTACTGTCACACCCACAATAAAAATGATGCCCATGAGCGAGCATCGTTATCTAGTAACAAAACCATGATAGTCTCCATTATTACCGGTTTCTCCTGCCAACATTATTTCATGCCCCTTACTTGGAACCCCAAGCTAATCTGTCTAACCAACAGAAACCCTGGGGATGATCTAACTGCCATCCAGTGTAAGAGAGGATGAACTGGTCTCCTGGGAATGCAGCAGTCTTTCAAATCGTCACCGTAACAAAGTTTTATGAGCCCTTTGCTACGTGGCTTTTAAATCTACAAAGTTCATCACATTTAAAAAGCATTTAAAATGGAATCCTAAATCAACGGATATGTAACTGGGTATATCTACTACTCATTCATTCAAGAAATACTAATTAGCTGCATACTGCACATAAGCAGTGCCAGATTCTGAGGCGGGGCTGGGGTGGGGCCACAATTAATAAATAATAGTCCCATCCCTTCTCTCAAAAGGCTTACAGACTAGTTGAGAAAAAGGAATTAAAAACTGAAGGTGGGAAAGCACTGTGAGAAACTGAATGACGTGTAGGAAACGGTCTTCCAGAGGACTTTTATCTGATTGAGAAGGAAAGATGCAGATTCAGAAGAGAAAAGATATATTGGGTTGGCCAAAAAGTTCATTCACGTTTTTTGTGAGACTGTACAGGAAAACACAAATGAACTTTTTGGCCAACCCAATATAACTATGAGACATGTGGAATGAGTAGTAAAACATAAGAGCAGTGAATTTTTGAAAAGAAATGCTCAGTGAATGCTTCCAGAGGAGATAAGATAGAGCAGACAGGAGTATATTAGAGAAGGTATTCAGGGATGGCAGCAAAGACAGTGGGAAAGATGTGCAGTATCAACAAGTACTAGTGTGAGAAAGGACAGTGTCATATTTGGAGGACAAAGAGGAAAAACTAATTTAATTAGGACACAGCATTTCTAAAGGAAGAGAGTAAACTAAACGGAAAAATAGGCTTTGTCCAAATTGTGGAAGCATTTGAATGACAACGAAAAAAAAAAGCCTCATCCAACAACCTAATTAATACAGGGAAACACAGACCATTTGTAATAAACCTAAATTTCAATTTGCATTTCCAATTTACTTCTTTGATTATATAATGATGCTACTACGAAGACTGGCACATACATCACCACCCTACCTTAAGGAGTCAAGCTTTTCTTCAGGAGCCCTTAGTCATCCAAAATCTTGGAATTATCACATTTTTACAGGACAAAGGAAGAGTCCACAGTCACCTAGCCTGCTGAATATGCTTTTTCCTTATATGAAAATCCTAGGAGGAACAGGAAGTATAGGACTGGTATTCACTCCTGCGGCTCTTCTACTCCCAGAGCACCCCAGGGAGGCCACCTTGCAACCCTACCGGGTTATTAGGTGTCTTTGAAGACCACCACCATAATAATCCACACACACAGCAGCCCACTCTATCAAAAGTATCCGCCTTCGGTAAGGGACCCTACTGACCCTACTGGTGCTCTATCCCAAACAGAGGGGAGTAATTCTGTAAGATGAGGCTGGGTTGTTGCTGGGTCAACCACAGGGCAATGAATCTCCAGTTTAGCTTATGTCAATAAGCAGAGCATCTAAAATGTGCCTGGGTGGAGAAAAACAAGAGGTGGTTATTTCTTTCTGATCACAGCAGGTGAACAGATCATCAACCAGGGCCCAGAATCAGAGAAGAAAGAAAGAAAAAAGCCTGTGGGGATATTCACTCTATTTCCCGACTGATACACATTCAAGTCTGTCAGGATCAAATGGCCAATGAAATTCAACCCCACTTTCCTAAGGGACTATTCTGTGACCCAACGGTTTTCACTGTAGAAATATTCCCTGACATTTCAGTTTACATTCTGTATTTCTTGATTTCTTTCTGCTGTGCTCATCTTACTATTGTGGAAAGTAAACCATCCCTTTATTTCATATTTGAATTTTTTTAAATTACTGTAAAGTCTCACCCCTCACTGTTCCCAAGTTTATCATCTGCGTTTGAATTTTCACTTAAAAGCACCTGACCTACATTATCCATTTTGATTTTTGTATTCCTTTTCCCACTAGAGCAGACACTGCCATACTCATTGATCACCTGGTAAAAACACGGTTGACAATAAACAAGTAGTTAATTTTACTCTGCAGCCCTTTTTGATGATCTGCTCTCTGTGAAAATGCTTGAGTAACCCCCCAAAAGTGCTCTGTATTAAACCAATGACAACTATTGAGGGGTCATAACTCTGAGTGACTAACTTTACAATGACGCTGTTTCTTCAGTGCCATCCTATCTCTGAAAAGGTTAACATCTCTTTGCTTCCGTGCCTGTTCCTCAACAGGCCAGTTCTCCAAAATGCACTGAGACTTGCCTCATCTTGAGTCCTTCATCGCTGCAGATGCTCGGCTTCGGATTCCCACCCATTTGTCTTTCTTTCTGGTGTACACGTGCCTGACACTCAAGGCAGCAACCCAGATGCTGCCTCACCAGAACAGGGGAGACAGGGATGATGAGCCCCAGCTCCATGAGGAGAAGCTGTTTCGTGCAGCACAGCCGAAAATAGCACTGGCCTTTTTCATTGCCATATCACGCTGCTAACACACAGCTAATGTGCTGTCATTTATCACCCCCGTGAGACTGGCGACTGCGTGCTGAGCATCCGTCATCTGCTGTAGTTCACTGGGCGGCCGCCCTCATTATCCTTAGATGGAATCATATCGAAGCAGTGAATTTTGTTGTCATGGCTCACTTTGTATTTTTTAAATCCTTCAAAGCTTTTAGGTAGCTAATCAAAAAAGGTTCGTGCCACTCACTACTGTGTCCCTTTGGCAACACCAACAAATACTTCTGGGAAGACCAGAACTACTAAAAAGAATAAATAAATCTGCACCTTTGAATGCTAGAAAATTTGCTATATGATCTTAAGGATAAAAAAATTAAAATAATTTTGAAGAAAATTCCCCTGCGAAGGGCCCAGGTTTTATCAACACCTGATTGTATTACAGGTATAGATCTGGCAGCAAAACTGTAATCTAAAAATGTACATAAAACATAGGTGGTGAATGGGATGCTGTTAAACAGTTTGAGAGAGATCTCTGAGTAACAGTTTCTTAAGATCCTTTAAGTTAGGAAAGACTTTTTTATGGCTATATATAATTTCTGTGGCTTCCCATTAACCACCTTCCCTGGAGTTCTAGTGGCGATGAGAGAAGAAACAGGAGAGCGTAACAGGAAACCCTTGGTGTCACCATCACGGACAAGTTCTCCGTCATGATTTGGCCATGGGGTAAGCTAATACAGGGATTGTGAGGGAAATAAACCTCAAATCACCTCAACTCCAAGGTCTTTTGCTAATAGCTGGCCCAGTGTATTCTTGCCCTGCTTGCTCTGCTTCTTCCTTTCCTTTGAGGCTCACTTCCATATCTGTTAAAACAGGCTTTTATTCCCTCTCCAAGGTGTCTGTCCACATCCCCTAAGGAATGGTCAACTCCAGAAAGCCACCATCCCTAACCTGAACAGCACTTGGGTCCTGCTCACAAATTTGCTGCCATGTCACCCACATATAATGGAAAGATGGAGAAGCAAAGAAAGGCAAAGCATGGCATCACTGTAAGAAGCTCCAGTCTCTAGAGACTATAAAATATGTTGCTTGTGGCAACAATGGAGAGCTGATTAAATTGATGAACTACCGAAGGAAAGTAGCCCTCGCTTCACTTGTACACTCATGAGTTTCTGAGCTGGTCCATTTGCATAGCTTCAGCTATTACGCTCAGGCAGATAGATGATCCCTAAATTTCTATCTCCTGCCCTAACCTCTCCCCTAGCCTCCAGTGCTCCATCTCTAGTTGCCTGTAACACAATTCTATGGGGATATTCTGCCAATACCTCAAATTTAACAGGCACAAAGCACCATCTTCCTGATCCTAATAACTACGCAGGCTCAAAACTTCACCCTGACTTACGGCTCTCCATTTATTAGAGTAAATGGTAAAAGGTTCTGAAAATTCATTCTTCTTTCAAATTCTCTCTAATCTCAGTCCTCTTTCTTTTCACTGCCCCTGCCCTAGTCTAGCCCTTCCTTCCTGTATTGACTGAACTTGACTTCTAATCGGTATCTCTCCATCCACTTCCTTCTCCACCAATTCATTCTGCACGCTGTTGCCAGATTAAACATCCTAAATATATTACTTTCATCATTTCACTCTTCTACTGAAAAAGCATAACAGCTACTATCATCTATGAAGTAATCATGCCCTCCCCAAAACATTTAAATCTGATTAAGCCTCTTGACCTAAGTTGGGGACATCGATAAATAGCAAATGACACAATGGGGAAGCAATCAACAAAAGCCAGAATGTGGGAAATTACTATAGGACAAATGATCTGGCTTCTTCAGTAAATAAATTTCAAGAGGTAAAAATGAGATGCAGGGGAACTTACACATTAAAATAGTTTTAAGAAACTTACCAAACACACTGAGGTATTTAAACCTTATTTGAATCCTGATTCAGACAAACTGTAAAAAATACACAATTATGACATTTGAGACAACTGGAAATGTGAACCCTGACTGGATATTTCACAGTAAGAAAACTATGCTTTTAGGTATGATCATGGTTTTTAAAAGGAGACCTTATCTTTCAGAGATCCACATTGGAATATAGGTGAAACAATATGCTCTCTAGGATTTTTTTTTTAAATAAGGGAAAGGGAAATGGGCAGGGGTAGAAACGAGACAATAGTACTATAAATTGGTAACATCAGAAAGTGAATTTGGACAATGGGTGCATAGGGGTTCATTATACATTTCTATGTATTTCTGAACACGTTTGAAATTTTCTGTAATAAAATAAAAACAAAAAAAAACGTTACGGCAGCCCACAGCCAAAAGAGGCAAGCCCAATCTCTTATTCAAAGATCTCCCTGGCACCCAAAACTATTCAATCTTATTTTGGTAACACTTCCCCCCCAGAAAAAAGCTAACCAAAAAAACCTCCATTCTTCCCAGCTCTCTATAATACTATGTGTATTACATATTCAACCCTAACCATGTTAGGGTGTGCCAAGTCTCTCCTTGTCCATGAACTCAAATGCTTTAACGCATTTTGACCTTGTTCTTCTATGATCTCCTCTGAAATTTATTCCTGGGACCATAAACAGCCCTGTATTATTGTTGGTTATGTTTTTGTCTTAACTCCCTGCAAGGTTAAAATAATTTCATAAATGCCTTTTACATATACATCTTAAAAAAGAAATACCTTTTCTCCTTAGTTAAAAACAACAACAAATTTCCATTAATATAAATCTGAAAAACTCATACAGGTAATAAATAGGGGTGGGGAGAGAAGAAACAAAGAAAACAACTCTTTTCTTAATAAAAAGACAATCATTAAGATTCTGATATAACTGTTTCCAGTCCAAAAACTTCTTGAATGAAAAAATATATTTTTCAATGTTCTCAACTACTCAAGTCAGAAACAGGAATTACCTATGTTTGCTGTCTTTGGGCTGCTAACTCTAAATAAAGTTGAATCAAAATCTCTAAATGGAGACTAATTACAGCACAGTCATTTGGATTTTCTTTTCCCTTTAACGTATGTATATATTAAAGCATTTCCCATCTTTATGGCACTTTAACATGCTATCATCGTTTGCTATATGTCATAGAACACACACTCCCTCCTAAACATGCCACAGTGATGCATCTTTCTAAATAAAACTAAACTCACTTTTTGTAAATTTCTCCCACCCCTTAAGACTGTCTTCTAATAGTCTTGGCTTTAATATGACCAAGCCTGTAATACTTGCTCATTGTAGCTCTTAACCAGATTGTGCATTAGAATCAATCGGAATCCTACTGAAAGAGGCTTTTCAGATGTGGGATCCACAGGTAATTCTGACTGGGAGGAAGGGAGGAAGAAAGGAAGGCTCAGTGACAACTAATAGCTGTGACTACCAAAATATTCAGAACATTCAGATGATCTAATCTGAAGTCACTGAGAAAACATAAATAATTTTCTTGTTCCTATGGGGTAAAGCAAAGGCTTAAACCAATTTTAGTGCATTTAACAAAATACCTGGCATCGTAGAACTGGAAAACCCAAATCTCTATTCAGTGACTGCTATTCTTTGAAACATGAAATCCTCAATTTTCACAATTTGAAAATATGTATACATATATAGGTATAAATACACTACTTTATATACATACACTTAGTAAAATGCCTAGTGAGACATAGTCCTCAACGCAGAGTCCTTATTTTAAAATTATGAGAACTAAGGTCATTTCAACTAAATGAATCACCTACAAGTATCACAGATTCTCAAGTGAAATGTCAAGACGTCAAAGTCCAAGCCAAAGCAGGCGTGTAAATCACTGACTTAAACATTTAAAAAGAAAGCTAGGGGGACTTCCCTGGTGGCACAGTGGCTAAGAATCTGCCTGCCAATGCAGGGGACACGGGTTCGAGCCCTGGTCCAGGAAGATTCCCACATGCCGCGAAGCAACTAAGCCCGTGCGCCACAACTACTGAGTCTGTGCTCTAGAGCCCACAAGCCACAACTACTGAGCCTGCGTGCCACAATTACTGAAGCCCGCATGCCTAGAGCCCACGCTCCGCAACAAGAGAAGTCACCGCAGTAAGAAGCCTGCGCACTGCAAGGAAGAGTAGCCCCTGCTTGCCCCAACTAGAGAAAGCCCGCATGCAGCAACAAAGACCCAGTGCAGCCAAAAATAAAAAAATAATAATAATGATAATAAAATAAAATACATTTATAAATTTAAAAAAAGAAAGCAAGCTAGGGCAAGCTGAGTTCTACATTTGACTCTTTGGTGCTATAACCATGATTTAAAACTCTTATCTCAGTTTCTCCAGCTCTAAAATGGGAACAATATGACGAATGGTAAAAACAGAAAGGACAAAGGGATTCATAAGATGCAAGAAATCATTTTAGTGCTTGAGTCTAAAGTGACAGATAAGTGAAATTACTTAAGAATTTCACAAATTCACTTGAACCAAGTAACTCCATGAAAGAGCTGTATTTTCCTAAATGTATTGTAAATGGTCTTTGTTTTAACATGATTGAAATGGTAAGATTTGCTGAGCCTGATAATCATTTAAATATTCTCTAACCAATTAAGATCAATAGGCAAGGGGCTTCCCTGGTGGCACAGTGGCTGAGAATTCGCCTGCCAATGCAGGGGACACGGGTTCGAGCCCTGGTCCAGGAAGATCCCACATGCTGCAGAGCAACTACGCCTGTGCGCCACAACTACTGAGCCTGCACTCTAGAGCCCGTGAGTCACAGCGACTGAGCCCGTGTGCCACAACTACTGAAGCCCACATACCTAGAGCCCGTGCTCCACAACAAGAGAAGCCACCGCAATGAGAAGCCCGCACACTGCAACAAAGAGTAGCCCCTGCTAGCCACAACTAGAAAAAGCCCGCGTGCAGCAACGAAGACCCAATGCAGCCAAAAAATTTTTTTAAAATAAATAAATTAAAATAAGAAAAAAAAAAGATCAGTAGGCAAGAATAAAATCTTGATCTTTATCTTGTGACAAAGACCCAGCAACAATAATCTAATGCCAGTGTCTGATGAATTATTCTAAAAGCAAACTTACAAACCTTACAATGTTGTGGTGGAGTAAAGATTGCCAAGAATTCCTTGCTACTCTTCCCACTGAATGGACTCTATTTTCCCTCCACTTTGACCAATAGAATGTGGCAGATGTGACACCATGTAATATACAAGGCAGGGCCTTAAGGGATCATCAGCCTCTACCTTTACCTTTTTGACTGCTCCGGACTGGAAGCCAGCATTCATGTAAGAAGTCCAACTACCCTGAGACTGTCACGCTATGAGGTCCTACGGAGAGAGAGAGAAAGCGTCTAACGCAGCCCAGCCTTTAGCTGAAGGAGCCAAGTGAATGTTCTCAGTTGACGCCATGTAAAGTAGAAGCACCACCCTGCTGAGCCCTGAGTGAATTTCTGACTCATAAAACTGAGAGCAAACAGAAGCCATGAAGTTTGAGCAATGTGGTGTGCAGCAACACACCATCAAACCAAAAGAACTATAGCTATACTCAAGAATTTAGGCAACCTCGCAAATTACTTCCACAATCAGAATAGGTTTAAGAGAAAGAACGTTTTTTTGTAAAGTATTATCAATTCAGGAAGATATCATCATTTTTGCTCTAAAATCTTCTCAGGTAGGCAAGAGCAGTATCAGTGGAGCAATGCCAGTTGCTTTAATTTCACTCAAATCATATAATGATACTCTACCTCACACTATCCCACCTATTATCATTAATCATCACCACTTAATTATGGCCTCTTGGTTACTAGTAACCCCCTTGCTTGGGCCCAGGTGCACCAAACCTCGATAAGCACACAGCCTCCTTAAGGACTAAGGCCGTTTAAATCACCAGGGGCAGTACAAATCTGCCTTGGCTTTCAGCGGTCCACCCTCCAGTACCTCAGACAAAACCAGACAAAGAGAGGGACTTCCCTGGTGGTACAGTGGTTAAAAATCCTCCTGCCAATGCAAGGGACACGGGTTCGAGCCCTGGTCCAGGAAGATCCCACATGCCGCGGAGCAACTAAGCCCATGCGCCACAACTACTGAGCCTGTGCTCTAGAGCCCGTGAGCCATAACTACTGAGCCCGTGCTCCGCAACAAGAGAAGACACTGCAATGAGAAGCCCGCGTGCCGCAACAAAGAGTAGCCCCCGCTCGCCACAACTAGAGAAAGCCTGCACACAGCAACAAAGACCCAACACAGCCAAAAATAAATAAAATAAAATAATTTAAAAAGAAAAAAACAACAGACAAAGAGAAAAGCTTTGGAGGTGGTGGACTGTAAGGAAGCCCTGTCATTTCTACCCTTGGGTCCTCTAGACCAAGACCCAATCAGACCCAAGCAGATACTTCCTGGGCAATTAGAAATTTAAGGAGAGCAGACTTTCCACCAAATCCACCTAATTCTGGGGCATCAGCCACCGAGCTACTATTTTTTAAAGTTTGGCCCAGTGTATTAAGATATCCATGACATTCACCACAACTTTCACTGGGCCTCAGACACCCTAGCACTCTGACTTGCGCAACTGCTACACGTGCACGGGGAGCCAGAGGAATCTCCTTGGCTGCCCATCATTTCCTGCTTTAAGTAGTGAACATAAAACAACCTACAGAGAGTCCTGATGCTATAGAAGCTGACTTCAATTTAGAGGAAGATTTCTACTTTAACTTTCACATGTTCACTTAATTCTATGCATTGGGCAGCATACTATCCATTGACCAGACAGAACAAAAAATCGAGGAGCAAGCACCTTCCTAGAGACTCAGTGGCCTGGCCGACAACATGACTCTAATATGCCACCCCAAATAGAGGCTATCAAAAAGTGTTAAAGGTTGAGAAATGAAGAAAAACTATTTCTGTAAGAATAATCGCACAAGTTATCTGGCCTAGAATACAGCAAAAAAAAAAAAGCTAGTTTTACTTTGAGGAATGGAATCCTCAGCTAACCAAAATATCACATGAAACAAAAGCTAAGAATAACCTAGTTTCAGACCTGAATTCAAAATAGAAATTGCATCTGTCTCCTTGAAAAACTCCTCTAGGTCATGGATCAGTACCAATAAGATTTGTGGATTTTCTTACCTGACAGCAAACTTCAAGTTCTCTCTGCATGAGGTTAATTTTATCACTATTTAGACATTTAAGTGGCAGTTAACACAAGTAAAATGATTTTCCATTCTGTCTCTGTTAAGCTCCAGAAAGAGAGATCAGGGCACTAAAAAGTGAAGTGACTTGTGGTGTCACTGTCAGTGGTTCAACAGTGTAATTACAACCCACAGCCTCCATCTGTAGAATACTACTTAGCACACTCGGGGTTACACACTTAAGCCGACAATGGCTAAACAGGCAGTTTGGCTTTGAAAAGAGATGTGAATAAAAAAATGAGATTTTTTTTCGGAATCGTAACACCCGAAAGATAGGTTTGTTCAAAGTGATCCTCTTATTTCCTCTGTTATGTTAAATCCCACAAGAAATGGAGCATTTTGTGTTTCTAGTGTACCTCGGTCTTAACACACTTGAAAATGTGCAGCCAACGGTATGACAGGCATGTCACCAAGTAGGTGACATTTCGGAAGGTGCTGTTTGTTACTCAGAAGGGCAAAAACATGCATTTCTATTATCACAGTTCTAAAGCGTGTGTAAAACTGAAAAGGGAGTTCAATGGTGTGTGGTCACAGGGATGACACCAGCAGAAAACTCTGACACCCTGGTACTATGATAGCGACAGCCGTGTCTCCACACACGGCTGTCTCCAGACACAAACACGCCGAGACAAATGAGCCTTCCGGCTACAGGATGGATTCTGCCTGCCAGGCACAGCCCAGGTTCCAGTGGAGAAAAGCTGCCGAAGTCTCTACGTGATCAAAAATTATTTTCTTTCCCAAGATTCAGTGAACAAAAGAGCATTTCCATTTTTCAGCAAGAAACATTTTCGATTCAAAGAAACACTGAAATTCGAAGCCTAAACACCTGTAGCTCCATTCAGCATATGATCCCATCACCTTCATACATGCTGGTACATGCTAACTGCAGGCGTCTATTGTTCTCAACTATGTCTGTTCTCCAGAAAAGATTTTAACCTAAAGAGCATTCCACCAACAAGTATCAGAAAACTAAATTGGCCCTAAGCATAAACCTCTGCATGCAAACTTAAACCAAAAGTCTTCTTTTCTAAGCCCTCCACGTTGGCAAACATTCTCCTGTGCTACTTCCCATGCCGGCTGGCTAACACTGAGGTAAAAACACACACTCTTGCCCACGCCCCTCACATCACCAGAGTGAGCTCTCTATCTTGTGTTCAGCTTTATTCCTCAATACTTAGCACATAGTTCGCCCCAATAACTTAACACTAAAATATCAGTCATACTGGAAACCAGCATGACACGTTGACTACATGGTTTTATATATTTTCCAAAAGACTCCCTAAAGGTTTACAAATCCTTCCCTCTTCTTTGTATTCCTCTAACATGCTCCATGAAAGCCTGTGATTTGTTCTACTATTAGACAATATCTCAAGTAAGATAACCCACAGACTCTCCACTAGCCTACACACTAGTTTCCTTGCCTTAGTCTCCAGCCTCTACACCCAATCCTTTTCAGTGCTACCATATTAATCCTACTTCATCTCACCACATGCCAATCCAAATCCAAAATGGCCCAGTATCACCTAAAGAAAGGGTCCTCAAACTTGAGCGTGCATACGAATCACGTGAAGGGCTTATTAAAATACAGATTGTATGGCCTCACTCCTTGAGTTTTTGAATCAGTAACTATGAAGTAGGAACACAAATTTCTTTTTTAACATGCTCCTTGGTAACACTAATGCTGCTGGTCCAGGAAACATACTTTGAGACCACTGACCCAAAGCAACAGTTCCCAATTACAGGATCCCAAACATTATCAGAATCATCTTAGGAGCTAAAAAAACAAAACACAACAGCAGCAACAAAAAAACCCCACAAAATCCAGTCCTCATCCACAGTGATCCTTAATCAGAAGGTCAAGGATGGGACTAGGAATCAATCCAGAGGTAAACCTAATGCATACTCAGCTTCAGAAACCATTAGCCTAAAGACAAATCACAATCCCCTTAGATGACACTTAAGGGCTTCCACAACCTGAACCCAAACCTACCTATCTGACCTTACCTTCTAGTGCACAAAATAAACCCTCAGTTACAGGTGAACCATTCTTTTCTTACTTATCCGTGAATATCCTTGTCCATTCATTCCTTCTGTGCCACTTACCAGTATCTCACTTGCCATTCCAGCTGTCTAGAATGCCATTTGCATCTTCTCTACCTCTGCAAAACCTCCAAGAATCAGCTCTTCAACAATCCTGAACACCTTTTTTGGTCCATTTAACATGTTTCAGGATGATTATATGACACACTGTGCCAACTACCATTCTTACATTTAGCAACATTAGACCATTTGTGTGTCTGTGTCACTGCATATCCAGTTTATTAATGGGTATATAACCTAATATTACACTGTAAGAAATCTGTAAGTAATCTGTAACCTGAAAGAATTTTTTAAGGAACTAGAAAATACAGAAAACTAAAACCGATTTAAAAATTGTATAACAATTTTTTTTTTTAATGTTGAGCCTTCTTTTAATTTATTTATTTTTATTTTTGGCTGTGTTGGGTCTTCGTTTCTGTGCAAGGGCTTTCTCTAGTTGTGGCAAGCGGGGGCTACTCTTCATCGTGGTGTGCGGGCCTCTCACTATCGCGTCCTGTCTTGTCGTGGAGCACAGGCACCAGACTCGCAGGCTCTGTAGTTGTGGCTCACGGGCCTAGTTGCTCCGTGGCATGTGGGATCTTCCCAGACCAGGGCTCGAACCCGTGTCCCCTGCATTAGCAGGCAGATTCTCAACCACTGTACCACCAGGGAAGCCCAATTTTTATTACATAATAGTAATCATTTAAAATATGTAGATGACCTCTTACTTTAAAATGCTTTATTCTTGAATCTGTGGATTAATAAAGATGAGTATAATAGAGAGCTAAGAAACAATCAACCAGAGATTAATTCAAGTCATGACTAATATCACTCTTCCACTACATGTCTAAGAAAACACAAACTGGGGGCAGAAAAGTAGAAAAGTAAGAGGAGGAGAAAAATGGAGGAAAAGAAAGAAAGGAAAAAAGCAAAGAACACTGTCATATCTTGACCTCAAAACAAGTAAACATAATACATGAAATGAAATGTTATTTCTACGTTAGACCCATCACCTTGTACTATTAGATCAGTTTTAGTTTTATGTTCTTTATCTGTCAAATAGCTTATGCCAACAGTATATGTACACATTAACATGAAATGGCAACAGTATTGCCAAGTGTATGATTTGGGGACTACAAGTTACTCAGAGATTTAACACACAGTTGATGCCTCTTTAGTGTCTTAAATACATCTTAAGGGTGAAGGGAGTGGGGAATGGGAAGTGATTTCTAATGGATACAAACAGGGACTTCCCTGGTGGCATGGTGGATAAGACTCCATGCTCCTAATGCAGGGGGACCGGGTTTGATCCCTGGTCAGGGAACTAGATCCCACATGCATGCCACAACTAAGAGTTAGCATGTCATAACTAGGGGGCCCACATGCCGCAACTAAGGAGCCAGAGAGCCACAACTAGGACCCGGCACAACCAAATAAATAAATATTTAATGGATACAAACAAGGTTTCTTTTTAGGGTGATGAAAATTTTATAAAATCATATCATGGTGATGGTTGCACAACTCCATAAATATACTAAAAAGCATTGAAATCTATACCTTAAACAGGTAAACCTTGTGGCAGGTACATTAAATCTCAATAAAGCTCTTTAAATAAACAAATGAATAACTCATTCCATAATATGGAAGATAGGCTCCCCAATCATCTTTTGAAATGACATGTGTGAAAGGTATATCTCATTTAATAAGCCAGAAACATACTTTCATTTTTTCATTTCAAGTTAATGTCTGATGGAACTTAAAGTTCCTTAGTTTATTATAAACATTTTTAATATGAGATAATGGGTTTTGTTTTCAGAAGTGTAGGAATTATATACATTTGACAAATCCAAAGTAAGTAGGGCTAAGTAAGGCATATCTTACTTTGTTCATAACCATAATTAATTCTTCATAAATCCTATAAATAGGATCCTAGTAGATTCAAAAGTTTTAAACTTAGAACATTAGTCTTATTCAAATATCAGATATCAAAAACTTATTCATAAAGCATTTTATAACCTTGTGACAACAGGATTACATAGTCTATAACATACTTCCTAGGGCTTAACGTATTCAGGTTTTAAATGCCATAAGTACTGATACAAATAATTCCATTTGATAATATTATATTCTAATACTGTCCAATACATTTGCATAACACAAATATTTTTATTAGTATTTCATGGTACATCTCTTTCCATTCATATACTTTTAATCTGTCTATATCTTTATGTTTAAAATCTCTTAAGCCCAAAATGAGGAACTTGAATTAAAAGATGGGGATATATTCTTCAAAATGCCACTGTTATAATAAAAGGTAAAGAAAAGCTATGGAAATGTTCAAGCTTAAAGGAAACTAAAGAGGCATGAAAAGCAGATACAGTATCTAATGCTAGACTGGATTTTCTACTGGAGGAGCAAAAAAAAAAAAAAACTGCCCTAAAGAACATTACTGGGTCAATCAACAAAACTAGGAAATAGAAAATAGATAACAGAGAAAACACACACAAGTGCATATATAGAGAAAGAAAACAATTGATAAAGTGACAAAATGCTAACAGCAGTTGAATTTGAATTAAGAGTTATATGGGCACCCTTTGTACTATTCTTACCTTTCTAAAAGTTTGAAGTTATTTTAAAATTTCAGAAAAACAACATAAAACATATCTCTTGTAAACAGTATGGTTGGGTTTTTCTTTTTTTAAACCAATCTGACAAACTCTGCCTTTAAATTGAAGTGTCTAGTCCATTTACATTTAATGTAATTACTTACATGGGCAGTATAAGTCTAACATGTTGCTATTTGTTTTCTATTCATCCTATCTTTCTTTTGTACTTTATCTTTTCTTTCTTCATTGTTCTTTTTTCTTCCTTTCCTGCTTTTTTCTTTTGGATTAATCAAATATTTGTTCACTATTCAGTTTTATGCCCTTTACTAGCTTTTCAGCTATACATCTATTTTACAATTTAATGTTTGCTCTAGGGATTATAATATGCATCCTTAACTTACCACAGTTTACCTTAAACATTGTATCTCTTCATGTATAATGTAAGAAACTTACAGCAGTAGAGTTTCATTTACCCTATTCCCATCTTTTGAGCAATTATTGTCATACATTTTACTTCAAAATATATTATAAAACTCACATACATTACTATTGGTTTTGCTTTAAACAAAAATTAAGAAATGAGAAAAATATATTTTATTTTTGCCCACATATTTACCACTTCTGGACTTCTTTATATTTTCCTGTAGATGAGTTACCATCTGGTATTGTTTTCCTTTAGCCTGAAAAACTTTCTTTAACATTTCTTTAAGTGCAGGGCCAGTGAAAACAAATTCTTTCAGCTTTAGTTAATGTGAAAACGTCACTATTTCACCTTCATTTCAAATGATTTTTTCAGTGAATATAAAATTCTAGATTGACAATTTTTGTATTTTATAGCACTTTCAAGATGACATACATCAATTTCTGGCTTGTATTGTTTCTGATGAGACATTAGTGAACATCTTTATCACTGGTTCCCTGTAGGCAATGCACTCTTTTTCCTCTGGCTATATTTAAGATTTTTTTCTTTGCTTTTCAGCTACCTTATGATGATGTGTCTAGATATAGTTTTCTTTGTGTTAAACTTCCTTGGATTTGTTGAACTTCTTGATCTGTGGGTTTATGTTTTTCAACAAATTTAGAAATTTGGGGTCATTGTTTCTTCCAATAATTAACTGCCCCAATCTCTCTCCCTGCTCTCCCTCTGTAGTTCCAACCACACAAATGTTAGACAGCATGATACTGTCCCACAGGACATTATGGCTGTGCTCATTTTTCTTTTCAGTCTATTTTCTCCCTGTACTTTAGTTTAGATTGGTTTTGATTGATTTTTCTTCAAGTTTTCTAATCGTTTCTTATACAGCATGCAATCTGTTGCTAAATCCATCTGGTAAATTTTTCATTTCAGATATTTTCATCAAATTTTTAAAATTCTGGTTATTAGTTACATTTTTCTGCTTTTTTGCAAGTATAATAATCGTATGCTGCACAACGTGGATGCTTCATTATTGAGATATTAGATTATATTACTTTATTTACAGGTGGATCAGACTAATACTGTAGAGACTTGGTTTGGGGCTTTGTTACATGAAATTACAGTATCACGTACACTATGGCTAGAACAGCCCAATTCCTAAAACATCTGAGGTCACATATGAAAGCAAAGGATGTTCACTAAGTTCTCCCCACACTGGCTGGTCTGAATTCCAACGTTTCTGAGCATTTGGCAACTTCTGCAATTTCCATTCAGCTCACAGTCCCACAGTAGCTATATTCTGCCTTGGAGTGGGTGAAACTTCACATCTGACCAAAGGCTCAACACTACTCTTTTCATATTTCTGGGGTTCCTTCTCTCTGCAATTCCCTCTCCTTCAGTATCCTAACCCACAAACTGCAGCTGCCTCCGCACCCCTGAACCCTGAACTCTGCTTCATCTACTACTTAGAGCCTGCTGATGTTTGTTCACTTTCCTATGTCATAGTTTGAAAGTGTCCCCAGAGGAGGAGCTGGGATGTATGTGAAAGTGACCTCATGTATTCTCTTCTCTCAACTGATGATGCTGATCGCCTGAGTCCACCCAGTTTTCAAGTTACTTATGGTAGGAGGTAACCACATCATGGACAGAACCAGAAGTCCTTAATTCTAACTATTTTTGAAATAGCTTTAAAATCTATTATCTAATTTCATCATTAAAATAAACATGTAACCTGAAAAGCATATACTTCCATGACAGATTAGCAAACCAAGATATAAAATCTTAAATAACCAGTTTCCAAGCAATAAAGATATTTTATTCAACACACAAATATTCATCAAGCACCTACTATGGGCACGTGGTAATTGACATAGCAGCAAAGCAAACTCATGGAATATAGTTGCAACCTATATTCTTTCTACTGAACCATCAATAAAGCACACAGACTGTATCCCAAAAACTGTCTAATGAATGAATAATCAGGAATCAATCAATCCACCAAGAGCATGCCTATACTCTCAAAAATAACTACAATCTACATACATGATTTATTTTTTTCCTGCAAAGAATCCTATTTGCCATGCAAATAATTTCATTTCTACACAGTTATATTTTTCAATTCCCTATATATACTTAATTTTTTTCCTATTAGTAGATACTGTCTAACCAAGTCACTTCTATATAGCTATGTCAAATTTGCTTCAGCTAACTCTTAATCGTATTTCTCATTTTCATCTGGCCATATCAAATATATTTTCCTGGCGCATGGAGAGAAAACATAATAAAATTTCTAAATACTCCCTCTGCAGCATCATACCAAACAGTAATATCATTCCTCCGATCTTCAACAGATCAATCAAAGTGGTACATTTATACCTTACAGGTTTATCTTCATCTCTTAAAATAAGCTCTTGACCTGTCTTTTACCCCAACATATGCAAGAGCTGACTGTAAGAAAATGGTCATAAACTTAAGCTACATATGTTTAGATCCTTGATTGCTACGTATTGAGAATCTCCTAATTTTAAAGCCTGGCCAAAAGAAGTTTGTTTAAAAGGTCTTTTGAAAATGATAGAAGTTCATAACATCAGCAAGCATCACCTTTAAACAGGAACACTACATTCTCACTGCTTATGATTAAGAGAATATTTTAGGTGGCTGATTTTTTTATGTTCCTACCTGTTATTCCGAATCCAGATGGGCACCCTCTGTAAAAGGATCTTACCTGCAGCACATCTTGGATCTTCACCCACACGTCTGCCATGTCATACAATTTGACATCTTCCTGCTGAGTCAGTGGAGTCACAACAGTGTCTTGCAGGTACCCCAGGACCACAGAGTGTGCAGCAGCTACAGCATTAAACTTGTCAAACAGCAACTCCAGCAGTTCTAGAAGTAACCTAGTGAAAAAAATAAACATTTACATACAAACAAACACAAAATGATTGACACTGGCCTGCAAGAAAAACATCAAACTAAAGTGAAGTAGCACACTACCATGTAAACAGCTCATTAAATTTCAACAGATTTCATTTCAAACATTTGTCTGATCTAAGTAACTTTTGAAAATTTATCTAAGTGTCTGTTTCCTCTGCTATAAAATGGACATGGTGAAGTCAGACAAAGTATTATATGATCACTTATATGTGTGATCTAAAAAATAATACAAATGAATCTATATACAAAACAGAAACAGACTCACAGATGTAGAAGACAAACTTATAGTTACCAAAGGCGGAAGGGAAGGGGGAAGGATAAATTCGGAGTATGGGACTAACAAATGCAAACTACTATACATAAAATAGGTAAGCAATAGAATTTACTATATAGAGCAGGGAACTATATTCCATATCTTATAATAACCTATAATGGAAAATAATCTGAAAAATATATATGTATAACTGAATCACTTTGCACACCTGAAACTAACATAATATTGTAAATCAACTATACTTCAATTTAAAAAAAATGGACATGGTGTACAAATTTTAAAGACAATCTTAAAGTCCCTAAACCAGCAGTAGCAGCTCAGTAAACATTTGTTTCCTTTTTAACATAATTCGGTGATTACTATACTCTTTTATATAGGTAGTTTTTCTAAGCAATTCAGGCAATTTTTCAGACAACAGTTCGAATGTTACAGAGAATGTGCTATTCTCTAGCAATAAATTGGGCACTTTGGTGAGGACACTAATCCTTTTAGTCATGGAAAGCTGCGCTTACTCCCATTCAAATGTATGGCCTAACTTGCCAGAAAAAACCACACACCTGCTGAGAAATCTGACTTTCACCACAGGGAGCAGCTTGGACCTCCGCATTATCTCATTTTGCATCTTGAGAGATGGACACATATTATTACACGAATTTTACATACTCAAGGACACAAAATGAGGCTGCAAGGCAGCTGACCCCAGAACAAAAGTTGATTTTCATGTCAGAGCACTGAGCCACCTACCTCTCTCTATAGTTTTACAGTGGAGATGTATATTCAGAGATGGCTCAGAGCTTCATGTCATGGATGCAAAGTAATTCCCCCATCACTGAGCCTTACAGCATCACTGATCACTCACACTTGGAATCATCCTTTCCTCCTCTGAAGTTGTATTTTATTCCACTTTTAAGGAACTTATCACACATATGGCTCACATGCGTGACTCAATCAACGTGGGTCACATTTATTTATATATAGACATTTTACCTCCCTTCCCCATTATGAGTCCTTTAGAGCAGGCACTGCTTTATACGTCTCTGTATACGCAGGAGCACTCAGAACAGGGAGCAGCAAATATTGGCTGAATGAATTTAATGTGTATACCATGAATGAGTACAGACAATTTTGGAATGTGACCTTTATTGTATAATCTGTGGCTCTCAGTTCATAGTTCCTAAGTAGACTTATAAACCAACCTGGAAAGTAGAAAAAGAAAGCAAAACATCTTGTCAGCAATGTCGATTAACAAGATTTTATTACCATAAATAAGAGGCTGTAACTACAATCTCATCAAAACGTATAGCATAATATCTATTCCTAGGGCTTCTTTATTGACCAATTACTGTAATTAATGTGCCAATGTGACAGCCAATAATTATCTTATGATAAAACCCTAATATCTCTGACATTTTTATTTAGACAAGACAGAATCAATAAAAATGTACATATTCCTCCCAGTCTAGAATATATATATATAATCCAGAAATTACACATCGTATTTGTAAATAGGAGCCATTCTACCTTTGAAGGATGATTGTTTAACATCTTCTAAAGGTAAATTCATATTTATACTCACATTCACCTAAAACAATTCTTCACTTTCATCTGTGTTATATAAGAACTACTCAAAATCAGCAGAAAGAGGTACAAAGTACAGGAAGTTGTATCTAACTTAACTAAAATAGTTAATTCAGTGTTGGTAAATACTCTGTGTAAGACTGGTATCTGGCATCATACAGAGAAAATACCTGATTAAGGTTCTACTTTTCAAATAAAGATTTATGCTGAGTATGTAAAAGCCTGTGGTTCCCAAATGTCAATCCACAGACCAAAATGTATTTTTCAGTGGTAGACAGAAAAATAAGACCATATATTCACGTTTCACAAAGGTAAATTTGTTTGATATTTTTGGTATTCTCTTGGTAAGAAAAATCTGTTATTTTCTCCCATGACTGCAGTTACATTGCCAAATGTCCTTACTTGACAAAATTAAAACGTAGTAACGTTATGCTATACCCAAACATTTCTGGAATGATTTTTTTTTAATTTTTATTTTATAGTGGTGTATAGTTGATTTACAACGTTGTGTTAGTTTCAAGTGTGCAGTAAAGTGATTTAGTTATACATATATCTATTCTTTTTCAGATTCTTTTCCCAGATAGGTTATTACAGAGTACTGTGCTATACTGTAGGTCCCTGTTGATTACCTATTTTATGTATAGCAGTATGTACATGTTAATCCAACCTCCTAATTTATCCCTCCCCCTCACCTTTCCCCTTTGGTAACCACTAGTTTGTTTTCTTTGTGCGTCTGTTTCTGTTGAAATGATGTCGATTCATGACATTCAGAAGCGTAAGGCATGCTGGTATCCAACTTCCCAATGGCATGAAGTTCTAGGTACAGGCCTACAAACCAGCAATAAAGCAGAAAACACTGGAAGAGGAGTGGCTCCTCTGAATGGAGGGGCTGCTGTCTGGTTATCTCCAGAGCCACTAGACTCCATGACTACACACACCTTGGCTGCCACTCAAGGACAAGAGCAACTCAGCAACCAGGGGCAGTGCTCTGTTTAGAAAAGAGACCTAAGAGGGAACTGAGGTGTAAAATGAGGTCCATGGTATCTTAACAGTATGGAAATAGCAATCCCTGGATAAAATGCAACACACGACCACCTTCGGCCACACCTGGAGGATCAAGACCAAGACAGATGTGTTGTAGTATGACTATCAGAGCCATAAGACAGGCTACAGAGGGAAGAAAACAAGAAGAGCCAGGCCGGAAATCAAGACACTCTATTTGCCGCTCTGCCTACCTTGAAACATCCACCAATTTCAAAGAGAGGGAAGCTCTCCTCTGCCTCACCACAGCACAGTCTCGACAATACTAATAAAACCCGCAGCTCTGACATTAAAACTTAAAACTTTTGTGCTGCAAATGATGCCATCAAGAAAGTGAAAAGGCAACCCAAGAAATGGGAGAAAACATTTGCAAATAATTTACCTGATTTGTATCTAGAATACCTCAAGATTTCTTACAACTAGTAACAAGACAACCAAATTTTAAAATGGACAAAGGATTTGAATATGCATTTCTCCAAAGAAGATATATGAATGACCAGTAGGCAAACAGAAGATGCTCAACATCTCAGCCATCAGAGAAATACAAATCAAAACCAGGAGATACCAGTTTTTGGATGGTTATAATCAAAAAGACAGACAATACAAAGTACTGGTAAGGATGTAGAGAAATCTGAACTCTCATACAGCACTGGTGAGAATGTAAAAATGGTACAACTGCTTTGGAAAACACTTTGGCAGTTCCTCAAAACATTAAACATAGAGTTACCATACGTACCCAGCAATTCCACTCCTAGGTATATACCCAAGAAAAACAAAAACACACATGTGCACAAAAATGTGTACACAAGTGCTCACAGCAGCATTATTCATAATAGTAAAATATTAAAATAGTAGTAAAATAGTAATAGTAAAATCATAAAGTGGAAATAATCCAAATGTCCATCAACTAACAAATGGACCCAAAAAACCCGAGGTATATTCATACAATAGAATATTATTTGGCTATAAAAGGAGATGAAGTACTGATACATATTACAACATGAACCTTGAAAACATTATGCAAAGTGAAAAAAGTCACAGAAGACTATGTTGTGACTTTGTGTGATTCTATTTATATGAAATATCCAGAATAGGCAAATTGCACAGAAGGAAAATATGTTAGTGGTTCTTAGGTAGGTGGGAATTACCCACTAAAGCATATGGGGCTTGTTTTGTAGGGGGGACATAAATGTTCTGGAACTACAGAGCGGTGATGGTTGCACACCCTGTGAATACACCAAAAACCAGTGTTTCAAGGGGTGATTTGTGTAGTATGTGAATTATATCTCAATTTAGCTGTTTTTTGTTTTTGTTTTTTAAATCATCAGCTGTGGCTCTGAGTCAGGCCAGTGAGGGCCCAACACCTCCCCTGTGGTGAAGTGAAAACATATAGAACAGTGAAAAAAGGAAACTGATGTCTCAAAAAGTGAAGTAGTATGAACACTGACTCCTTCAGAATCTTACTACCAGGAGGACATTAGTTTTTCTCTATTGGTTCACTTGTTTTTTGTTTGTTTTTCCTTGTTACATAAGTAACCGGTAAAGAAACAAAAGATGCACATTCTTTCCCAACATTGATAATCCCTAACCCTGTAATTATGAGAAAATCTCTCAACTTCTTCAAGTGTTCCTATCTGTAAAACCAAAGTATTAATTAATACCTGTTCAGGAGCCTCACACAACTGATGGATGGATCACATTAGAAAATGGACAGAATTAGTTGAGGTAATTGTACTGTATTAAAGAGAGAGGTTGTTTCAGGATCCTTTTGTCTGGATTTCTGGCTTGAGCAACTCTGAAGACAATGGTTACCCTTCCTGAGAGAAACAGAAAGAGAAAGAGAGAGTGGGGAGAGGGAGAGAGAATGAGAATGAAGTGAAGACAGAAACTGTTGAAAAGGAGAGCTGTTGGGTTTAGATCTGAAGATGTTAAGTTTAAGGTGTTACATACCGGTCCTCTGATATGCAAGTCTGGAGCCCAGGAGAGACACTGATTTTTGGAAATTTACAAAGTGATAAATATTTGAGAGGATGAGATTACTCAGGGATAATATGCAGAGTAAGAAAAGCAAGCCAACATTCCCCGAAATAGCAGCAGTGAAGAGATGTTCAGGAAGTAGCGAGGCAGGAAAACGACAGGAAGGAAAATTGTAGAAGACAGTGGAGAAGAGAATAGCAACAGAGCCAAGGCTACACGGCAGCCAGCTGATGTAAAGACAGAAATGTACAACTCACAGGTCCCAGTGACCTTGGCAAGAAGGGTTTCAGGGGAGCACTGGATGCTGAACTCAGCAGCGGGATAAGGAGTGAATGGCTAAGAAGGGAAAGAATCCAAGTCAATCACACACTTTGCAAAGGCTGACCATTCCTCACCAACACATGCTCTCCTAAAAAAAGAAAATGAAAAAGCAAGTGACTCTCTCCCAATGCAGCAAGAATAAGAGAGACCAGGAATCACTCACATGAACAAGACATAAAATGCAGTAGTCTGGCCCAATTTAAAGCTACCAGAAATAAACTGAAATATGCTGTTAATATTCACAGGCACTCGCTGGCTGCCCACTCGACACTAGATTGAGAAAACAAGTGTTTGCCTTTCCCTGCAGACACACTCAGGATGACCTGCACACACAGAGCCCCACAAAAGTCATCCCCTGAAATTGAAGACACGGGAAGGGGGAAGGGTAAGCTGGGACGAAGTGAGAGAGTGGCATGGACTTATATACACTACCAAATGTCAAATAGAAAGCTAGTGGGAAGCAGCTGCATAGCACAGGGAGATCAGCTCCGTGCTTTGTGACCACCTAGAGGGGTGGGATAGGGAGGGTGGGAGGGAGAAGCAAGAGGGAGGAGATATAGGGATGTATGTATATGTATAGGTGATTCACTTTGTTATACAGCAGAAACTAACACACCACTGTAAAGCAATTATACTCCAATAAAGATGTTAAAAAAAGAAAAAAGTCATTCCCGATCCTACTCCACCAACAAAATTTCAACTAAATAAAAGATGATATAAAACATGACACTGCAACTAGCTCAGTTGCTTAAATCCTGTTAGGATCAAGGTTTTCACCACTGATCCAAAAGACAAAAGAGCAGGCAGAATCATTAAATTACTAGAGATTCCTTAAATTGAACTGAATAAAAAAAGGCCTCAGACAGGAATAAGCCTAAGAACCATAGAGATTAGAATTTCAGTTAATTGCAATTTCTACCAGTCAGAAGAAAATCGTGCGTGCAAATGCGCACGCGCGCACACACACACACACACACAGAGGTTATTTCCAGAGTCACAAAACAGTATGCAATAATATGCAATACAACACCACAGTCAGTGAAAGAAAACTTCAATCCTGGGATGGCAATGTGGTATAAATGCCGGTATAAAGGACTGGCATTAGAAAGCTGGACTTGGTAGCAGCTCTCTACTGAATAGTCATGGGATTTTCAGTACATCATGGGACTGTTCCAAGTCTCAGGCTCCTCAAACACAAATTTCCTCAATTACAATTTCCTAATCACAAACTGTGAGAAGTAAATGCAATAATGTAAGTGAAAGTATACTAAAAAGCAAGCTCAAAACAACAGTAAATTGCTTCCTTCAACGGTTACCATGTAGAGGGGGAAAAGGCGGGGGACAAGAGATACTCCAGATGTCCCCATGGCCCAGCTGCATCTCTGTCCTTCCCCCAGCTTAGTGAAGTCCTGCTTGTATTCCATAAGATACACTAGTATCATCCCAATAGAACCCCTCTTTAATTCTGTTAGTTGGAGGTGGGTTCTGTCACTGCTAACTAAAAGAGGGTCTAATTCACAGAATAACAGCCAATTCCTTCATTCTATAATCCCTCAAAAAAAAGCAAATGATCACAATGGACTGAGAGAAGTGACAAAAGAGCAACATGCATGGCCTCCTGGGCCAGAGAATAAGAACACAGTCCCTGTTTATGTGTGGTTATGTACCCACACCTCTCCCCCAACACATGGCCCAATGCCTAGTTAAGCTGTGGGTGCCTGAGTACATATGAGTAAAAGAATGAGCAATTTAGGGTGGCAGTATTCGGAGAAGTCCAGGACTAGAGCCACCAGCCTGGGGTCCTCTGCATGGGGCCAGCAGCTAAAGCCGTCATGATGGACGAGAGCCCTTAAACGGTGAGGCTGGAGTGAGATAATGATGATGACAACGACGAGGACCACAACAAAGACAACTGCGTCTTCACAGCCACACTGATGACAACAGGCCAGGCGCTGTGTGAAGTGCACACTTTATCCTCGGGAGAACGCAATGAGGAAGGTACTACTTTTATCCCCACATTATAGACAAGAGAACGAAAGCTCAGAGATAAAGAGAGACCAAAGGACTCGATTTTGGAGAATGTTTCTTTTAAAGGATGTTAGGAAAAAAAGTAATTTAAGAGAAGAGGCCAGAGTTATCAGTACTATCAAATGCTACAGAAACCAAGGCTGGAAAGAGCATCAACAGAAGTCTATCCTGCCTCTATTTTCTCACTGCCAACCAGTTTACCCCTGGTACTCTACTAAAACAATTCCTGCAAAAGTCTCAAATCATCATTTTGCTCAATCTAAGATATACACACTACTCTATATAAAATAGATAACCAACAAGGACCTACTCTACAGCACAGGGAACTATACTTAATATTTTATAATAACCTATAAGGGAGAAGAATCTGAAAAAGGATACATACACATGTATAACTGAATCACTCTGCTGTACACCTGAAACTAACACAACATTGTAAGTCAACTATACCTCTAAATAAATAAATAAATAAGACCTCTTCAGTCCTTATTCAAGGAGGTGCAGTGCTTGTTTCTACTGACCACTCACTCCTCCTTGAAACACTGCCTTCCACGGGCTCCAACCCTATACTTTCCCACTCGCCTTCCACCTCCCTGGTTGCGCCTTCTCAAGAATCTCTTCCTCAGCCTGTTCCTTAAATGCTGTCAACTCTTCTCGATCCTCATACTCTCTCTGGGTGAGCTCATCCACCACTTACGTCTTCAATCATCCACCCGCTAATGACTCCCAAACGTATCTTCTGTCCAGACGGCTCTCCTGAGCTGTAGACATCAAACCTAACACGTCTTAAATAAAACTCATCATTCTCCTACCCAAACCTACTTATCCATTTACCTAAGTCAGTGAACGGTATCACTTACCCCAGAAAATCATCCTCCCCTCCCCTCTTCCTCAAATCCAATCAATTACCAACCTCTTTTATTTCTACCTCTTTACTACCTCTACCATGGGCCTAGTTTAGCCCATTGCCACTGTTACTCTGCTAATGCAGGCCTTATCATCTGTTCCCTGGATTTTTAAAACAACCCTTAGAGGAGACTCCTTTCCTCCAGTCCTTGCCTCTCCTTCTCTAGACTGTAAATTCAATGAGAGTAAGAACTATGCCTGATTTATCACAGTATTCCAGTATTTGTCATAATAGTAAGCACATGACAGGCAATAAATGAGTATTTGTTCAAAGAAAGAATGAAACAATGAGCTCCAGCAGATGGGGGAGATAGAGACCTGATTACAGATAACAAGTGGCAAGGAAATATGTATTACTGCCTGTGATCTCCTGGAGGGAAATCAGAAGACCACAACAAAAATATTTCACACAAAATTCTCCTCTCAGAAAGATAACCTCATCAACATAAACATGAGAACGAAAAGAAATATAGTTACAAGCTGAAAGATATATATGCATTCAGAGCTAACTTTAATAATACTGTGTTAAAATCTATTTTGTATTAAAAAACATGAAAGAGTCAAGAAGAAGCAAATATTTGTTCTTTAAACATACTTCCGATTACCTGGCAGGTTTTAAAAACAGGCTTCTTATAAATACAAGCAAAATGTTACCTATTCTTCCAGACAGCCTACTAACTTCCTACCCATAACTACTCCTATGTATCTCATCTTGGAGTGCCACCATGAAAAAAGGCAGAGAATTACGGAGAAGAAAATGTTCAGGAATAGTCACAGTTGCACACGTCAGGAAATGTCTATGGTATAAAGCTACATCATCAAGCTGTGAAAAATGTTCAATATTTAAGGTGAGATTCAACTATCTGGATCTAAATTTAACATCCAGGGAACCTTGAGTTAGTCATTTGGCTGGAAAATCCATGTTAGCAGCCAAGAAGCTGCCTTGCTTGGTCACGAAGTAAAGATACACACACAAGGTAGAAAATGAGTCCTGCTCTACTACTTATCTGCTGAGACCTTAATATCAGGTTTCTGCGTTTTCCCACTGACAGACAAAGGCATTAACCACAGAATATTTATTTCCCTACTTCTATGTTCTAAAAGATAAGAAAATACTGAACTCTGAGCTTAGGTCTTATAAGGTTTTATATGAAAAATTAAAAGAAACTGATCATCAATTATTTCATATCAAAATGGTCTTTGTTTTACACTCCTGTATCTCACATACACATTTTCATAATAAGCTTGGCTGAGCTAGTATTTTTCATTTCAAACAGGACATAGATGCCATTTAATCTTCAAGGTTATCTAATACCTACTTCTAAGGGATAGAGATTAGTTTCACCACTTTTATTAATAACAATCTTCATGTAAAGAGCAGTTACTATTTGAGGAGTGCTGACTAATTCTCCATCTGCACTATGAAAAGAATAGGAAAAAACTATTAGCAATATAGAATGAAACACAGTAAAAATAAAAAGAACCAGTCCTGGCTCTAGTAATTGCCTTCCTGTGTCACTTCCCCACTTGTCAAGTCAGCCTCTCATGCTCAGTTTCTGAATTCTTGGTAGATGACCTCGAATGAACTTCTAGTTCTAACGTGTGGCAAATTAGGGAGTGAAATTAGAAAATAATTTTTTTCTTTGAATTAAAGTATTAGTATCATTCTTTCAAAAGCCTTTCCCAGGACAGTCTCCTCAACAAAAGACGATCAAAAAACTGAATGGTCATATGCAAAAGAATGAAACTGGAACACTCTTACACCATACACAAAAATCAACTCAAAATGAATTAAAGACTTGAACTTAGAACTGAAACCATATAACTCTTACATGAAAACACAGGAATAAGAGCCTTGACATTAGTCTTGGCAATGACTCTTTGGATTTGACACCAAAAGCAAAGATAAACAAGTAGAGAACCCCATCAAATTAAAAGCTTCTGCACAGCAAAGAACACCATCAACAGAATGAAAAGCAACCTATGAATGGGAGAAAATATTTGCAAACCATATATATGATAAAAAGTTAATATCCCAAATGTGTAAAGAACTCACACAACTCAAAAACAACAACACAAAACACAATCCGATTAATGGGCAGAGAAACTGAATAGACATTTTTCGAAAGAAGACAAACAAATGACCAGAAGGTACACAAAATGGTGCTCAACATCACTAATCATCAGGGAAATGCAAATCAGACCATAAGGAGCTATCACCACACACCTGACAGAAGGGCTATCATCAAAAAGACAAGAGATAACAAGTGTCGGGAGGATATGGAGAAAAGGGAACCCTTGTACACTGTTGGGTGGGAATGTAAATTGATGCAGCCACTATGAAAAACAGTATGGAGGTTCCTCAAAAAATTAAAAGAACTACCATATGATCCTGCAATCCCACTTCTGGGCATATATCCAATAGAAATGAAAACAGACTCTCAAAAAATATCTGCACTCCCATGTTTATTGCAGCATTATTCACAAGAGCGAAGACATGGAAACAACCTAAGTGTCCATCAATGAATGAATAGATAACATACGCACACACACGCACAACCCCACGTTTCCACTGCAGGGAACAGGGGTTCGATCCCTGGTCGCAGAACTAGGATCCCGCATGCTGCGCGGCATGGCCACAAAACACACACACACACACACACACACACACACACACACACACACACACACACACACTGTGGACTATTATTCAGCCATGAGAAAGAAGGACATCCTGCCATTTGCGACAACATGAATGGACCTCGAGGGCATTAGGTTAAGTGAAATAAGTCAGACAGAGAAAGACAAATACTATATGTTCTCACTCATATGTGGAACCTAAAAGAGCCAAAGTCAAAGGAACAGAGACTAGAGTGGTGGCTGCCAGGGGCTATGGAAAACGGGAGATGGTGGTCAAGGAGTACAACCTTCAAGTTATAAGATGGATAAGATCTGAGGAACTAAGGTAAAGCATAGTGATTATAGTTAATACTGTATTATATAATACTTGAAAGTTACTAAGACAGTACATCTTAAAAGTTATCACCACAAAAAGAAATGGTAATTATGTGATGTGATGCAGGTGTTAGCCAATGCTAGGGTAGTCATCATTCTGCAATATTTAAGTATATCAAATCAACACATTGTACACCTTAAACCTACACAATGTTATGTCAGTTATTATCTCAATAAAGCTGGGGGAAGAAAAGCCTTTCACCCATTTGAAAAATCATATTTCATCATAATGGAACATTGGAAAATGTATCCGCAAATCCACTTCCCAAAGAAGAAAAGTTATGATTTTAGGTGTATATTCTTAGTACTTAGTTGTATACTGGCCTTAGTACAAGAACGTACAAGCTTTCTAGGGGAACTGTTTACGTGTCTCTAAGTCATCAGTCTGATTCTCAAGTGAGTCAATTAAGACTCATTTACTCTGTGGCGGCTGATCACACTTCTTAACATGTCCAGCTATCGCTGAGAGGCCTGCCATTGATCACAGCGGGGTGTGGGGTGGAGACTATACGGGTGCGGGAATGGATGTGTCAGCGTAAATACCGCCCTTCTCCTGAGGAAGAACAAAATCAGGCCCAGGAAATGAGTTAGGACTGTGATCTTTACATAAGCCAGAAAGCAAACTTCCATGGAGGATACAGACAACTTATCCTCTTAATTCCACCACCAACCAGCTTTGTGAAACTGTCAAATTATTGCAGCTTTCCCACTTCCCTGGGTAAATCTGGGATTAATAAAAACGCCCCTACCTGTGATGAGGCCAACAGTAAGGCTCACTCAGGTGAGATGCCAGATGGCAGACTGCTTTGCGAAGCATAAATGCTACAAAACTACAGAACTCCGTGATGTCTGTGATGTTACAAAGAGTGTTCTCAAATTTTAGCATGTGTAGAATCATCTAGAGACTCCTGTGGGCCCTGCACTCAGGGATTCCAATTTAATCACCCCTCCCCACAGGGATAATTTGCATTTCTAACTTTCAAGTGACATTGGTATTGCTGGTCCTTAGACCCCACTCTGTGTAGTGCTGAGATTTTTTTAAAAATAAAAATCGTTTCCTCTTATTTTAAAATTGTCTTCTTTGCATTTTTCTTAGTTATTCATTCATTAAACTTCCTGGGCACTTAGTACGTGCCCAGCCCTAAATCAGGCTGCGAACACAAAGTTAACCCCCTCTTAAAAACTTACAGCCCAATCTGATTAGAGAACATAATGATGATATGGGCCAGGAACTAGAGGAGCCCAGAAAAATAAAGTATAGCCTAAGATACACACAAAGGTGCTCTAATCATATCTGACCTCACTCCTAAACATCACCAAGGGAAGAATTTCATTTGACACACTTTTTTTTTTTTTTTTTTTAGCAGCAAACAGCTCAGCTTTTTATTGAATGTGTTACTAAAGAGGTTTAGTCAAAAAGAGCAAAGCCCAGGTCATCGTCAGACTCTTCAGATTCTTCTTTCTTCGCTTCCACCTTCTTCTCCTCAGCTGGGGCAGCAGTGGGGGAGGGGGCAGGTCACCTGCCTCGCACCGCGGATGAGGCTCCAGATGCTGACACTGGCCAAAGCCTTTGCAAACAAGCCTGGCCAAAAAGACTCAACATTTACACCGGCTGCTTTAATGAGGGCATTGATCTTTTCCTCCGTGACCATCACCTCATCATCATGCAGGATGAGGGCCAAGTAGATGCGGGCGAGCTCCAAGGCGGAGGCCATGGTGCGGGCGAGCGCTAGGGAGGGGCTGCCGGGCGAGGTGCTAGTTGCCTGATGAAGTGAGGGCCTCACCCCAATGCAGCCTTAGCTTCCTCGGAAGGACGGAGCGGCTCAGCGGTAGCTGAGGAAAGCTGACACAAGTCTTTGTTTGTGTGTTTTTGCTATGAGAAAGATTCAGTGCCGGTTTGAGTGTGGAGTATCTTTGGATTATGACACCAACAAGCACACCGAAAATGAAAAGGTCTAAGGCAGCTCCTACTATCTGCCAAATGAAGAAGTGGCCTTGATGCAACACGAAGGCAGACGCCTAAATAACGTTATCAATAACCTAAAATGTAGATTTTATCCGTCATTTCCTTAACTGGCCCCATCTCTAATATGAACCTCCTACAGCGTGCAAAACAAGAGAAATAAAAAGCATTTTTTTTTTACCCTGACAAATATAAAATAAATATTTAAGAAATGTAACACTGAGTAAGACCTCTAGCACATTCAGCCAAGCTCCCTTTCTCCAGGGACTATAACCAAAGGACATCATAAGGATCAGAAAGACAGCTGTCCAACTGCACGTTTACCAAAGAGCTACGAACATTACCCACATTATTAATTCACCTGATATGCTAAGAGGCTATCATCTATTGCTTACCTGGGAAATCTAAAAAAAAAAAAAAAAAAAAAAAAAATGA
The DNA here is from genome assembly GCF_964374135.1 of Grampus griseus. Lineage (NCBI taxonomy): Eukaryota > Metazoa > Chordata > Mammalia > Artiodactyla > Delphinidae > Grampus > Grampus griseus. The sequence continues at coordinate 19,433,432 of NC_139003.1, forward strand.
TACAAATGAACTTATTTACAGAACAGAAACAGAGTCCCAGACTTAGAGAAGGAACTTATGATTACGAGGGGGAAGGTGGGGGGGGGCAGTTAGGGAGTGTGGGATTGCCATGTACACACTGCTATATTTAAAATGGATAACCAACAGGGACCTACTGTATAGCACAGGGAACTCTGCTCAGTATTCTGTAACAACTAATTAGGAAAAGAATTTGAAAAAGAATAGATAGATGTACATGTATAATTGAATCACCTTGTTGTACACCTGAAACTAACACAACATTGTTAATCAACTATACTCCAATATAAAATAAAATGTTAAAAAAAAAAAAAAAAGAAGAAGCTATCATCAATTAATTTAAGTCTTACAAGAAAGTATGTAGATTTGGGACCAGTACTACCTTCCATGGTAATGAACTCTATATTTTAGTTAACAAATGGTGTAATAAGCCCCATATGTAAAGAAGTAATTCCTTTCATTTGTTCTAAAAATATTTTAGTAAAGCTGCAGGGGATTATATTCTAGTTGAGGAATAGTGGAATTTCTTCCATATATCCCTGGTTCATCCTATTCATACTCTTCAGTATTTAATAGTTGGGTGTATTTAGAGCATGTTCTCACTGATACATGTAATCAAAAGTAGAGATTTAATCAAATGGAATCATAATCACTGAAGTTAAATTTACTTGCTTCCCACTTGCTTTGATTCAAATTAACGACTCATCTAAATTACATCGAGGCCCTTCCTGATTCCAAGCATGTCCAGGTGCTACACGCAGTGCTTGGGAATGGCTACAAGAAGCCACAAGGACAAATGCTTGACCTTGCTTCAAAGCTGCTCTTAAATGATTTTTCTGTAAAATAAAATGACCAATTCCACCAAATCCTACATTTCAGATACTTAGGTGAAGAGTAACTAATAGAGAAAGAAGAGATGAAAGGAAATGCTACTTATTTGAAAAAGAAATACATGCCTGACTCTAGCCACAGATATAAAGAAATCACGAGAAATATTTATTTCTCTTTCCATAAACACTGTACTTGTACCACAAAACTAAACTTGGGGCTTGAGCCTTTTGACTGTCTCATAGATAAAACCACTTTGTATGACTGGCCTATTACAACAGTATGCCCTCATTTCAAGTTCTGGACTCTGAATTTTTAAAGTACATTTCTCTAACTTTTAGAGCAGTAATTCAATGTACCTCTACAAATCTAAAGCCTGCAGAGACTGAGAAATCGGGGGCTGGGGGAGTGGGGAGTTTTAGGAAATGAGGCAAATACCAACTATGAAGAAAAACATGACTATAAAGTGGATGATTCAATGTTAGCATTATTCAGCAAGTATTCATCTAACACTGACAATCAATTACATGACAGACACTTAGGAGGCAGAAACGAAAAGGGTATACAGTCCATTACAATACAATGTAATAAGTGTTATGACTATTTAAAAGTAGCATGGCCACTCCTTCAGATTCCAGATCAAAAATATAAAGACTAGAAGAAAGTTTGGGAAATTTTATTTATAATCTAAGAGTGAAGAAGACCTAAGTTCTGACACAAAACCCAGACACTTTAAAAGAAAACATTGATAAATACAACCTCATAAAAATAAAAACAACGTATACATGATCAGACATCATAAAGTCAAAAGAGAAAGAAGCTGGAGGGAAATTAGAATATAAATCCCAAAGAACTAATTTTCTTGATATATAAAAAGTTCCTGTAAATCAATAGAAAGACAAACATACTGGAAAAATAGGTGTTCAGTACTTTTCAGTAAGGAAATAAAACATTATTTGACCACTGTACTATTGAAAATTTCAACTTTTAAACAAGTCGGCTTTTAGGATAGGATAATGAACCATCCTGTACCTATCACCCTGATTCAATAAGTATCATTTATCACTAATCTTGTTTTAGCTATATCTACACTCAACCCAGATTATTTTGAAGTAATATATCCATACATAACATAGATATCATAACAATGAATTACTTTTTACACAAATAAGAAGTTTAACCTCACTCAAATTTTCTCTAAAAAATACAAATCAAAACCACCTTGGAAATACCATTTTTCACTGATCAGACTGACAAAGATAAAAACATTTTGATAATACAATCTGTTTACTAGAGACTACAGGAACTCTCAAACATTATTGATGACATGAAAACTTGGTATTATCTCTAAGAAAAACACACTTGGCAACAATTATCAAAATCGAATAAACCACAAAAATCTAATCAACCAGCAAAGAACTCTGAAAATGGCACAAAAATCGGATGCTCTCCTTCTCGCATCTTATATGTCATCTTCAAGGTAACTGCACAACTAGAAGAATAACTAGCAGGTGCTATCAAATGAATGGAGCTTGATAACTACAACTTGTATAAAACAACAGTAAAAGCTGCCTTACTTTATTAGTTAAAATACACACACACACCATCCCCCCCCAGACACAAGACACACCCTAATGCCCACCTACCCAGACCAGATTAGGTCCCCATGGTTATATGCTCTCATGGCACATTTTGCTTTTCCTCTGCAGCACTTATCACAGTTTGTAATAATACACTTATCTAAAGGTTCTCTTACTAATGCCTTTCTTCCCCTCTAGACTTTAAACTCCATAAGGACAGGGACCATATTTGTGTGGCATTTGAGCCCAGTTCCTGGTCCATGACTGATATTCAATATAAGTGGAATTCATTCTTTCATTCAAAATATATTTATTATGGGTCTGGTGGGCTCTGTGCCTACATTCTGGATATATGGTGCTGAACAAGGCAAACTAGTTCTCTCTTCTCTTGAAGCTTCCATTCTAGGAGTAGTCAGAAAATAACCAAACATGCACACACACACACACACACACATTCACACACACATACACACCATAAAAAGTAACTTAATGAACATGATCCAGTTGATCTGCAAATACGTACTATGTTTTTCCACACTAATACCCCCAATCAGCATTTCCATTTGTAATGATTTCTTTTGATTAAAATAACTTGAGTAATACTTTATATTAATTCTTAAATAATGAATTTATTTTTCACTATAACTTAATAACAGTTGCAAAATAAAGGGGGGTGGAGCCTATAACCTTACTGTCCAAACACAACTACTTTTAGCATTAAAGCATATTTCTCTCCCGTTTCTTCCATGAATTTTTCCTCAGTATAACAGTGAGCACAGAATATGCAGTGTTCTCTGCTTTTTATATCAGACGCTTAATCTTCCCTCATTCATAATAGACATCAAGGAACATCACAAAATGGTCTCCTTCCAAAAAGGGAAAAGGTCTCCCTGGCAGCCATTGTCCATTCATTCAATCCTTTCTGCCCTCTTCCAGACCAATAGTCTTACCAAAGTGGAGCAGGCCTCCAGCACCTCCCCAGTCTGCTTTCATTTTTAACCAGGACCACTTGCAAGTAAATCAAGTAGCTGTTACACGCCAATCCTTCTCTTCTCCCACATTCTACTCTCTCACATATTCTTAACAAGGTATCACACCTTTGAGAAGATTTTGTTCCATGTATTTTTCACGCTTTTCTTATTTGCTAAATAGTAAAGGACTTCCTACAGCTTTTCTGAACAAAAATGAAAATGCTCATGAGCTAGATTTTGGGAAAGAACCAATAGCTAGGCAGCAGGAGTTGAAGAAACTGGTTATGAGCTGCACAGGCTGCAGACCACACAAGCCATCTGATATTGAAGACATTGCCTGCCTTTCTGAGGAAATTATGGGTAGCAGGTGGTTCTGGGAGATTTAAAAAGCCCTTGTTACCCTAATGTTTATCAACTTGGCAACAATAGTAGTTGAATATTTTCCTTTCATAGTAAACAGAGGTTTATAGACACTAGATAATGAATGAACAGGAAGACAAAATATTTCTCCTATAAATAGACAATAGATAGGTTGGGGGATCAAGAATAAAATAAAATAACAAGTGGGTGACCAAAGTGATTTTTGAAAACTGTCTGTGAAAGTATTCTGGCTCTGCAGGAAGTGAAAGCAAAACAGTTCACTAGTCTGGTTCCTACTACTTTTCTAGCAAAATAGCACACAACATTAATTCTCTTTACATAAAGACAGATGAAAACAGGCCTGCAATGCATCACAACCAGAATATATTTAAGAAGATGATGCTGAACAATGAGACTTTTAGGGAAAGTTACAATTCTGGTGCCTAGCCTCAGAGTAGCATTTATATGCTAACGATTTGGAATAGGTTATTTCACTGCGGGGGGGCGGGGGGGTAGTGAGGGAGAGAATCATTTTGTGGAAGAAGGATTCGTGGTTGTTTTTGCCTATGCTCCCACTTCCTTTAAGGAAAACAGTCTCTTACACCTTTAACGTAAGATTTCTTGAATGGTAAAAGATAATATTAATAATAATGTAAAGTATTCTGACTTTACTTCTCTCTAAAATAATGTCACTCCCACCTCCCAGTACAGTTTAACACAAGGTATCATGCAAGCTTCAAGGATAATCTGACAATATCCTTTCTAAACTTCTAAACCTCTAGAAGCGACAATGCAATCACTTCTGAATGAAGTTTCCCAGGTAATTAATTCTTGAGGAGTTTTAAAGCATTTGTTGGCACACAGCTACCATAGACTAGCTCCAAATTATCAGCCATGTGGAACACCAACCCAAGAATTTAATCTTTGATTTTCGAAAAGAGTGGTTCCAAATATTTGCTTACTCTGTACTATTTTATCTAATAATAAGGAGTTTTGGCCCAAATTTCCATATTTGTACATTTTATAAAATGGGATCATGTTATAGGCATGAAATCAAGACGAATAGCTTGTTCACTTGCCGGTGTCCAAATATATCCTACCTACAAAGGCCTTTAAAATACTGACAAAAAACGAAACTTAAAGAGGGAAAAATACCCTCCTGCTGACTCATTCTTCACAGAGAAACATTTATTATTTCCTGGGGCAGTATGCCGAATTTCCACTTCTGTTGCTGTAATTTCCACTTGTGAATTTTGGAAGGCGCCGAAGGAACGGAAGAGGAAGAGGTCAAAATCCTAGGAAAGACACACTGCTGCTAAGGGGACTGTAATGAGAACTACAGAACAGTTACTGACCCGTGCCCTTTTCGTTTTATTTCCAATATATACTATAGTCATGCTATTTCCCTATGAAAGTTCACTGTACTCATCTTGGGACTTGCAGCAACTGGGCAAACAGCAAATCAGAATTCTGGAGTGTTCATTAGTAAGGAGGCAAAAGGTCTACACAAAAATCCAGGCACCAGGCAAAGAAAGAAGAAAAGCACAGTTCCATTCAGAACCATTCCCAGCTTCTCTGGATCACAGTGTGAGTGATCAACGAACATGAAAGTTGAGAAAGGAACCAAGAATAAATAAACTTATGTATTCACACACACGCACAAATGCATGTAATGGTACCTACTGGCACTGCTCTACCAAGCTCTAACCATATAACCTCATCTAACACGAGCAACCCTGTAAGACAGGTTCTGTTTTCCTCAGTTACAGAGCTGAAATTCAAAGTCAGGTCTGCTCAGCTCCAAAACCCATGCTCCTCAAAACATGTGCTTTGAAATACTCTGTGGCATAAGAGGGGTGGAGAATGTTTTCTTCACCAATCGTACTTCTAAATGAAGTGTACAAGGGAATTAATTGTTGAAGACTTCTAAAGTATAATTAAGATCACTATTATTTAGAAAAACAAAAGAATATAGAAAACATAAACAGAATACATTATTTTCTTCAAAATTTTAAAGTGGGGAACTCCATACTAAGCTATTATTATTTCTCCTTAAATTTGTTTATCTTCTTTAAAAAAAAAAAATTTAAGTCCTAAGTACAAACAGAATTTCCTTCACGACGTGTCAACAAGATTATGAACTCTGTCGAACACACACTATCTCACGCCTCCCAGGAACACACATTATTTGAGCAACTCAGAAGAAATGCCCTACTTTGCCCTCTGTTCTCAGATAAAATTGTAGTGTCCATTGGCCTTTTCCCTTCAAACGACAAATTCCTGCCTTGCCCATATCTGGTGTACGTGGAGGGCTGGGGAATAGAACAGAGAAAGGGAAGGAGGGAACGAAGATCCATGTAGAGTGAATCTTGGATTCTCTAGGAAAGCCTCAATTTGAAATATCTTCTCCCACCATCAGATGACATTACACTAGTGTGCCCTAAGCCCTGGTTTGGCAGACATGAGCTCCCAGTGTATCACAGTCAAGACCGAGTTAGGATCAGAGGACAATTTCAGTTTTCCCGTTACGAAAGAAGAATTATGAAATCCAAACCTTATTAGTTGTTTTAAGTACATAAAGGAATCCCTGAGACTGATTTGCCTATTGGCAAATATCACTACACATTAAAGAAGAAAGCATGGGACAGAGGAAATACCATGGACTTGCATTCAGCTGGAAGGCCAGCCACTTGTTCTGTGACCTTGAGTTAATTACTTCATCTCTGAACCCCAGTTTCCTTAACTATAAAATGTGGATACTAAGTAATCAGCTCAAAAAGTTATAGTGAGAATTAAATAATATACATAAGTTGCCTTGAATATAGTTAAGTGCTTAAGAAATATTCAATAATTGCTACATTCATGTTGAGTATGGACAACATGCTTTAAAACTTCTCAACTACCTCAAAAACCAGCTGAACTATGCCTCTTCAAGCTGTTTTCACCAATCTGAGTTTGTATGGGCCACAGTATACAGAGTTCAAGAAACAACATAAACCTAAGATATTTACTTACCCCACCCACCCTAGAAAAGGTACAGTAAATACAATGATCAAAACCACAAACCATGGGACTTCCCTGGTGGCACAGTGGTTAAGAATCCGCCTGCCAATGCAGGGGACATAGGTTGCATCCCTGGTCCAGGAAGATCCCACATGCTGTGCAGCAGCTAAACCCGTGCGCCACAACTACTGAGCCTGCACACCACAACTACTGAAGCCCATGTGCCCTAGAGCCCAGCATGGCTCAACTACTGAGCCCACGTGCCACAACTACTGAGCCCACGTGCCACAACTACTGAGCCCACACGCCACAACTACTGAAGCCTGTGCACTCTAGGGTCCATGGGATGCAATTACTGAACCCACGTGCCTAGACCTCACACTCCGCAACAACAGAAGCCACTGCAATGAGAAGCCCGTGCACCGCAACAAAGAGTAGCGTCTGCTCGCCTAAACTAGAGAACGCCTGCACACAGCAGTGAAGACCCAAGGCAACCAAAAAAAAAAAACCCACACAAACCACACCCCCACCTACCTTGGTTGGTTCTCAGCCGTGAGGTTCTCTCCCCTCTGGTAACCACTGTCAGCCACCTGGGTTGTAGACCTCTTCACAATTTGCTTCAGCTCCCGCTCCAAGCGTTCTTTGATCGCCTTAACTGTCTCTGGGATCTTCTTCAGTTTGGCCAGCCCCTTGATGAGGATACCCATAAAAAGGGTGCTGTTCTCCTCTGGATCCAACTCCAAATCCTCCTTGATGTCCTGAAGGTTTATCTCCTTCACTGTAAAAAAATTAATAAATAGCCACAGATTCTATCAGCAAATCAAAAAACAGAACGGGTCTAAAAAATGCAGTTATTCCCTTAAAGGAATCAGAGAGGTTTTTCAATTAAATTTGAAATTAAATTATACTTACACAGTAACTATCAAAGAATCACACACACACACACAAAAACAGTTACGTTCCTCATATTAATACCCATCAATTAATAAGAGAGAGAAGAAATTAAAAGTAAGCAAATCTCCACAGAAATTTTTCCACAGACTACCATTTCTAGTGAGTCATTTATTAACATTGGTGACATTTACCAACCTTCACTGTTCACAAAATGCCATACTTGGTGCTGCAGGAGAATTCCAAAGAGCCAGACCAGAGTCTAAAATTCCTACTTATTAGTTAGAGATAAGTAGCTTGATAAGAAGACATCATACATACATGTGGAACAGAAAAGGTAAATAAGTTAAAATTATAACCAATAAGAGAGATGAAGAAAAAGAAAGGAAAAATAATAGGTACAAGTCAGACAAGACTGAGGAAAAGAGTAATGAAGAGTATCTCATAAATACAAAAGAACAACATTCTATTTTTATTTATAAACATGTCCAGCAAAGCATCATTATCTACTGAAGACAGGTCTTGCTAAAGCATGGAAGTCTTCTGAGTAGGGTTATGTGTCGAAAGTCTCTGCAGATGTTTAGACTACAGCTTGCATCCAAACCATCTGGTTTCTAACAGTGGTTCTTAACCCCTGCAGGAGCTGGGGAGAGCGCAGGGCTGGGATCTGAGACTCCTGTCACCTACTGAAAACCACAGGCCTTTCCCTCAACTAACATGTATATACACAAAACTTCTCATATGACTTCAGGGGTTTCCACAACTACCAAAAGAACTACAGGTTGAAAACCTCTGGCCCAAAAATAATTCTCTCATTTTACAAATGGCTGGATTAAGATAGACAAAAGCAAAAGTGAATACCAGCCTAAAGATGGACCCTAACAAAGTTGTCCCCATCCTCCCCTATCCTCCACTCCTCTAAACAACTGAAAGGTTTTTAAAATGTGATATCCTGAAAGAACATATACATTCTTTACTAGATTCAAGCTCAACTGTACAACACAAACCACTCCAAGTTGTTCAACACCACTGGAGTGTTTTGAAATCTACTTATTTAAGGAAGAATGAAAATATCCCAGTATATGGAATAAGTCCTTCTAACCACTGTATAACATCTCTGAAACCTCTACTTCAGATGACATGTAGGCTATCCTCAATCTCTTTTTTTGCTCGCAACTCATAAAATGCACTTAAGTACGAACATTTAATGTTCATTTAATGACACCCATGATATAATTACTTACACAAATTTGTTCTTAAGTGAATAAGTCCTCTACAGATTTATGCATAATTCTGCTGCCTTACTTCACCTCACTAGACCCCTGAAACCCACAAGACAGAAGCACACAGAGAATGACCAAATCCATATGGTTTCCTTCACAGTGTAGAGGGCATTTGATGATACCATATTTAATTTTAAATATCTTAATAGTAGCAAACTGGGTGTAGAACCAAGAAGGCTTAAAGCCTCTAAACTGACATGACAATTCTGAAGGCAAGTCGAAAAAAGTCATCGATATTTCCAGACGTGACATTCCAATAACAGACATTTTAGTTACTGGTTTTGTTTCACACGTGAAGAGCTAGACACCTCAGGCCACAGAATCACTCCATGCTGCAAAACCAACCTCAACAGCAGCAAAGTACTTAGCAACCAGGGAGCCATCTAAATTCAGCGTGGCAGAGGGGGAAAATGAAACAAAACTATACGCAGAGCTTCAGGCAGGCAAGAAGGTAACAGAAATTCAGCTGGGACAAAAATGGTCTTCACAAGAGCACATATGAAGCACAGACAGGACACATGCAAAGGGCCACCTAAACATCTCAGGCACCTGCTGCAAGAGTGCTTGGGTAATGAGGTACACGTAGTTGAAATCAATAAGCCCCTAGATTAAGTGGCATACAGCTACTTATATGCACACTAATATGATAGCCTATTAAAAAATAACAAATAAGCAAGGTATGAATAATAAAATGTCACAGCCCCAAATGGCACATTTGTTTACAACCTTATCTTTCTGTTTGTCTCCCAAAATCTCCTAGAGCATAAACACTGAACAGAGCCAGTATTAATTAATTTATATTATCTATTTCACTTACACCAGCTAAAAATTAAAAGGGAATTTAAAAAATAATATAGAGCTGAGGCTTGGGCTTCGGAGTTCAGATCCCAGGGAGAAGACTGGGGTCGGCTGCGTGAACACAGCCTGATGGGGGCTAGTGCACCACAGCTAACCGGGAGGGAGCCTGGGAAAAAGTCTGGAAGTGCCTACGAGTCAAGACACCATTGTTGCAGGATGGGCAAGGAGACGGGATTCAGAGCACCACCTAAACGAACTTCAGAGACAGGCTCAAGCCACAGATATCAGAGTGCACACCAGAGACGGGCATGAAAGGCTAAGGCTGCGCAGCCACCAAAAAGCCTGCGTGCGAGCACAGGTCACTCTCCACACCTCCCCTCCCGGGAGCCTGTGCAGCCCGCCACTGCCAGGGTCCTGGGATCCAGGGACAACCTACCCGGGAGAACACAAAGCGCACTTCAGGCCTCTGCAATGTCACACTGGCCTCTGCCGCCACAGGCTCACCCTGCATTCCGTACCCCTCCTTTCCCCCAGACTGAGTGAGCCAGAGCCCCCCAATCAGCCACTCCTTTAACCCCGTCCTAACTGGGTGGGGAACAGACGCCCTCAGGTGACCTACACACATAGGTGGGGCCAAATCCAAAGCTGAGCCCCAGGAGCTGTGCAAACAAAGAAGAGAAAGGAAAATTTCTCCCAGCAGCCTCAGAAGCAGCGGATTAAATCTCCACAATCAACTTGATGTGCCTGCATCTGTGGAATACATGAATAGACAAGGAATCATCCCAAAACTGAGGTGGCGGACTTCAGGAGCAACTGTAGACTTGGGGTTTGCTGTATGCGACTGACTAGTTTCTGATTTTTATGTTTATCTTAGTATAGTATTTAGGACTCGTTATCATTGGTGGATTTGTTTATTGGTTTCGTTGCTCTATTTTTATTACTTTTTTAATTTTTTTATTTTAATAGTATTTTTTTACTTTTATTTTAATAACTTATTTTATTTTTTTCCTATCTTTCCTTTTCTTTCTCCCTTTTCCTCTGAGCTCTGTGGCTGACAGGGTCTTGTGCTCCAGCGGGGTGTCAGGCCTCAGCCTCTGAGGTGGGAGAGCCGAGTTCAGGACATTGGACCACCAGAGACCTCCTAGCCCCATGTAATATCAATAGGGGAGAGCTCTCCCAGAGATCTCCATCTCAATGATAAGATCCATCTCCACTCAACGAACAGCAAGCTACAGTGCTGGACACCCCATGCTAAACAACCAGCAAGACAGAAACACAAACCCACCCATTAGCAGACAGGCTGCCTAAAATCATAATAACTTAACAGACACCCCAAACACACCACCTGACGCAGTCCTGCCCACCAGAAAGACAATATCCAGCCTCATCCACCAGAACACAGGCACCAGTCCCCTCCACCAAGAAGCCTACAAAGCCCACTGAACCAACCTTACCCACGGGGGCAGACACCAAAAAGTGGGAAATACAAACATGCAGCCTGTGAAAAGGAGACCCCAAACACAGTAAGTTAAGCAAAACGAGAAGACAGAGAAACACAGCAGATGACAGAGTAAGGTAAAAGCCAGCCAGACCAAATAAAGACGAAATAGGAAGTCTACCTTAATAAGAATTCGAGTGATGACATAAAAACGATCCAAAATCTTGCAACTAGAATGGAGAAAATACAAGACCCGTTTAACAAGGAGCTAGAAGATCTGAAGAGCGAACAATGATGAACAACAGAATAACTTAAATTTAAAATTCTCTAGAAGGAATCAAGCAGAATAACTGAGGTAGAAGTACAGGTAAGTGACCTGGAAGATAAAACAGTGGAAATAACTAACGCAGAGCAGAATAAAGAAAAAAGAATGAAAAGAATTGAGGACAGTCTCAGAGGCCTCTGGGATTTTAAACACACCAACATTTGAATTACAGGGGTCCCAGAAGAAGAAAAGAAAAAGAAAAGGACTGAGAAAATATTTGAAGGAATTACAGTTGAAAACTCCCCTAATATGTGAAAGGAAATACTCAATCAAGTCCAGGAAGCGCAGAGCCCCATACAGGATAAATCCAAGGAGAAACACACCAAGACACATATTAATCAAACTATCAAAAATTAAATACAAACAAGAAATATTAAAAGCAGCAAGAGAAAACAACAAATAACATACAAGGAGTCCCCATAAGGCTAACAGCTGCTCTTTCAGCAGAAACTCTGCAAGCCAGAAGGGAGTGGCAAGATATATTTAAAGTGATGAAAGAGAAAAACCTACAACCAAGATTACTCTACCCAGCAAGGATCTCATTCAGATTTGATGGAGAAATTAAAACCCTTACAGACAAGCAAAAGCTAAGAGAATTCAGCACCACCAAACCAGCTTTACAACAAATGCTAAAGGAACTGTTCTAGGCAGGAAAAACAAGAGAAGGAAAAGACCTACAAAACAATTAAGAAAATGGTAACAGGAACATACATATCTATAATTACCTTAAGTGTAAGTAGATTAAATGCTCCAACCGAAACACACAGACTGGCTGAATGGATACAAAAACAAGACCCGTATATATGCTGTCGATAAGAAGCCCACTTCAGACCTAGGGACACAGAGAGACTGAAAGTGAGGGGATGGAAAAAGATATTCCACACAAATGGAAATCAAAAGAAAGCTGGAGTAGCAATTCTCACATCAAACAAAATAGACTTTAAAATAAAGACTACTACAAGAAACAAAGAAGGACACTACATAATGATCAAGGCATCAATCCAAGAAGAAGATACAACAACTGCAAGATATTTATGCACCCAACATAGGAGCACCTCAATACACGAGGCAAATGCTAACAGCCATAAAAGGGGAAATCGACAGTAACACAATAATATCAGGGGACTTTAACACCCCAGTTTCACCAATCCACAGATCATCCAAAACGTAAATAAATAAGGAAACACAAGCTTTAAATGACACATTAAACAAGATGGACTTAATTGATATTTATAAGACATTCCATCCAAAAACAATAGAACACACTTTCTTCTTTAGTACTCATGGAACATTCTCCAGGACAGATCATATCTTGGGTCAGAAATCAAGCCTTGGTAAATTTAAGAAAATTGAAATTGTATCAGCTATCTTTTCCGACCACAACACTATGAGACTACATATCAATTACAGGACCACCTCACACCAGTTAGAATGGGCATCATCAGAAAATCTACAAACAACAAATGCTGGAGAGGGTGTGGAGAAAAGGGAACCATCTTGCACTGTTGGTGGGCATGTAAATTGATACAGCCACTCTGGAGAACAGCATGGAGGTTCCTTAAAAAAATAAAAACATAATTACCATATGATCCAGCAATCCCACTACTGGGCATATACCCAGAAAAAACCATAACTCAAAAGACACATGCACCCCAATGTTCTTTGCAGCACTATTTACAACAGCCAGGTCATGGAAGCAACCTAAATGCCCATCGACAAACAAATGGATAAAGAAGTTGTGGTACATATATACAATGGAATATTACTCAGCCATAAAAAGGAATGAAATTGAGTCATTTGTTGAGATGTGGATGGATCTAGAGACTGTCATACAGAGTGAAGTAAGTCAGAAAGAGAAAAAACAAATATCGTATATTAACGCATGTATGTGGAACATAGAAAAATGGTACAGATGAACCGGTTTGCAGGGCAGAAGTTGAGACACAGATGTAGAGAACAAATGTATGGACACCAAGGAGGGAAAGCCACGGGGGGATGGGGATGGTGGTGTGCTGAATTGGGCGACTGGGATTGACATGTACACACTGATGTGTGTACATAAAACTGATGACTAATAAGAACATGCTGTATAAGAAAATAAATAAAATAAAATGTAAAAATTAAAAAACAACTAATACTGAATTTCTTTGGGTTATTTGTATGGAATATGTTAATATAAATGTTTCAGACATTACATGAAATTCCTAAAAATCTTATATGTTCTGGTATAATATTATAAGTCATAATTCTAGTTATTACTTTTAAATGTATATCTCAGAAATAACTAAATTTCCTTGTCAATTGCATTATTATGAACTTTCATCAAATCTTTAACCGTGGTCATTTTTAAGTCTTTTGTCATTTACAGACAGTCCTGGGTGTACTCTGATGCTTTTGCAAAAATGTTCCTATAAAAGGGTTTCATCTTCAAGGAGTTCATGGAAAAGACTCTGACAAGTACAGGTTTCTGGTAACTGACTGTACTGCTGAACTGAATGAATAAGCATTTTCAGAACTCTAATGGAAAATTGATGAATTCATAAAAGTGCTAACAAAAGTTCAAGATGAAAAAAAGATTAATTACATGGGACTGAGGGAACTGATGAGGATGATTATAATTTTTGTGACTTTCTCTTTGAATTTTTTAAAAATGTAATAAAAAAGAAATGTAACTTTAAAGATCTGCATAGTATCTCATAGTATATTTAACAATTTCCTCATTGTTGAACATTTAGTTTAATATTTGTTAGAGCAAACACTACTTTATACACATATCTGTCTGCATTTCTGTTTATTCCTTATAATTGATTTCTAAAACAGTGCAATTATACTGAATTGTATTTACTTCCTACTGGAACACTGCATTTATTTATATTGTGAAAGTCATATTTTTCTGTCTATTCAAGTATGTATAATACCTAGTTTTGTTCATTGCAAAATAGACATAAATTCTTTCAATTCAAAAAAAGACTGTAAAAAATACAAACACATGGATGATAAGCAATACACTGCTAAATAACCAAGAGATCACTGAAGAAATCAAAGAGGAAATCAAAAATAACTAGAAACAAATGACAATGAAAACACGATGACCCAATACCTATGGGATGCAGCAAAGGAGTGCTAAGAGGGAAGTTTAGAGCAATACAGTTCTACCTCAAGAAACAAGAAACACCTCAAATAAACAACATAACTTTACACCTAAAGCAATCAGAGAAAGAAGAACAAAAGAAACCCAAAGTTAGCAGAAGGAAAAAAAATCATAAAGATCAGATCAGAAATAAATGAAAAAGAAATGAAGGAAATGACAGCAAAGATCAGTAAAACTGAAATCTGGGTTCTTTAAGAAGATAAACAAAATTGATAAACCACTAGCCAGACTCATCAAGAAAATAAGGGCGAAGACTGAAATCAACAGAATTTGAAATAAAAAAGGAGAAGTAACAACTGACACTGCAGAAATACAAAGGATCATGAGAGATTACTGCAAGCAAATTTATGCCAGTAAAATGGACAACCTGGAAGAAATGGACAAATTCTTAGAAAAGCACAACCTTCTGAGACCGAGCCAGGAAGAATTAGAAAATATAAACAGACAAGTCACAAGCACTGAAATTGAAACTGTGAATAAACATCTCCCAACAAACAAAAGCCCAGGACCACATGGCTTCACAGGCAAATTCTATCAAACATTAAGAGAAGAGCTAACACCTATCCTTCTCAAACTCTTCCAAAACATAGCAGAGGGAGGAACACTCCCAAACTCATTCTACGAGGCCACCATCACCCTGATACCAAAAACAGACGAAGATATCACAAAGAAAGAAAACTACAGGCCAATATCACTGATGAACATAGATGCAAAAATCCTCCACAAAACACTAGCAAACAGAATCCAAGAGCAGATTAGAAGGATCATACACCATAATAAAGTGGTGTTTATCCCAGGAATGCAAGGATTCTTCAATATATGCAAATCAATTAATGTGACACAAAATATTAACAAACTGAAGGATAAAAACCAGATGATAATCTCAATAGATGCAGAAAAACCTTTCGACAAAATTCAACACCCATTTATGATAAAAACCCTCCAGAAGCAGGCATGAAGAGAACTTACCTCAACATAATAAAGGCCATATATGACAAACCCACAGCCCACATCGTTTTCAATGGTGAAAAACTGAAACCATTTCCACTAAGATCAGGAACAAGACAAGGTTGCCCACTCTCACCACTCTTATTCAACATAGTTTTGGAACTTTTAGCCACAGCAATCAGAGAAGAAAAAGAAAAGGAATCAAAATCAGAAAAGTAAAACTGTCACTGCTTACAGATGACATAATACTATACATAGAGAATCCTAAAGATACTACCAGAAAACTACTAGAGCTAATCAATGGATGTGGTAAAATAGCAGGACACAAAATTAATGCACAGAAATCTCTTGCATTCCTATACACTAATGATGAAAAATCTGAAAGAGAAATTAGGGAAAACGCCCATTTACCACTGCAACAAAAAGAATAAAATATCTAGGACTAAACCTACCTAAGGAGACAACAGACCTGTATGCAGAAAACTATAAGACACTGATGAAAGAAATTAAAGATGATACAAACAGAAAGAGAGACATACCATGTTCCTGGATTGGAAGAATCAACATTATGAAAAAGACTATATTACCCAAAGCAATCTACAGATTCAATGCAATCCCTATCAAACTACCAATGGCATTTTTCACAAAACTAGAACAGAAAATTGCACAATTTGTATAGAAACACAAAAGACACCGAATAGCTAAAGCAATATTGAGGAAGAAAAACGGACCTGAAGAAATGAGGCTCCCTGACTTCAGACTATACTACAAAGCTACAGTAATCAAGACAGTGGGGTACTGGCACAAAAAAAAGAAATACAGATCAATAGAACAGGATAGAAAACCCAGAGATAAACACACGCACATATGGTCACCTTGTCTTTGATAAAGGAGGCAAGAATATACAATGGAGAAAAGACAGCCCCTTTAATAAGTGGTGCTGGGAAAACTGGACAGCTACATGTAAAAGAATGAAATTAGAACACTACCTAACACCACACACAAAAATAAACTCAAAATGGATTAAAGACCTAAATGTAAGGCCAGAAACTATCAAACTCTTAGAGGAATATATAGGCAGAACACTCTATGACATAAATCAATGCAAGATCCTTTTTGACCCACCTCCTAGAGAAATGGAAATAAAAACAAAAATAAACAAATGGCACCTAATGAAACTTAAAACCTTCTGCACAGCAAAGGAAACCATAAACAAGACCAAAAGACAACCCTCACAATGGGAGAAAATATCTGCAAATGAAGCAACTGACAAAGGATTAATCTCCAAAATATACAAGCAGCTCATGCAGCTCAATATCAAAAAAAACAAAGAACCCAATTTAAAAATGGGCAGGAGACCTAAATAGACATTTCTCCAAAGAAGATATACAGATTACCAACACACACAAAAGGATGCTCAACATCACTAATCACTGGAGAAATGCAAATCAAAACTACCGTGAGGTATCACCTCACACCAGACTGAATGGCCATCATCAAAAAATCTACAAACTATAAATGCTGGAGAGGGTGTGGAGAAAAGGGAACCCTCATACAATGTGGGTGGGAATAAAAATTGATACAGCCACTATGGAGAACAGTATGGAGGTTCCTTAAAAAACTACAAATACAACTACCATATGACCCAGCAATCCCACTACTGGGCACATACCCTGAGAAAACCATAATTCAAAAAGTATCATGTACCACAATGTTCATTGCAGCACTATTTACAATAGCCAGGACATGGAAGCAACCTAAGTGTCCATCAACAAATGAATGGATAAGGAAGATGTGTCACATATATACAATGGAACTCAGCCATAAAAAGAAATGGAGTTATTTGTAGTGAGGTGGATGGCCCTAGAGTCTGTCATACAAAGTGAAGTAAGTTAAAAAGGGAGAAACAAATACCGTATGCTAACACATACATGGAATCTTTAAAAAAAAAAAAAATGCTTCTGAAGAACCTAGGGGCAGGAAAGGAATAAAGACACAGACGTAGAGAATGGACTTGAGGACATGGGGAAGGCAAAAGGTAAGCTGGGACGACCTGAGAGAGTGGCACTGACGTATATACACTACCAAATGTAAAAGCAATAGCTAGTGGAAAGCAGCCACATAGCACAGGGCGATCAGCTCGGTGCTCTACCACCACCTAGAGGGGTGGGATAGGGAGGGTGGGAGGGAGACCCAAGAGGGAGGGGATATTGGGATATATGTATATGTATAGGTGATTCACTGTTATACAGCAGAAACTAACACAACACTGTAAAGCAATTATACTCCAATAAAGATGTTAAAAAAAAAAGAGGGCTTCCCTGGTGGCACAGTGGTTGAGAGTCCACCTGCTGATGCAGGGCACACGGGTTCGTGCCCTGGTCCAGGAAGATCCTACATGCCGCGGAGCGGCTGGGCCCGTGAGCCATGGCCACTGAGCCTGCGCGTCTGGAGCCTGTGCTCCGCAACGGGAGGGCCACAACAGTGAGAGGCCCGTGTACCACAAAAAAAAAAAAAAAAAAAAAAAAGAAGAATATAATCAACCATGAAGACTAGTCTGATAACCACAAAAAGCCTGTGAGGTCAGACAGAATTATTGGTGCTTTAAGGAAAAAACCTTGTATAAAAATAATTTAGCTGAAATTCAGTAAGGCCTCACACGACCATTAGCACAAAATACACATCTTTCCAAACTAATAAACCCTAAATCATTCTCTTGTATGTATCTCTATCCTTATACTATGTACTCAACATGTTGGTTTTAGAACACTTTAAAATTGTAAATACTTCACTTCCTTTCCCAATTCTCTTATTTTTTTAAATAAGTTTATTTATTTTTGCTGCGTTGGGTTTTCTTTGCTGTGCCCAGGCTTTCTCTAGTTGCAGCGAGCGGGGACTACTCTTCACTGCAGTGCATGGTCTTCTCATTGTGGTGGCTTCTCTTGTTGCGGAGCACAGGCTCTAGGCGCGCAGGCTTCAGTAGCTGTGGCACACAGGCTTTAGAGCGCAGGCTCACTAGTTGTGGCACACGGGCTTAGTTGCTCTATGGCATGTAGGATCTTCTCAGACCAGGGCTCTAACCTGTGTCCCCTGCATTGGCAGGCGGATTCTTAACCACTGCGCAACCAGGGAAGTCCCTCCCAATTCTCTTTTTTATTTTTGCTGAGGATCTTATCAAGTGACGATTTCTTCAACTTGGTTTTGAAGATTTTCACTGACAGGACAGTGCTAAATGTAAACATTTAGCACTGTTACGACTCTGATGTTCTTTAACCAATTATTTCTACTAAAATGCTATTGGTCCCAATTGTTTCTTTTATACACACACACATAGTCCTAGACAGATAAACAGACATATCAGACAGATAAGGCAGACAGATCAGTATATATCTGTACAGACATATATGCCTAAGTGGATATAAATCATGTCCATGTGGTATCATGGAAGGAGGGTTTAACTAGGACACTTTGGTAGTCATGCAAGGATTAAGTAGATGCTATCTAAGGTCTTTTCAAACTCTGTAATTCCCTGTTTCCATTAACTAGGGTTTAACTCTGGATATCTCTAGTTCCAAGGCTTATAGTTAATTATGTACACCAATATTATAAAAGCCCATTTAATAACAGATAAGCAAGGTGAATAATCCATTTATGCAGCTAAGTATCTTATGAAAGAAAACTACTTTTTTGTTTCCCAGTGAATATGGAAAGCCATCTAGACTAGTCCCTGTCTGCTTTCTTTTCTCAGTATGTTTGGTAAGAAGATCAGTAACCCATGCCATGCCTATACACATATTTCATCCAACTGCAGAAGATAAGGGCCCTGGTAATACACTTAAAGTTTTATTAAATATGCTGTTTTATTTCATTTATCATTTATATTTATACATGTCAATTAAAGTACAAGAGATAATAGTACTGTTTACTATAAACTCCTATAGACGTCACTCCTTACACTATGCACAGGACATAAATTATGTAAAGTTCATATAAATGATTTCAATCTATAGAACTTAATTTACATGTTGTGTTCAAAAACATTACCCCTATTTAAGAGGAGAATTATGTGCCACTATTGAACAGAATTCAATATAAGAAAGAACCTTCAAAAAATTACCAAGCTCAATTAGACCACAAAATATCCAGAGAATTACACATTCACAATGCTGCCCCCAAAGATGGGAGCCTGGCCTCAGAACACTGTCAGTATTCTCAAGTAGAAAATAAGAAAGTTACCACTTAAAAATAATTCTTATGCTTCTGATCAAAATGGCACTGTAAATTCATACTTGAGATATCCAATCTGCTCTAAACACAATTATACACAAAATATAAATTAAGAAATTAAAAAGAAATAGTGGGCTCAAAATTGAGAATAACATGTCTGTGGACAAGAAATGCAAACAAGTCGAGCCAGAGTGTGTGTGCAATGAGCTCTGGGTGGAGAAGCAGGCAGTCATCCAGGATTTGGCCCACGTAGGGTTATAGAGACTTAACACGCTCCACTGGCCAGGCGAGCTGACAAAATCCTCCACCAACGGCTGCAAGCACAGGGCCAAACAAGCTCTAGACCTACTGTGGTAGGCTACTGGCCTCATCAAACCCTTATCCTCCATTTACATCCCAGTGGAGGGACTTGGCCAACTACTTATCTTAAATACCATTCAGTTCACCAATGAAAAATTACCTCTAACATCTTTTATTCTAATTAACACACCCACTGGTGCAGACTGAGAGAGCAGTACTGGATGCACTGGTTGCCTCTGGAGTATAGAATCTTGATTAGGGGCTTTCAAATGTTAACTAACTACCCCTAGAGTATGCATTCCTGATTAAGGTACTTCAAATGTCAACTAAGCACCCCTAAGGTGCAGATTAAATTACACCCCACTCCTGAAAGGAGATTCCCAAAAGCTGTTGCCAGCTGCTACGTGGGGCGATCATTTACACTGAGCTAGGAGACTTTACAGCCTCGGCACAGGGGTAGTTTCAGTTCAGCGGGACGGAACCTCACACTGCAGTGAGTTTTGAAAACACAATGAATGTACACTGATCCTTCCATAGTGAAACCGGGCTAAGGGGGAAATGACGGCATGTTTGATTGGGGAGAATGTAGAGTGGAATACTCTATTAGGATAAAAACAAACAAAACTAACATCTATTGAATCAATTTTCCTTGGGACAGTACTTAATGTGCATTGTATCACCTAGAGCAAGGAGGATGCACCTTTGTAGGTCAAGGAGTAGCAATCAATGGAGAAGAGGCTACTAGAAATATAACAGGGACACAGGATAACAGACAAGGAACAGATGAATAAATTGACAGTTTATATTAATATTCCCTAAAATGTATCAGACTGTGGTAGTTAATGTATGAGTTTGTAAGTTCAACTGCCCAGGGAGATAGTATGTAGAAAGAACAAGAACTTGGCATCACTTTAGATTTAATTATCATGTCTACCACTTTCTAGTTGTGTGATGTCTCTCAAGTTATTAAATCTTGCTGGACCTCAATTTCTTCATCTGTAAAGTGTAGATAACATTATCAATAGAATTGTGCCTATTAATGAGATAATATGACATCAAGAGAAATTCCCAAAAGTAAAAAAATGTATTTTTAAAAATTCTAGCTTTAGGAACTCCAGGGTTGCTGAAGACAAGGGTGGTGGCTTAGGTCCCCATTTCTCAACATTTCCTCCAAAACCAACATAGAACAACAAGAAGAATAAACAAAACTCATAAAAACTATGCCTTCATGATAACCTAAAGACAGAAATTGCCCCAAATTCAAAATAACTGTAAATAAAAATAAGAAAAAAGAACCCACCTAATCCCAGGAAGTAATATCTCATGCTCCTGCCCCACCTCTGCTTTGCTACAAGGCTTTGTTATAAGCAAAGGTAGACTATGAAAAACTATGACGAAGAGATTAATTAAAAGGGAGTTAGTGATGAGCCTAAGATTGATCTAAAACCACCAAAGTTTTAGAAAGACAAATTCCACCCTAAGTTTCAAAATACTAAAAAAGTATCCAAGCAGATCACAGCATGGTCTATAGGGACTTAAAAGCAGACACAATTTGAAAGAGCAGTGTTTGAAAATACACAGCCCCTGAGAGAGAAATAAGACAAAAAGAAAGAGATAAATGCCTTTTGGCTATTGGATGATGAAGGGAGAAAGAAGCAAAAAGAGAAACAGGAGAGTCAAAATTCAGAGAACAAACAAGCTTCCCCCTCTGCCAAAACAAAGTCAGCTAAAGTATCTGGAATTTGCTATAGTGACAGAGGAGGGAGCCAATGAGCTAGGAATCCTACAAAACACCCCAATATCATAAAAATAAACAGAAAAAACAATGAACACATTCTCATGAGAGTACTACCAAAAAAAAAAAAACCCAACACACATCAACAGAGGAGAATTTCATCCAATAGAACAAACATGAAGGACAGGAAAACTAGAAGATGACACTCCAGGTGGAATTAATATACTCAAACAAGAATTTGGGGATATGAAAAGCCACCTTGAGTCAAAAATTATGACAGACATGGACAATCAAAAGCAAACTGTGAAAAGAAAACTTACCAAACTCAGGAAAGAGATGGAAGAAAAAGACAAAATTATCTCAGATATGAAGAAAAAATACAAAATACCTATGGCAGAATAAACTGAAATGAATAATTTATAAAGGATACTGATGAAATGCAGGGAACCAAAGTACAGGATAAAACAGAGATAAAAAAAGAAAAGAAATGAAAAGATGAAGAAGGTAGTAGAAATGGAAGACAGGTGAAGAAAAAATAACAGTGATAAAGAGGGAAAGCAAACAACAGAACACTTAAAATTGTAAACAAAGAAAACTTAGGAAAAATAAGGAATGTACAAAATGAAACAATAGTTCATTGGGTATCTTGGAAAAGTAACAGCAAAAAAAATATCAAAACTCCAAGACATATCCTACTAAAACTATTAAGTTCCTAAGATTAAAAAATCCTTAAGGCCTACAGAATAAGGAACTTACAGGGGAAAAAAAAATTAGGCATCAGAATTTTCCTAAAGCGCTCAAAGGAAAAAAACAATAAAATAGCATTTTTTAAAAAACAATTCAATAATTGAAAGTGTAAACCAAAGAATTCATATCCCCAAGTTGTCCTTTAAGTAACAAGGCTACAGGGAAAGGGGAAAAAAAAAAAAAGTTTTCAAATAAAGGAACTCTGCACCCATGACCACTTCTTGAGGAATTTTTTAGGTAATAAACTTCATCCAATCAAGAGATGACTAGGGAGTGAGAGGAGGAAGATGGCAGAAGAGTAAGACGGGTAGATCACCTTCCTCCCCACAGATACACCAGAAATACATCTACACGTGGAACAACTCCTACAGAACACCTACTGAAGGCTGGCAGAAGACCTCAGACCTCCCAAAAGGCAAGAAACTCCCCTACGTACCTGGGTAGGGCAAAAGAAAAAAGAATAAACAGAGACAAAAGAATAGTGACGGGACCTGCACCAGTGGGAGGGAGCTGCGAAGGAGGAAAGGTTTCCACAACCTAGGAAGCCCCTTTGCGGGTCGAGACTGCGGGTGGCGGAGGGGGAAAGCTTCAGGGCCGCGGAGGAGAGCACAGAAAAGAGGGGTGCACAGGTCAAAGCGGAGAGATTCCTGCACAGAGGATCGGTGCCGACTGGCACTCACCAGCCCAAAAGGCTTGTCTGCTCACCCACCGGGGCAGGCGGGGCTGGGAGCTGAGGCTCGGGCTTCAGTGCAGCGAGAGGAATGGCAGCGTGAACACAGCCTAAACGGCTATCTGCACCACGGATAGCCGGGAGGGAGTCTGGGAAAAATTCTGGACCTGCTGAAGAGGCAAGAGGCTTTTTCTTCCCTGCTGCACGAGAGGAGAGGGGATTAAGAGCTCTGCTTAAAGGAGCTCCAGAGACAGGCGCGAGCCACGGCTATGAGCACGAACCCCAGAGACGGGCATGAGACGCAAAGGCTACTGCTGCCGCCTCCAAGAAGCCTCTGTGCAAGCACAGGTCACTATCCACACCTCCCTTCTGGGGAGCCTGTGCAGCCCGCCACTGCCAGGGTCCCGTGATCCAGGGACAACTTCCCCGGGAGAACGCACGGCACGCCTCAGGCTGGTGCAACGTCACGCCAGCCTCTGACACCGCAGGATCACCCCACATCCCCACCCCTCCCTCCCCCTGGCCTGAGTGAACCAGAGTCCCTGAATCAGCAGCTCCTTTAACCCCATCCTATCTGAGCGAAGAACAGATGCACTCCTGCAACCTACACACAGAGGCGGGGCAAATCCAAAGCTGAGCCCCTGGAGCTGTGAGAACAAAGAAGAAGAAGGGAAGTCCCTCCCAGCAGACTCAGAAGCAGCGGATTAAAGCTCCACAATCAACTTGATGTACTCTGCACATCTGTGTAATACATGAATAGACAACAAATCACCTCAAATTGAGGAGGTGGAGTTTGACAGCAAGATTTATTATTTTTCCCCTTTTCCTCTTTTTGTGAGTGTGTATGTGTATGCTTCTGTGTGAGATTTTGCCTGTACAACTCTGCTTTCACCATTTGTCCTAGGGTTCTATCCGTTCATTTCTTTTTTTTTTATTTTAAAAAAACTTTTTCTTAAAAATTATTTTTTATTTTAATAACTTTATTTTATCTTACTTTATTTTAATTATCCTCTTTCTTTCTACTTTTTCTCCCTTTTCTTCTGAGCCGTGTGGATGAAAGGCTCTCGGTGCTACAGCCAGGAGTCAGTGCTGTGCCTCTGACGTGGGAGAGACAACTTCAGGACACTGGTCCACAAGAGACCTCCCAGCTCCACATAATATCAAATGGCAAAAATCTCCCAAGGATCTCCACCTCAACACCAGTACCCAGCTTCACTCAAGGATCAGCAAGCTACAGTGCTGGACACCCTAAACCAAACAACTAGCAAGACAGGAACACAACACCACCCATTAGCAGAGAGGCTGCCTAAAATCATAATTAGTCAACAGACACCCCAAAACACACCATCAGACGTGGACCTGACCACCAGAAAGACAAGATCCAGCCTCATCCACCAGAACACAGGCACTAGTCCCCTCCACCAGAAGGCCTACACAACCCACTGAACCAACCTTAGCCACTGGGGGCAGACACCAAAAACAACGGGAACTACAAACCTGCTGCCTGCAAAAAGTAGATCCCAAACACAGTAAGATAAGCAAAATGAGAAGACAGAAAAACACACAGCAGATGAAGGAGCAAGATAAAAACCCACCAGACCTAACAAATGAAGAGGAAATAGGCAGTCTACCTGAAAAGGAATTCAGAATAATGATAGTAAAGATGATGCAAAATCGTGGAAGTAGAATAGACAAAATGCAAGAAACATTTAACAAGGACCTAGAAGAACTAAAGATGAAACAAGCAACAATGAACAACACAATAAATAAAACTAAAAATACTGCATATGGGATCAATAGCAGAATAACTGAGGCAGAAGAACGGATAAGTGACCTGGAAGATAAAAAAGAGGAAATAACTACTGCAGAGCAGAATAAAGAAAAAAGAATGAAAAGAACCGAGGACAGTCTCAGAGACCTCTGGGACAACATGAAACGCACCAACATTTGAATTATACGGGTTCCAGAAGAAGAAGAGAAAAAGAAAGGGACTGAGAAAATATTTGAAGAGATTATAGTTGAAAACTTCCCTAATATGGGAAAGGAAATAGTTAATCAAGTCCAGGAAGCACAGAGAGTTCCATACAGGAAAAATCCAAGGAGAAATATGCCAAAACACATATTAATCAAACTGTCAAAAATTAAATACAAAGAAAACATATTAAAAGCAGCAAGGGAAAAACAACAAATAACACACAAGGGAATCCCCATAAGGTTAACAACTGATCCTTCAGCAGAAACTCTGCAAGCCAGAAGGGACTGGCAGGACATATTTAAAGTGATGAAGGAGAAAAACCTACAACCAAGATTACTCTACCCAGCAAGGATCTCATTCAGATTTGATGGAGAAATTAAAACCTTTACAGACAAGCAAAAGCTGAGAGAGTTCAGCACCACGAAACCAGCTTTACAACAAATGCTAAAGGATCTTTTCTAGGCAAGAAACACAAAAGAAGGAAAAGACCTAGAGTAATGAACCCAAAACAATTAAGAAAATGGGAATAGGAACATACATATCGATAATTACCTTAAATGTAAATGGACTAAATGCTCCCATCAAAAGACACAGACTGGCTGAATGGATACAAAAACAAGACGCATATATTTGCTGTCTACAAGAGACCCACTTCAGACCTAGAGACACATACAGACTGAAAGTAAGGGGATGGAAAAAGATATTTCATGCAAATGGAAACCAAAAGAAAGCTGGAGTACGAATTCTCAAATCAGACAAAACAGACTTTAAAATAAAGACTACTACAGGAAACAAGGAAGGACACTACATAATGATCAAGGCATCAATCCAAGAAGAAGATATAACAACTGCAAAATATTTATGCACCCAACATAGGAGCACCTCAATACATAAGGCAAATACTAACAGCCATAAAAGGGGAAATCGACAGTAACACATTCATAGTAGGGGACTTTAAGACCCCACTTTCACCAATGGACAGATCATCCAAAATGAAAATAAATAAGGAAACACAAGCTTTAAATGATACATTAAACAAGATGGACTTAATTGATATTTATAGAACATTCCACCAAAAAACAACAGAATACACATTTTTCTCAAGTGCTCATGGAACATTCTCCAGGATAGATCATATCTTGAGTCACAAATCAAGACTTGGTAAATTTAAGAAAACTGAAATTGCATCAAGTATCTTTTCCAACCACAATACTATGAGACTAGATATCAATTACAGGAAAAGATCTGTAAAAAATACAAACACATGGAGGCCAAACAATACACTACTTAATAACGAAGTGATCACTGAAGAAATCAAAGAAGAAATCAAAAAATACCTAGAATCAAATGACAATGGAGGCACAACGAGCCAAAACCTGTGGGATACAGCAAAAGCAGTTCTAAGAGGGAAGTTAATAGCAGTACAATCCTACCTTAAGAAACAGAAAATATCTCGAATAAACAACCTAACCTTGCACCTCAAGCAATTAGAGAAAGAAGAACAAAAAGACCCCAAAGTTAGCAGAAGGAAAGAAATCATAAAAATCAGATCAGGAATAAATGAAAAAGGAATGAAGGAAACGATAGCAAAGATCAATAAAACTAAAAGCTGGTTCTTTGAGAAGATAAACAAAAGTGATAAACTATTAACCAGACTCATCAAGAGAAAAAGGGAGAAGACTCAAATCAATAGAATTAGAAATGAAAAAGGAGAAGTAACAACTGACACTGCAGAAATACAAAAGATCATGAGAGATTACTACAAGCAACTCTATGCCAATAAAATGGACAACCTGGAAGAAATGGACAAATTCTTAGAAATGCACAACCTGCCAAGACTGAATCAGGAAGAAATAGAAAATATGAACAGGCCAATCACAAGCACTGAAA
Source organism: Grampus griseus (assembly GCF_964374135.1). Taxonomy (NCBI): domain Eukaryota; kingdom Metazoa; phylum Chordata; class Mammalia; order Artiodactyla; family Delphinidae; genus Grampus; species Grampus griseus. The sequence goes on from NC_139003.1 coordinate 19,460,570, forward strand.
TTGAAACTGTGATTAAAAATCTTCCAACAAACAAAAGCCCAGGACCAGATGGCTTCACAGGTGAATTCTATCAAACATTTAGAGAAGCGCTATCACCTATCCTTCTCAAACTCTTCCAAAACATAGTAGAGGAAGGAACACTCCCAAACCCATTCTGCGAGGCCACCATCACCCTGATACCAGAACCACACAAGGATGTCACAAAGAAAGCAAACTACAGGCCAATATCACTGATGAACATAGATGCAAAAATCCTCAACAAAATACTAGCAAACAGAATCCAACAGCACATTAAAAGGATCATACACCATGACCAAGTGGGGTTTATTCCAGGAATGCAAGGATTCTTCAATATATGAAAATCAATCAATGTGATACACCATATTAACGAATTGAAGGAGAAAAACCATATGATCATCTCAATAGATGCAGAGAAAGCTTTCGACAAAATTCAACACCCATCTATGATAAAAACCCTGCAGAAAGTAGGCATAGAGGGAACTTTCCTCAACATAATAAAGGCCATATATGACAAACCCACAGCCAACATCGTCCTCAATGGTGAAAAACTGAAAGCATTTCCACTAAGATCAGGAACAAGACAAGGTTGCCCACTCCTACTACTCTTATTCAACATAGTTTTGGAAGTTTTAGCCACAGCAATCACAGAATAAAAGGAAATAAAAGGAATCCGAATTGGAAAAGAAGAAGTAAAGCTGTCACTGTTTGCATGACATGATACTATACATAGAGAATCCTAAAGATGCTACCAGAAAACTTCTAGAGCTAATCAATGAATTTGGTAATGTAGCAGGATACAAAATTAATGCACAGAAATCTCTGGCATTCCTATACACTAATGATCAAAAATCTGAAAGTGAAATCAGAAAAACACTCCCATTTACACTGCAACAAAAAGAATAAAATATCTAGGAATAAACCTACCTAAGGAGACAAAAGACCTTTATGCAGAAAATTATAAGACACTGATGAAAGAAATTAAAGATGATACAAATAGATGGAGAGATATACATGGATTGGAAGAATCCATGAATCTTGGATTGGAAGAATCAACATTGAGAAAATGACTCTACTACCTAAAGCAATCTACAGATTCAATGCAATTCCTATCAAACTACCACTGGCATTTTTCACAGAATTACAACAAAAAATTTCACAATTTGTATGGAAACACAAAAGACCCCGAATAGCCAATGCAATCTTGAGAACGAAAAACGGAGCTGGAGGAATCAGGCTCCCTGACTTCAGACTACACTACAAAGCTACAGTAATCAAGACAGTATGGTACTGGCCCCAAAACAGAAATATAGATCAATGGAACAGGATAGAAAGCCCAGAGATAAACCCATGCACATATGGTCACCTTATCTTTGATAAAGGAGGCAGGAACGTACCGTGGAGAAAGGACAGCCTCTTCAGTAAGTGGTGCTGGGAAAAGTGGACAGGTACATATAAAAGTATGAGATTAGATCAGTCCCTAACACCATACACTAAAATAAGCTCAAAATGGATTAAAGATCTAAATGTAAGGCCAGAAACTATCAAACTCTTAGAGGAAAATATAGGCAGGACACTCTGTGACATAAACCACAGCAAGATCCTTTTTGACCCACCTGCTAGAGAAATGGAAATAAAAACAAAAATAAACAAATGCGACCTAATGAAACTTAAAAGCTTTTGCACAGCAAAGGAAACCATAAACAACACCAAAAGACAACCCTCAGAATGGGAGAAAATATTTGCCAATGAAGCAACTGACAAAGGATTAATCTCCAAAATTTACAAAAAGCTCATGCAGCTCAATAACAAAAAAACAAACTACCGAATCCAAAAATGGGCAGAAGACCTAAACAGACATTTTTCCAAAGAAGATGTACAGACAACAAACACATGAAAGAATACTCAACATCATTAATCATTAGAGAAATGCAAATCAAAACAACAATGAGATATCATCTCACATCAGTCAGAATGGCCATCATCAAAAAATCTAGAAACAATAAATGCTGGAGAGGTTGTGGAGAAAGGGAACACTCTTGCACTGCTGGTGGAAATGTGAATTAGTACAGCCACTATGAAGAACAGTACGGAGGTTCCTTAAAAAACTACAAATAGAACTACCATATGACCCAGCAATCCCACTACTGGGCATATACCCTGTGAAAACCATAATTCAAAAGGAGTCACGTACCAAAATGTTCATTGCAGCTCTATTTACAATAGCCAGGAGATGGAAACAACCTAAGTGTCCATCATCGGATGAATGGATAAAGAAGATGTGGCACATATATACAATGGAATATTACTCAGCCATAAAAAGAAACGAAATTGAGCTATTTGTAATGAGGTGGATGGACCTAGAGTCTGTCATACAGAGTGAAGTAAGTCAGAAAGAGAAAGACAAATACCGTATGCTAACACATATATAAGGAATCTAAGAAAAAAAAAATGTCATGAAGGACCTAGGGGTAAGACAGGAATAAAGACACAGACCTACTAGAGAATGGACTTGAGGATACAGGGAGGGGGAAGGGTAAGCTGTGACAAAGTGAGTGAGGGCCATGGACATATATACACTACCAAACGTAAAATAGATAGCTAGTGGGAAGCAGTCTCATAGCACAGGGAGATCAGCTCGGTGGTCTGTGACCACCTAGAGGGGAGGGATAGGGAGGGTGGGAGGGAGATGCAAGAGGGAAGAGATATGGGAACAAATGTATAGTATAACTGATTCACTTTGTTATAAAGCAGAAAGTAACACACCATTGTAAAGCAATTATACTCTGATAAAGACGTTAAAAAAAAAACCTGTCACATTTACAGAAATCAATTTGTAAAAATTAAAGTCTAACAAAGCCAATTTAACAGTAAGAGGTAGAGAAACATGCACTGCTTGGAGAATTCTACATTGGTATAACTACTTTAAAAATCAATTGCAAGTAAACTTTAAAAGGCACAACATTCCTATCCATACACACACATGCACCCTAAGAGCAAGGCTTCCCTACCTCCTGGGCATCATGGCACATACAGAAAATAATAGTACTTTTATAGCACAGCTAGGGTATATGAAGGTGGCTGCATGTGGCTAGAAGGGACTTGCCGAGAGATTCTGACTGCCCCAACTGGCTATTCCAAAGGCTGAAATGTTTATCTTAGATATACTATAAACCATTCCAGGGGTTGGGAAACTGTCCTAGAGAAATATATACAAGAATCTTCATTGCTGTAAGGTTCCCAATAATGAAAAACAAGAAACAACTTATACCTTGTCTATCTATAACAGAATGAATAAAGTATGATCTAGTTATATAATAAAATACTATGACAGTAGTAAAATTAATAAACTAAAGTTATAGCACATGAGAAAATCCAAAAATACAATGTTGAATGAAACACTCCAGTAGTAGAATAATACATATTGTATTATATAATTATAAGTTAATTAAGCAATTATATAATTAAAATTAATAAGTAAATTAATTTACTTAAGCCTTAAAATATTCAAAGGACAATACAGTTTGGATGTGTAAACATAAAATTTATATATAAATATAAATATATATAAACTACATGCATTGTTTCTATTTGACAAATGCCCAAAATATGTACACATATACATACATACACATAGTAAAAGTATGAAAACATACAGGAAAAAGATACAGAACAATTTCAAAATAGCAGCTAACCTCTGGGGTAGAAGGGAGAGGAAAGAATTGGGAAAGAAGTCATGAATTCATGGGAGCTTCAATTACATGTGTAATGTTTTATTTTTTTAAAAAAGAATCTGGAGCAAATATAGAAAAATAGTAAGATTTATTAATCTAGTGGGAAGTACATAGGTGATGGTTATATTGATCTCTGATGCATGAATAATGTAATATTCATATTTTATAATACATATTGATTATAAATATTTTAATAAATACAGAATACAGGCACACCTTGTTTTATTGTGCTTCATTTTATTGTGCTTTGCAGATATTGCATTTTTTACAAATTGAAGGTTTGCAGCAAGCTTGAGTCAAGCAAGTCTATCAGCATCATTTTTCCAACAGCATTTGCTCACTCTGTCACATTTTGGTAATTCTCACGATTTGTCTAAACTTTTTCATTATTATTATTATATTTGTTATGGTGATCAGTGATCTCTGATGTAACTACTGTAACTGTTTTGGAATGCCACAAACCACAGCCAAGTAAGATGGAAAACTTAATGGATAAATATTGTGTGTGTTCTGACTGCTCCACTGACTGGCTGTTCCCCTCTCCTCAGGCCTCCCTATATCCAGGGACACAACAATACTGAAATTAGGCCAATTAATAACCCTACAATGGCCTCTAAGTGTTCAAGTGAAAGGAAGAGTCAGTCAACAGGGCAAACTTCATTGCTGTCTTATTTTAAGAAATTGTCACAGCCTTCCCAGCCTTCAGCAACTACCACCTGATGATCAGTCAGCAGCCATCAACTCCAAGGCAAGACCCTCCACCTTTTTACTTCAGTAAAAAGATTACAACTCACTGAAGGCTAAGATGATGGTTAGCGTCTTTTAGCAATAAAATGTTTTTAAATTAAGCTATGTATATACATTGTTTTTTTAAACATAGTGCTATTGCATACTTAATAGACTACGGTATAGTGTAAACATAACTTTTACATGCACAGGGGAACCAAAAACTTCCTGTGACTCACTTCATTGTGGTGGTCTGGAACCAAACCCACACTACCTCTGAGGTATACCTATATTTATATTCTGTATCTTTTTCCTGTTTGTTTTCATACTTTTACTGTGTATATGTATGTATATGTGTATATAGGCTGTACATGTGTAAATGCAGACTATATATATTGTTTCTATATATTGATCCATATGTCTGTTTTTGTCCCAATACCACACTGTTTTGATTACTGTAGCTTTGTAGTATTGTCTGAAGTCTGGGAGGGTTACGCCTCCTGCTTTGTTCTTTTTCCTCAGATTTACTTTGGCAATTCTGGGTCTATATATTTATATATGTGTATATGTTATACAGTATTTATTCATATTTATAAACTATATTATTAAATACATTTTTATACATTAAAAATTAATATTTTTCTTAAAATAAACTCTGGTCTTGCTTCATTTTTACATTTAGAAACATATGAACTATTAGTTCTATTTTGTCTCCCTTGTATATATTCCTCAACTCTACTTTTGACCAATCATAGAAGTCAAAGATATTTAATAAGAGCAAATGCAAGGATACTTCAGAAACAGTTGATTTAAAATAGTAAGGGAGGGGACTTCCCTGGTGGTAAAGTGGTTAAGAATCTGCCTGCCAATGCAGGGGACACGGGTTTGAGCCCTGGTCCAGGAAGATCCCACATGCCGCGGAGCAACTAAGCCCATACGCCACATCTACTGAGCCTGAGCTCTAGAGCCCATGAGCCATAACTACTGAGCCCGCCTGCCACAACTACTGAAGCCCGCATGCCTAGAGCCCATGCTCCACAACAAGAGAAGCCACCGCAGTGAGAAGCCCGTGCACCGCAACAAAGAGTAGCCCCCGCTCACCACAACTAGAGAAAGCCCACACGCAGTAACAAAGACCCAATGCAGCCAAAAATAAATAAATTAATTAATTAAAGAAAAAAAATACCAAGGGAGGTCCTGTCCTGAGGACAGAAGTAACTCAAAAGGTGTCAAGATTCTGGAGAATCAGATCTTCACTATTCTAGACATTTGAGTTCCAAAAAGAGAAACTTCATCTCCTTTTATTAGGATTCATAGCTCCCAACGCATGTAAAGAGAATTTTTAAAATATCAGACCCAAAATTCTTAAGATAAATATCAAGTCTCAGAACAAGGTTTGATGAAATAAAACACACATCAAGAAAACAGCAGCAAAATAAAAAAAAAATCATCTCATTTGTGATCTCTTTAAGTTTTATTGCTTAACCTATGCTGGTTCCAAAAAGGAAGGGAGTAGGAAGTCCAATTTCATTATAGTTATATTCACAGCAATCCCAGCAGGAGTGTAAATAAAATGAATAAAGAAGCCACAATGAAATGCCTGTGTATCTTGGGAGTAATTGCTCAGTCAAAACGTTCCAAAGGCAATTTGCCAAATAAAAAGACATAATGGGAATCCAAAAGCTTAAACCAACATTTTACTATAATTATTGGCTTTTCTCCACACTTCGCCCATCCTTCTACCTAAGTTATAGTTGAATTACTGTTTCTAAATTAGACTTTAGTTCCCTGTATATTACAAAATACTGTGACTGATGAGAATAATAGAAAAAAAGGCTTGCAAAATACATCTTTTACATATTCAGAGTGAGGACAGCATGAGGCCAGCCTCCAACAATTACCATCTTGGTTGAACCTGGACCAATCACTCAACCTCCCTGGATTCAGTTTCCACATTTGTAAAAAGAGTTTTAAAAATAAGCCTTGATTAACTGGAGTATAAGCAGTTTTTCATATATTTACTAGCATAGGTGTCCTCTTATGCAAACTGCCTGTTCATATTTTTGCCTATTTTTCTACTTGCTTGCTTCATTGATTTATAGGGATTCTTTATATATTCTGAATACTTAACGTCTGTCAGATAAATGCCAATCTTTCCATGTATATAGACTCTTCTGTGAATTGCACATTTGCCCAGTTCTTTATTATGCCATTGCTTTTTTCATTATTATGTAAGAAAATTAAGTGGATGCTAATCATTTTCCTCTTAATGCGTTGCTTGCTTCTGCCAATCTGTGCCTTGATTTTGCATTTTGTAAGTAAATGTTTTATTTTTTAATTAGATGATGCATAGACATATATAATTCCATACTTTTAGGATAACTTAAACACCTGATAATACACTTAAATATGTCATATAAATATAATAATCTTAACAGTGACAATATCAGTGTTGTCACTGATAATGACAACAGTACCCGCCCCAACTACCTTGTAGGACTGCTGCATCAGTTGAATGATGTAACGTATCTTGCAAACTATAACATGTAAACTATGATAAGATCACCTCTCAGGGACTTCCCTGGTGGCCCAGTGGTTAAGAATCCACCTGCTAATGCAGGGGACATGGGTTCGAGCCCTGGTCCGGGAAGATCCCACATGCCGCGGAGCAACTAAGCCCATGTGCCACAACTACTGAGCCTGCGCTCTAGGGCCCACGAGCCACAACTAACTGAAGCCCGCGTGCCACAACTACTGAAGCCCGCACGCCTAGAGCCCGTGCTCCGCAACAAGAGAAGCCACCGCAATGAGAAGCCCACGCACCGCAATGAAGAGTAGCCCCTGCTCACCGCAACTAGAGAAAGCCCACACGCAGCAATCAAGACCCAACGCAGCCAAAAATAAAATAAAAAATAAAATTAATTTAAAAAAAATAATAGAAAAGTCACTCACAACTCTACCTCTAAATAAGACATCTGAAAAATGACTCACTCACAAGCCATCAAAGTTCTCATTTAATTAATAATAATCTGAAAGTTTTCAGGAATCACCTCTCACTTTAATTTATGGCACCCCGATGGGAGATCTATTCTACCCAGGGATTCCCTGTTGCAACTTCCTCTATAAAAATGTCAGTTCTAATGGATTACACCCTCAATCCTACTATTTCACAAGATGAGAGAGGAGCTTTAAGAGCCTATGTTAAATTCCCTGCTGAAAATGACTATTACTTTCTAGGCTGACTTGCAGAGCACTTCACAAATAGACTCCCAGGACTTACTGTTCATTATTAAGAATAAGACAAAATTTCTGTCCTTTGTTATAGTGTATTTCTTCAACCCCACACTTTTATATTTACTTAGTAACAGTTTATGCAGTTCTCTAGATAATTTACATCTTCCTCATTTATACAATCCCCTTTAATAATGTGACCCGGATTAATATAGTCCTAAAAACTAGAACTGCAAAGACTTCACACATAATTTCAAGAAAGTCAAATTTTTATACCCTGGCTCCTAAAAATAACTTAAGTCAAGAAGATAGGTAGTGCAGAGTGTGATAAGCAGAATAATGGTCCCTGAAAGATATCCATGTCCGAATACCCAGAGTCTGTGAATATGCTGCTTTACATGGCAAAGGAGACGTTGCACATGAAATTAAGGTTAAGGACCTTGAGATGGGGAAAGGATCTTGGATTATCCAGGCAGGAATCAATTTAATCACATGCGCCCGTAAGAGAGGAAGAAGGAAGCAGAAGAGTGGGTCAGAGAGATGTGAGGTGAGAAGGATGTGACCTGAGAAAGATGTGACCCACCATCCCTGGTTTTGAAGATGGAGGAAGGGAGCCACAAGTCAAGGAAAGCAAGAGCCTCTAGGAGCAGGAAAAGGCAAGGAAATGGATTCTCCTGCAGAACCTCTGGTAGGAACATAGCCCTGCCCACAGCCTTCATTTTAGCCCAATGAGACCCATGTCGGACTTCTTACGGACTTCAACTGTAAGATGATCAATGTATGGTGTCATTTGTTGCAGCAGCAATGGAAAACTAATACCTAGTTTTTGGTTGTTGTTTTTTTCTTTAAGATTTTTTTTGATGTGGACCATTTTTAAAGTCTTCATTGAATTTGTTACAATATTGCTTCTGTTTTATGTTTTGATTTTTGGCCACGAAGCATGTGGGATCTTAGCTCCCCGACCAGGGATCGAACCCACTCTCCCTGCACTAGAAGGCAGAGTATTAACCACTGGAACACCAGGGAAGTCCCATAATACCTTATTTTCAGGAAAACAAACTGAGCATACTCTGGAACCCAGCTACTATTTGTCAGCTGTGTCAACTTAAACCCATTATTAACTACCCTCAGTCTTGGTTTTCTTATCTGTAAAATGGGGCTAATAGTGCCTCTCTCATAAGATCGCTGAAAGGACTGAATGAGTTAATTCATGTAAAGCACTTATTTCTACTGTTAGAAGGTACTAAACACATCTTAACTACTGCTACTATTGACTTTAATCAGTAATAATTTAATTACCTTCTTTTTCAGTCACCCCCCAGAAAAATCAAGAGATCGACAGTCTTCCAAACAAGTCAAGGAAATGAGCTTTTCTAAAACGAAAGGTTTGTGCACATATCTACAAGCCGTCTCCATAATGGTCCCAAGCTCCACTCATCTATCACACAGTTCTTCCAGAGTCATCCCCACAGACTGCTGAAGTCAAAGTGTCACTATGAACTCCACTCAGTGATAAAGGCTATCTACAGGGCCTGACAGGAAAAGCGCGCAAAGAGGAAGAGCTGTCTTATTAAAAATAACAGATGTTGCAAAATTAGTTTCTACTGAAATTTGCCATCACTGGCATTTTCTTCAGCTTTTTTGGTATTTCTATTTTTCATTTTCAAAATGCCTGACCCATCATCTCTTCATGAACAATTAAAATTTTTATTTCACTTGGCCATTGACTCAGCAACATTTATGTAAATTGATATAACCAGGCTAAGCAATAATTCACATTATAAAAACACAAAGATCTAACAATTGGTAATTTCCACAAAAGGTAGACGTAAACTACAGATCAAAAGTATTAATGCATTTTCTATTTCATAATTCCACACTCTCTAACAGCTCAAAGCAGTGTCAAAATTCAGAGAACAGCAATATTACAACAGAAAGGGGGAGAAAACAAAACCTGTTAATTCCAGGAAGAAGCTTGAGCACAAACCTCTGTAAAGTGTCATAATAAAAATAAGTGCTTGGGTTTTAGGAAAAAAAATCAGTAACTAAGACTAATAGAAAAATTTATTATAAAGCAATTCCTATACATTTCCTACAGTAAAAATAATACTCTTCAAGATTCCAGGCCTAAATAACCCTAAATTTTAATTAAATTATATTTTATAAAGTAATTAAATATGCCCCAGCAACAATATACTGTTAGGCTCTCAAAAGAATCACTTTCAGTTAGTTGCACAAAACACATTGACTGAATCCAAATTATTTTTCTACCTCTTCATCATTTCAAGGTCTATAGGACTACAGAACTAGTAGGAACTAAGTTTTATCTGAAAAGCCAATGATAATCAATATTACTATTTTCTTTAAAAGGCATTGAGAACTTTAGCCGTCACACAAAGGCAACTGTGGGACAGCCCACAAAAAAACATCCAGTCACCTTCTCCCTAGCCCAAAGCTGCGACAAACAGGGCAGGTGTTTGCAGACCCCAGAAGGTCTGAATCCAGCTGAGCTGAACCTTCTGATGGGGCAGGTCTGAGCCACTCCAGAAGAATTCCCTTAAATCTTTGCATCCATATTCAAAGTACACCTTCCCTCCCCCAACTTTAAATATAGGCAAAAATGGCTCTCCTCTGTCTTATTCAACACAGTATTAGGTTGCGTAGGAATAAACAATAATCGTTTGTGGATATGTCCCCAAAGCGCACTGTGTGTGTCCGCGCATGCACACACACACATGCAGGCACATGTAGACGTGGAGAGGCCACTGGAAGATATAAGAAATCAAGATATAGGGCAGGGGTCACACACTCAAAAGCTCTCAGACCAGGAAGGTACTACGTGCTGCAGCTGGGTAAAAGCTAACAGGATCAACAGAAGTTACAGCAAAACATCAAAACAAAAAGCATATGCTCCGTCAAAAAGCATTCAGGGGATTTCCCTGGTGGCACAGTGGTTGAAGGTCCGCCTGCCGATGCAGGGGACGTGGGTTCGTGCCCCGGTCCGGGAGGATCCCACAGGCCGCGGAGCGGCTGGGCCCGTGAGCCATGGCCGCTGAGCCTGCGCGTCCGGAGCCTGTGCTCCGCAATGGGAGAGACCACAACAGAGAGAGGCCCGCGTACCGCAAAAAAAATAAAAAAAGCATTCAAATTCAACTTCAGAAAAACAAGCAGTGCTGGTCAAACAAAACACAGCTGGAGTCAGCAGACAGGCCAGCTTCAGCTGACAGTTTTTAAAACTGATAATGCAATAGGCCCAACCAATCATCTTCTGTCTTCTTCCCTCTGAGGGCAGCAAAGGGCTGATCACAGGCTCCAAGGCGGTAACCTCAGGCCCTCCCAACCCTGGAGGCGAAGGCTTCCCCAGGCCTGGGCCCAGGAACCGCAGCCCAGCAAAAAGAAGTTGAGTGGCTGAAGAATTAAATACTTACCACTTGAGCTTCCGGGAGTAGAATACTGAGAGGTATCGAGGAATTTTCGAGGAGTAGGAACGTTTGTAACATCAAGCAGAGGAACAGGAGAAGCATCTTTCACGAGGGAGCTGAAGGGGGAAAGTAGCAGTAGTTACTTAGCGCTTTCTCCAAAATCAACTTAAGTCCAAAAACATGCCCATCCTTTATTGCTTTCCTTTTGTCATGAACCCTCTTTATACTCTGACTTCAAATATCTCAAGTCTACTTCAAGTAAAGTGTTGGTCACAGACAGGGGAATAAAAATGTATTTGAAGGATTCCAAATATCAATATTTACATTTTAACTTTTTATTACAATACTAGGTTAAAAAAATAGTTTAAGTATATTCTGATCATCTGATGACCACCTTATAACCAAATTCTGCCACACGCTTCATTACCCCCTTTGTTTCTATATTAAAATTATTTTATCAGCAAAGAAAGATCAAATAACACCTTACCATGATAACTGAATGAAAGTTAAGCCTAGATTAACTTGTGTCTTTCAAGCTGGACCTTTCTTTTTTTTTTTTTTTTTTGACATATACTGGGAGTTCACTGCACTTAGTTTCCTTTAAAAAAAAGATTCATAAATTTCATCAAGTTGAGAATCAGGTTTATAAAAGATGATTTAAGGAATCACAAACAGGTTAATTCAGTATTTGATTACCCATTTCACCTTTTCCAAAAAGGCCTAGCAACTCATCTTAATAATTAACTTTGGAGTCTCCAAAATAAACACATTAGCTTTAAATGACACAAAGACTATAAAAAACCAATTTTCAAGATAATTCCCATTTACAGGCATCTGTTAAGTCCAAGAATGTAGGCAGTGCCAAGGCAAATAACACCTGTGCCCTACCCTGAAGAAACTGAATCATCTAATCACACTGCATCTCTAACAGAAAGGCTTCTCGAACTCATGTTCCAAGGATAGACAGGTCAAAGCCATAGTTCTCACCTCCTTCCAGTCCCAATAACATCACCAGTAAGAATGGCTACCACGGAAGTGATTCTCAAAGTGGGCTGTAAAGGGAGGGCAGACAGAGGGGAGCAGGAACAAGACTACACCTTCAAGAAACGTTCCCCCAAATGGGAGAAAAAAACGTGTGGAAGTTTGAACATTGACCCCCTAAGTGATATATCCCCATCTCCCTCCCACCACTCCTTTGAAACTTCCACATGCAAGGTACATGTATATTTCTAAGCTAATTAAAAAAAAAAAAAACATGTTTCAGAAAACTTTGAAAAACAAACTTTAGGTTAAAAGGCAAAATTATCTTTCAAGGTGTTATTTTTATCTAGTGTTAATGTTTACAGCCACTGTCCTAGGCCCGGAGGTTAACTATGGCAGTCATTAGCTTCTCCCTTTTCACTTACTACAGGGAAGGGGGAAGCATTACTCAAACAAGTCTCAGCCTCTGTTATGTGCTTGGCACTTCACTCAGTGCTGAGCATCCAAGTATGAGTAAGATATGAGCTATACCCAACTTCATGCATTTCCAAGTGATGGAATCATTTGCAGACTAACGCGAAACCTCAAGTGAGGAATGAGACATAAAAGTAACAGCAATAGCATTTCCCAGGATCTGAACTGACACAGTTCCAGTGACTCTATTCCTCCAATATAAAGCTGTAAGTTCCTATTTGCCTACACTATCTTAAGAAAACCCAAAAGAGCCTTCAAATCCACTGACTGGCTACAATAGTCTAATCATAAAATCAATTTGATCATATTTACCCGTTCATCTCTTCTATACTGACTACTGTTGTATTCTCATTTTTCTCCTCAGCCACCTCTCCTTCTTCTACCTGCATTTTACTCACAGGTGGAAAACTAGCTCTACACATCTCCCCAGCCTCTGGATACACATGCCCAAAGAGACAAAGGATAACCACCGATGTTTACAGTGCTGTTACTGAATAATTAGGAAGAAGTTAATTTTAATTTTACATGATAGAAAAAAGATTTGATAAATTTAATAAATATATCCATAACAGAAGTGGAGGAGTTATTTTTAAAGCATTAATAAATGAAGGTATCCATTAGCAGGAAATTCAGGTACATAGCTGGAGTACTGCCCACCAAGGCTGTAAATGAGGCAGCAGTTAGTACAGATGTGTGTGCACAGTGCTATGTATATCTGTAAGTATAAGACACACTTCTATAAATACAGATGTGCACATGATTCACTTTAGATTAAAACCTACAATCATTTTCTCAGTTTCAACCTAAACATGTATTTCAGTTAAATATAGGGTGATAAATGGCCTGCCATTTTAACTCTGAAAAAACATAACCTGCTGACTTTATTATCAGAGCCAGAAGGGCCCTCAAACTCCATCAATAAACTCTTAGAAAGTCAATTTACTGTAAAACTATTTGCATAGACTCTTTTCTCTTTCTAAAATTTTCCCTTGGGCTTCAATTTTCTCCTTTGTGAACACTAACCCAAAGGCAAGTAACTCTGGAAATGACTTCTGGTTTTTCTCTTGTTCTTTTATGGAAGGACTTAGTCTCAAGAGTTCAAGAAACAGGGGGCACACCCACTCATGTAGTTACCTCAGACGTGAAACTCAACAGAAAGGTACCTGCTACTATAGAATATCACATATCTTAGTTTCCATTTCAGAAGAGAGAAAAGTTGAAATAAAGAAATACATACATCAGAAATAAAGTTGAGAAGTATTAATTAATACCTTCAAAGGGTTTTGAATCTCTCAGAGGAAGTATTTTTGAGAAAAATAAAATAAAATCAAAACTAGATTGTTCTTAAAAGGAAAGAAATAACAAATTTGGAGAAAATGTGGAAAAAAGGGAACCCTCATACACTGTTAGTGGGAATGTAAATTGGTGCACCACTACAGAAAGAAGTACGGAGATTCCTGGAAAAATTAAAACTAGAATTACCATATGACCCAGCTACTCCACTTCTGAGTATTTATCCGAAGAATACAAAAACACTAATTCGAAAAGATACATGCATCCTATGTTCATAGCAGCACTATTTACAGTGGTCAAGATACGGAAACAACCTCAGTGCCCATCAACAGATAAATGGATAAAGAAGATGTGATACACACACACACACACACACACACACACACACACACACACACACACTGGAATACTACTCAGCCATAAAAAATATGAGGTCTTCCTCATTTGCAACAGTATGGATGGACATTGAGGGCATTAGGATAAGTGAAATAAATAAAACAAAAAAAGACAACTCTAGGATTTCACTCATGTATGGAATATAAAAACCAAACACAAACAAAATAAATGAGCAAACCAGAACAAAACAAATAACACTAATACAGAGAACAGAGTAGTGGTTACCAGGGGGAAGAGGAATGGGAGGAGGGCGGAAGAGATAAAGTGGGTCAACTGAAGGGTGATGGATAATAATTTTTTGGTGGTGAGCACGCTGTAGGCTGTAGTGTATACAGAAGTCAAAAGATAATGTTGCACACGTGAAACTTATATTGAATACAATGTATAAACCAATGTTACCACAAAAAAAAATTAGATTGTTCTTTGAGTTTCTAATTAGTACGAATCCTCTGAACAGCTTTATTTCAAAGAAATACTGATAGAAATTATTTTTCTTCTTAAAGATCTATGATTACAAATTTTTATTTTAAATCCTTTCAGAATCATTCACAGCCGAGTTGAAAAAGACAGGTGATGCACATAAAATCCTTCCCAGTATAAGACAGGTCCCCAAAATCAGTAATTGTATCTTGTAATTGAGTGGTTTGCTATTTAATAACCACATGGTGGCAGACAGGAAAACTATAAAGCAAATTTAACCATACCAAAAACAACCCCCCCACCACCGTAACTCCTAGGACTTTCTGACCATTCAACACTCATCCAACTAGTAAGGATCTACTTCAAAATGTGTCTGATTTCAGTATTTCAGGCCATGAAGTTTTTTTTTTTTAAGAAGGGTTAAAAGTGCTAACAGCTTATTAAATATTTGCATTTTAATTATAACTTATTTCTATTCCTTCACTTAATAATAAATATGTCCAACTCTGCCCAAAATTCACAGCAGCAGGTCATTTGGTTGACTTTAGTCAAACTGAAACTTAACAGAGGTGAGTTGAACTTTAAGTTGTAAATCTAATAACTAATATATTCACCCTATAACCCCAAAAGCTGGCACAGGACCTGTCAAAGAGCAAGTGCTCATAGTTTGTCAAATCAAACTCAGCTGAGAAGTGTCTGTCAAATATAATATGCCCTTCGTAAGAAAACGTAACAGAATAATGAATCAGGAATGTCTGGCACAGTAATTCTCTATAGTTCTAAGATCTGCCTGAACGTACAGAAAGAATAATGATTCAGAGGGTAGAAAAGTCAAAAACAGTCATGGTCTCAAATGATAAACCAAGAGTGAAGACATGCAATACAAGATAAGGTGAAGCTAAAACCTAAGCAAAGCAGGAAGGCGAGGGGAAGCACTGAAAGATAACAAAAAGAAAACAGACATACATAAAAAGAAAAAATTAGTTAGGGAGCAAGAAATACAATGGGGTGATCAAGTATTAAACCAGGATGCATGCAACAAGTAAAAGGATTAACCTTTTTTAAAATAATTTTTTATTGATTTTATCTGCTTATAAAGGTATTAAATGTTCTTTTTTGAAAATATAAAGAAAATGAAAATAATCTAACATAATTATAGTATAATGTCTTTCAAAACATTTAACAGAAAGGAGTCTGTCCATCCCTACACACACACACACGCACACACACACACACACCCCTACTCATGCATACACACAAAAATGTACACATGATTTTCAACATTCTTTGGATCACCCTGTATAGAATATTAAACCCTAGGTTTTCCTTTTAACAGTAAACATGTTGCCATTTCATTAAAAGTTATCTTCAAAAGTATTATCAGGGCTTCCCTGGTGGCACAGTGGTTGGGAGTCTGCCTGCTAATGCAGGAGACGCGGGTTCGGGCCCTGGTCTGGGAGGATCCCACATGCTGCGGAGCAACTAGGCCCATGAGCCACAATTACTGAGCCTGCACGTCTGGAGCCTGTGCTCCGCAACAAGAGAGGCCACGACAGTGAGGCCCGCACACCACGATGAGGAGTGGCCCCCCACTTGCCACAACTAGAGAAAGCCCTCGCACAGAAACGAAGACGCAACACGGCCAAAAATAAATAATTTTTTTTAAAATGTATTATCAATAGTATTATTATTAAAGTAATAATACATGCTCCGGTGAATACATTCCCAGTGCAGCAGGTATGAAATAAGTCCTTCTTTTCTATTCCCTGCCACCCCATTTCCATTTCCCATAGGTAATTACTTTTATCATTGTTTTTCAGCATTATCCTTCTAAGAAATCATTTACACACACACAAATTTTTACATCTATATATAAAGGATATATATTTAAGTATATATTCTTTCAATTCTTACACAAATAGATTCATAACATACATGCTGTTTTTCACCTGGCGTTTTTGAACCCAAGAATACACCTTGGAAATCTTTTCCTATCAGCACTAAGAAATCTTTCTCATTCGTTTTAATGTCTAGTATTACACAGCATGGATACACCATAATTCATTTAACCATAGTCCTCTTGAATATTGGGCTTGTGTATTTTTGTTGTTCTGCCCAAAATGTTCCAGTCAACATCCTGTTACATGTATTTTTATGAAATGGTACTATTTTTGTAGGATGTGGACCTAGAAAGCCTCCCACATACATATTCTCCTATTTTTTCCTAATGCTAATAAAGTTGCATCATGTGATTTTTTTAAACCAAGTTAGAATTTTTTGTACATAATAACAGGTAGGCAGCTAAATTTCTTTTCTTCACACAGCTGATTGTATCAACACAAATTACTAAATAGCCTTCATTCACTTCACTGAACTGAACTACTGTTTTAAAATATTGAAGTTTCATATATCCTGGGGTCTGTTTCTAAATTCTATTTCCTTCCAACAATCTGATTTTGTGTTTGCATGTCTGTACTGTTTTGATTAAAGTAGCTTTATAATATACTTTAATATTAGATAAGGAAATGCCTTATAATCTCCCTTCTCAATTTTTTTTTAAACAATCCTTACACATTTATTCTTCCATGTGAACTACAGATTTGACAGTTCCAAAAATCTCAACTGAGATTTAACTGGGACTTAACATCTTTATGAGCTAAGAACATGGAAAGTCTCCCCATTTATTCGGGTTTTGTTTCACAGCCTCCAAAAACCATTTTTATTTTTTCCATACAGGCATGTATCCTTCTTTTATCAATTCTACTAGTTTCCCACTTCTACTTCAAAAATATCTGTTCTACTTTATATGTATTAAGTGCCTTCACGTGACTTCTTTTGTTTTCTCCTTCAGTAGAAATCTGTGTTTCTGTGTTTGTTTTTGGATACCAACAATTGGAACAGTCTTTGTATTTGGAGACACTCTCCATGGTCTGGGTCAAAGCAAAAAGGGAAGAGGGCCTGGCCCTTCTTCCTACTATACAAGTTGACATGTCTCAAGCTCAAAGAATTGGATGCTTCCAGCCAAGACTTTGAATCTTGAAGAAATAAAGGCAAGATGCAGCAACATTTAGAGATCATTCACTTGAGTTAAAAATCCAGCAATTGTAGGCATAATGCAGCAACCCAACCAGACCCTTCCTATGGCTTATCTATGATGTACGCTCAGCTGCTGCAACTCCCTTGGTCCCTCCAGGGTTTTAGAGCCTGATTATATAGACTTCCTTTCCTTAGATTCTGTGACCTACTTGATAACTTTCCACTAAATTTCTTTCCTTGTTTTATTACCAGGACTGATTTCTGCTATTTGCTATCAAGAATGCTGGCTAAAACATCATCCTGTGTAATAAAAATTATGTTTTATTTGATTCTGTCTTCTCTAGTGACTTTTCAATATAAAAATCTTTAAATATACATATCTAGGTTAATAAACACAAAATTAAATGAATTAAACATTTTCTCTAATTATTAATATCCAAAACTTCTGACATCTTAAGAATTCAGCGCTCCTTTGCATCTCCTGCTTATCCAAATTTCCCAGTCTCTACTAACTTAATATGGTGATATAAATCCTGTTTACTATTTTTTTAACATCTTTATTGGAGTATAATTGCTTTACAATGGTGTGTTAGTTTCTGCTTTATAACAAAGTGAATCAGCTATTCATATACATATATCCCAATATCTCCTCCCTCTTGCATCTCCCTCCCACCCTCCCTATCCCACCCCTCTAGGTGGTCACAAAGCACTGAGCTGATCTCCCTGTGCTATGCAGTTGCTTCCCACTAGGTATCTAATCCTGTTTACTATTACAGAGTATTCTTCAACCACATAGACCTTCTTTTTCAAAAATAGTTTTCAGCTTATATTTTTGATCTTACAAAAATATTTTTCAGTTATTTATACGCAAATTTACATATTTAATGCTGTGCAGTCAGTCCTGGCAGCAGTTTCAAACCACCTACAACTTTATTGTTCTCAAGTTGCTGATTTTGGTTTACATCTTATAGTTCATTTTTGAGTATTTTTCTCAGAAAAAGAACACTAGCTTTTCATTTTGTGTTAATTTATATCTGTTTTGTCTCTGTGTTGCCTATGTCCACTTGGCTGGGTATAGAAATCTTTGGTCCCAATTCTTTCCCATTCAACGCTTTGTAGACTTTGCTCTGCTGTCTTCTTGCATTTCATGTTCAGCAAATCCCAGTGAACCTGATTTTTACTCCTTTCTGTTTATCAGGACTAAGTTTAACTATATAAAACAGAAGACCCAAATAGCCGTGGCCTGAGTAAAACAAAAGGACTTCCTTTTTCCCGTATAAAAGATACAAACCCATTCAGAGCCATAATGGAGGCCCCATGTCATTAAAAAGTTTACGATTTGGCTTTCATCCTCAAGGTCACTAGTGTCCAAGACGATGGCATCAATCCATGCCCTCGACAGAAAGTAAAGGAAGGCAAGTGAAGAGTAAAAGAGTGACCATACCAGTTTAGATGGTACCTGTAAATAATTTTCCTGTGAGTCCTGATTCAACAGCTTGCAAGCAGAAGTCTCACGAATCACCTTTAGCTACACAGGAGGATGGAAAATGTAGCCTTTTAGCTGGACATATGGCCACCACGAACAAAACAAGAGTTGTCATTAAAAATGAAGGAGAGAGACTTCCCTGGTGGTCCAGTGGTAAAGAATCCGCCTTCCAATGCAGGGGACACAGGTTCCATCCCTGGCTGGGGAACTAAGATCCCACATGCCACGGGGCAACTAAGCCCGTGCGCCACAACTACTGAGCTCACGCACCTCAACAAGAGAGCCCATGTGCCGCAAACTAGAGACAGAAAACCCACATGCCACAACTAGTGAGAAAGCCTGCGTGCCACAACAAAGAACCCACACTGCAAGGAAAGATCCCACTTGCCTCAACAAAGATCATGCTTGCCACAACTAAGACCCGACACAGAAAAAGAAAAAGAGAAAGAAAGAAAGGAATTAAATAAATGTAAAAAAAAAAAAGGAGAGAATGGATATCGGTGGGCAAATAACGATATCTGTCAGGGCAGGTAACATAATTTTTCTCCTTGGTGCTTACAGTATTTGTTTTTGAAATTCATAAAAAACTTCATGATCATATCTAAGAGTAAGTTTTTCACTAAGTTTACCTTGAATCCTTTTGATTTGCAGACCAAGGTCTTTTTTTCTGTTTAAGTTTCTTTCTTTACACTATAATTATTGCTACTATTTCTGTCTGTATTAGTCTGCTAGGGCTGCCATGACAAAGTACCACAGACTGGGTAGCTTAAACAACAGAAATTTGTTTTCTCACAGTTCTGGAGGCTCAAGCTGTTGGCAGAGTTGGTTTCTCCTGAGGCCTCTCTCCTACGTTTGTAGACGGCTGTCTTATCACTGTGTCTTCACATGGTCTTCCCTCTTCGGAAGTGTGTGTCCAAATTTCCTCTTCTTATATGGACACCAGTCATATTGAATTAGGGCCATGCTAATGACCTCATTTTAACTTATTTACCTATTGAAAGACCCTATCTCCAAATTTAGTCACAGTTAGGTACTGGGAGTTAGGACCTCAATACATGAATTTTAAGGGGACACAATTCAACCTATAACACTATCATTTTAGTGTCATTCTGTAGAATGCCTAAAATCATTTGATTGATCACTATTCTCCACATTTCACATTATCTTTCTTTTATCATCTTGCGTTTTTCTTCTTCACGATAAGAAAAGTTTTCCCTCATATCACTGATTTAATTCTTCTAATGTTTTAAGAAAGACTTAATTTCCCTATTATCATTTTGGTTTTTCCTTACATTTTGTTCCTGTTGTAGCCAGTTCTTTTTGCATTTCTCCCAATCCCATTCATATAGCTCCCCATTATCATTTCATAGAAACTATATGCTTGCTACATACAACCACAGAATCGCAGTCATGTTCAACAATAAGCACATATTTTTGTGACTGGCTGATTCAGGCTAGGTAGCTCAGCTGAACATGGCTCGATTTCACATGTCTCTCCTCCTCCTCCTGGGACCAGCGCCATCATGGCAATGGCAGAGGCATGACGGGGCATGCTCCCTGGCACAAGCAAATTTCAAGCTCCTCATGTTACATGCTAACAATCAGCAACAGCAAGAGCCCAAAAATCAAAGAGAAGGAAATACACTCCTCCCACTCAACTGGAGGGGAAAGGCTGATAATTTTTAGCAAAATTCTAAACCTACTACATCATCTTGCATCTTTTGAGAAACTTGAGCTTAAGTCTCCTAAACTTCTGCTATTTTGCTTTATAAATCTTTTTCTTCAAATAAATGCTCTTCTTTGAGACCTCAACTTAATGCTTTTTCCCTAATGCTTATTCTACAGCATAAGGGAAAATAAGTATTTTTCCCTTGGGCTTATAAGGGAGTGGGGTTATTCTGTTTGTTTTTAATCCTTGCACGGGTAGAAATCTATTTAGATCTACTATTTACCACCAGACACTCTGGAAGCTATTTCCTTAGCACAGCTCCCATCTACCACTTTACTCTCCAACAAGATTGTATTCAGATGCAGTGCTGAAGTTAAGTCTAAGGTACATAACCCTTAGCTCAATTTGTGTGCCTAAGTTTTTCTAGTGCCCATCTGCAGAGAAGAGATGCAAACTTCTTTCTCTGACTAGACTGAAGCATCACACACAAAGTTGGAAATTCTGGTTTGAACAGAATAGGATTTTATAGACTTCACTCCCAGCATGCACTGCTTCCAGTGCTCCTCTCATCTATAGCCTGATGAAAAAGTATCAACAGCATATAGTGCTCAACTGCCCTCTGAAGAATCTTATGGCTATTTTAAAGGAATGTTGGAAGGACATATGATGTGCACAGCTATCTGATACATGTTAATAACGCCAACGTTCTACTGTCTTACCATCTGGTCGTATTCCCTACCAGGTCTCTCCTAACCTAATAAATGTCCTGAGTCCACCCAGGCCCTTCAACACAGGACTGTGCTACAATGAGCCCAGGCATAAAAAAAAAAAAAAAAAAAAAATGCTCTCTCTAAACCTTCCCTAAACTACTCCAGAAAGAGGACTGTCCAAAGCTGAACACAGCCCTAAGTAACAAAGAGTCTTCTAACTTCATATTCATACACCTATATTTCTCAATTAGGCGGACTTCACTATACAATTTAAGGATTTATTTTCTCTTCCTTCTGAGATATGCCAGAGGTCTCTCTGATCCACTTACAGACCCACAGTAAATGTTTCTTATGTATCTTTACATAAAAGGACCACAAGAAATGTGCAGTGAGGGAATGAACAAACTTTGAATGTCAGCCTCCAGAATGTGGAGTATTTGGTATCATAAAACTATCTTACATTTTCAGAGACAGTATGTTAAAAAGAGAAGTAAAATAAACTATAACAATATTGTGGGAAACAAATAATATTCCTTAAAATTCTACATGGCCACAAGACACTGTGGCAAAGAGCCTCTTTAACCAACCTCATCCTGCCTTTTTCCTTGTTCTGCTGCACAACTCGGCTAGTGGATTTGATGTACAGGTGCCGATGCAGCTCGTCTATGAGAACTAAGTGGAGGTTCATCTTCTTGCTGTGAAGCTCCAGCCTAAGGTCACTCAGTCCTTCCACCTGGAGCAGGGGACCCTCCAAAGACTCGACTGCAGACACCTGAAAACGGCAAAAAAAAAAAAAAAAAAGATTAAGACAATGAAATAATCTAGTAATATTATAAATAAGAAAGGCTATCTTTTAAAAGATACTGTCGGGACTTCCCCAGTGGTCCAGTGGTTAAGAATCCGCCTGCCAATGCAGGGGACATGAGTTTGATCCCTGGTCCTGGACGATCCCACATGCCGCGGAGCAACTAAGCCCATGCGCCACAACTACCGAGCCTGGGCTCTAGAGCCCGCAAGCCACAACTACTGAGCTCACGCACCACAGCTACTGAACCCCATGCGCCCTAGAGCCCGTGCTCTGCAACAAGAGAAGCCACCGCAATGAGAAGCCCGCGCACCGTAACGAAGAGTAGCTCCAGCTCGCCGCAACTAGAGAGAGCCCGCACACAGCAGCGAAGACCCAACGCAGCCAAAAATAAATAAATAAATAAATTTTTTAAAAATAAAAATAAAAGATACTGTCAAAAGAGTTTGAGAACTTTATCAGCATACTTCAGACTTTCAGTGTAATGTGGATAGGCCTAGTTCTACTCTTGAAGGGTTTAACACTGGAGACAGATAATGCTGAAGAAAACAATCATGGTAAACATGAAGGCATCTAAAGCACCTCAGCAAAGCTGTACATACTATTTATTCCCACACACGTTGCCTATCCATGGACACAAGTAAAACGACCTCCTACTGAAATAATTATGATGTTTATATCCTCACAAGATGTCCACATACTAATGATTTAGATCAACTTTTAGTCAAACTTAGTCTCTTATGACTAAGACTCAATAAAAGCACGCTTTATAATTTTCTTAATAATTCTCATGGCCATCAGGAATCAGAGCTTGGTAAGCCTAAGTCTACAGGTGTATTTACAGTCATCTCTAGCTGTTTCTCATATTCACATACACACAGAGGAAAATGCATTTTTACATGAATGTTACAAGCAGACAACAGCAGTCATCACCTCTCCTTGGACTGACTCAGTCTGATAGAAGAAACGGGATTTGAAAGGTGAACAGAAGATAAACTATGAGAAGGGAGAGTCTCTTGGCATAAAGTGCAATTTGGGAGATTTTAAGACACAAAGGATTGAATGAATAAAAATGGTGTAGGAATACCTACAACAAATGGACAAGACGAGGGATTCAGGGAATTTGGAATAATTCACTTTGAAACCAAAGTGAGAATTGCAAAGGGGAAAAAAAGACAGTATGTATTATATAATCCCATTTAAACATGTACATAAAATTTTATTTATGTCTTTCTATGTATAAAGACCTTACATATTTTTCTTAAAGAAAAAAAAAAGTGAAGAGGTACTATTCCTTGGGAGAAAAAAAGAAGAGAGAAACACAAAGACTAATAATAATAATGATAGTAGCAGTAGTAGTAGTAATAATAACAATAGTAATGGAGAAGAGTTGACTACAAGCTGAACTCAGGGAAAAGAGCCCTGCCAAGCTCCCTGAAAGAATGAACGTGCAATGACTATTCCCTGCATTGGTTATACATCTAAATGTTCCTCATTTGTACAGATAAAGGCAATAACTAATAACACTACTTAAAAAATCAAGCATTTATACAAAAACAATCAACAGATGATAGAACTCATGAAAGATCAGTGATCAAAAATGCTGATCACAGATCTATCCCAGTATATGCAGTCACTTAGGAGAGTGCGGACAGTGAACACAGAAAGCTTTGTAGCTGCCAAGTACAAACCGGCCTGAGATGGGGAGGAAAATGCAATGGCTTAGCCACAAACACATCACTTGTTTTGTGAAGTGCTATAATGAAATGTCAGCAACAAATAAGTTTCCTTAAGTTAACCAAGACAGAATCGAGGAATGAAAGAGTGACAGGCCCTGGGCCAGCTCTGCCCTCTGAAGCCTGCCAGTTCATTTTCAGGCTGAATCGCGACCGCCCCTGCTATGAGAGCCTCCCTGCCTGGCGCAAGCTGCGGGCAATTCCAAATGGAAAGGCTGCCTCACGAAATGACCAAAGTGTCCCCAAGGAGGAAAAACAACAACAAATTCATTTACACGTGTGCTCTAAAATGGATTTTAACTCAGGTCTCTAGCAGAGAAAAGAGGATGCATTAACCTTTAGTGACATCAAGATTCAGAAAATGAAAAATAATTTGGGAAACCACTGGCCCATCATGTAGCCTTATCCCTCAAGGTAATTAAATCCAGCTGAGATATTTAAGCTTAAAAACCACCCACTGCACGTCCACACTCAATTTGTTTGTAAGAATTTGCATGAAGATTTTTAACCCAAACAGCTCATGTTCCAATTACAAAACTATACGACGATGTCAACTTTCAAAGCCACTTAATTTTTCTTAAACGTAGGCAAAGCACTTAGCAACACAGTGCCTGGCACATACTGAGGGCTCCTCACATTATTTTTAACAGAACCTATTTACCATGTGGATAAAGAAACCTCGGAGGGTGTTTCCAACATGTTTTAAGGCAGCATTTTCAGTAAAGTGCTGTTTCCATCATGGAACTATTATTAATCACGTAGAAAACAAACTTTCTGAATATGTTTTCTTGACCGAAAATACAAGTACAGTTACCATATATACAATCAAGAGTAGTCTCAGAACTTCAAAGATTTAAAAACCTTACCACAAATAGGAAAATAGCCTCTATTTCTGTAGGAAGATACAGTGCCTTATTTTCTGGCCTTCACAAATTAAAAGTCTATTTATAAAGCTGTAATTATGAAAGCTAAGCAAGGCCACTGTCTTCCCTGACTCTAACCTTGCTTAGTGGTACTCGAAACAATTTGCAGAAAATAGTTGTCAATGCATATATTTCATCCCTAGAACATCAGTTTAAAAACCTGAACTTTATCTTCTGTGGTTTTAAGTAGCTTGTACCATAAAGCTTACACATAAGGAAAACTCGGTGGGGCAGCAGTCAATCCCACCATGACTGATGATTAATTCTGTTTTACTGGGGGGGGTCTGGTTTCTAGGCATTTCCTAACATTTAGCCTTTAATAGAGGACAAATCCTTAAATATCCATCTACAGTTAGAAATGTGCGTAATTACTGATAAAAATACCACCATTTTTTTCTTTAATGTATGGGAAGTGGTCATTTTGTAAATTATTTCACTGTTTTCTAAATTTAATGACTGCAGAGCACTTTTTAAATAACACACCGATGAAACATCAACAGGAATTCAAGAGATGCAGCTGGATTAAAGTGGACGGCAACAGATTAATTCTTTGAGAAATAATCAAAATCGGTTTCAGAAATGTGACATACAACAATGAATACTATCACAAATAAATATTAAAATTACAGGACAAGACACGGCAGATGAGGCAGATGAAAGATCAGACAACATACAGTGGAACTGTTCACTGGAAAATGCTGTCTTTACATCTACTCACAGATCGAAATATGATGAATTCATGTGTCAAATGATCTCTACTGTGACCTTCTAGAATTCTCAGGTATGCCACACCATTTCTTTTTTTTTGAATTTTACTTTTTTATACAGCAGATTCTAACTAGTTATCTGTTTTATACATATTAGTGTATACATGTCACTCCCAAACTCCCAATTCATCCCACCACCACCACACCCCCTGCCACCTTCCCCCCTTGGTGTCCATACGTTTGTTCTCTACATCTGTGTCTCTATTTCTGCCCTGCAAACCGGTTCATCTGTACCATTTTTCTAGGTTCCACATATATACGTTAAAATATGATATTTGTTTTTCTCGTTCTGACTTACTTCACCCTGTATGACAGCCTCTAAATCCAACCACGTCTCTACAAATAACCCAATTTTGTTCCTTTTTATGGCTGAATAATATTCCATTGTGTTAGCACTGCACTGAACACTGGATGCATGTGTCTTTTTGAATTATGGTTTTCTCTGGGTATATGCCCAGGAGTGGGATTGCTAGGTCATATGGTAATTCTATTTTTAGTTTTTTAAGGAACCTCCATACTATTTTCTCCATAGTGGCTGTATCAATTTACATTCCCACCAACAGTGCAATAGGGCTCCCTTTTCTCCATACGCTCTCCAGCATTTGTTGTTTGTACATTTTCTGATGATGCCCATTTCTAACTGGTGTGAGGTGACACCCTATTGTTGTTTTGATTTGCATTTCTCTAATAATTAGTCATGTTGAGCAGCTTTTCATGTGCTTCTTGGCCAACTATCTGTCTTCCTTGGAGAAACATCTATTTAGGTCTTCTGCCCATTTTTTGATTGGGATTTTTTTTTTAATATTGAGCTGTATGAGCTGTTTATATATTTTGGAGATTAATCCTTTCTCTGT
This sequence comes from Grampus griseus, assembly GCF_964374135.1. Classification (NCBI taxonomy): domain Eukaryota; kingdom Metazoa; phylum Chordata; class Mammalia; order Artiodactyla; family Delphinidae; genus Grampus; species Grampus griseus. The sequence goes on from NC_139003.1 coordinate 19,487,251, forward strand.
TGATTCATTTGCAAATATTTTCTCCCATTTTGAGGGTCTGCTTTTCGTCTTGTTTGTAGTTTCCTTTGTTTTGCAAAAGCTTTTAAGTTTCATTAGGTCCCATTTGTTTATTTTTGGTTTTATTCCCATTACTCTAGGAGGTGGACCAAACAAGATCTTGCTGTGACTTATGCCAAAGAGTGTTCTTCCTGTTTTCCTCTAAGAGTTTTATAGTGTCCAGTCTTACATTTAGGTCTCTGATCCATTTTGAGTTTACTTTTCTGTATGGCGTTAGGAAGTGTTCTAATTTCATTCTTTTACATGTAGCTGTCAAGTTTTCCCACCACCACTTATTGAAGAGACTTCGGTGCTTTCACCATTGTATATCCTTGCCTCCTTTGTCATAGACTAGCTGACCATAAGTGCATGGGTTTATCTCTGGGCTTTCTATCCTGTTCCATTGATCTATATTTCTGTTTTTGTGCCAGTACCATACTGTCTTGATTACTGTAGCTTTGCAGTATAGTCTGAAGTCAGGGAGTCTGATTCCTCCAGCTCTGTTTTTTCCCCCCTCAAGATTTCTTTGGCTATTCGGGGTCGTTTGTGTCTCCACAGAAATTTTATAATTTTTTGTTCTAGTTCTGTGAAAAATGCCACTGGTAATTTGATAGGGATTGCACTGAATCTGTAGATTGCTTTGAGTGGTACAGTCATTTCACAATATTGATTCTTCCAATCCAAGAACATGCTACATCTCTCCATCTGTTTGTGCCATCTTTGATTTCTCTCATCAGTGTCTTACAGTTTTCTGAGTACAGGTCTTTTACCTCCTTACGTAGGTTTATTCCTAGATATTTTATTCTTTTTGTTGCAATGGTGAATGGGATTTTTTCCTTAATTTCTCTTCTTATCTTTCATTGTTAGTGTATAGGAATGCAAGAGATTTCTGTGCATTAATTTTGTATCCTGCAACTTTACCAAATTCATTGATTACCTTTAATACTTTTCTGGTGGCATCTTCAGGATTCTCTATGTATAGTATCATGTCATCTGCAAACAGTGACAGTTTTACTTCTTCTTTTCCTATTTCTTTTCCTTTTGTTTCTTTTTCTTCTGACTGCTGTGGCCAGGACTTCCAAAACTGTTGAATAAGAGTGGTGAGAGTGGACATCCTTGTTTTGTTCCTGATCTTGGAAGAAATGCTTTCAGTTTTTCACCATTGAGAATGATATTTGCTGTGGGTTTGTCGTATACGGCCTTTACTATGTTGAAGTAGGTTCCCTCTATGCCCACTTTCTGGAGAGTTTTTATCATAAATGGGTATTGAATTTTGTCAAAAGCTTTTTCTGCATCTATCAAGATGATCATATGGTTTTTATTCTTCCATTTGTTAATATGGTGTATCACATTGACTGATTTGCATATGTTGAAGAATCCGTGCATCGCTGGGATAAATCCCCCTTGATAATGGTGTATGATCCTTTTAATGTGTTGTTGGATTCTGTTTGCCCGTATTTTGTTGAGAATTTTTACATCTATATTCATCAGTGATATTGGTCTGTAATTTTCTTTCTTTGTAGTATCTTTGTCTGGTTTTGGTATCAGGGTGATGGTGGCCTCATAGAATGAGTTTGGGAGTGTTCCTTCCTCTGCAATTTTTGAAGAGTTTGAGAAGAATGGGTGTTAAGGTGAAGCCATCTGGTCCTGGACTTTCGTTTGTTGGAAGATTTTTAATCACAGTTTCAATTTCATTACTTGTGATTGGTCTGTTCAAATTTTCTATTTCTTCCTGGTTCAGTCTTGCATGGTTCTACCTTTCTAAGAATTTGTCCATTTCTTCCAGGTTGTCCATTTTATTGGCATAGAGTTGCTTGTAGTAGTCTCTTAGGATGCTTTGTATTTCTTCAGTGTCTGTTGTAACTTCTTTTTCATTTCTGATTTTATTGATTTGAGTCCTAACCCTCTTTTTCTTGGTGAGTCTGGCTAATGGTTTATCAATTTTGTTTATATTCTCAAAGAACCAGCTTTTAGTTTTATTGATCTTTGCTATTGTTTTCTTTGTTTCTATTTCATTTATTTCGGCTCTTACCTTTAGGATTTCTTTCCTTCTACTAACTTTGGGTTTTGTTTGTTCTTCCTCTAGCTCCTTTAGGTGTAAGGTTAGTTTTTTTGGAGATTTTTCTTGTTTCTTGAGGTAGGCTTATATTGCTATAAACTTCCCTCTTATAACTGCTTTAGCTGCATCCCATAGGTTTTGGATCGTCGTGTTTTCATGGTCCTTTGTCTCTAGTTATTTTTTGATTTCCTCTTTGATTTCTTCAGTCATCTCTTGGTTATTTAGTAATGTATTATTTAGGCTCCATGTGTTTGTGTGTTTTACGTTTTGTTTTCCCTGTAACTGATTTCTGATCTCGTAGCACTGTGGTCAGAAAAGATGCTTGATATGATTTCAATTTTCTTAAATTTACGAAGGCTTAATTTGTGACCCAAGATATGATCTATCCTGGAAAACGTTTCATGTACACTTGAGAAGAAAGTGTAATCTGCTGTTTTGGGATGGAATGTCCTATAAATATCAATTAAATCTATCTGGTCTATTGTGTCATTTAAAGCTTGTGTGTCCTTATTAATCTTCTGTCTGGATGATTTGTCCATTGGTGTAAGTGAGGTGTTAAAGTCCCCCACTAGCACTGTGTTACTGTCAATTTTCTCTTTTATAGCTGTTAGCAGTTGGCTTATGTATCGAGGAGCTCCTATGTTGGGTGCATATATATTTATAATTGTTATTTCTTCTTCTTGGATTGATCCCTTGCTCATTATGTAGTGTCCTTCCTCGTCTCTTGTAACATTCTCTATTTTACCTGATACAAGTATTGCTACTTCAGCTTTCTTTTGATTTCCATTTGCATGGAATATGTTTTTCCATCCCCTCACTTTCAGTCTGTACGTATCCCTAGGTCTGAAGTGGGTCTCTTGTAGACAGCATATATACATGGGTCTTGTTTGTATCCATTCAGCAAGCCTGTGTCTTTTGGTTGGAGCATTTAATCCATTCATGTTCAAGGTAATTATCAATATGTATGTTCCTATTACCATTTTCTCAATTGTTATGGGTTTGTTTTTGTAGGTCCTTTTCTTCTCTTGTGTTTCCCGCTTAGAGAATTTCCTTTAGTATTTGTTGTAGAGCTGGTTTGGTAGTGCTGAATTCTCTTACTTTTTGCTTGTCCTTAAAGCCTTTTTTTTTTTTTCTTTTTGCAGTACGTGGGCCTCTCACTTTTGTGGCCTCTCCCGTTGCAGAGCACAGGCTCCGGACGCGCAGGCTCAGCGGCCATGGCCCACGGGTCTAGCCGCTCCACGGCACGTGGGATCCTCCCAAACCAGGGCACGAACCCGTGTCCCCTGCATCGGCAGGCGGACTCTCAACCACTGTGCCACCAGGGAAGCCCTCCTTAAAGCTCTTGATTTCTCCATCGAATCTGAATGAGATCCTTGCCGGGTAATCTTGGTTATAGGTTCTTCCCTTTCATCACTTTAAGTATATCGTGCCACTCCCTTCTGGCTTGTAGAGTTTCTGCTGAGAAATCAGCTATTAACCTTATGGGAGTTCCCTTGTATGTTATTTGTCATTCTTCCCTTGTTGCTTTCAATAATTTTTCTTTGTCTTTAATTTTTGCCAATTTGATTCCTATGTGTCTTGGCATGTTTCTCCTTGGGTTTATCCTGTATTGGACTCACTGTGCTTCCTGTACTTGGGTGGCTATTTCCTTTCCCTTTCCTGTGTTAGGGAAGTTTTTGACTATAATCTCTTCAGATATTTTCTCAGGTCCTTTTCTCTCTCTCTTCTCCTTCTGGGACCCCTATAATGCAAACGTTGTTGTGTTCAATGTTGTCCCAGAGGCCTCTTAGGCCGTCTTTATTTCTTTTCATTCTTTATTCTGTTCTGTGGCAGTGAATTCCACCATTCTGTCTTCCAGGTCACTTACCCGTTCTTCTGCCTCAGTTATTCTGCTATTGATTCCTTCTAGTGTATTTTCATTTTAGTTATTGTATTGTTCATCTCTGTTTGTTCTTTAATTCTTCTAGGTGTTTGTTCTTTAATTCTAGATCTTTGTTAAACATTTCTTGCATCTTCTCAATCTTTGCCTCCATTCTTTTTCCGAGATCCTGGATCATCTTCACTATCATTATGCTGAATTCTTTTTCTGGAAGGCTGCCTATCTCCACTTCATTTAGTTGTTTTTCTGGGGTTTTTATCTTGTTCCTTCATCTGGTACATAACCCTCTGCCTTTTCATTTTGTCTATCTTTCTGTGAATGTGGTTTTCCTTCCAGAGGCTGCAGGACTGTAGTTCTTCCTTCTGCTGTCTGCCCTCTGGTGGATGAGTCTATCTAAGAGGCTTGTGCAAGCTTCCTGATGGGAGGGACTGGTGGTGGGTAGAGCTGGGTGTTGCTCTGGTGGGCAAAGCTCAGTAAAACTTTAATCTGCTTGTCTGCTGATGGGGAGGGCTGAGTTCCCTCCCTGTTGGTTGTTTGGCCTGAGGCAATCCAGCACTGGAGGCTACAGGCTCTTTGGTGGGGCTAATGGCGGACTCTGGGGAGTGTCCCCACACCATTTCTTAAAGGTAGAGTACTACATAATGAGCCAACCAGATGTATTTGGAAGTTTTCTTACACATATTTTCAAAAATAAATCCACGTGGGGAGAGGGGGAGGGAGGGGAGATAGATACTACCAACAAGGATTTTTTCACAGAACACCTACTATTATCTGACAGAACGTTAATGTTCTAACTCACCAGAGTTAGAAACTGCTCATCCAGACAACAGAAATCTGTCTGAGTTGAAAACAAATATTTCTTTTAGGATTACGAAGATAAGCAAACATCTACAAAATGTTTTAACACATGATATCGAACCGGACAGTATGCTTCACTATTGAAAACCTATCCATTTAGGAAACAAGTTCTGAGAAATATTTCCTTAACTCAATAATATAGGTCAGAGGTACAGTTAAAATGTACATAATCAAGAATCGTCTGGTGCTTTCAAAAAAGAAATTTGCCTTGAGTTGAGAGATCAACCTACAACAAAGGAAATCTTTGTAATTAGAAACTACAAGTGCCCTTAAATTTTCTTTCCCAAATGTCTATTTCTCATTTTCATTTTAGTTTAAACTAGGAATAATGATTTCATAGTTAAGTGTTTGTCTTCTACCAGTCTTACTCAAGCTGATTAGGTAAAAAGATCTAGTTTTGTGCTTTAACACGAACCAGTGGAAATGTCTTTAAGTAACATCAAAGTCAGCCATTCTCAACAGCTGCTTCATTGAAAGAAACGCTAGAAAAGAAACCACTGATCTTTATTTTTTTGGTTGGGGGAGGTGAGATACACAAAGGTGAATGACAACTGTAACTGTTTCTAAATAGAACTAAGGTTCAAGCCAAAAAACAAACAAAAAAATCTTTCAATTTTAAGCAAAAAAACGCAACCTGATAACTAAACCATCTGCTGGCTAATATTTTGGCAACAGTGTTCCCTACAAAAAGCAAATGTGTTGCCACTGTTGAGTCCAAAACAAATATTTCCTTCAGGACTCTGATAATTACATGGTTCCAAAGTGTTCTATCACTTTTCAATAGGTCAGTACATCTCCCTTAAGGAAGCATTTTTCTAGTAAGACAACATAACCATCCTGAAAATGTTGCCTTGGCCCAACTTACAGATATAATAGAAAGATATGAAATTAGGCTATTTTAGAGAATCGATACCATCCCTTCCCATAAGTATATAAAAAGACACAAGTCTGAACACCCTCAACTAAATAAGAACACCAAAAATCTTTGGCTATGAATAACAAAAGCAACATGCCTTGGGACCTGGGATTTACTTAGCACCCAGGTCACCAGCCTGCTGCCATGGGCCCCTGAACTGTGGGAAGGCAAACTCTGGTGTCTTCAGGCCCTAGTCCTCAAGACAGTACTCTATCTAGAATTCTCCACATTCAAGCTCAGGGGGTCCCAGATGGGCCCAAGAAGCCTCGCTCTGAATCAAGTATGATTCATACCCATCTCAACACAAGCAGGGAGGATGTTTCTCACAAGAATCCCAAATCATTCACTTACCAAACATTCCCGTTTAGCTATACCGTATTTCCCAAAGCAGAGATTTTATTCTTTATCAGACAGAAACTGGTAAAAGAGACCAAATGCAAGTTTAAAAAAACAAAAAAAAACGTGATTTCATGTATTAGTTTGAAATACGAAAATTACTGTTTTCACGAGTCAAAAATGATCAAATATCGGCTGTTTCAATCTAACAGTTTAAGGAGCCAGTCTGAAGGCTTTGATGCATCTAGGAAATCACTGTACTTTGTAGAATGTTGTGGCCCGTATAGAGTCCTAAGTATTTAACTGCATACAGAAACTAGCAACAATTTTACTTGCAGAATATAGTATCATATTATATGGGATATAAAACACAAGCATGTGACCCCAAAGGATTTTGTGCACAAAACTCCTACCTGTTAGATATAAACTTGATAATAGCACTTAAAAACTTTCTTAAGGATAAATTTCATCCACTCACTTCTGTTTATAGCATGACACGAGCCACCACATGTGGCCTAAGTAGAGGACGGCTTAGACTGCTCTGCACGCACAAGTGGTTGGTGGAGGGAGGAAGAGAGTATGGGGCTTACAAGGGAGAATAAAGGGCTCAGGCTACTGTGGAGGTTTCAGGGAGTCCTAGGGGTCTAGAGGAAAAACAGAATCCCTGATCCCAGCTTCACTGGATAAGATAGAGGTTTCTGGCTCCCTAGGGTTCAGCTTGGCCTCTGACTGAAGGCCTCAGGGCTATTGACAGTTTGGTACTTAAGACAGACTTCCCAAGAAAGCTGCACAGGGCAAGGCCGAGTGCCTGGAGCAAGAACACTTTTCTTCCCCCTAACTCCTCAGCTTGTAGCCCATCAACAACGATCAAATCAGACCATCAAAAAAGCCCATTCTTAGAATAAGTCATTTTGCTAACATAACATTGATCAGCCGCATTCAGGTGCCCCTTCTTCTCCCTCAGGAAGCCCAATACCTATTATGCGGACTCAGCAGGCTCTCACCACTACGAACAGGATGCTAGCCACCTCCATTCTCCCTTCATTACTGCCAGGGTTATTGCATGTTTTTATTTAATAAACCTTCATCAGCTCAAATGGAGGGTTGTTAGTAGTTGAGGTAACAGCCAAATGATAAGGCTCCAGAGAGATATCAGTGCTTGCTGGTGCATTAACAAAGAGAGGACAAGGGCTGAGGTCAAGCACGCGTCAATGTAAATGAGGCGATAGTAGGTACTAAAGGCTTAATGCAATAGACTGCCTGGGAGATAATGGAATTTACAGGATAAAGCAAATGAGATGAAGTTATTGATAAGTGAAGGAAGGGAGGGGTGCCTGTAAAATCAAGTGCTGTCAAAGAAAAGGCCTTTTACTTGTGAATTTCTCCTGTACAGGATCTTCAAATCTATCTTAGAAAACAAAACTCAAAAGAGATCAAATGTGCCTTCCAACTTCATCAAATCCTATGAAGTTGATCCATCAACTTCATCTCATCCTGTGACTGCCATGAACCACTGACTTGTTCTAAAAGCATACCAGTCTACTAAACTATTCTTAAGCTTTTTTGAGGGTTCTCCCTTATTTTTGGTTTTCTTAAACATCAGGGCATTCTACCACATCTAATTCCCATATTTTATTAAAGCAAGTCTTTTTTTTTTTTTCTCTTGTAAAGTATGGGCAACCAGGTCTTCTAAAATAGCCGTCCCATTAGCACAAGCCTCACAGAATGACAGTATCCGAGAAATGAAAGGTAAGAATTTTCTGTTTTCAGAGGTCTTTAAAAGTTGTTAAGACTGAGGCCCCATGCCAATTTTACATATTTTAAAAAAAAAACTGTGGCCCCGAAATGCTTTTCTTAACCTTTTTCTTTCAAATTAGAAAAGTAACAGATGTTCAAGAAAACCTGAAAAACAAATCACAAGGGAAAAAGATCCATATTTTTACTGATCAGATAAAATACATTTTAAACTGACTCCTTCCGATCATTTTCCACACAGAGTTTTTACAAAAATACTGTTACTTTTCAATATGCTTTTTTCATATGGAAGTATTTTGGGACCATCTGCCCATCACTAGACATGATTTTTAGTATTTTCTTGCTAGTCCATAATATGAATATTCCATAAATGACTTAAACCAACTCACTATACTTAGGTAACTGCTAATTTTTTTACTTCCATAAATCTTACTGTGATAATTATCCTTGTATACATATTTTTGAATGCTTCACAATTAAAATTCTTAATTCCTTCCTTAACATAATATTCAAGAAGCAGAATTCCAAGACCAACGTTATTTAGCGTTTCTGATGCATAATGCCAACTTAAGAGCATTATTTTGTTCTAAATGGACTTAACAACTCTGTTCACAATCACTTTCCTGATGAAATTAGACTATACCTAATACCTTATAAGAACTGTAATTGCTTATGGAAAAGCTCATGAAAAAATCCTTCTTTGTTCCTAATTTTATGATGCCTTCAATTCTCAGTTCCCATTGTTACCAAAAGCTCTAGGTCTCTCTGTACACTGGTGCCAAATCAAATCTCAGAATCTCAGAGACAGAGTTTGGGGTGAAGTAGAAAAGAATAGCTTTATGACTTTGGCAGGCAAAGGGGGCCACAATGGGCTCCTGCCTTCAATGTGTCCCAACCCAGGAGGATTTGCTGAGGGTTTTATAGCAGTGGTTGGGGCGGGGGGGGGGGGGGGGGCAGGCTCAGCACTGCTCAGCACTTCTACAGCTCTTTACTAACATGAACTAATAAAATCCCACAAAAGAACATGAGAGGAATACGGCTTTTTTTCATTTAAGAGCTAGGCAACCACAAGTAATTAGTATCGGGATGGATCTCAAAGAAAATAGACTTCCTTAGCAAGCTCCCCCTATCTTGTCAAAGCCAAGCAAAAACTACTGATCAGCATTCTCAGACCACCACCAGGTGGAGAGAGGGCTCCCAGCAACAACAGGCGTTGCCATCTGCTGCCATTCTGACACATACATTAGGGTCCCCACCTGGCCACAGACTGACCAGTCAAAATCCTATTCGAGCAAATCCATACGTGAGGCTGAAACCAGACATAAGAAGGACGATGTGAGCAAAGGACTTGTGTGTTATTCTTGACTGAGATCATTCCTCCTACAGACTTGAAGTGTGTAAATGTAAGCACGTGCGCCTATGGTTAACCTGATTACAACATGTAAGCATTAGTGATGGTAGAGCCAGGAGAGAAATGCTGCTCAACATCAGAAGCCCCAAACTACCACTTTCTTTTCACCTGGCCCCGTGTGACAGTGATGACTATCATGCTACGTACACCACTGTAAATTTCTATACTGCCTTCTGTTTCCCAAAGCACTTTACCTGTACAAAGTTTCATTTTTATTCTCACAACCATTCCATAATGTACACGGAGTAAGTATCTGTATATCCACTATACAGAAGAGGATACTGGAAAACAGAGAGAAAGTGATGCATCTGTCTAACCTCACAGAACTAGTGGGTTGTTGGGTCAGGACTAGAATTAAGAACGTCTGGCTTTTCAACCCATTTTGTTTTTACTATACTATGCTGTACCTAGACACCACTTGTCAATAAATAAATTTATTGCCCCAATTTCAATCCATTCAATCCCAGCAGTAAGTCAGATAAGAACACACAGTAAAGATACAGAAATCAGAGCACCAAGATGACAGCTCTAAAGAGTTCCAAGTCAGCTCAAACCTGGAGAGCATCTAATTTAGCCATTCAACGAAACTCATATTGACCAAATAATCAGGCTATAAAATCAGACTAAGAGCCAAATACTCATCAGCTCTATCCAAAAACTGTACTAGAGGACAGCAACAAAGTAACTTTAGTCAACCTACAACATTTCTACATAAAGGTCAATATTGCCATGTGATGTCTGTCTTACACAAATATTTGGTTTCAAATGTAAGTGTTAAATGAAGTCAAGGACAATTAGTTTTGGTCTACTGCATAGCATAGGTTATACCCTACACATCACTGGTTCCAAATCTGTCTGAACATTGGAATCCCTTGGAGAATGCCAACAATTACTGAAGCTAGCGTCCCACCCCCAGAGATTTCAACGTCATCCGTCTAGGGTGCAACCTGGGCTTTAGGATTCTTGAAGGATTCCCTAATGTGCAGAGTTTGGGAACCACTGCCCTACAGTCAAGTGAGCCAGCTGAAAACTGCTGAACCTTATGAGGTTTAGTGAAATAAAACAATTTCTATTTGCTTTAAAATAAGAGGCAAATGAAGAGCAGACAGAAAGAGCAAAATAAAACTAAAGGAGAAAGAAAGCTATTACAATAAGCCAGTGCCTATCAAACAGTGTGGCTTTTAAAAACCCCAGCCTTCAAAAACAAACATAAATTAAAAGGGCAATGAGCGGCAAGAAAAATAGTTACTACAAAGCCCTGTACTTTTACTCTCTAGGAGAAACGTAACGCTGCCACACTAAAGCTACTTACTTAATTTGGGATCCAAAAACCGAGGTTACTCATTTACTAACTTTATCTTCAGCTTTTCCTTCATCTTTTTGCCAAGAAAATCAGATGTAGGTGTTTGAGGGATTTCAGGGTTCCCAAATGCAGCTGAAAGCAGCTACGGCTGACCAGAAAATAGCACACCATGGACTTCCCTGGTGGCGCAGTGGTTGAGAGTCCACCCGCCGATGCAGGGCACGCAGGTTCGTGCCCCGGTCCAGGAAGATCCCACATGCCGCAGAGCAGCTGGGCCCGTGAGCCATGGCCGCTGAGCCTGTGCATCCGGAGCCTGTGCTCCACAACGGGAGAGGCCACAGCAGTGAGAGGCCCGCGTACCGCAAAAAATAAATAAATAAATAAAATAAAATAAAATAGCACACCAGACTACCCCACTCCCAGCCCCCGTATTCCTGGAACTCCTGTTGCACTGATCATGATATGAGATGCTGTTTATTTCTTCAACATCTGTCCCTTCCTCCTAGCACGTAAGGTCCTTCAAGTTTAAGGCCACCTTCACAGATCCACATAGAAACAACACAAGTAATCAACAATGGTATCGTCACATTCATTTGTCCGTCTATCAAAATATGTGCCAAATTCTTTGCTGACAAATTATTAGTATAGAATACTGGCATCAGTCTTTCAGATCAGTATTCTACACTAGGAACAGATGGGCTTTAACGGTGGCTGTTTCATTATTGATCACGGATACATTTTTTTTTTATCATGTAGGGAAATCTATATGGAATATTGAAACATTTTGCAGTCACTGAACCACTGTCAGGTTTGGTCCAATAAGTTCGCTAGAGTTTCGGCTCTGATATTCCCAGTGCTTTCACCTCAATACCATTCATTCCCAGAGTCAGGGTAGGAAAAATCAGCCCTGTGAGATCTCAGAATCTTTCAAGCCAGATGAAAGGAATATGCACTTTGGCCCCTTTTTTCTTGTACATGAATCAGTGGTTGCATGGTCACCCCTTGCCTGCCCATAATTTGAGAAAAGAGGCATTAGTTTATTTGCTGATGACACAGTTTTACTGGCACCAACAGGAGCAACCTCATTGGTCCACTGGTCCTGCCATCTAAGCAATGACAGAAAGAATAACTGAACATCAACTACTCTGATACTAAAATCAACATTTGTTGATAAGCACTCTCTTATAGTGAACTGGCTTGTATCTGATTACAATACCCAAGAGTCACCTAAGACTAGATTTTGCAACAAACTGGTCTTGGACAGTTTACCAACAAATTACATCGCTCATAATTGGACAGTCAGTGGGTACCCATCGAACATATACTTGATGTAAGCTGAAGAGGTGACTGATGACACAGAAACTGAAATTTGTTCATGCCAAATCCCAAAAATATGGCCTAGGGCTCTGGGGTCTTGATCATCCATCTGTGCCTGTGTAAGAGCAGACTAGACTTGTTTTCCGAGAAAAATCCTATCTCTGCCTGCAGGAATTCCTTGACCATATAAAATGTGGAGTGGTCTTTCATTCAGGGCAAGAAGAAAAGGAATCAAAAATGCCTAACTTAGCCAGCCCTACTTCAACTCTTATCAGCTCAAAACAAGTCCACCTCAGACGAGTTTTTGAGGGTATAACATGATAGCAATCACTACATCCTTTCTTACAGTATCAGTAAACATAATCAATTATAAATAACATTTCTAAGGTCTTACTATGTATACTGTGCGTACTTTACATACATAGCTTAATATTTCATTTAATCCCTTCAGCAACTCTGGAGGCATACAATTATTCTCAACTCCAACTTTCAGCAAAGTCAAATTAAATAAGTAGCCCCAAGTCATCCAGCTAGTAAAGGGCAAAGCTGGGATTCAAGCACAGGTCCACCTGACCCACACTAAGACCCACGCTGACATTCACAGCCTTGAATGTTGTACAACAATTGCAAAGGCTCTTGTAAACGAAGAGTATTACACATATACCTATTTTTATTATAGGATCTTAAAAAACTATGCAATTAAATAGCTGTTTTACTCTCTTCACCCCAGAGGTGGCCACATCTTCACAGAGTAAGTGAAATAATTCCACCATACCACTCTTTCAGCAAAGCACTCTGGGATCCTCTGGGAAGAAGACAGGCAACATATATATGTTGTTATTATAATTATCATAATAATCCTTATCTGACTATACAACTATGGATTCTTTTTAAAAAGGCATATAAATTTTTAAAAAACGACAAAATGATCAAGAGACATTCAAAATCTCTACAATCTCAGGAAGCCTTAGAAATGAAAAATTTATTTTAGTCACAAGCCTTGTGACTGTCAGCTAAAGTGCTTCAAAACTACTCACACTGGCTTGGTTTCCACTGATTGAATGCAATTATGAATTGACTTCTATGGGTTGATAAATCAGAACTTGTGTAAGTGGTTTTCAAAGCTCATCTGTGCAATTTCAGTTCGATGCAGACTTCCACACAAAATTCTCCTTAAAAAAATAGTTCATAAAAATATTAACTATCATGAAATACCTTCCTGGTTAGCTCATGCCACTGGGAAGAAGCTGTTCTTACATTAATAATTCTTCCCAGAATTAATCAGTCATTGTACATTAGAACCAGCAGCTGGAGTGTTTTGAGTGATAATGAAACCTGTAACAAGGCATCTTCAGCCGTCTTTTCAAGACAATAAGGGAATTAAAATTTCAATTTAAATGCAGAGGTTTGAAACACGCTTCACTGGCAAAATTACTTCAATTAATGTGAGTGGAATACAAAGGACAAACTGCAGAAATGTGATGCAGCAACCAGAAATTATGTCATTAATGCGCTTGCATCAACCCAGCACAATGACTGCAGAGGTCTAATTTAAACCGTACATATCACAAAGCTACAGGCTACAGTATTAATCAAGTCTCTGATTTCAATATGACGGATACAGGCTTCTTGTTGGATCACTTTTAGCTTTTCATAGGCTAACAGCAGCTGTTTACCTTGAAGGAGGAAACAAAAGGCCATGCCTATTTGCAGACATCCCCTGTCATGACAATTTATTTTATGCAATACTCAAGTTATCAAAAGACATAAATATCCCATCTAGAAGCCAAGCCTATAGCTATCAGCCCAGGCTGATGGTGAAATAGGAACTGCAGGAGCTGACAAGAGCCATGGGTCACCACTGATTTATTTACTCTGAATTTATTAACCTGAGTAGGGATTAAATTACTGGGCATCTGCACCTGCCTTAAAAATGGAAAGACAGGGCTTCCCTGGTGGCACAGTGGTTGAGAGTCTGCCTGCCGACGCAGGGGACATGGGTTCGTGCCCCGGTCCAGGAGGATCCCACGTACCACGGAGCGGCTGGGCCAGTGGGCCATGGCCGCTGAGCCTGCGCGTCTGGAGCCTGTGCTCCGCAGCGGGAGAGGCCACAGCAGTGAGAGGCCCGTGTACCGCAAAAAAAAAAGGAAAGACAAAATCTCTTGATAAAAAGATCTAAGCAAATCAGAGGGGTTTGAAAGACTAGATTGTTCTGTCTTCACTTTCCTCTGATGTCTTTTAAAGGAAATTACTTTTTCTTTTTTTTTTAATTTATCTTTATTTATTTATTTTTGGCTGCCTTGGGTCTTCCTTGCTGGGCATGGGCTTTCTCTACTTGCGGGTGAGCAGGGGCTACCCTTCGTTGAGGTGTGTGGGCTTCTCATGCGGTGGCTTCCCCTGTTGCGGAGCACAGGCTCCAGGCACATGGGCTTCAACAGTTGTGGCTCACTGACTCCACAGCACAGGCTCAGTAGTTGTGGCACATGGGCTTAGTTACTCCGCAGCATGTGGGATCTTCCTGGACAAGGGATCGAACCTGTGTCCCCTGTATTGGCAGGCGGATTCTTAACCACTGCGCCACCAGGTAAGTCCTCTGACGTCTTTTAGCAAAGATTTCCATTTGGACCCTTGAGATGCCTTAAGTAGATTTTACTTCTAATAGCACATAACCATGGGGAAAGGAAATGTGATTATTTTCTCATATGAAGTGCAATCAAAGAGCAGTTATAGACCTTACTATTTACTCATATACAAAAGACCAAATTGAGGAATATTTCCAACGTTTTGAGCACATCTTAAATCCTACCTCCATGAAATCTTCACTGTATATTAGAATATGCTAAACCCCCTGGTCATCCAAACCAACTACCTCCTCTGGAAAATGGGAAGGACATCAGAAACCTCTCTCTCATAGGGTTGTTGTGAGAATTCAAAGTGTTAACAAAGGTAACATACTTAAAATGGTACCAGCACACAGTGAGGGCTCAACACATATTAGCTATTATTATAATTATTGTTTTTGTTGTCCATTTAAATATTGCAGAAAGGAACGGTTAGAAACTAGAGAACCTTGCCATTAAAAAAACAAAAACAAAACCTAACAAAAACCCCAAACCAGAGGAGAAAAAAATCAGACCAGAGCTCCTAGAGAGGAATTTTCCTTTTCTCTATTTAGTGGTGTCAAAGTCTTCCACAGAGTTACCCGTTCGGCTAATCATCTGTGAACTCTGACCATGTGAAGTACATTATGCTAAGTACAGGGCAGACAAAAATAGGTAAGATATAGTCCCTGCCCTCAATAACCTACCATACAAACAAAAGCAATTATATTTATGGAGACAAAGAAAAGCATCTACTCATGTCAAGTATTCTTGCCACAATAAAAATATATAATAATTCTTTTTTAAAAAAAGAGAAGCATCTAATTACCAGGGACATTCAGAAACTTGATGAAATTTGAGCCAAGTCTTAAAGAACAAATCATCATTTTCCAAGCAAGCAGGATAAGGATTAGGTTCAAGGAAATCTACGATTCATAAACAAGAAATCTATCACATCCCTATACATCAGCAACAAATAGCTAGAAATTATAATTAATAAAGAGCCACTATTTTAAAAAGCAACCAGGAGCTGAGAGCCAGAAGTAAAACTAACAAAATACATGTACTGTCTCTAAGGAATACATTACTAAGCATTATTATAAAGCACATAAATTAAGACGTCAATAAATGAGAGATACCCTTTTCTGAAAGACCTGATATTACAAAGATGAAGTTCTCCTAAATTTAATCAAAATACCATCACGCTTTGCATGGAACTTGACAAGTTGATACCAAAATTCATATGGAAGAGAAAAGGGCCAAGAATAGCACAGACAGTTCTGAATAGCAAAGTGAGGGAATGTCTTCACCTGCTATCAAGATATATTATAAAATTATAGTAATTAAAACAACATGGTTTTGGTGCAGATACAGACAAGACCAACTGAACAACATAAAGAGCTCAGAAACAAACCCATGCACATGTGAAAACTTGGTATGTGATCAAGATGGAATTATAAATCGGTAGGAAATGAATTCAATAAATGGTGTGAGCCAAGTGGCTATATAGAAGGTAAAATTAGATCCCTAGTTCATACCATATATGATAATACATTTTAAATGGATTCAAGACAATGATATAAGAGATTCTCTTTATGACAGTAGGATAAAACACTTTCTCAAAATAAGTCACATAACAAAGGAAATAAAGAATGAAAAACATTATTGAATTAAATTTTAAAACTTTTTAATAAAAGACACCCTAAACAAAAAGATATACTACCAACTGGGAAAAGATATTTACAATCCATCTAAAAGACAAAGGATAAGTATCCAGAGTACATAAAGAACTACAACAGAAAAAGAGGAACTTCTGGGAACTATCTCTCTCATACTTACTCTTTTCTAGAGGTGACTACCCTTCCTTCCCACACAACTCCCCAGGACCCCCCTTCCCCCAACAAAATAGTTTTAGTTGGAACTGACAATCACAGTACCCAAGCTGCCTAATCTAGATCTGACCCCCATTTTTGAATTATAAGATTATTTTCCTCTGCAAAGCTGGAAAAATGTAAAATACAGCTCACAACCCTTCTTTTCCCCACACATCCAAACCCTGCCCACATGTGGAAGAAAGTCTACAGTAAAACAATGAAAAAACATACAGATGGCATTGCACATATACTCCTGTTCTTTTAGCAGATTGGTTACATGAGTAAAGCAATTCTTTTACCTAAGCTAGCTAGAGCTAAATTTCTGTAACTTACAGCCAAGAATTTAAAGAAGTATTTAATGAGGTCCTTAAGTCAAAACAAAGACAAGACAATGTTCATTATTAATTAGCTCTTAAATAAATTAGCCCTTAAGGAATAAAGGCTAATCCTAAAATCTGAAATCCTAAAATGAGCATAATTAACACCAAAATAAGTTCTAACAACCTATTTTTTTTTTTTTTTTTGCAGTACGCGGGCCTCTCACAGCCGTGGCCTATCCCGTTGCGGAGCACAGGCTCCGGACGCGCAGGCTCAGCGTCCATGGTTCACGGGCGCAGCCGCTCCGTGGCTTGTGGGATCCTCTCAGACCGGGGCACGAACCGTGTCCCCTGCATCGGCAGGCGGACCCTCAACCACTGCGCCACCAGGGAAGCCTTAACAACCTATTTTTAATATATGGCACTTACTTAAAAGCAGGCCCACTACAAAAAATCATGATTCAAATAGATGTGTAAATGCTACACAAATATATATAAGCTTATCTATTCTGATTGCTGAATCTTGAATATTTAGCACATATATGCCTTCCTAACACAAATCAACAGCAAAGCTAAAGAGGTGACTAATTTTTTTGTTGGACACTGTATAGTCATCATTAAGGAAGATGACATTATAAAGATACTGAAAATACCCAATTATTTTACCACTCCAAAGAAAAGACCATTATTAATCTCCCTCCACTGTGGAAACTGACTATTCACTATCACACTACCTGGTTTTAATATATGAGAGAATATCACGGCACATCTCATCTCTTGGTTACCAAATTTCCTTTAAAGCTTCGTATGACAGACTTAGAGCAAAATTCCTCTTGAAAGTCTGAATGAATTAGAACCACTTAGAGGATTTAACCTGTTTTTCTCCCACTAATTCCTCTCAGTGTTTTTTCCCCCCCAAGTGCTACAGCCAATCTAATTTGTTGAAACAAAGATAAGGGACTTTCACCTACAGTGAAAAGAAAATCCAAACACAGTCCATCTACTCCTGAGAGTTTCCGTAGTCACCAGACAACTGTGAGAAGGAAGTAGGGAACTTTGTGTGGAAAGAGGAGGTGGAATGAGCAGCCCTTGCTAATAGCCACAGGCCCTAGGAAAGTTAGCGCTTTTAGGGAGCAAGATGTGTATTTTTTTTTTTTTTTTTTTTTTTTTTGCGGTACGCAGGCCTTTCACTGTTGTGGCCTCTCCCGTTGCGGAGCACAGGCTCCGGACGCACAGGCTCAGCAGCCATGGCTCACGGGCCCAGCTGCTCCACGGCATGTGGGATCTTCCCGGACCGGGGCACAAACCCGCGTCCCCTGCATCGGCAGACGGACTCGCAACCATTGCACCACTAGGGAAGCCCTATTTTTTTATTCATTATCTTGACGCTCAGCCACATGTACCACCAGCTGCAACCTTCTCTGAATTTTCATTCCTAATTCAAAAAGTAGCAAAATGGGCTTCCCTGATGGCACAGGGGTTAAGAATCCACCTGCCAACTCAGGGGACATGGGTTCAAACTCTGGTCCAGGAAGATCCCACATGCCGCAGAGCAACTAAGCCCATGCACCACAACTACTAAGCCTGCGCTCTAGAGCCCGCGAGCCACAACTACTGAGCTCACGTGCTACAACTACTGAAACCTGCATGCCTAGAGCCCATGCTCCACAACAAGAGAAACCACCGCAATGAGAAGCCCACACACCGCAACAGAGAGTATCTAGAGAAAGCCTGCACACAGCAACGAAGACCCAACGCAGCCAAAAATAAATTAATTAAATAAATTAATTTTTTTTTTTTTTTTTACAAAGTAGCAGAATGGATGAAGATACAGGCTAAAGGCTAGGCTGTGGAATACTCCTGCTGGACAAAGTTATTCCAGAATTATTCCCCCCAAAATTATTTTCTTTCTTATCAACTTAAAGGAAAAAAAACAAAGCCCTAATATAAATAGTCCTTCACAGAATTTTTGGAACATAGTTTATAAATTTCCTAAACTTCTCTCTCATGCAGATTTCATTCTTCAAAATGGGATTCATTAACTATCTTCCTCTGAAACTAAAACAAACACCTCTCATTACCATTCCAACATGACTTAAGTACTGGTTTCTTACCATTATACTTCTTGCCGCTGTTCCAAAGGCAGACAATGCAAACACTGACATTAGGAAGAGAATCGCCTACTATTGCAAACACTGACATTAGGAAGAGAACCGGCAGGCTTCACCTGCAAGGGCTCGTGAATCCCAAGAGGGCAGTTTGTCATGTGCTTCATGAAGGACAGAATTCAGAGAACAGAAGGAAGCGCTCCATCTTAGCAGAAATGCCCAGGAGCGCAGGCTGTGCTCTTACCAGCATGTCGGTGGCACTGAGATAGTGCTTGCTGGCCATGCACTGTTCCAGCTTTTGAGGCACTTGCTTGATATTCTCGATTTCATCCAGCAGGTTCAGGACATGCTTGTGTTCAATTCCTTCAATCCACAATTTCCGAAGCTCATCTCGTTTGCAGTGCAACAGCATCTTGCATGAAAGCAGATTCTCTTTTACCTACAATAGAACAGTTTCAATCTTGGGTCAGTCCAAAGTCTTTCCAGCCTAAACCCACAATTTGGTTAGTATTCTTCACCAGTACTGTTATAAGTAACAGTTCCTAGTTATCACTGCCACTCATTCTGCTGTGGTTAATCTGCTTGTGAAATTCTAATCCTGGTTATTACACAGATTCACTTGCTCAGGTCTCCACTTCTCTGTATTTTCTCTCCTGAGAAATGAGAAAATTACTCAGGATATAGAGCATATACTCTGAAAATATGAAGTTCCACACCAAAGTTAATATATCTAGAAGGGAATGACTGATTTGCGAGTCCGTGCTATTATTCCTTCCCCATTCTTCCTGGCGTCTTTCCTATTCAGATGATAGGTCACTTGGTTCATCCTTCTAGGTCTAGAACTTTAGCTGAAGTTGATAACAAAGGACACGGACGTTCGTCTCAACTGACTAAAATGAAGGTAAGCCCAGTTTCCAGAAAAGAGTAGACGCTTCCAGAGACAGTCGTGAAATAAAGGGAATTAAAACATACCAAAAATTGTTTCCATGTATTCTGATTTTAGGCATTAAATATGACAGTTGCAGGCATTCTCATAGATCTGCACAGTTTGCTGACCAGCCTAGGCACAGCTTGATAACACAGGAGGAGGAGAAGAGGATCAGGGAAGGGTAGTCGCCATGTACATGATAAGAGTATTTTCATGTTCTACCCTAATTAAAATTTTGATTTTTTTTTTTTTTTTTTTTTTTTTTTTGCAGTACGCAGGCCTCTCACTGTTGTGGCCTCTCCCGTTGTGGAGCACAGTTTCCGGACGCGCAGGCTCAGTGGCCATGGCTCACAGGCCCAGCCGCTCCGCAGCATGTGGGATCTTCCCGGACCGGGGCACAAACCCATTGTCCCCTGCAGGCAGACTCTCAACCACTGCGCCACCAGGGAAGCCCAAAAATTTGATTTTTATAGCATGAAAAAATAAAAAGAATCATGACCTTTCATATACTTTTGACATTCCTTTACATGTATTTTTATTTAAATTAGAATTTCATGTTTGTTTACAGTTTTGGTTTTGTTTTCTGTTTGAGGTAAAATTTATGCATGAAAGTGCATCACTTGATGAGTTTTAGCAAATGCATACACACCTGCAATAATCCAAACCTTCGTCAATATATAGGACATTCCCATCACCCTAGAAAGTCTACCATGCTTTTAACAATTAAAAATCTGTCTTCTTTTACAACATTTGGTGTGGTGGTACACAGACTCATGATGCTACTTTTTGGTGACTGTAAAACTAAATTTTGACATTTTTCCAGCAAACATGGAAAATATGAATTGAACGCTAAAATTAGAAGGTATCTTGAGACAGCATCTAATCTAATCCTACAACTTTAGGACAATATCTAAATCATACTTTTATCAAACTGTCCAATGTAAAAAGAGCCCTGAATAAACAGCTTCTGTAATCTGTCTTGATTAGCACAGAAGAATGACTGTTAGCTTTCTGGGGAGTTATAGACCCCTTTGACAATCTGTTGAAGAAGGTTCTAATCACCTCTACTCCTTCCATCAATCCCAAAGAGATAGCAAAATAATTCTATTTATTTTTTAGCATAAAATACCAAGAAAAGAGAGAACAGAGAGGAGGGAACAGCAAGGATGGCTAGAAACCCTTGGAAGCTGGTAAGAAGATGGCTGGCATCAAGTGGGGTTTGGTAACACTGAAAAGGAGGCACCCAGAATATTGAAGGCAAGAGTACAGGGTTGAAACTAAGTATTTTGAGCCCTCATCCAACATCCTCATCAAACCACACAGACATGTAATTCCCTCTGCCACAGCACTGGCCAAATAGGAGGTTTACAATCTGAAGAAACTGAACTAGAAAGAATCTGGACCAGGAAATGCCAGACAGCTGAGAGGAGGGTGTGAGGCACTGGACAGAAAACAGGAGAATGAAGTCAAAGTGGACCCACTGACAAGTAAGGTCCTCAGCCCTCCCTGGACCCACAGCCTCCTTCCTGGGTTGGCTCCAATAACACTCAGCTTGACTTTGATCCCCAACACAGGAAACTTATGGCTTTCCCCTGGGAAAAACAACCAAGGAAACTGCTGGGTCCCAGCCAATCATCACTAGACAAGCCCCACCACATGCTGTGAGCTCCATCTCAGCTTTGTAATATACCTCCCTCCTCCATCCAAACAGTTAGCCAAGGATCACCACACAGTCAAGTAAAGCCTGTAATATGGAAAAACAGGCATGAAAACAAAGAAAAAATTGCTGAGGGGAGTAGGGGAACAGAAACTAGGCAGGAAAAAGAAATTTTAAAAAGCTATAATTAATATCCCTTGGGGGAAAAGATATTACATCAATGAAACAAGAACAGGACGCTATTAAAAATTCAGAGAATGAAAAACAGCTCTTGGAAATTAAAAATATGATAGGAAAAAAAAATCCAACACAAAGGTTAGAAGAGACTCTTGAAATCTCCAAAGAGTAAGACACAAAAAACAAAGAAAGGAAAATAGGAGATAAAAGAAAATGGGGTGGTTGATCCGAGAGGTCCAAATAAGAATTGCAGGGGAGGAAAAGTGAGACAAAGTGGAGAAAACTAATAATAAAATGGAAGAAAATGTTCCAGAGTAAAAGACATGAACTTTCAGATTGAAAAGGCACACAGAGTGTTTGAGACAATGAAGTGAAAAAAGACCCAGGGCACATTATCCTGACTCGTAAGAACATAAGGATATAGAGACAATCCTAAAAGCTTTCAAAGGAGGAAAAAAAGCCATACAAAGGACTGTGTATCAGAATGCGTCTCAACAGCAACACTGAAAGCTACACGACAAAGGAATAATGTATCTTCAAAATCCTAAGAGAGAATTATTTCCCAGAAAAACTATCAATCAAGTGTGAGGAAAAAATAAAGACATTTTCAGGCATGCAAGCTCTTAAAAAATAAACCTCATATGCACCATTATCTCAGCAAGCTACTGAAGAATGTACTCCATCAATATAAGAGAAAAACAAGAGGAGAAACAGAGGATCCAGGAAAGGGGGAAACCGATGCAGAACAAAGGCAATGGGATTTTACAATCATTAACTACAAGGAAAACGAGAACAAAATTGCACAAGCAAAAATGGTATGCTGCTGGGCTTCCCTGGTGGCGCAGTGGTTGAGAATCTGCCTGCTAATGCAGGGGACACAGGTTCGAGCCCTGGTCTGGGAGGATCCCACATGCCGCGGAGCAACTAGGCCCATGAGCCACAACTACTGAGCCTGCACATCTGGAGCTTGTGCTCCGCAACAAGAGAGGCCACGATAGTGAGAGGCCCGCGCACCACGATGAAGAGTGGCACCCGCTTGCCACAACTAGAGAAAGCCCTCACACAGAAACGAAGACCCAACACAGCCAAAAATAAATAAATAAACAAACAAATGTGGGGTTTAAAAAAAAAAAGTATGCTGGATGGTTTAGATGTAACTATTTACGTCGTTATAATAAAATACGCACCAGCTATTTAACCGAAAACTAGGACACAACTATACAGAGAGGATGAGGGAAGAAGATGAGGTGGGGTGGGGGAAAGAGTGAAGGAGGAACCATAACTGGAAGCTCATATACAATGTCTAAAATAGAAAAATCCAGAAAAGTAGTATAAGCATATTACTTAGAAATACAGAAATACAAATATCTGGGGAAAAAAAAAACTAAAAGAGTAAAAGTCCATACCTCCGAAGTGTTGGAATTAGTACTGTGGTAGGATGAGGTAGGGGAATGCTGGTTTTTATCAGCATTTGTGGTTTTATTTGATTTTTTAAACACAGTTCTCAAGGCCATTCCTAGATCCTCTAGGAGTTCTTGGTGCCTGGGTTAAGAACTCCAGCTATTAAATCCATTCTATGTTAAATCTTAGTTAAAAATCTCTCAGAATCTAATTTCTGATATTCTACTTATATCACCTTGGTTCTATACTTCTCAGCTTTTCCCTCTGTGTGTAATGGTTACTATGGAAACTGTTAAAAATAAATTTTATGTCATACAACACCCAACTAGGCTCTTGATGCAGATAGTGGGAGATAGACTTACAGGGTGTCAGCAAAGCTTGGCAAACTCCCTTCTGATTGGAATAAAAGACCATTATGGCATTTCACACTAGGATATATACAGTATAATCAGCTCACTCCTCATTTTTACATACTACATGGAGGAAAAATGAAAAGGAAGGTAGAATGTGTGTGTGTTTGGGGGTGGGGGAAATGGCATCAGGCTGTGTGGAAAATGAACATTACCAAAACCATTTCCTAAACGGTTTAGCCAGAGCTGCAGACATAAGAAGCTAAAGGAACTTTTAATACTAAATTGCCCTGAGGCTTCAGCTTTTTGATCAGGAAGTCAGTTATGAAGAAATGCTCTTTTAAAACTTGGGGTGGCAGGGGGAGTACCAGTCAGCAATAAACAGGAAGAAATGTGAAGAACCCCAAGATTATGCTGAGCGAAAGCAGCCAGACGCAGGAGTATACACGCTATGAGGTTCCGTAACAGGTAAAAATAACATGGTGATAGATGTCAAATCAGCATTTGTTTGGGGCAAGATGGGGTGGGGGGTACGGCCTATAAAGAAGCAGGAGAGAAGACTCTGGGGCAATGGAAACATATTCAAGGATACATACGTCTGACAAAACTCACTGAACTAAAAACAATGCATTTTATTGTACGTAAACGCTAGCTCAATAAATATGATTTTTGAAACAGGGAGGGGAGAAACAGGGCTATGTCCATCCATGAATAAATGCAGGTAAATGTAAGAAAGGTACCATATTCCACCTAAATGTTTATTTCTCAAAGGCCTGTTCTTTTAGAAACGTGGTGACAGCATTTTAATTCCATTCTAATTTAATCAGGAGAGTTAAGATTCAAAAATTCTGTTACTCTGTTTCTTCCTTAAATAAATCCATGAAGAGTCAAGCTTTTCAAATCATGACATCAAAACCCAAGTAAAGAAATCCTTCCTCAAACACAAGTTTCCTTTGCTTCCTCAGAACTCTAGTAACTTCATTTGCTCCAAATTACCTAAAACAAGAATTTCAGTTTCAATAAACAAGAACTAAATCACTTTAATTAGAGACTATTAGAAAAAGAGAAAATAAGGAACACAGGGCCCAAGAGGTCATTGTGAATGGATATGTGAGATGACACAGAAAGCAGAGAGAGAGAGATTTTTGCAACCCTGCCTTGAGAAAGATCAAGAGAGGAGGAAATGAACTGGGGCCTCTGAACAACACGTTGGGACATGTGACAGAGGAGGATGCTGATGGAGGCAGAGGGGAGGTGGTGGAGGCCCTAACTTTTAAGCCATAAAATCAGAAAAGCATTGAACTTGGATGGAGTATTAGGGGAGGAGGGGAATGCCTTTGAGCGTGCATGTTATCTGTAATAAAATACAACAAATGTGCAAGCACCTCATTGATACTGTAGACTAGAAATATCCTGTAAAGTTCCTCAGAAGCAAGGGATGGGAAATGAAAATTAATGAAACAATCAACGTTATTCTTACTTCTAAAAGTACAGAGTATCAAATTTTCTCTTATTTGTAGTAAAAACAAATCCACATGTAAGCATTTTCACGGGTATCCTCCTAACACATGTCCAAGCCACTTTTTCCCATAGTCTTAATGGAAAGTGCTTAGAACAAATGAACTTTAGAAACACTACTCAGTGCTCTGTTTAAAAGCCCTTTAGAACTAAAGATCATTTTTTAATTACCCTCAAACTTCTATTTCTCATGCTTTTTGCTCCTTAGTTTTTCAGCTTCCATTTTAAGGTCTTAAATTCTGAGAGGCTTCACTCAACCTTTTCCGAAGGCAATACTACGCTTTTGAGTTGCAGAGTCTGGATACAGAACACAAATACAGACACGGTTAAACTTAATGAAAAGACTGCCTTGTAGTTCTTGTGACCGCATTGATGATCCGGACCACTGCCTAGATTTTAAATGATGATATCTCATTCTTGCCCACAGTTTAGCATGTCCATTTCTAGGCTTTTTTCCCTTTCTCATACAAGCAGCTGGGATTTTATGTCTGGGCTTAAATAACTTCCTACCAAAACCATGTTGTCCTACTGTGACTTACTTTTTTATATCCATTAAGGTTATTCTTCATTCTAATTCCACCTCACAACATATACTTTCATATAAAAAGGTCACAAAATTATTTTAGTTAAATGTTAAGTAATGAATGTTACATTACTCAATGATCAAGCCCTAACAACTTCACTTTAACAATCACATATGGTTATTTCCAATTACAGGCAAGAAAAATGAGTTAAGAGCTCGATCAAGCACCAACAGAACAGCCGAAACTGGGGCGAAATGTAAAGTGTGTGTGCGCACATCAAAACAGAGACAAGTGTCTGTGTTTTCCCTTCAGTTTACGTGCTTCTATGATAAGCATTAGATGGATACTTAGTATCTTTAAAGAAATCTGGCATCATCTCATCTACTTAATACAGGATGGAAGAAACACTCAAATTCAAACACTAACAACAAGCATACGGCCCAAGTTCCCAACTCATATCCATTCATATTCATCTATTCTGGTGCTGCTATAACAGTCATTATGACAGACACTGGTAGAACCTATAAATTCTGAGGTTTTCTAATGCAGCAACATCTCATTTGTACTCAATAGTAATAAGACAGCCCAACTATTTTACTTATCCACATAAGTGACCTGATCAATCATACATGGTATTTTATTTGCACATTTAATCTCGAAAAAATTCTAAGTGGACTTGACTGATATAAAGAAGTTTGGAGCATCAAAGAAGAGTCAGATCTATCTGTCAGCTCATATTGTCCTCAAGGACAGAGATTCTACCAACAAGAATCCATAAATGAAAGAAATGCCACGATGGGAAATGTAAACAGTTCTGTGTTCTCAAGCTTTAAAAGGTAACAAAGCATGAACGTGAACATCTTCATCTGCCTTGGCCCCCACTAAAATCTCTTCTCAGTATAGCAGCTAGAGTGGCCCTTTTAACATGTTAGACACATCGTGCCGTTCTTGTGCTCAACACTTACAATGATTTCCACACACCCAGAGTTAAAATCAAAGTCCTTACAGCGATCAAGACCCCACGTGACCTGACCCACTCTGCCACACCTCACCCACCAGCACTCTCGTCTCCCTCTGCCACTCTCCCCACTTCTCACTGTGCTCCAGCTCCAACCTTGCTGCTCTCCCAAATTCCAATCATGTTCTTGCTTGAGGATCTTTCTGTACCTGCTATTCCTTCTTCCTGGGGTGCTTTTCCGGACTCTCCCTCACCTTCTTCTAGTGTTGGCTTGAATATAACCTCAGTGAAGCCTTCCCTGACCACTCTGTTCAAAACAGCAACTCCCTATTCTCCTTCCTTGCTTTTTTTTTAAATTTTATTTTAAGCACAGCATTTCTTACCATCTGTTATACCCTCTTACTAATTGATAGCCTGCCTTTCTTGACTAGAATGTAAACTCCACGAGGACAGGAATTTTTGTCTGTTTTACTCACTTCTATACCCCAGGACCTAGACCACTGCTCAGCACAAAACAAACACTTAATATAGAGACTAAATCAATGTTGCTAAATATCATCTATTTGTTTTCCTGTGTCTTCCCACTAGCATGTAAGCCCCATGAGGACAGGGATTGGTATTTTCCACTACATGGAAATCTAAAACATATTTCAGTATCGAAACCACCACCAGCACATAGCTGGCACTCAACAAATATTTATTGAGTGAATCCTCGTTCCATTCTTTTGGCAGAGAGCAGAAAGAAAATGTCAACTCAGATTCACACATTCTCAACATCTTGCTTGGCTCTGAAATAATGTAAACCAATGATTACTGAATCATCCCCATTTTTACTTTAAAAATATACATACCTTTATTCTGTATACAATCTAAAGTGCAATTAAAAACCAAAACTGACAGGCAAAGATTAGTGAGGAAACATCAGTGTTTCCTTGGTGATGAGAAACAGACTTTCACAGTACAAAACTGTCAAATTATACAATAAAAACAAATTCCCTTTCATTTTTCCCCAAAATTGTCTTCTCCCATGTATCAACTATCAAAGGCTTTCTTGAAAAGACATTTAGCCCTTTATTTTTCTCTTGCCAATACTGAGGCTAGTTCATAATACTGAGTTATGTGACATTTACTTTCTTGACAACTGTCTGATATAGTAAAAAACAATTTTCTGTTGTTTCCTTTTGCTCAGAACTCCAGCATACTTGAAAATGAGGAGGACAGTGAAAAGACTGGCTACTAAAACAAATGTGAAATAATCAAGATGAGACTCTCCTTTTCAGTACCAGCAAACACTCTTTGTTTGGGCAAAGATACTACTGACTCAGAGTGATAGGGAGTCAAGGCAGAGACCACAGCAGTGCCTCCCTTGAGATTAGGACAAAGTCCTTCCAGTCAAGCACACTCATCAGAAAACACCAACACCAAGAGGTCCTTCACTCTTACTGTGATTACCCGAGGCAAAGCCAGAAGGTCAGCAGCTTTACAGATTCACTTTCTGACCCCTCTTGAGCTTAGTATATTGGGTCAAAATGGACTACAGTTCACTTTAAATCTAGAGCTACTGATCTATAGCTTTACCTAGTTTCACCGATAAATCCACAGGATGAGCTCACCACTTATAAAGGCTAAGAATTATAGAATTCCTTTTGAAAATGCCCAGTTAATTTTAAAATGTAAAGCAGTCACCACATTGCTTCAAAAAAGGTTAAGAACCTACTGATTGTGGAACTGTACTCTTCAAGGCTGAAACTCACATATAACAGCATTCTTAGAAGAATCATTTAGGTACCTATTACCAAATCATAAGGTCTAGAAGGCAGGGAAGAAAACATGTGAGGAGACCATAGGCACAGCCACCACTGGGCAGGTACATCCAGAGAATTCCCGAACCAATCAAATAGCACAGGGCAGCGCACTTCAAATGGTCTATGCAGCCCTCTGGCCACAGAGGTGCTTGAAGGTCAGCTGCTGAGCGCTAAGGAGGGGAGCCAGCATGAGGCTCTGCATCTCTCAGCCCAATAGCAAACAAGAGGCAACTGGTATGTTGGGGTTCTGCAAAATATCTCATGTACAAAGAAATGGGGGACTACTGCTTAAAAGATGTCTGAAAACCAGCATCAAGGACCTCAGAGCAGGGAGACCAGAGTTCAAATCCTAAATTTGTTGAGTGGGGAACAGACACAATTCTGCCTGGCAAGGAATCAGTGCTCAGTAAGTGGGACCAATTGTTATTTATCAGAGAGCAGTAACACAAGGTATTAAAGGAGTGACCCTCAAAATAAATAGCCAAGAACCACATAACTATGATGTGACAGTGTATAACCTTTACTTGATCCGTTCATCCCTTGGCCAAATATAAAAAATACCCCTTATGAACCCACTTTATCCTTTAAGAACTAAAGATGTGGCACCCAGGAACCAAAAGTTTTTCAAAGACCAACCACAGAAGGAAGTGGGGAGGGAGGGAGGGAAGGAAGGAAAGAAGAAAGGAACCAATTTCTGCCTTACAGACCAGAAATAGAGACACAGATGTAGAGAACAAATGTATGGACACCAAGGTGGGAAAGCGGGGTGGGTAGGTAGTGGTGGGATGAATTGGGAGATTGGGATTGACATATATACACCCATACGTATAAAATAGATAACTAATAAGAACCTGCTGTATAGCGCAAGGAACTCTACTTCACTTCGCTGTACAGTAGAAACTAAAACAACATTGTAAAACAACTATACCCCAATAAAAAAAAAACAAAGAAGAAAGGAACCAAGAAGAGGGAAGGAGAGGAAGAGAGAAAGAAAAAGAGTGAAAGAAAAACAGCTCCAAAATATGAAAGACAATTACAAAATAAAAATTAATGCATGCTTGTCACTACTAAAGAATCATGTTCAAGAACTTCAGTATTCATAAGTATTTACATTTAATAATTTGTGAGTTAGATTTTCTTCTCAAAAATCACCAAGAATGTACAATGACTGCAGAGAAATCACAACCAACTTCAAATGGGGTGACATACTCAACACCAAAAATTTTTTTTTTATTTTCAACTGCTACAGCAATACACACACACAATGTGTGACATGAGCACAATAAATACATTTAATACATTATAACGAGAGCCTCTAACAATAAAAGGCCCTAGAGTCTTAAAACAGCTCCCCTTTTAGGCTTCCTCAAGTTGAGGCCATCTCCTCTGAGCCATTTCACACTGCAATGAAAAGTAATGGCAGAGGGACTTCCCTGGTAGAGCAGCGGTTAAGAATCCACCTGCCGGGCTTCCCTGGTGGCGCAGTGGTTGAGAGTCTGCCTGCCGATGCAGGGGACACGGGTTCATGCCCCAGTCCGGGAAGATCCCACATGCCGCGGAGCGGCTGGGCCCGTGAGCCATGGCCGCTGAGCCTGCGCGTCCGGAGCCTGTGCTCCACAACGGGAGAGGCCACAACAGTGAGAGGCCCGCGTACCACAAAAAAAAAAAAAAGAATCCACCTGCCAACGCAGGGGACGTGGGTTCTATCCCTGGTCTGGGAAGATCCCACATGCCACAGAGCAACTAAGCCTCTGTGCCAAAACTACTGAACCAGCACTCTAGACCCCACGAGCCACAACTACTGAGCCCGTGTGCCACAACTACTGAGCCCACACACCTAGTCCGTGCTCTGCAACAAGAAAAGCCACCGCAATGAGAAGCCCGCGTACCACCACAAAGAGTAGGCCCCACTGACTGCAACTAGAGAAAGCCTGCACACAGCAAGGAAGACCCAACGCAGCCAAAATAAATAAATAAATAAATTTATTTTTAAAAAAAGAAAAGTAATGGCAGAAGCCAAGGATCAGACTTAAGGGAGAAAAGAAGCAAGTCCAGATGCCCTCTGTGATCCTCTGCATTCTGGCATTTTCCAGAAACCTGCAAAACTCCTGCAAAGCATCAGTATGAATCACTCGTTAAGGCTGTTACCACTACCAGGGCACCTCCAAGCTATAACACCTAGACTAATGGTAGATGCAACAATCACCAGATATTAGAAGGATGGAGGCTTACCTGCTTTATTTTGTTTCGGGAGTTGGTGATGCGCTCTGTGATGCTCTGGTACGTGCGAATGGCTGTCGTCAATTCTGTGTAGTGCTGCACAATCAATTCATCCAGGTCACGATCACACTTCTCATAGGCTTCTTCAAGACGCCCCTTCTCATTTTCTCTGTCTTCAACATCATCACTGGTAGACAGGGTCCTGGTGAAGACAGAATATATCAAGCTGAGGCAAACTTAAAACCCAAAAGTAGACGAAGGATGAGTTAGTCAATGAGAGCACATTCACCTCACTAACTAGGAAATGAAACAAGTTACTAAGAGAAAATATGAAACCGCCTGCACAGTAAAATCCAGC
This sequence comes from Grampus griseus, assembly GCF_964374135.1. Classification (NCBI taxonomy): domain Eukaryota; kingdom Metazoa; phylum Chordata; class Mammalia; order Artiodactyla; family Delphinidae; genus Grampus; species Grampus griseus. The sequence continues at coordinate 19,517,916 of NC_139003.1, forward strand.
AGCCTATCTAAATGGATTTATTGGTTGCCAATCCAAGGAGTCTTTCTCTTCACTTTTCCCCTTGGCATAATCAGGTAACAGGCAGCATGAGCTCTGCAAGAACCTGGGTAGGTCTTGATTTGTTGGAGTGAATTCAAGTACTTGCATTCCCCTTACCAGTGACAAGTCTGGCCAATGAGACCTAAGGACTTCTAGGAGTAGTTTTCTTTTTCTTTTTATAAAATGATATTTATTTATTTATTTATTTTATTTATTTTTGGCTACTTTGGGTCTTTGTTGCAGCAAACAAGCTTTCTCTAGTTGCGGCAAGTGGGGGCTACTCTTCGTTGCAGAGCATGGGCTCTAGGCGTGCAGGCTCAGTAGTTGTGGCTCACGGGCTCAGTAGTTGTGGCTCACGGGCTCAGTAGTTGTGGCTCGCGGGCTCAGTAGTTGTGGCTCATGGGCTCTATCTAGAGCGCAGGCTCAGTAGTTGTGGCACACAGGCCCAGGTGCTCCACGGCATGTGGGATCTTCCCGGAGCAGGGCTCGAACCTGTGTTCCCTGCATTGGCAGGCGATTCTTAACCACTGTGCCACCAGGGAAGCCCCTAGGAGTAGTTTTCTTGCAAGAAGGTTAACAGGAAGCAGGTCCCTTTTCCCAACACCGGGTACTGTTATACAAAACTAAGATAATCATACATTAGCCATACTATAATCCTGGAAGGGGAAGCCAAGAGAAATGCCAAGCTACTGCCATTACATCATTGGGCCACTAGAGCAGCCAACCCACAGCTGCCTTACCGAGGAACTCCCTGTTAGGGGAGATAATAAATATCCATTGTTTAAGTCACTTTCGCTTGGTCTTCTTTTTTTTTTTTTTTTTTTAAACATCTTTATTGGAGTGTAATTGCTTTACGGTCTTCTTTTATACATAGCCCAAAGCACTATAAAATTGCTTCTACACTGAGGAACCGCCTTCCAAATAGTTCATTCAAATGACATGAATTTAGTACAGAGCCCCCCAGCGGCCTGGAAATAAGGTCACAGTCATTCTAAAACCCACTACAACAGACGGCAATATCAGCTATGCTACGAGGCAGTTCCTGCATTTACTGTTCTTCCAACAGCACTAACAAGATTGATACGAATCAACAATAAGCAGGGAATGAGACAGATACACTTATTAAAAATCTTTCAATAACTCAGTTTGATACATGAACCACAGATCTTGTTTCCTCTTTTATCCTTCTTGGATAATTTTTTTTTTAATTTAGTGTTATAATCAGTAACAAAGAAACCTTTTTCTCTTATCTGTTGGCTGCAGTAATTTAGTTTCATTAAATTCCCTCAGATTTGTCAGCTATACATTCAGCATACTTTATTTCATTTATCTTTTTTAATTTAGGGAGGGGGTAGTTTAGGCTCTCAATGATGGATGCAATCAATTATAAGTCCATCATTAGAACTGCTTTCAGAGATGGTCTGTCAGCGAATCAGTCACATAACCCCTTCCAGATTTTTGCAAGCAAAACACTGTACAACAGTCTTCTCCAAAATGTCACTTAGAGTGAAAGATCTTAATTCATGAGTCACATAATATATAAAACTTATCTTCCAATTTAGAGGGCGATTCAGCAGGCCAGTCTCTGACTTCAATCTGACCTCAAAAAAGAAGTTTGCAAGTGTGTTAGAGATGTCAAGAGATGGGGCCCAGCATGAAATGGGGAGCAGGAGGGATAGAAATGGAAGGAAGGAAAAGGTGAAGCCTGTGAGGGCTACAGGATACGCTCCAGGCAACACACTGGGAACCCCAAGACTTGAAGGAAGGCCTTTACCACGCCAGATCCTGTGTCCTCCTCTGTCAACTGCTAAGCCTACACCAGACTACCTCCAAGCTTACTTTCAGGTAGAAAATACCACACAAGCATTTGACTAATAAAGTAAGTCAGAGTAGAGAACTTAGGGGGAATTTGGCTTCAAAGAGAGAGCTACCAATACTACTTGCAGTATTTGGCTACAGGGTGGCTAAGCATATCACCCTGTTGTTTCTGTGATATATAACTTTGCTCTTTAAATCTGAAACCTTCCAGGCTGTTAATCTAAAGTAAAGCACAGTCAGAAAATGCCTTCAATTTATCAAGTGTCCCAAAGGGAAGAGTTCCCAGATATTGAACTATTATTCCCCTCTTTCACAGCCAATGGCCACAGACTTTTCAAAGCTACAGTGGATCAGTTTGCCATCTTTATGATGTTTTGCATGATTTCCTCCCCACCACCGTTTGTGGGAGGAAACATGCCAAGCATTTCACATTGTTTACATTAACTAGTAGAATTACCATCAAGGAAGATGTCAGGCTGAGAGAGAGGACACCTTCTCGGGCATCAGTGGTCCCTGTAACACATTACCATGGCATTAGAAATGACTTAGAAAACACAAAGGGTTACTAAAATGAAGATGAGAAAGATGGGCCTATAGGGGGTTTTAGCTCCTATTTTCATTTTCAGAGAAAATATTTATATAAGGAAATAGCCTGTGCCATGTTTGCCCCACATCTGAAATTCATCCTCTTGATGTAAACTGGGCTGAATGACATTTTGCCTTTAGTCAAATATACTTACATAGGAGAACTCTGAGAGGACAAAACCATTAAAGTTTTTTTTTTTTAATTAGAGAAAAGGAAGGCAGCGATAATAGCCACTAATATCTAGAGGCTGCACATTTTATAGAAAGTATGTTTAATCCTCAGAACAGCCCACTGGAGTGGGTCCTGTGGTTATCCTGCCTCTCCCTTTTTTTTTTTTTATAAATTTATTTATTTTTGGCCGTGTTGGGTTTTCGTTGCTGCACGCGGCTTTCTCTAGTTGTGGCGAGAGGGGGCTACTCTTTGTTGCAGTGTGCAGCTTCTCATTGCTGTGGCTCCTCTTGCTGCAGAGCATAGGCTCTAGGCGCTCGGGCTTCAGTAGTTGTGGCATGCGGGCTCAGCAGTTGTGGCTCGATGGCTCTAGAGCTCAGGCTCAGTAGTTGTGGCACACGGGCTTAGTTGCTCCACGGCATGTGGGATCTTCCCAGATCAGGGCTCGAACCCGTGTCCCCTGCATTGGCAGGCAGATTCTTAACCACTGCACCACCAGAGAAGTCCCCTCCCTCTCCCTTTTTATAGGAGAGGCATGAGATTGGACCTCCCACTTCACTCCTCCATACTGTCAAGAAATGCAAAGTCTGAGACTTTATCCTACTTAGAAGCTAACAAGTTAGCCCACCACAGTTTCACGGATGCTAGGGGAAGTCACAAAACTCCCGGGTGGGTCAGAAGCTCAGGACTTTATTAGTCATAGCACAGCAAGTAACACGAGCATCAGCATATTTGTAGCAGGCCCCCTGCCCCCAAGTCCCATGGGCGTTGGAAGGATGGGCCCAAATGGATGCCTACACATGCTGAGTTGCTGGAGAGGAACCCTGAGCTTAAACATGCCTGCTTAAAGGCAGTAAACATGCCTGCCCTTTGCTCTGGAAAGGTTTTCTCTATTTTCCAAACATGTCAAACAAACATCCTTGACAGTCTAAAACAAAGGGCACCCGTACTTTGCTCACAAGAACTTCAGAAACACAAACTTCCCAAGGAGAATCGTCTCCCAACAAAAATGAAATCTAATTCATTGGGTTCCTCCGGGGACTGCATGGTGTCAAGCAATAGTAGACCATAAATGAAGATTCATTTCCAACCTGTTTTCTTTTCTGCAAAGTGAGACCAGAAATACAATGCCTCCCACAATAAATATCTGCACAATGAATGAATGATAGACCATAAAAGCAGACTGACTCTAGGGAGAAAGTTCCCACACATGCTACCAAAACGCAGCAAAATTCAGTGTAGGATTATCCTACTTTAAGCAAGTCACTTGACCTGAACTGACAGCAGGGTAGAAGAGAACGTCTGTCGTCTAGCTCACCCCGCCAGCCAGGTCAGGAACTTCTCCTCGGCCTTCTAAGCCTCTGTGCAAGGGAAACCTCACTGGCCCACAAAGCCATTCACTGCAATTTTGAACTGCTCTACTTGTTACAAGGTCTTTCATTAACATAAAGCAAAATCAGCCTCTTTGTAATTTCTACCCATTGATCCTAGTTCCACCTTTTTCAGCAACATAAAATAAGTCTATTCCCTCTTTCATAAAGTCTCTCTTTAAATGGTAAAGGACTCTCAATAGTTTTTTTCTCACCTTCAGCACCTCCAATTTCTTCATCTGTTTCTCCCACAACATGGCAGCCCACCAGCCTTGTTACTTTCTTCTGAAGTTCCCTTGAAAATGGGTAACACTCACATAGGACTTACTACATTAATCTAAGTGGTTTATATATAATAATTTATTCCAGACAACACCTGTGGAGTAGATGCCATTGTCCCCCCTCTTCTTACAAATGAAGACTGAGTTGTGCGTTTGAAGCACAGAACTTTTAAGTAACAGAGCCAGGCCTCAGACCTGGAGAGTCTGGTTCTTAAAAGGTTCCCTATCCTGCCTCAAGATGTGGTACTCAGAACTGACACAACATACTTCTAATAGGGTGTGACCATCCAGACAGAAAGAGGTTTTATATCCCATAATATAGGCACTCTATTTCTAATCATGTAACCTAAAACTACACAGTATTCTTTTGTAAATGTTGAGTCCAAAAATGATCCAAGATCCCTTTGACAGACAATCTAGCTCTCACTCACCCTCTACTTGGGAGATTTTAAAACTAAATGCACAAATTTACATGCATTCCTGTGTCCCACATTTTGGGAAAAGAAGGTCAAAAGTGAGGCACAGGATATAAGTTACTGAATGTCTATTATACACCAAACAATGCATGAGTTATTTTGTACACATAATTTAAGGTGACTCTCAAAATGGTCTGGTGAGATAGTATCACCACCTTTTTACAGATCAAGATTCAAAGGAACAGTGAGGTAAAGTTGCACACAGCTAACATCAAAAATGAAATTAAAGCTGAGTATACTTGACGCCAAAACCCATGCCCTTTCCACTATACATGCTGTGAAACCGCCTTTCCCGCCTTCAGCTCCTGAGCTGCAGGACTGCAGCCTAATCAAGCTACAGCCCACATGTCAAGAGAGGAGTGAACAGCTAGAGATGTCAACAGAGCACCTGGCGGCTTCTTCAGTAGTAACAGTCTTGAATCTGGACAAGAAGGTTTAAAAAGCATGAGCTAAAAGAAGACATGGAGCAGAGGAGAAACTATTTGAAGTTGCCATCCCAAGATGCCTTCAAGTTACTGAACCATTCTTTAGAGCTTTCCACTCCTATCTCAAAATCATTATGCTTTACAAACTATTGCCAAGTTCATGGATGCACATAAAAGCGTAGATTCCAGTTAAGCTGGACACAGACGTCTCTGGATCACTAAGAATTTTTCACTAACACAGCTCTGGCATTTGCATGATGAATGACATCACTAACCATGACTAATTAATCCCAGGAAGGAATTTATTTACCCAGTGGACTAAAAGGACCACGGTACCCATGCTACGCTATTGTTAACAACACCTTGTAGGAACACGTCCGTTAAATGGTTCTAGTGAATTTACAACCACCAGCTCCAAGAAAGCCCTATAAACAAGCATAAAAACCCAGGGGAAATACCTGCAGGTCTAAACTGAAATTTGTCAGTTTCCTTTTTGACACCAGCTTCTGTATTTCAGTGTAGCCGGTCAAGTGTTTTGAAAGGAAAATAACTAGTCACTGTTAACTGGCTCCTTCTATGGAACAATTTTGCTTTCACTTTGGACTTAATAGAGTAATGGAGTCCAGACAGGAGAAAGTACACAAAAGTCGATATTACTCTTTAAAAAAGACAAAAGCAAGATCAAATAAAAGAAAAAGCACACCTATGAAAACAGGGTTAGTCCCCCAAAGGTAACCTATCACTCAAGAGAAACAATAACCTCCAGTCAAAGGCAGAATACGATGAAAAAAACAAATCTAGAATACTACCATTAGGAATACAGCAGAAGTGTCTTGCTTCTGACCAAATAATGTCAAACATGAGGCGTCTGCAAGTTTCAAGCTCTTTGACCTTGGGCAAGTCACTTAACATGTCTGGGCCTGTTTCTTTCCTTGTCAAACAGACAAGGTAAGAGAACCTGCCTCACCAGGTTATCGTGAGGATTGGAGAAGTGTGTGAATGTGCTCTGTAAGATATAAGATGCCCTCAATGCGGGGCTGACACGTTATTAGGAACAAAATCAATCATTTGTGAATCACAACATTGTTAGCCCAAGTCCCCTAAAGCCTCCCCCAGTGGAAAATTCCTGAGGATGTTTATGAACTGAGATCAGACCTTTTCTCTATATTCTTATGGTGCCTGGTACATTAAGAGCTTAGATAAAGCTAAATAATGAGCAGCAGCAAGATGCAGGACCTGAAGAGGTCATGGAGGGCAGTCACCTGCCTTAAGGAACAACTGCAACTAGACTATCTCACACAAATAAATGTCAGTTCAAAAATCTATAGGAAAGGACAAGCAATAGCTACATTGACCCTCTTTCGTCCATTTAGTCATTGAACAAATAGTTACGACACACCTACAACTTAGCAGGCATAGCTGTAAGTGGCTAGAGACACAGCTGTGAATATAAACCAATCCCTCCCTCATGAAGCTCACACCCTGGTCTAGTGGGGGAAGCAGGCATACAACACATGGAGGCCGGGAGAGTGAGGGAGCAGCTATGGAAAAACGAAGGCAGGGTAGGGGGAAGGGAGACTCTTTTACACAAGAAGGCCAGGAATGGTTTCTCAGATCAAGATGCCATTTGAACAGAGCTTTCTAGAAAGCCGGAGAGAGCAGGAGGGGTGCGGCTGGCACTACCCGGGTAAACTGATCCCAGAGACAAGAGAAGACACACAGGCCCTGAAGTAGGACATGTCTGGCCTGTTCAAGGAAAAAGGAATGGTCAAGAAGTCAATGTGGCTTTAGAGAAGGGAGGACGGATGACAATGATAGGAGACGAGGTCAGAGAGGAAGCCGGGAGCCACATCAGGACAGCTTTGCGGGCTTCTACTCTAAAAGTGTTCTCTGAAGTCACCTGGGAGTTAGCACCAAAGAAAAGAATAACAGCTTTCAACCAACAGTTAATGGCGAATAATGAGTAACAATATTTACTTTCAAGTTTCATTTCAATTCTATCCCAGTTCTTTCCAAAAAAGATCTGAGATGGTTTGTATATACAAGAATGTGGACAATACAAATAAGAGGAACTAGTTGAAGACAAGCAGGACAACAATGCCATATAAATGTAAAACACAGGTACACAGGTCATACGGACAAACGTAGCATGTATGAAATGAGCCCCCAATTTAACTTTGGGGTTCCTAGTAGCCGATGCAAAAAGAGAACCCTAGCCAATTATATATAATTCCCATTCTCAAAAAGACAGATTCCAGTTGCTCTAAGCAAGCAAACTTTAAACTAATACTAAATTCTAAAAACAAAAAAAAAACTTTCACTTAAAACAAGAAGACATGGACTTCCCTGGTGGCACAGCAGTTAAGAATCCACCTGCCAATGCAGGGGACACAGGTTCAAGCCCTGGTCCGGGAAGATCCCACATGCCACGGAGCAACTAAGCCCGTGCACCACAACTACTGAGCCTACGCTCTAGAGCCTGAGAGCCACAACTACTGAAGCCCTCGTGCCACAACTACTGAGGCCTGTGTGCCTAGAGCCTGCACTCCACAATAAGAAGCCACCACAGTGAGAAGCCCACACACCACAACGAAGAGTAGCCCCCACATGCAGCAACTAGAGAAAGCCTGCGTGCAGCAACGAAGACCCAACACAACCCAAAATAAAAAAAAAAAAATTTTAAATAAAAATAAAACAAGACATTACACAATATAGTGACCAATGTCCTCAACAACCTTCTAAAAACAAAGTAATGAATTTTACACGGCCATTTCTTATAAGTCCCTTCAAGAATGTAACATTAAAACACAACTCGGACCTAAGAGATTTTCAAAGACTCTGAATATAGTCCAAAGTATTAAGCTTTCCAATGATTTTAATCTAAGAATAGAATTTAGGAATTTAAAGGACTAAACGGAACAAATCATGTTTCATTAACTTCCTCCTCTGAGCAAGCCTTTTGATAGTTCAAGCTGACCAGACAGAAATTCTCTGAAGAGCGTCCACAGTACAAGTATTCGGTATTGGAGGGCTAATAGAGGACTGTTAAACATTGTAAGACAGAAAAGCATGTAGTAAGACTGACAACAAGTGTGAAAAATTAGCCTGACCAGGGCTCTTGCCTGAGCCTCAAGATTGCCAGGCTGTCACTCTGGAAGCATTTTAGGGTATTTCAACAAGTAAGAGTGCCCAGAGTACCATATGTTATGGACTGAATTGTGACACACACACCACCTACCACCACAAAATTCATATGTTGAATCCCTAATCCCCAACGTGACTGTATTTGGAGGCAGGGCCTAGAAGAGAGGTAATAAAGATTAAGTGAGGGGCTTCCCTGGTGGCGCAGTGGTTGAGAGTCCGCCTGCCGATGCAGGGGACACGGATTCGTGCCCTGGTCCGGGAAGATGCCACGTGCTGCGGAGCGGCTGGGCCCGTGAGCCATGGCCGCTGAGCCTGCGCATCCGGAGCCTGTGCTCCGCAACGGGAGACGCCACAACAGTGAGAGGCCCGTGTAGCGCAAAAAAAAAAAAAAATTAAGTGAGGTCATACAGGCAGGGCGTTAATGCGATGGAACTGGTGTCCTTCTAAAAAGAGGAAGAGACACGAGAGCCCTCTCCCTCCCCACACACTCAGAGGAAGGGCCATCTGAGGACACACGAGAAGATGGCCATCTACCAGCCAAGAAGAGAGGCCTCACCAGACACCAACCCTGATGGTACAAGACCGTGATCTTAGACTTCTAGCCTCCAAAACTGTGAGAAAATTTGTTGTTTAAGTCACCCAGTCTATGGTATTTTGTTATGGCAGCCTGAGCAGACTAATACACCACCCTATAAAACACAGGAGGTGTTATTCTGGTTGGGTAAAATCTCAAGGCAGATGTTACCAGTAATCCCCCCCTTAACCTCAGCAACACAGATTCTTCCCCAAGAAGAGTTACCTGCCTGATAGAGTCTCAGATAACTAATTAACCTGCTATAAGAAATATTTAACATAATACACCTGAATTTTGGTGACACCTGCAGAATAATCAGCATTAAGTCAGGCTTTCTGAAAACAGTTAATATGCTTAATTGTCTTCTAAGGGCATTCCTTGTTAGCATCCAGTGACCTCTCCTCCAGGAATGATAAAGATTAAACAATTAATGGAAATCACTTCAAGCAACTCAGAGAAACTAATTACAAGTAAGGCTCCACATATCCAGAAATCACTTACCAGGAAGCTACAGCTCTATAGATCAAAATCTACAGTAAGAATCAAATCTCCTCAGTGATCCCCAATCTGGGAAGTACTCAAAGTGGGCCCCTTAGCAGATAAACTAGATGTCACTGAGCCCCTGCACTTTTTACTCATCAAGCACCTGAATCCCTCAATCAGTACCACCTTCTCTCTTTTTCGGACAATTCTTGTGAATTTTTTAAATTGCATAATGGAAAAAGCAGGAGTCATCTTTACAACATATTCTAACATATTATCATAAGGCCCAAACTGAGTATTTTTAAACTCTCAACAAATATTCAAGGGTTAACTAGTTTCTGAACCTCACTCCAAGTAGGACGAAAATGAACAATTAACTTACTGATCTTTCTAGAACATAGTATTTCTTTTTGTTATTGATCCCAACACAAGAAAAAAAGAGTCTAGAGCTGACATGATTCTTGAAAACGTGAATTCTATTTTCTTTTCCAAACTGCTTTTAACTAGAAGATATTAGATTACACTATTAGATCCGCTTAGCCGTTATTTCAGTGTGAGTCAGATTTTCTTTTCTTCGAAAATATGTAACAGCCATCCTAAGAAGTGCCTGACAGTAACAATATACCTATTATGTCAGGAGGGACACTAAATACAGTTCTGAGTAGTGTGAAAGTACAAACTGAAAAGGAGGAAAAGAGTTTACTACGACTATGAACCCTAACCAAACAAGTTGAGAGTGGTCTTCAAAGCCTATTAAATGAAGCAGACCCCTTTGTATAAGAATAGTCTACAAAGGCTTCCAATGAACTATAAAAACTCATAATTCTGAGTTTTGTAAAAAAAAAAAATTACACATTAAATATATGAGATGTGTATCACTATATAATCACATAAGATATGGCTTCACTCAAAGCATAACCAAATCTACATTACACTTTTAAATCAGATTTTATTATATTCAATTAGACATCGCAATTGCTTGTTTCTGAATTATGTCTTATTAGATCCCACAAAACACAAGACAATCCCATCCCAACTGATAGCGAATCCCATCCCAACTGATAGTGATTCATAATGACAAGTCCCTCTGAAAAAGTTTTCTGCTGCATAAAAACAACATCCCCTAATTCATCCCCTAATTTCTGCTTTAAAGTCAATTGAAAATTTCACTGGCATCTTCCTTCAGACAGTGCTTAGGGCCAATTACTACACCTGACACATGCAGTTTTTCTATATTTCAATTAACTCGGTTATATAAAACACTTTGGGGACCAAAAGTATAAATCTTGTAGCCAACAGAGAAGGCCATTACCAAAATTAAGTAAAATCACCTCTACCAAAAGCACACAACAGTCTAGGGTTGACAAAGTCAACTTAAAATCTCCCCCACCCTTACCGAACCAAACCCTACCTCTCTTTCACTCCCATTTTAAGCCCCGTGTCCTTAAAGCACCGTTTTCAGTCATCTCATTTTTCACCTCCTGGGGAATGTTTGTTACTACAACGCATTACAGCATTCGACCATTTTAAACATGTATGCTATTCCCTAATGAGAAGTTTCTAGTGAGTTCCTCAGAAACAGTGTTTTATAAGATATTAATAGACATTATGTGGTAATAGGCTATTTTGGAAATTCTGGGTTACACAAATTGAAGGTTTCCTAACAACAGTCATTTTCAGGAGACTTTAATATGTTAATGTACAAGCTACCTCTGGGCGGGAGGTTGTCTGGGTAGGAGCGGGGTGGATAGAAGAGGAATATATTATGCAGCATTTCTGCAATTTATTAACCTACAGAACCTTGTCATTCCCACCACCTTCCCTCTCCCCAGCATATACATATATTATAAACATACATACACATGTGAAATTTTTATGGAAATTTTCAAACACAAAAATTAAGAGACTCATTGAATAAACCCACCTTCAACAATTATCAACACATTCCCATCTTGTTTCATCTATACTCTCACTGACTCCAATCTTCTTATTTTGCAGCAAATCCCAGAAGTGATATCATGTTTACTGGTATGTATTTCAGTATTTATCTGTTAAGAAGAGTACTTTTTTTTTTTTTTTTTTTAATGCGGTACGCAGGCCTCTCACAGTTGTGGCCTCTCCCATTGCAGAGCACAGGCTCTGGACGCGCAGGCTCAGCGGCCATGGCTCACGGGCCCAGCCACTCGGCGGCATGTAGAATCTTCCCGGGCCAGGGCACAAACCCGTGTCCGCTGCATCGGCAGGCGGACTCAACCACCGCGCCACCAGGGAAGCCCAAGAAGAGTACTTTTTAAAAAGAAAAATGGCCACACCATTATCTCAGCTAAAAACAAGCTAACAATGCTACTTGGTTTCTTGTATTTTCCCAAATTATGTCCTAAGGGCTATTCAAACTAACATTTATTAGACTCACCTGAGGCTCTTGTTAAACAGCAGATTCAGGTTAGGTGGTTCAGGTGGCGCCTAAGAGTCCGCATTTCTAACAAGCTCTCAACTGACATTTTGAGTACAAAATAATGTCTCCCGTAATATTCAGCACAAAAAGGCACCAAGTTGCCAACAGAAAAACACCTGAATTACATGCCACGGTATTTTTTGCAAAGGTTTTATATAAAAGTCTATGTTTAAAAGAATAAATGAAAGTCAGAAAAGTTTCTAAGGATCTTGAAATACTTATTTTTCTTACAATGTCAAATGATACACGAGAATTTTCCCTTATAACTTCCTGTTAAATGGTGAGTCTCAGTGTTTTTCAAGGTGAAAACCACAAAGGACTGGCTACCATAAAGACCAAGGTCATAACTCATTTCATAGCTTGAAAGCAGTTAACAAAAACGTATGGAGCAGCAGAGTATAAGACAATAGGGTAGGGCTTCCCTGGTGGCGCACTGGTTAAGAATCCGCCTGCCCAAAAAAAAAAGAATCCGCCTGCCAATGCAGGAGACAGGGGTTTGAGCCCTGGTCCAGGAAGATCCTACATGCCGCAGAGCAACTAAGCCCGTGCACCACAACTACTGAGCCTGTGCCCTAGAGCCTTGGAGCCACAGCTACTGAAGCCCGCACGCCTACAGCCCGTGCTCCGCAACAACAGAAGCCACCGCAATGAGAAGCCCGTGCACAGCAATGAAGACCCAACACAGCCATAAATAAATAAATGAAGACAATAGGTGGCTTCCCTGGTGGCGCAGTGGTTGAGAGTCAGCCTGCCGATGCAGGGGACACGGGTTCGTGCCCGGTCCGGGAGGATCCCACATGCCGCCGAGCGGCTGGGCCCGTGAGCCATGGCCGCTGAGCCTGCACGTCCGGAGCCTGTGCTCCGCAACGGGAGAGGCCACGGCAGTAAGAGGCCCGCGTACCACAAAAAACAAACAAACAAAGACAACAGGGAAGCAGAGCTCACCACTGCAAACTGCAAAAGGCCAGCACAGGTTGCAAGCGTCCCAATGCAAACAAAAACAAAACCACCACCAACAGAAAGAGTCTAAGTACTATGTCACCCAAAGAAAACCCATTTACCAGCCACACTAGACCTCAATAAACAATACCATCACAGGTATTAAATAAAAAGAACTACATTTTTTAAAATAAGTACATAAACAGATGCAAACTAGTTCCTAGGCATTTCTAAGAGTTCTGGAGGAAAAGTTCCTGAAAAAGTACTATACGAAATGAACTGTTTCATTAAATACTCTGTAAAATACTGCAAAATCAGAAAGACCATCAGCGCTGAGATACCTAGCTCACCTTCGCGCCACAACTTCATTTAGCACATCTGGTTACCTTCTTCTTCCTCTCTGAGCATAGGCAACCCAAAATTTGACCCATGACGATTAATATCCTGAGATATTTTTAAAATATGAAGCACTGATAGACTTCTACTGCTGGAACGGATTAAATAACAGGAAATAGATTTACCCTCCCATCTGAAACAACAAACAGAACGGGTTTCAAAACCTTGGACATGAAAGCTGTTCGAATTTGCAGAGCAGAGTCCCGGAGAGGAGAGAGCTACCCAAAGCACCCTGGCAATCTGTGGAGGAGCTCCCTGGAGTCTTCCCCTGAGCATGCGTGGTAGAAAACTACTCAAGGCCACAAAAAGAACCACCTGAAAGCACTGCGAGAACAATTATCTGAAATCACACACAGCCCGAGTGAAAAATCTCATCACTCACAGAGCACTGGGTGGAGTACTCAGAAGGATTTTGCCACAGTACTGAGACAAAATGGCCCTAAACTAATGTTGCTCTGCTCCCAATTAGCAAAATTTAAAACAGGACCTTAAAGGGCCACACTGTTTCCAAGTAACAGCCACATCCCAGAACAATGCTCAAGAATATTTATAGGAAAACAAAGATATCCAATATCAGTACCCAACAAGGTAAAATTCACAAAATCTAGCATCCAAAGTGGCAAGGCACACGGGGGCGGGGGGCAGGGGAGGGGGAATTAATCAACCAAAACTAACCCCAAAATGACAACAGATGATAAAATTAGCAAAGAACATTTAAACAGTTATAACACCTGTATTCCATGTTAAAGAAGCTATAGGAAAGACTGAAGATATTTTTTTAAATACCCAAATCAAACTTCTTAGAGAGCAAAACCACAATCTAATAAAAATTACATTACATGGAATTAACAGCAGATTAGGAATTGCAGAAAAGATTAGTGAACTTTAACACACAGCAACAGAAACTATACCAAAAAATAAAAACTCACCAAGAAAAAAAAACCAAAAAAATCAAAGGGGGCGGGGGGAGAACATCAGCGTTCAGTGAGCTGTGGGACAACTTGAAGTGTCTTAAACTACTTAAAGGTAAATCTGACAAACAATACGTGGACTTACACATTGAAATCTACAAAAAAATTGCTAAGAGGAGTTAAGTGGAGAGAGATACCCTGTTCATGGATCAGAAAACTCATATTGTTAAGACGTCAATTATCCCATATTAATCAGGACATTCAATGCAATCCCAACCAACATCCCAGCGGGTTTTATTCTAGAAATTGATTAGCTAATTCTAAAACTGATATGGAAATGCAAAGGACCTAGAATGGCCAAAAAAACTTTGAAAAAGTAGAACAGAGTTGGAAAGCTTACACTATCTGTCTCCAAGACTTATAAAAGCAGTAATCAAGACTGTGTAGAACTGTCATTAAGATAAACAGACGAATGGAACACACTAGAGAGTCAAGAAATATTGACAGCTCCACACTGGCCACCTGATTTTTGACAGAGGTGCCAAAGAAATTCAGTGAAAAAAGAAGTCTTTTAAACAAATGGTGTTGGAACCACAGGATATCCTTACAAAAAAACTGAACTGGAAAAAAATTGACAGGGATGCTGGAAGTGTTCTCTATCTTGACACGAGTACTGGTTACACAGGCAAAAATTCATTAAGCCATATACTTAATATGTGTGCACTTTACTATATGTATGTATACCTTAAAAACGGAGACATTAAGTTATCGTGTTAAGTTTAGCACACAGAGTAAGATCCCATATTTATGTTTTAAAATATTTCTATCTATCCATCCAATATCTCATACAGAGAGAGAGACACACACAGAGAGAGATCTAAAATTAGGCTCACCTAATATCAATGATGGTAACTTATGGAGGATAAAGTTTGGAAAAATATTTTTTACTTTCATCTTCACATTTTTCTGCATTTCCATTGTTTGAATACTTTATAATGAGTATGTACTATTTTTATAATAATGCAATGATTTTTAAAAGCTGAAAGCAAAGTTATT
The DNA here is from genome assembly GCF_964374135.1 of Grampus griseus. Classification (NCBI taxonomy): domain Eukaryota; kingdom Metazoa; phylum Chordata; class Mammalia; order Artiodactyla; family Delphinidae; genus Grampus; species Grampus griseus. The sequence continues at coordinate 19,533,037 of NC_139003.1, forward strand.
AACGATGGTTAATTCTGGGTGAATATGAGTAACTTATATTTCCTTCTCTGTAACTTTCTACCACTTTAAAAATATTCATACAAAGATATTTATATTCTTTTGTTACGCTAAAAATAGTGTTAACTTTGTTATAATTACAACCGTTAAGCCCTGTAGGTACCTGGACAGGATCCACACAAAAACCTTAAAAACAAAAACAGTATTTTGGGAAACAGGATTTTTGGACAATGTTTCTCTCTGATGACATTTTTTTAACAAGTCTATGTGATACGATTTTTATAAAGGAAAATGGGAAAAGTTACAATGACAAGTGTGCATAGAAAAAGAACAAAAAGCATAGAATGTTCGTGAAGATCTCACATATATCCAACAATGGAGAAAAGATAATCTTTTCAACAAATGGTGTGAGAACAACTGGACAGTCACCAAAATAAAAATCAATCTAGACAGAGATCCTACAGCCTTCACAAAAATTAATTCAAAATGAGTATGAGACCTAAATATCAAACACCTAGAAGTTAGCATAGGAGAAAATTGAGATGACCTCGGGTACAGCAATGACTTTTTAGCTACACACCATCCGTGAAAGAAACAAGTGATAAGCTGGATTTTACTAAGATTAAAAACTTCTGCTCGGGACAAGACGAATTCTCTGCCTAGAGAATAAGAAGAAAAGCCACAGACCAGGAAAAAATATTTTCAAATCACATATATCCACATACATGCAACAACACTGTCTAAATGACAGTGGGGTAAACACTTCCCTCTTAATCATGCAGTAGAGGAGAGTTAACAGAGACAATCATCAAAAATACTCGGTTTCTGGCAAGAGCACGGGAAAACAGGTACTCTAATACACCACTTGTGGGGATGTCAATTACCGTCTTTCTGGAGGACATTTTGGCTCTGTCAAAACACAAAATGCACATATACTCTAAATCAGCTATTCTCTTGCCACTGCCATGGACTTACACCATGGATATACTGCCCAATGTACAAGAATGCTCATTGCAACATATTTTTAACAGAACAAAAAATAAAACCAAAGTATGTGTTAAAAAGTGGGGGGGTATGGGCCACCAATTAAATAGACTATGGTGTATCCATGTGACAGAATACTACCTAGACACTAAAAACAATGAATAAGATCAACGTGTGCTGCTAGAAAAGATCTCCAAGATAAAGAAAAACAAATGAACAAAGGTTCAAAAGTGCACATAGTATGATCCCATTTGTTTAAAGCACATAGAATATATAATTTTTATGAATATTCCTTAAGTGCATATAAACTCATAAACAATATTAGATATTAATACATTGAAGAATATATATTATTTTGTTTAAAGATTATACATTCACACATACTTAAATACAGTCTTGTATTTCCCTCAGGACACTTAAAAGGGGTATGTTTCAGGAGGGAGACGAACAGGGGAGAAAGTCTACTTTTTATTTTGTACCTCTTGAAATATCTGACTTTTCTAAATATGTAACTAATTTTTAAAAATTATGCATATAATTTTAGAAAATCACATATGTAATTTTTTAATGGCAACGAGGGTTATCTAGGCAAAGAGACCATGGTCCCTTCGGTTTGCTTGTTTATAGTCTTTATCTTTAATAGATGTTTTACATTTTATGTCTGTTCATATTTTACATGTTTCTTATACACACATAAGCACAGATATATTTAAATCTAGCTTCTTTAGCTGAGTCTCAAATTATCAAAGAATTACCATCTTAAGTCAGTTATACAAGGTTTCTTAGTTACAAAGAGAACATTCTGTCAACTGGCATCAAACATTCTAGTCAACATAGCAAGGATATTTCTGACGGAAAATTATATCCTGGTTGCTATCTGGCAAACTTACTCAAATCAACTTTCTAACCAGAGAAGCTGGGGCTCCTGGAAAGGAGGAAATGAACATTTGGGTGCCTTCTCTGTGCCAAACTGTGAGGCACTTTTACATACTCTTATTTAATTTTTTGAAAACCCAGAGCACATTGTATGATTATCCCATTTTACAAATGACAAACTAAGACACAGGGGTTTTTAAGTAATGAGTCCAAGGTCACTTTACATGGATAATACAGTAAGGCTCTACTACCTATACCGAACCTCCCACTGAAGACTCTGACAACATTTATCTATAAGAAATGGCTTGGAAAAAACCTGATTGTTATCACCCCAAATTAAAACTATATACCTCAAAGCCTTTAAGAAATTTCAATGCTAAAAATTACACGAGGTTAGAAACTTAGACATGGGTTCCCAAGGTATCAATTCTGTGCGTTTAGCAAAAAATGGGAATTCTTTTGCCCCTTACATCCATATATGCTTCCAGATGCCCCAGGGCTTCCAGAAAGTTTATACGTGTTTAGTTTCCAGATATACCAACAGTAATTTTCAAACAGTACTGCATCACTAGAGTCAAGACTCCCCAGGGTACAAAGAGAGCTGGAAATCCTAAAAACCATTATGAGACAGGCTCAGATGGAGAGGAGTTAGTGCTCCTCTCCATCAACACTAATCCCCTCATGACTCCGAGGACTCTGAGGACTCTGCTCTGAACACTGACCACACTCCCTTCCTGCCACAGTCTGTGGCATGGACCTCAAAGCTGTTTGTTCAAAGTTCTGATCAAAACGTGGACTCCTTCATCAAAGTTTACTTTGAATTAAATACAGGGCTGACCAAAATACTCTGAGGAGGAAGGGGATTTAACAGGTGTCTACCATAAAGGATTTACCAAGTTTTTGAAACTCCAACTTCTGTGAAGACATAAAAGTTGATGACCATGTGAGCCTTTAACTGCCTTCAAACCTCCTTGACATCTGTGAACGGAGTCTGTCCACAAAAGCTCCGCTCCGAGGTTTCAATGAGGTCTCCTCAAGTCACAGCCCAAGTCTGTCTTCCAAATTAAACCAGCTATTAAAGGCCAACTCATAAAGAGAAGAGAGTCACATGTAATTGGGAAGTAAATCACCTAACAGTAAGTGGTAGACACATTTCCCAATTAAAAACCTGACAAGACCTCACAAAAATAAAATAACATCTCCAAAATGCCATCTTGCTTGTTTCCTATTTAGAAGGGCTGCCTGCCCCAACTTCACACCAAACAAAAGGTTGGGGTGGGGGGTGAATCAACAGAAAAGTAGGAAAGTGCTGTGTGGGTACCTTGTGTGTCCAAATAGTACATCGGCAGGTAATTAGGACTCTGTCCACCCAATTAGTTCCATTTTAAAGGGCCAGGGGCAAAACTTAAAACCAAAAGCTGTGGTTAGCAGCAGCCTCCAAAAGACGCAGTCCCAAACACCATGCATCCCCTCATCAAAGCACGGCATCACAGCAGAATCTCTTCTGCAAAACCCCATAGTCCACCCTTTGAAACAGCTGACCCTCCTGAAATATTTTTATTCAGTATTTTATAAATGGTTAAGAATTTCATTTATGAGTCTCAAGGCACTTAAATAACCCATCCACCAAATGTAACACTTCCATTACAATTACACTATACTTCTTTAAATCATTTTGACTTTTAAATGCTTTAAAGTGGACTATCCCTCTAACAAATTAATCACTTAACTATTTGGTACCATGGCTGCAAATAGTGATGAGATTTGGTTATTCCCCATATATACTCCTACCCTGTCCTCAGGTCAAACCCTTATCCACCTATTGTCTTTTTTCCATTTAAAAGATGCTTGTAAAAATAAATGCTGTTTATTGCTAATAGGATGAATATGAAAATATAGTGTTATGCTAATACATAATGTAGTACAGAAATGACACCTGTTACGTATCAGAACGGAATTGAAGGAGAATTTTTAACATTCACTATTCAAAAAGGAAAAACAACTGCTCGTTGATAGAAAAAGATAAAGCTAAACTATTCAAACTTTTCAAAGGACAGTGGACTTTATCACTAACAAGTAATTTATTTTGTGACAAAATGACAGGTCCAAGGAAACACGGAAGAGAACTGGCACGTACCAGATACATCTTCAGGGATGCTCAGATTTTATAAACATGAGCCTAAAATGGTTTTCCTTTTTGAGGCTTGTTGCCAAAGCAACCAGGAAAGCTACAGTCTTTGACAGAGAATTTGAAGTAGAGGTTAAGGATAAGAGGAGGTAATCATGAATACAATGTTGCAAGACGGGTAACACAAAGAATACAAATTGAACAGACAGACAAAGCAGCAACTTCAGAGTCAGAACAATTTACCAGCAAGAGATATGCATCCTCCGTTCTTTTTATTTTCATTTTATTGAAATGGGTTTGAAAGGGTTCTCCACCCTTATAATTTATTTCACTTAAAGAAAAAAACCTGTAAAAGGTCGACCACTCCTACTCCCACCATATATAGTCTGGGAAAATGATATGCATAGAGGATAACGTGAAATTTGTTTTGTTTTGTTTTTTAAAGACTAGATCGGGATAGGAAGGCAGAACAAAAATCAAACACGGATGTGTGCTTTCAAACCCACAGCCCTTCTACCAGCTCACTACAGGCTCTTGTATTTGAGGCTGTGGCCATTCACAGGTGGTTGGAGGTGTCCAACGTGTGAGAACACAGTCTGCAACTCGTGACAGGAGTCTCCGGACTTCGGGGCCTGACACCCAGAAGCCCAGGGAACAAGATGCCTTCCACAATGATTGGTGCTGAAAGCAATCAATCAGTAAATGTATGAATAAGTGAACACACCTGGCTTTCTCCACCAAGTCCCAAACAGTGTGCTTTTAGGGCCCCGGGACCCTAATGCGAAGCTCTGGCCCTAAATTAGGAAAACACTGCGAGGCCGGGCTCCTCCCTCTAGCCCAACCCCAGAGAAAAAGGCAGAACTGTGGGGGCCCTTGGGAGGGGCTGAGGGGAGGCAAGGAGGGAAGGGAGGGGTCAGCAGGGTAGAACCCAGCTAACCCTTCTCCCTTCCAAAGCGGAGGTCGAACCGCTGCCCCCGTCCCCTGACCCTGCCTCCCTCACCTGATCACAGAGATGAGCAGCCCCGAGGGGTCTTTGCTTTTGCTGACTGTGCTTCTGTATTTCCCACCAGCTCCTTCTGCCGCCATCTTGGTACAAGGTGGAGAGCGGCTGAGCCAGAAGGAACAGAGGGTAAACTCTGTAATTGACCTCTGGAGAGTGCACCAATGGGAGAAGAAAAGTCCAGAGTCACGGAACTGGATAATCCAATCGGTAAAGGAAGGAGGCGGGACTGAAGCAGCAAGTTTCGAGGGCCGACGCGCGCTCTAAGCATTCTGGGTACTGTAGTTTTCTTCCGCGTTTCCTGGGCGCGCAGAAAAACTGATCTAGTTGCGACCTGATGAAATCTCCTAATGTCTTCATTTATATTTATTCTGATCGTGGGTTTTTTCCCAGTTTCCTTGTTTTTAGAATTTTATTACTTTTTAAATCAAATTTATCTGACATTGCCAAAGTGCGTATGTGGGGTGTGTATTTAAGTAGGGTCGGTGCTTGACGTCTGTATACAAAGTTTTTACTTTAAACACAGGTGGTTAAGAAAAATCCAATAAAATGCGAAAATGAATAGACACAGAAATGCTTTTCTTTAGTATTCTCTAAAACTAAATGTTTATACATTCGTTTAATGCGTGAGTTCGATTATTTTGACATTTCCAGGTAATCCTAAAAAACATGCAAGCAGGAACACACAAATGGATACTGATAAAGAAAAGACAGAAAAACCGAAAAGCAACACTGACCAGATTGCAGATTCCTTTTCTTCCCAAGCTAAATAAAATATAGTTGGTAATGATGCACAGTTGTGCTTTATTAATATTTTTACTGTTAAGTTTTCATATGTCCTGCATTCAACTCTACTGGCTTAGTCACTAATTCAGCAGATGAACTAAAAAAACGATCAGAGTAAGAATAGAAAGTGCATAAATCGAGGAACAAGAAGAAAAATAAATATTGAAAAGGAGGGAAGGCAGTGAGTGATCTCCTTAGTAGAGGTAGAGATTAAAGAACTTCAGAGACGGATAGAAAGCAGACTCAGAGGTCCTGGAGTTACGAAATAGCAAGCACAGAGAATGTCCACTGCTTTGATTAGGCAGATATAAGCTGGTAGAGGTTCACAGTGATTTTTTTAAAATAAGTTGGAAATATATTTTTTTTTCTTTTAGTGTTTCTTGCCTTTGGCCCGATAATTCCAGTTCTAGGGACTTTGATCCTAAAGAAACAGAGATACAGAAAAAATACTGAAAATTTTAAAACAGAAGTATTAAATAAATTATGGAATGTCCACAAGAGGATAGATATATTATAACATATAGCCATTGGAAATCACAATTTTAGTGAGTTTTAATGAAGAGAAGATGTTCATGATGTAAGTGCAAAAAGCAGGCTATAAAATTAAAGAACTTATATATATATATATATATATATAGAGAGAGAGAGAGAGAGAGAGAGAGAGAGAGGTAATTGGGCCTAGTGGCTAAGGATGCAGGCAGTAGGGGAAAAAACACATGATCACCTCAGTTGATACAGAAAAAGCTTTTGACAGAATCCAACAACCTTTTCATGATGAAACACTCAGAAAACTAGAAATAGAAGGGAATTTATTCAATGTGATAAAGGATGTTTATTAAAAACCCACAGCTAATACTCAATGGTGAAAAACTGAAAGCTTTCCAGCTATGATCAGGTACAAGACAATGATGTCCATTTTGCCACTTGTACTCAACAAAGATCTGGAAATTCTAGCCAGAACAATTAGGCAAAAAAAAAAAAAAAAAAAAAAGAATGAAAGGCATTCAAATTAGAAAGGAAGAAGTAAAACCATCTCTATTTGTAGACAACATGGTTGTACATATGGAAATCCTAAAGAAATTTTTAAAAACTATTAGAGCTAATAAATGAATTCAGCAAGGTTGCAGGACACAATAGCAAGGCAAAAATATCAATAGTGCTTTTAGACACTAGCAATAAACAATCCAAACAGGAAATTAACAAAACAATTCCATTTACAATAGCATCAAAAAGGATAAAATACTTAGGAATAAGTTTAACCAAGGAGGTGAAAGACTTATACACTGAAAACTACAAAACTTTGCTGAAAGAAATTAAAGAAGGCCTAAATAAATGGAAAGACATCCTGTGTTCATGGACTGGAAGACTTAATATCATTAAGATGTCAATACTCCCTAAAGCTATCTACAGATGCAATGCAATCCTTACGAAAATTTCAATGGTCTTTTTGCAGAATTAGAAAAACTGGTCCTAAAATTTATATGGTATTGCAAGGAATCCCACATAGCCAAAACAATCTTGAAAAAAATAGCAAGTTTGGAGGACACAGACTTCTTGACTTCAGAACTTATCAAAAAGCTACAGTAATCAAAAGTGTGGTACTTGCAAAAACATAAGCACATAGATAAATGGAATACAATTGTAAGTCCAGAAATAAACCCATACATCTATAATCAACTGACTTTCTACAAGGGTGCCAATATTATTCAATGGGAGAAGAATAGTCCCTCCAACAAGTGATGCTAGAAAAGCTGGATATCCACTTGCAAAAGAATGAAGTTGGACACTGTCTTAGTCCATCCACAGATTGGGTAGCTTATAAACAACAGAAATTTATTTCTCACAGTTCTGAATCTTAGGAAGTCCAAGATCAAGGTGTCATCATGGTTGTTTCATGGGGAATGCCCTCTTCCTAGTGCTTAGCCAGCACCTTCTCGTTGGGCCCTCACATGGTGGAAGAGGCTAGGGATCTCTGTGAGGTGTCGTTTATGAGAACACTAATCCCTAATCACCTCCAAAAGCCCCCACCTTCTAATACCACCACCTCTGAGGGTTAGGAGTCAACATATGAATTTTGGGAGTGGGGAGGATACCACCTATTCAGACCTTGAACCACACATAAAATTTAACTCAAAATGCATCAAAGACCTAAACGTAAGAGATAAAACTCTTAGAAGAAAACATAGGGGGTAAATCCTTATGACCTTAGATTTGGCGGTGGATTCTTATGTATGACACCAAAAGCAACAGCAACAAAGGGAAAAATAGATAAGCTGGAATTCATCAAAATTTAAAACTTTTGTGCATCAAAGAACACTATGAAGAAATTTTAAAAAGACAACCCACAGAATGTGAGAAAATATGTGCAAATCATATATGTGATAAGGGTCTTATATCCAACATATGGAAAGCATTCTTACAACTCAAAAGCAAAAGACAAAAGCTCCAATTAAAAACTGGGCAACAGATGTGAACAGACATTTCTCCAAAGAAGATATATCAATACAAATGGCCAACAAACACATGAAAAGATGCTTAACAACAGGGAAATGCAAATCAAAATCACAGTGAGATACCACTTTACACCTACTAGTTTGGCTTTAATTTTTTAAAATGGGGGAAAAAATGTTGATTAAAAAAACCTTCAAACTTTGTTGGTGGGAATGTAAAATGATACATCAGCTGTGGAAAACAGTTTGGTGGTTCCTCAAAAAGTTAAACATAAAATTACCCTATGACCCAGCAATTCCACTCATAGGTATATATCAAAAAGAACTGAAAACAGGTGCTCAAAAAAATACTTGTACAAAAACATTCATAGCAACATTGTTCATAATAGCAAAAAGGCAGAAACAACTCAAATGTCCATCAATAGATGAATGTGGTATAATATGTGGTATGTGACTAAGGTATAAACAAAATGTGACATATTCATCCAATGGAATATTATTCGTCTATAAATGGGAATGAAATACTGATCATGCTACATCATTAAGGAAACTTGAAAACATTGTACTAAATGAAAGAAGCCAGACACAAAGGGCCACGCAGCATATGATTCTGTTTACACGAAATATCTGGACTAGGTGAATTCATACAGACAGAAAGTAGATGAGTGAGTCCCAGGGTTTGGGGTGAGGTGCGGATGGAGAATGGCTGCTTTGTAGACACAGGGTTCCTTTGGAGATGATGAAAATATTCTGGAACTGAATCATGGTGATGGTTGTACAATTTTGTGAATATTAAAGGCCACTGAATGATACGCTTAAAAATGGTTAAAATGATCATTCCTATGTTATGTGTATTTTACCACAATAAGAAAATAAAGAATGTAGTTTATGCGGTAGACTGGCCAGATTCAATCCCAGCTCTCCACTTGCTTGCTAGGTTACCTTAGGCAAGTTTCGTCATCTTCCCGCGCCTCAGCTTCCTTATCTGTAAAGCAGATGAGGATACTACTTCCCTTAGAGTGTTATAGTGAGACTGTGTGAGGTATACATGACCAGCACTTTGTAAGTATCAGCTGTCGTTACTAAAGTACGGTACTAATTTTGTTTAAAATACATCTCTGGGTGTTATGAAGTTGTTTTGAGGAGCAAGCAAAAGATAATTTTTTGTTGTTGTTTTTTTTTAAACACTTCACTGTGTTTTCCAAATTTTCTCTGAATAGGTGTTACTTTTATAAACAGAAATTTTTAAAAAGAACTTCGTTTTTAAAAAGCGAGAATTGGATAAGCATCAAAAATGATGGGCTACTTTAATTACACACTGGAAATGCAATTACATGATAATTAAATCAACACACCCCAATTAAACCTTCATTCAATAAATTGTTTTCTCTTCTCTGTTCCACTTCCTTCACATCCCACCTCAGGAAATCTTTGTACCATTGTACCTTTCATCTTCAGGTGACAACCATAGCCTTTCACATTGTTTCTATTCTAGATGACCTTCTAAACTAATTCCAAACTTGCACTAAACTGTGAACAATGGGGAAAATACAATTAGGAGAAGGCATAGTGGGTCTGCTTGTTTGTAACCTTCAGCCTTCAACGCAGACTCCCAAACTCACCGGGCTACTTGGAACCAGCTAAGGTTTATGAACATCTAACGCATTGATGATAGACTGCTCTGCGTGGAGGGGCTGACATGCTATACAGGGAAAGAAAAGAAAAGGAAATGACCATAAACCACAGCATCAATGCCCAAAGAATAAGAGCATAAATGCTTCAGATTTTTCAATGGGAAATAAGCAAGGAAGGCTAGGATGCTATAGCAGTCAGTCTTCATGGAACAGATGGGTTATAAGTCAGCTGGACCAAAAACAAAAAAAGTACAGACTTAGAAAGCATCTGAGGAGGAGAAGGGCCTTCTATAACACGTTAAGGAGCAAAGGGAAAACATGCATCCTATGATAAGAGAATAATTTCACTAAAGTAAAGAACTCATGGAGAAAAAGTGGAATTATGGGTAAAGAGACACACGGAGATCTGCTCAGAAAGGACCCTGAACCCCATGGCCAGGCATCGGATATGTTTGTGCAGTGAGGGTGAGAAGCAGTGTATGTTCAGGTCTTATTTTATGCTGTCTATTATATTGTAAACCAGGGCAGACTGTTTCTTATTATTACATTTGTAAATATACCCAGAGGCTCTTAAAGCCACAGGAACAGCCAATTAAATTAAAATGCTTTGACCTCTGGATGAGAGGCTCTATATAAATCCAAGGTATTGATATTCTTATTATTGTGGATAAATGAAACGTGTGAGTGAGGCTAGCTCAGCAGCAGAATGGCTTCCCTGAGATTCATAAAAATAATAATGCCAGGCTTGGGTGTCTGCACGACACCCAGCACAGATCCAGGGGATTTTAAAAAGAGTGTCTCATAATATAAGCCATGTGGGCAGAATTCTAAAAAGGAGGTATTTCATGCCCCCATCAACATTGCCTGCTCACCCAAGATATAAAAATCTGCTTTAGGCATGGCCGAGTAAATCAAGGCACAGCACACAGATTATAAACTGAAGGCAAAATTCAATGATGCTGGACTTCCCTGGTGGCACAGTGGTTAAGAATCCACCTGCCAATGCAGGGGACACGGGTTCGAGCCCTGGTCCGTGAAGATCCCACATGCTGTGGAGCAACTAAGCCCGTGCGCCACAACTACTGAGCCTGCGCTCTAGAGCCCAAAAGTCACAACTACTGAGCCCATGTGCCACAACTACTAAAGCCCGTGCACCTAGAGCCTGTGTTGAGCATCACGAGAAGCACACACACCACAACAAAGAGTAGCCCCTGCTCACCACAACTAGAGAAAAGCCTGTGTGCAGCAACGAAGACCCAATGCAGCCAAAAATTAATTAATTAATTTTTTAAAAAGTCAATGATGCATCATGGAAAAAGGAACTGTTTTATTTATACAGGATTTGAATTTTATATCAGCGTCTTCAATTACTTTGGTTCAAATAAATCTTACATAAATATAAGCTTAGATTAAGATATACACACATTGTATTCTATTTGAAGGGAAATATTATAAGTAGATTACAATAGGCTGTATCTCTCACTGGTTGATTTTGTTTTCCGTATTCTCGGTAACATGGTTCAGCCTATGCTGTCTGATCCAGGAATTGTGGCCAAATCTTCAAGTTCATTTGAGTTTCTGACTGTTTTAGGAGGTTGGCCAAAAATAGTGTTTTCAACAATAAAGGACAACTTTGTTGAAAGGGGAGTGTCCTTTGTTTCTGTGGAATACAGCCTGACGGCTTGTAGCTAAAGCAGCAACTCTCCCCAGCTTCTCTCCCAGATTCCATCAATCAACAAACACCAAATGCATAGGATGTTCCAGGCACCATGTGTAGCCAAATACCTTTGGCTGGGTGTCCCAACCAACACCGCCAACTGAACCCACTTCTCCTACCCCTTTCTATCCTCATTGGCTTCTTCCTCTGTGTTTCCTGTTTCAATAAATGGCTCAAAAATCTCTTGACTGAAAAGACAACCTCCAGAATGGGAAAAAAATATTTGCAAATCCCATATATCTGATAAAAATTTAGTATCCAGAAAATATAAAAAACTTTTACAACTCAGCAACAAAAAGACAATCCAGTGTTTTTAACAAGCAAAGTTTCTGAATACACATTTCTCCAGAGGAGATGTACAAATGGCCAACACACATGTGAAAAGATGCTCAACACCATTAGTCATTAAGGAAATGCAAATCGAAGCCACCATGAGATACCACTTCACACCCACTAGGACGGCCATGATTTAAAATTTTTTGAAAAAAGAAAATAAGTGTTGGCAAGTCTGTGGAGAAATGGAACCCTAGTACATTACCTATGAGAATATAAAATACTGCAGCTGCTTGGAAAACAGTTTTGTGGTTCTTCCAAAATGTAAACATAAAATTCAACATGACCCAGCAATTCTACTCATAGGTACCTATGCCAAAGAATTGAAAGCAAGTGTTCAAATAAAAACTTGTACACAAATATTCATAGCAGTACTATTCACAATATCCAAAAAGTGGAAACAACCTTAATGTTCATCAGTGGACAGATGGATAAACCAAAGGTGGTATATCCACATACAATGGAATATTATTCATCCATAATAAGAAATGAAGTACTGATAGATTCTACAACCTGGATGAATCTCAAAAACATTATGCTAAGTGAAAGAAGCCAGACAAAAGGTCATATATGTCTGATTTCTTTTATATGAAGTATCCAGAAGAGGTAAATCCAAAGAGAGAGAAGACAGATTAGTGGATGTTGGGAGCCAGGAGGAAGGGAACGTGAGGCGTGACTGCTACAGGTATACGATTTCCTTTTGAGGTGATGAAAGTTCTGGACCTAGAGAGTGTTGCATACCATGTGCATGTCTTAAATGGCACCAAACTGTACACGTTTAAATGGTTAATTTAATATTACAAATTTTACCCCAAAAATATATCTACCTATACACGTGTATGTATATGGCGTTTGTGGCCTTTGCTGATGTGAAGCCGTTCTGTGAGGTTTGCTTATCAACTAATGACTTAGTGATCAAACTTTGCACTATGGATTAAAGAAAATTTTATTATGCATTACATCAAATCTACCATTGTATGAGTAGAAATTAAGACTTTATGTAGTTTATATATGCTGTAGTATTTCTTCTAATAAATCTCTCCTGTAAACAAACAAAAAAGGCAGGAATCTGATCCTTTTACTCCTGCCTTAAAAATCTCCAAGGACTGCCATTGCCCAAAGCATGGTTTTCACATTGTTTACTAGAGAGCCAGCTCCGAGCTATCTTTCCAGCTTCCTTTATCGATCACTCCCCATTATACCCTACTCTCTAGACATGTCCCCAATATTCCAGGTATTCTTTTTTTGGCTGCATTGGGTCTTCGCTGCTGCGTGAGGGCTTTCTCTAGTTGCAGCCATTAGGGGCTACTATTGTTACGGAGCACGGGCTCTAGGTGCGCGGGCTTCAGCAGTTGTGGCTCGCGGGCTTAGTTGCTCCGTGGCATGTGGGATCTTCCCAGACCAGGGATCAAACCCGTGTGCCCTGCACTGGCAGGTGGATTCTTAACCACTGCATCACCAGGGAAGTCCCACACCAGGTATTCTTATATTTCCCTTTTTCCTACCTACTTTTGCTCAACCTAAAATGTCTCTGAGCCTAGATACCACACCTGTTAAAATGTGGTTACCTAGCTTCAGGTTTGTTGAGATACTCAAAGATAATATATGTTTGTAGGACACTCAGCATATGGTTGTTTTTAAGAAAAAATGGTTTTCAATTCACCTGGTTAAAATTCTGCTTACCTTTTAAGGCCAAAGTTTGTTGTCGAAATTCAGCCTCGGTACGCTGGTGCTGGTTTAAATCTCCGAGACAGAGTTTTGGGTGAAGTAAAAGAAATAGCTGGGGCTTCCCTGGTGGCGCAGTGGTTGGGAGTCCGCCTGCCGGTGCAGGGGACGCGGGTTCGTGCCCCGGTCCGGGAGGATCCCAGATGCCGCGGAGCGGCTGGGCCCGTGAGCCATGGCCGCTGGGCCTGCCGTCCGGGGCCTGTGCTCCGCGGCAGGAGAGGCCACAGCACTGACAGGCCTGCATACCGCAAAAAAAAGAAATAGCTGTATTGCTTTGCCAGGCAAGTGGGGGGGGCGGGGGCGGTCACAGAGGGCTAAGGCCCTCAAGACTGCACCTCCCACCCTGGAGAGGGTAGTGAAAAGTCTTACAGTGTTCAAGGAGCAGGGCGTGATCAGCTCAGGGGCATTCTTCTGATTGGTCAGTGGTGAGGTAATTGGAAGTCAACATCATCAACCTTCTGGTTCCAACCAGTCTGGAGGTCTGTGCGCGCGTGGGCAGCATACAGTTAATTTCTCCCACCTGGTGAGGGTTTCAGTATCTGCAAAACAGCTCAAAGGACATGGCTCAGAATATTATCTATAGTCCTTGAGGAAGAACTAAAGGTCCGTGACTTTGTTTAATGGCTAAAGTAGTATTATTTTGTCTTGCTTGACTGTTTTCCTTTCTTTCTATATTTTCTCATTTCTCTGATTAAATTTATTCTTTGACTAAAGTTTTTCTACAGACAAAAGGCAGGCAGAGACGTGGGTGGGTGTCTATTCTGGGAGGACCTCGTAGGTCCTTCTCGGTTACAAGGTCAGTAGCTCACCTGAGCACTTATGCATGGCACACGTGCACAACACAGATCCCTTAATTCTTGGTTAGTAGCAATTATGACAAGAGAATATGATAGTTATGCAGAATGTATTTGTTTCCTTTAGTCTTGTTTGCAAAAGAGAGTGCAAAAACACTGTTAAACTCATTTTTACACACTCAGTTTTTCCACAGAGCAGTGGCTCAGTATTTGTTGAAACATCCTCTCTACCATAATGTATAAGGAGGCTGAGACTGAATCTTCCAAAGATACTTGATTTTTAAGGGAAATTACACCAGAGAGGCTGGTAAAAGTCACCACAGTCATCAAACTAATAACAAGTGATTTAAACACAGTATTTCCTTTAGCAATTTTAAAAAGACTTCACCATTTAGTTGAATTAATTCAAACTGAAGTTACCTTTTGGGAACAATAACAAAAATAGAAACATTTTTGATAGATTTATAGATTATAATCTCATCTTAATATATAAAATCAGAAGGAACATTAAAGCAATCAACAATATGATTTCATATCTGAAATTTTTCATACTGTCTGGAGTTAAAAACCTCTAATGTGTTGTTTATATTTTTCACATATATAAGGAAAACTGTAGATAATACAAAACTCCATGTGCTTGTTCTGTAAAACTGCTTAGAGATGTTGATTGTGGAATGAAACAAATATCCAAAATAACAAAGCATTTGAATTTTTATTTAGTTATTTGATGCTTATTTTTGTCCTTAATTGGCTCATCAGTGATTTAGAAAACAAAACAAAACAAACTTGTACCAATCAGTTATACAGTGGCATTGTCCATTCCAGGATTTCAAGTACAGGTTTCCCCCACTATCCAAAATTAGAGCGTTCCTACGAAACCTTTGGTATGCTAAAATGCCTCAAGGGAAGAAGCAATTACCTTCAGACTGATCTTGGTAAGGGATGCACAAAATAAATCTAGATAAAGCACAGATGCACACAGACAGAGTTCAAAGCTAAGGCAGCTTCATGCTGAGATGTTGAGTGTAATTCCTGGGGAAGGAACTTGGCAGGACCATTCTCCCTGCGCTGGGTATGTGCTGCCTCTGTAACGGGCTTGCTGCAGAAGGAACGCAGAACGCTATTTTTGCTTTTCACTTCTTCTTTGTCAAAGTGAAAATCATCTTCGAATTTCTCAGATGCCGAAAACAGGTACCAATGTAGGTCTTTAATAAAAGCAAAGGGGTATAAAGCAAACTTTCGAAGAACAGGGGACACCTGTATTAATGTCTCAAGAAATTCAATCATCCTGAAATCACACTTCCCTTTGCAATGGCTTCTGGCTGCTACAACAGCATGACCATCTTCAGCTCTTCTAAGAGGATCTTCAACCATCCACAGAGATCATTTTATTTGTTATGACAATGCCCTTTAATACCCAGAGATTGGAAGGCATTACATGGGAACCTGATTCACAGACGGGATTATTATTCTGTATGGATTAAACATCTATTGAACAGAGATGATCGAGCTGAATTGGTTCAGCTGATAAGTGAGAAACAGCAACCTACATGGTATAATTTGATTAGCTCTCCCAAACTAACTTGCCTCTATTAGTCCTGTTTCATAAAAAACCCTTGCGAATAAAACCATTGTGTGTATGGAGAGAAGGGTAACACATTAAGACTTATTTATGTTTTATGCATATATTTTCCCAACAGATATATGAGTACATATGCACCAAGAGATGTGTAAAAGATATTCACAACAGCATTATTCATAATATCCCCAAAGTGAGCATTACAGAAAAACACCCAACAACGGTGGAATGCATAAACAATGCCACAGCCATATGAGAGAACACTCTAGAGCAACAAAAAAGAAGCCAGCTTCAGCTACACACAACAATGTGAATGGATCTCAAAAACACGATGTGGAATAAGAAAAGACAGACACACAAGAATGCACACGGTTTAATATCATCTATATAAAGTTCAAAAACAGGCAAAACATACTATACTGTTATAAGTCAAAATAGTGATTACCTTCTTGGTAAGAGGGGAGGGGAGGGGTACTGGTAATGTTCTCTTTCTGGATTAGGTGTAGTTACGTAGATAGTAACTTTGTTTTACATTCTATCTATATTTTATTTTTGTGAGCTATTCTACTAACCTTTCTGAAGGTGACAACAATGTACTGTCAAATATATTGTTCTCTTTTCTGAATGTGAGTAGATATATTTAATTTATATATATTCTGAATAGATTATGCTTACATGTGGATTATATACCCTTATAGGAATACAAGAAGCTGATAATGTGATAATCTTGGTTGCCTCTTGATGAAGGAACTGGGTGGCTAAAGGGTAAGGGTGTATTTTTAAATTTTTGAACCATATAAATGTATTATCTGTTCAAAAAATAGTAATTAAAAAAAATCCTTACAAGGAACTTTACCTGACATAACATACATTGTTCGAACAGACAAACAATTTGATATTCTGGCTTTTACTTACTTTTTACTTCTGTCACTAATGTCCTGCTTGCACAGTACTCACGTTGTTCTGCTATGCTGCTGACAGCTTGTTGACTATTAGCCTCTATTCGAGAAATTCCAGGGTATTTTGTTTCCAATCATCTTCTTTCTTCAGCATTTTCTATCCATGTTCTATTTCAGACTCCAAAAATCTCTCCTAATATTTCACTGGCAATTCTGATACATTTATTTCAGAGTTCCTACACACAGTTCCTTCACTTTTACACACTCTAAAACTTAAAAATTTTTAATTAAATGATTGCTCAAAATCTCATCAAATCCTTTGGTGATGTAATAAGTGCTCAGAAGCACCACTTTTATAAACATTTGTATGCACTAAGTCAAGGCAAAATAGGTGACATTTGTTTAACTTTACAGGCTTGTGAAATTTCCACACTTAATTTCAAAAATATTAAGTAAATAAATGCTCAGATATGCACACAATCCTTTAAAAACCATCATTACCACCTGCTACCTATTCAGTGCCAACATGTGGAAATTAACAAATATGGTTTTCACCTGAGCACTGAATGCTGGGTTCTTTGGCTACAGTGTTCATGTAGAAAATGTGCTCTTCTTTGAGGAAATGTAAATAGAATTGTTATATATGAGGGATGAGTATGAGTGCAAAGAAGGGCAAAACGCAGAGAATTATGGGAATGAATAAGAGGATGACGTAAACACCTTAAATAGTCAAAACTGTTTAATCCTAAACCTACTGAGTGACTTGATGAAATATCAGAAGTTCTAAAATCATTTTTTTAGCCATGATCTCATTTAACAGATGGGAAAAATGGAAATAGACACAGAGTCATCTGGAATATGTCTGTTCAAGGTTTTCATTCTTTTAATCCAGGGGTGATTATTTAAAACGTTAAGAATGATATGACATAGGTACTGACCCATTAGAATGGACGACTCAGCCTTGGTCCTGGAGGTCATCTGTGGTGCCAGGAATTAAGTCTTCAGGTCCTGTAGCGATGGCTGTGAGAGGTATGAGAAAGAGAGCACATGGGGTGGGAGTGGGGAGCTCAGGCAACAGCTATTTACCCTCAGTAAATAACATTTCAGTATCCACAGCCATGTAATTATGCTGTTGCCTATCAACCCTACTCTAATCCTAAGATTATCTCTAGTCCCTCTTTGATCTTTCTAGGTAGAAATAATTATTCCGGATTCCACCACAAAGAATGATGGAACAGAAACAGTAAATGAATGACTTTGAACTTCCACATCCATTCAAACTGACTTTTAGGATAGAAGAACAAAATGCAATCTATGAACCTCAGTGGGATCCTAGATTTTCAAAAAGCAATAGCAATAAATGTAAAAGACATTTTTGAGACAGTTCTAGGATTTTAAATATGGACTGTATATTATTCTCTTTTCTTAGGTGTCATGATAGTACTGGGATTATATAGGAAAATATCCTTATTTTTAGGAAATGTGTGTTGTAATATTTATGGGTGAAAAATCATGATTTCTGCAGCTTACTTTCAAATGGTTTAGAAAATAAGATATATATAAACAGATAAAGCAAATGTGGCCAAATATAGGCAACTCATAAGTCTAGGTATACAGGTTCTCTTTCTTTTCTCCCAACTTCTCTGTAGGTTTGAACATTTTAAAAATAATACATTGAGAGGAAAAATATGAAAGGTGTATGTGTAAAAAGCATATTTATTGGGTATTTAATACATACACAGCAATGAGCCAGACATGGAGAAAAACAAAACAAATATGAAAATAGCCCCTCCTTGTAGAAACACAACAGCAAGTTGGGAAATAATGCAGGTGCAGTGCATGATTGCAATTTGATGTCACTACATGATTTTAGAAATGGAGTGTTCAAACAATAACACCGTCAGTCAATGGTACAAAGAGGAAGAGAATGTTTAATGGTGTTACCCAGAAAGGGCCATGGTGTGGCTCAAAGCAGGTTCTTTTGTTTTGTTTTGTTGTTTTTCGGTACGCAGGCCTCTCACTGCTGTGGCCTCTCCCGCTACGGAGCACAGGCTCCCGACGCACAGGCTGAGCGGCCATGGCCCACGGGCCCATCCGCTCCGCGGCATGTGGGATCTTCCCGGACCAGGGCACGAACCCATGTCCCCTGCATCAGCAGGCGGACACTCAACCACTGTGCCACCAGGGAAGCCCAAAGCAGGTTCTTTTAACAGAGCTGTCAAGCAGAAATGATACTTCTCAACAAAGGGGGATGAAACAGCTCTGCGATCACCACCATCCAGGGAAAATGAATTGTACCAAAGCAAAAACAGAGGCCAAGAGACCAAGGGTGCAGTGCACTCTGAGCAGGATGAGAGATGCAGCAGCAGTCTGCACCCCTTCTTGTTAACAAGTCGAGCAGGCAACTAGCAAGTAATTTGCAGAATACATGGCCGGCAAATCTTCCCTAGAAAATAGGTGAAAAAAGATTCAGTCCTTAGCGGTGATGCTTTGACAGGCAAATGAATCTGCATTTGCAGCAAGAACAACATGGAATGCATAAAAGACGGCGCAAACTAGGCCTGAACCATCTTCTTTCAACGTACTGGTTAAGGTTTTTTACCAGGGTGTTAGAAGATATGCTTTAGTATATGTTTAATAAAAGTGCCTAGAGAAAAATAAGCTATCTTCCTTACAGAGAGTGCATTCAGTCTTTCTCAATAAATCTTTGCTGCCATTTCCATAAAATTCTAAAATAAGAAATTTTTTCAAGGTATTATTACGTTTAGGTACATGGACCCAAAGAACTGCCTATCACGAGGTCTTTATTCCCCTAACCTGGTCAGGCAAACAAAAGCTAAGCGACCCCCTTTGCAGAATCCGATTCCAACAGTCTTATTTCTGTCCAGGATGCTATGTTACATTAACATGAGGAACACCAAGGGTTTTAAAAGATTGGAAGCTGAGAAAGGGACTGGGAGAAACAAAATTGAGAGTCAGAGAGAGGAAAAAATCTTTAGTAGGAAACCCAGAAAGATAAATAAGGTGGAGTTGCATAGAAAGTAAGGATTTGCTGATTGTAAGGGTGAGTCACACAGGAATGAGCGACTGGGGGAAGTATACACACACACACACACACACACACACACACACACACACACACACACACACACACACACACGGCTTTCACAAATATCCGTAGGCCATGAAAATTCTATTCTCCCCACAAAATCAGAATTGTTCTTTCTGCAATAGGACGCGCGCCCTGGATGACCTCTCCTTCACAGCCATCAACCCCTCCTTCTACATCCTTCCGTATCACTCAAATGAGAAAGCCCAAGCATCAGACCGCAGCAAATCCTAGAAGGCCTTTGGCACATCCCATTGGTTTTGCATCACATTTATTGCTGGATCTCACTAGCATCTCCTGATCTGGTTTATTGCTGATTTTAATCTTGTTTGTTTTGTGCTTCGGAGCCTACCGCAAAATACCTAATATATTCTTTGTAGCTAGAGACTGTATAAATAAAATGTATCATAGTCCCCTTATAAGCACGCTCTATCATCCACATTACCCAGCACCTAGATAGTTTACATTTTTAATTATTTTCCCCAAAAAACTCTAAATTAATACAATGAATTTAGAAGTTCCTCCACCTCTCATCGGAGCAAGTAATTGAATACTCCATTATGATAATAGACCATTTTTCCTCCTAAGTGCTCATTCCCAGAGGGCTTTGTTCTGTGCAGGAAGTCCACAGGTGGTAGTTCTGAAAGGGCAACGTGTGCTGAGTACTCAGATAATAATGCTTTGTTATCTTGCCTTGGATCTTAAACTACTTTTACTCTAACAAACCCTCCCAGGGTTCTGCAGCCAATCGTATCAAGGGAGCACCATTCTTTGGGTAAAAAAGCAATTCCCAGTCTCTGGTGATGAGGATGTATCTTTACTTCCTGATACAGGGAAGGCATCTTTCTTATAGGAAATTTCATGGCCTGTTTTTAGGTGGAAAGGGTCAGAGAGCCCCTCCTGCACTTGCTGTTTCTCAAGTGCCTTCAGCTCAGAATAATCGATGCGCAAAAGCAGCATATTTGAGGGTGGTACATCCTGAACTCCTTCGGAGCCTGGACAGGCAGCCAACACCACGGTGAGGTTGGAGGGCTGATAAAGGGCCTCGCTGAACAGATTCATCTCCCCCTACAAGCCACAGGGGTGACAAATCACTCCTCTGTCCTACATGTCACATCAGAAACCCCCTCTGAAAACAGAAATAAAAATCATGACCAACGGGAGGAGGAAGATGAGCATCTGAACAGCTCTCCCTTCAAAACCCTGTGATTCCTGATCGCCTAACAACAGATTCCTCCCCTGGCTTTCAAAACCCTCTACTGGGGCTTCCCTGGTGGCGCAGTGGTTGAGAGTCCGCCTGCCGATGCAGGGGACACGGGTTCGTGCCCCGGTGGCGCAGTGGTTGAGAGTCCGCCTGCCGATGCAGGGGACACGGGTTCGTGCCCCGGTCTGGGAGGATCCCACACATGCCGCGGAGCGGCTGGGCGCGTGAGCCATGGCCGCTGAGCCTGCGCGTCCGGAGCCTGCGCGTCCGGAGCCTGCGCTCCGCGGCGGGAGAGGCCACAACAGTGAGAGAGGCCCACGTACCGCAAAAAAAAAAAAAAAAAGCCCCCTACTGTATGGCCCCAGACTGATTTTCCCACCTGGACTCTTAACTACTTTCCCCATTTATCTTAGCTCTGGGTTTTCAGTTCATCTACCGGCTGCTACTAAGATCAATTTCAGCCAGAAGTAATTCTTCTCAAAGCATCTTTCCTACGGGGTGCTACTTACCCGATCTGGGCATGGGAACCCTTGACAGAAAATGCCATTAAGGTCCCCTGAGTCCCTCGTCTATCCCTGACAATACCTAATGAGTGTTTGTAACAGAAGGATTCATTGTCCACACAACAGTGAGAAATTTGTATGCGGTAACTAGCAGTTGATCTTCATAAACTCAGCTATAATTGATAGACAATGTCATTCTCTTGTATTTCTAATCCCTTCACACTAAAGGGCAATGTGTGCTGTGCACTCAGCTCTAAGGGAACAATCTGTTCCCTTGCGGATGGGGTCTGAGGGCTTGCCAGGGATACTAGAAGCCCCAAGATAAACATGGAGCTTCTTTCTGAATCTTGTCCTTTGCACCATGCAGGCCTTGTTATTAAAGTACACAAGTGACTAGCAAATAATTGGTAGAACGTTTGCCGGCTAAGCACATCTTCCACAGCAAATCAGACAGATTCAGGACTTAAAGGTAATTCTTTCACAGGAACATGCACAGGGGCAGGAGGGAGCTTCTGCAATGCTTGTCATGTTCTATTTCTTGATCTGGGTGGTAGCTATATGGGGGTGTTCATTTTCTGAAAATTCATGCAGCTACGTACTTATGAGTTGTGTACTCTTCTCTATGTGAGTTATACTTCAATTAAAAAACTCACTAAAGGCAGAAGGGGAGAGGCAGCACGTGGAAGGGAGGGCCTCTGGAGTGTGGAGTTCTGGATTTTGGAGAGTAAAACAAATGTGCCTCAGGCAAAACAGTCTGTCAACAGAGACTCAAGGCTGGAGAGTCCAGGATCAATGTGCCAACCGATCTGGTTCCTGATAGACCTACATGGGAACCAGACGACTATTTAAAAAATTCATGCCATCTCCTGTGCCTATTAAAGTATGTGGGGCAGATGAGGATTTCCATATAAGTGCTCAGTTCACAGCTACCACCAAAGCTTCTAAATCTTCTGTCTACTTTCAATAAAAACTTGTAATAAATCACAACCAGAAGAAGCAAACGTGAATGTAAACTGAAGCCAGAAATGAATAAGAGTAAGTTCATTTTATTTTAGTGGCATTTCTTAGAGGTGATAAGCACAGTTTTCTAAATACCTGTTCGGGGTCTGAAATCCTACTGTATGTGTGTCCAAAATGAAATCAGTATACAAAGGGCAATCACGTAAAATGTATTCGTGTATTTCAGGTTAAAATTCATGATGTGCCATAATGTGAGGTGTCTCATGGGTTTATATGTCTCTTAGTTTATAACCCTGGTGATACATTATTGGAAGACATTTGGAAGTGATAAAGTAAAGGCAGATTTTGTCATTTCCTGATAGAAACAATAACCTGAAAGTCAGGCTGACTTTTATTGAGATTCTATGCTAGGTAACATTACAATAAGTATTTCTGTATCTAATTCTGTCATCTTAGGGGGAAAATCTAGAAAATATGTCAAATAATCTAACAGATAATTCATTTGATTGTTTTCATTTGTGTAGAAAACGCAAGAGTACGAAAAGTAACTTGTAAGTTTTTTTTTCCTCCAGATTGTTCTCCCATCTGGACTCTAGGTATTGTTATATCACACAATTCTGGTTAACTTTCCTTGCTGTTTTAATTTTCCTTTAATTAATTTTGATACCTGATTTGCATCAAAATCTTATTTGTACTATAACATTGCCAATTAACTGTGTATTGAAGAAGTGAAGAAAATTAAATAGGGTTAATAGATTTGAAAAAAAGCTCATTAAAGTATTAAAGAAAATTGAATATGTTAAGTATATGTACTATTTGAAATTTTAAAGGAATGCTGATTAACTAGGTAAATGGACTAAATATTAATCAGTTTAAAAGTTATTGTTCAAAATTTGCTAATTCTATGAAATAGAATAATACAATTTATAAGCTGAACTTAAAAACTTAAGGAAATTATTATTCAGCCATAAAACGAATGAACTATTGACACATGTTACAGTGTGGATGAACCTCAAAAACATTATGCTGAGTAAAAGAAGCCAGAAACAAAAAGTCACAGATTGTATGACTCCGTGTATATGAAATGTCCAGAATAGATACATTCATAGAGACAGAGAAAATTGGTGGTTTCCAGGGTCTGGGAGGAGGGGGAAATAGGGACAAACGGCTTAAACGGTAAGAAGTTTTACCCTGGAGTTACGGGAATCTTTTGGAACTAGATAGAAGTTGTGTTTGCACAACATTGTGAGTGTATTGTACTAAATGCCACTGAATTATTCACTTTATTTATTTTTAACATCTTTATTGGAGTATAATTGCTTTACAATGTTGTGTTAGTTTCTGCTGTATAACAAAGTGAATCAGCTATACGTATACATGTATCCCCATATCCTCTCCCTCTTGCACCTCCCACCCACCCTCCCTATCTCACCCCTCTAGGTGGTCACAAAGCACCGAGCTGATCTCCCTGTGCTATGTGGCTGCTTCCCACTAGCTATCTATTTTACAGTTGGTAGTTTATATATGTCCATGCAACTCTCTCACTTTGTCCCAGCTTACCCTTCCCCTTCCCCGGGTCCTCAAATCCATTCTCTATGTCTGCGTCTTTATTCCTGTCCTGCCGCTAGGTTCTTCAGAATTTTTTTTTTGTTTTTTGTACATTCCATATATGTGTGTTAGCATACGGTATTGATTTTTCTCTTCCTGACATACTTCACTCTGTATGACAGACTCTAGGTCCATCCACCTCACTACAAATAACTCAATTTCATTCCTTTTTATGGCTGAGTAATATTCCATTGTATATATGTGCCACATTTTATCCATTCATCTGTCGATGGACACTCAGGTTGCTTCCATGATCTGGTTGTTGTAAACAGTGCTGCAGTGAACATTTTGGTACATGACTCTTTTTGAATTATGGTTTTCTCAGGGTATATGCCCAGTAGAGGGATTGCTGGGTCGTATGGTAGTTCTATTTTTAGTTTTTTAAGGAACCTCCATACTGTTCCCCATAGTATCAATTTACATTCCCACCAACAGTGCAAGAATGTTCCTTTTTCTCCACACCCACTCCAGAATTTATTGTTTGTAGATTTTTTGATGATGCCCATTCTGACTGGTGTGAGGTGATACCTCATTTTAGTTTTGATTTGCATTTCTCTAATGATTAATGCTGTTGAGCATCATTTCATGTGTTTGCTGGCAATCTGTATATCTTCTTTGGAGAAATGTCTATTTAGGTCTTCTGCCCATTTTTGGATTGGGTTCTTTGTTTTTTTAATATTGAGCTGCATGAGCTGCTTGTAAATTTTGGAGATTAATCCTTTGTCAGTTGCTGCATTTGCAAATATTTTCCCCACTCTGAGGGTTGTTTTTTCATCTTGTTTCTGGTTTCCTTTGCTGTGCAAAAGATTTGAAGTTTCAGTAGGACCCATTTGTTTATTTTTGTTTTCATTTCCATTTCTCTAGGAGGTGGGTCAAAAAGGATTTTGCTATGATTTATGTCATAGAGTGTTCTGCCTATGTTTTCCTCTAAGCGTTTGATAGTGTCTGGCCTTACATTTAGGTCTTTAATCCATTTTGAGTTTATTTTTGTGTATGGTGTTAGGGAGTGTTCTAATTTGATTCTTTTATATGTAGCTGTCCAGTTTTCACAGCACCACTTATTGAAGAGGCTGTCTTTTCTCCATTGTATATTCTTTCCTCCTTTATCAAAAATAAGGTGACCATATGTGTGTGAGTTTATCTCTGGGCTTTCTATCCTGTTCCATTAACCTAAATTTCTGTTTTAGTGGCAGTACCATACTGTCTTGATTACTATAGCTTTGTACTATACTCTAAAGTCTGGGAGCCTGATTCCTCCAGCTCCGTTTTTCTTTCTCAAGATTGCTTTGGCTATTCGAGGTCTTTTGTGTTTCCATACAAATTGTGAAATTTTTTGCTCTAGTTCTGAGAAAAATGCCCTTGGTAGTTTGATAGGGATTGCATAGAATCTGTAGATTGCTTTAGTTAGTATAGAAATTTTCACAATGTTGATTCTTCCAATCCAAGAACATGGCGTATCTCTCCATCTGTTGGTATCATCTTTAATTTCTTTCATCAGTGTCTTATAGTTTTCTGCATACAGCTCTTTTGTCTCCTTAGGTAGGTTTATTCCTAGGTATTTTATTTTTTTGTTGCAATCGTAAATGGGAGTGTTTCCTTAATTTCTCTTTCAGATTTTCATCATTAGGGTAAAGAAATACAAGAGATTTCTGTGCATTAATTTTGTATCCTGCTACTTTACCAAATTCATTGATTAGCTCTAATAGTTTTGTGGTAGCATTTTTAGGATTCTCTATGTATAGTATCATGTCATCTACAAACAGTGACAGCTTTACTTCTTCTTTTCCAATTTAGATTCCTTTTCTTTCTTTTTCTTCTCTGATGGCTGTGGCTAAAACTTCCAAAACTATGTTGAATAAGAGTGGTGAGAGTAGACAACCTTGTCTTGTTCCTGATCTTAGAGGAAATGGTTTCAGTTTTTCACAATTGAGAATGATGTTGGCTGTGGGTTTGTCACATACGGCCTTTATTATGTTGAGGTAAGTTCCCTCTATGCCTGCTTTCTGGAGGGTTTTTATCATAAATCCATGCTGAATTTTGGCTAAAGGTTTTCTGCATCTCTTTAGATGATCATATGGTTTTTCTCCTTCAATTTGTTAATATGGTGTATCACATTGATTGATTTGTGTATATTGAAGAATCCTTGCATTCCTGGAATAAACTCCACTTGATCATGGTGTATAATCCTTTTAATGGGCTGTTGGATTCTGTTTGCTAGTGTTTTGTTGAGGAGTTTTGCATTGTGTTCATCAGTGATACTTGCCTATAGTTTTCTATCTTTGTGACATCTTTGTCTGGTTTTGGTATCAGGGTGATGGTGGCCTCATAGAATGAGTTTGGGAGTGTTCCTCCCTCTGCTATATTTTGGAAGAGTGTGAGAAGGATAGGTGTGAGCTCTTCTCTAAATGTTTGATAGAATTCGCCTGTGAAACCATCTGGCCCTGGGCTTTTGTTTGTTGGAAGATTTTAAATCACAGTTTCAATTTCAGTGCTTGTGAATGGTCTGTTTATATTTTCTATTTCTTCCTGGTTAAGTTGCAGAAGGTTGTGCTTTACTAAGAATTTGTCCATTTCTTCCAGGTTGTCCATTGTATTGGCATAAATTTGCTTGTAGTAATCTCTCATGATCCTTTGTATTTCTGTAGTGACAGTTGTTACTTCTTTTTTTTTTAAATTTTATTTTATTTACCTTTTTATACAGCAGGTCCTTATTACTTATCCATTTTATACATATTTGTGTATATATGTCAATACCAATGTCACAATTCATCACACCACCACCCCTTCCCGGCCACTTTGCCCCCTTGGTGTCCATACGTTTGTTCTCTATATCTGTGTCTCTATTTCTGCCTTGCAAACTGGTTCATCTGTACCATTTTTCTAGGTTCCACAAATATGTCTTAATATATGATATTTCTTCTTCTCTTTCTGACTTACTTCACTCTGTATGACAGTCTCTAGAACATTCACGTCTGTACAAATGACCCAATTTCATTCCTTTTTATGGCTGAGTAATATTCAATTGTATATATGTACCACAACTTCTTTATCCCTTCGTCTGTAGATGGGCATTTAGATTGCTTCTGTGGAGGAGAGGGGGAAGATGACGGAAGAGTAAGACGCGGAGATCACCTTCCTCCCCACAGATACATCAGAAATACATCTACATGTGGAGCAACTCCTACAGAACACCCGCAGAACGCTGGCAGAAGACCTCAGACCTCCCAAAAGGCAAGAAACTCCCCACTACCTGGGTCGGGCAAAAGAAAAAAGAATAAACAGAGACAAAAGACTAGGGATGGAACCCGCACCAGTGGGAGGGAGCTGTGAAGGAGAAAAGGTTTCCACACAATAGGAGCCCCCTTGCCGGTAGAGACTACGGGTGCCGGAGGGAGAAGCTTCGGAGCTGCGGAGGAGAGCGCAGCAACAGGGGTGCAGAGGGCAAAGCAGAGAGATTCCCGCACAGAGGATCGGTGCCGACCAGCACTCACCAGCCCGAGAGGCTTGTCTGCTCACCCGCCAGGGCGGGCGGGGCTGGGAGCTGAGGCTCGAGCTTCAGTCGGATCGCAGGGAGAGGACTGGGGTCGGCTGCATGAACACAGCCTGAACGGGGCTAGTGCTCCACGGCTAGCCGGGAGGGAGTCCGGGAGAAAGTCTGGACCTGCCGAAGAGGCAAGAGATTTTTTCTTCCATCTTTGTTTCCTGGTGCTCGAGGAGAGGGGATTAAGAGCAATGCTTAAAGGAGCTCCAGAGACGGCCGCAAGCCACGGCTAAAAGCGCGGACCCCAGAGACGGGCATGAGACACTAAGGCTGATGCTGCAGCCACCAAGGAGCCTGTGTGCAAGCACAGGTCACTATCCACACACACCCTCCCAGGAGCCTGTGCAGCCCGTCACTGCCAGGGTCCCGTGATCCAGGGACAACTTCCCCGGGAGGACGCACAGCACACCTCAGGCTGATGCAACGTCATGCCAGCCTCTGCCGTCGCAGGCTCGCCCTGCACTCCGTACCCCTCCCTCCCCCCGGCATGAGTGAGTCAGAGCCCCCGAATCAGCTGCTCCTTTAACGCCGTCCTGTCTGAGCGAAGAACAGACGCCTTCCGGCGACCTACACGCAGAGGCGGGGCCAAATCCAAAGCTGAGAAAGGGAAATCTCTCCCAGAAGACTCAGGAGCAGCGGATTAAAGCTCCACAATCAACTTGATGTACCCTGCATCTGTGGAATACATGAGTAGACAACGAATCATCCCAAATTGAGGAGGTGGACTTTGGGAGCACAATATATTATTTTTTCCCCTTTTCCCCTTTTTGTGAGTGTGTATGTGTATGCTTCTGTGTGAGATTTTGTCTGTATAGCTTTGCTTTCACCATTTGTCCTAGGGTTCTGTCTGTCCGTTTTTAGTTTGCTTCCTTTTTTTTTTTTTACTTAAAAAAATTTTGTTTTCTTAATAATTATTTTTTATTTTAATAACTTTATTTTAATAACTTTATTTTATTTTATCTTCTTTCTCTCTTCCGTTCTCTCTTTCTTTCTTTCTTTCTTCTTTTTCTCCCTTTTATTCTGAGCCGTGTGGATGAAAGGCTCTTGCTGCTGCAGCCAGGAGTCTGTGCTGTGCCTCTGAGGTAGGAGAGCCAACTTCACGACAATGGTCCACAAAAGACCTCCCAGCTCCACATAATATCAAACAGCGAAAATCTCCCAGAGATCTCCATCTCAACACCAGCACCCAGCTTCACTCAACGACCAGCAAGCTACAGTGCTGGACACCCTATGCCAAACACCTAGCAAGACAGGAACACAACCCCACCCATTAGCAGAGAGGCTGCCTAAAATCATAATAAGGCCACAGACACCCCAAAACCCACCACCAGACGTGGACATGCCCACCAGAAAGACAAGATCCAGCCTCATCCACCACAACACAGGCACTAGTCCCCTCCACCAGGAAGCCTACACAACTCACTGAACCAACTTTAGCCACTGGAGACAGACACTAAAAACAACGGGAACTATGAACCTGCAGCCTGCAAAAAGGAGACCCCAAACACAGTAAGATAAGCAAAATGAGAAGACAGAAAAACACACAGCAGATGAAGGAGCAAGATAAAAACCCACCAGACCTAACAAATGAAGAGGAAATAGGCAGTCTACCTGAAAAAGAATTCAGAATGACAGTAAAGATGATCCAAAATCTTGGAAATAGAATAGAGAAAATGCAAGAAACATTTAACAAGGACCTAGAAGAACTAAAGAGGAAACAAGCAATGATGAACAACACAATAAATGAAATTAAAAGTACTCTAGACGTGATCAATAGCAGAATAGCTGAGGCAGAAGAACGGATAAGTGACCTGGAAGATAAAATAGTGGAAATAACTACTGCAGAGCAGAATAAAGAAAAAAGAATGAAAAGAACTGAGGACAGTCTTAGAGACCTCTGGGACAACATTAAATGCACCAACATTCGAATTATAGGGGTCCCAGAAGAAGAAGAGAAAAAGAAAGGGACTGAGAAAATATATGAAGAGATTATAGTTGAAAACTTCCCTAACATGGGAAAGGAAATAATCAAGTCCAGGAAGCACAGAGAGTCCCATACGGGATAAATCCAAGGAGAAATACGCCAAGACACATATTAATCAAACTGTCAAAAATTAAATACAAAGAAAGCATATTAAAAGCAGAAAGGGAAAAACAACAAATAACACACAAGGGAATCCCCATAAGGTTAACAGCTGATCTCTCAGCAGAAACCCTACAAGCCAGAAGGGAGTGGCAGGACATACTGAAAGTGATGAAGGAGAAAAACCTGCAACCAAGACTACTCTACCCAGCAAGGATCTCATTCAGATTTGATGGAGAAATTAAAACCTTTACAGACAACAAAAGCTGAGAGAGTTCAGCACCACAAAACCAGCTTTAAAACAAATGCTAAAGGAACTTCTCTAGACAAGAGACACAAGAGAAGGAAAAGACCTATAATAATGAACCCAAAACAATTTAGAAAATGGGAATAGGAACATACATATCGATAATTACCTTAAATGTAAATGGACTAAATGCTCCCACCAAAAGACACAGATTGGCTGAATGGATACAAAAACATTGTGCTGTCTACAAGAGACCCACTTCAGACCTAGAGACACATACAGACTGAAAGTAAGGGGATGGAAAAAGATATTTCATGCAAATGGAAACCAAAAGAAAGCTGGAGTAGTAATTCTCATATCAGACAAAATAGACTTTAAAATAAGGACTATTAAAAGAGACAAAGAAGGACACTACATAATGATCAAGGGATCAATCCAAGAAGAAGATATAACAATTGTAAATATTTATGCACCCAACATAGAAGCACCTCAATATATAAGGCAAATACTAACAGCCATAAAAGGGGAAATCGACAGTAACACATTCATAGTAGGGGACTTTAACACCCCACTTTCAACCATGGACAGATTATCCAAAATGAAAATAAATAAGGAAACACAAGCTTTAAATGATACATTAAACAATATGGACTTAACTGATATTTATAGGACACTCCATCCAAAAACAACAGAATACACATTTTTCTCAAGTGCTCATGGAACATTCTCCAGGATAGATCATATCTTGTGTCACAAATCAAGCCTTGGTAAATTTAAGAAAATTGAAATTGTATCAAGTATCTTTTCTGACCACAACGCCATGAGACTAGATATCAATTACAGGAAAAGATCTGTAAAATATACAAACACATGGAGGCTAAACAATACATTACTTAATAACGAAGTGATCACTGAAGAAATCAAAGAGGAAATAAAAAAATACCTAGAAACAAATGACAATGGAGAAACAACAACCCAAAGCCTATGGGATGCAGCAAAAGCAGTTCTAAGGGGGAAGTTTATAGCAATACAAGCCCACCTTAAGAAGCAGGAAACATCTCGAATAAACAACCTAACCTTGCACCTCAAGCAGTTAAAGAAAGAAGAACAAAAAGACCCCAAAGTTAGCAGAAGGAAAGAAATCATAAAAATCAGATCAGGAATAAATGAAAAAGAAATGAAGGAAACAATAGCAAAGATCAATACAACTAAAAGCTGGTTCTTTGAGAAGATAAACATAATAGACAAACCACTAGCCAGACTCATCAAGAAAAAAAGGGAGAAGACTCAAATCAATAGAATTAGAAATGAAAAAGGAGAAGCAACAACTGGCACTGCAGAAATACAAAAGATCATGAGAGATTACTACAAGCAACTCTATGCCAATAAAATGGACAATCTGGAAGAAATGGACAAATTCTTAGAAATGCACAACCTGCCAAGACTGAATCAGGAAGAAATAGAAAATATGAACAGACCAATCACAAGCACTGAAATTGAAACTGTGATTAAAAATCTTCCAACAAACAAAATCCCAGGACCAGATGGCTTCACAGGCGAATTCTATCAAACATTTAGAAAAGAGCTAACACCTATCCTTCTCAAATTCTTCCAAAATATAGCAGAGGGCGGAACACTCCCAAATTCCTTCTACGAGGCCACCATCCCCTTGATACCAAAACCAGACAAGGATGTCACAAAGAAAGAAAACTACAGGCCAATATCACTGATGAACATAGATGCAAAAATCCTCAACAAAATACTAGCAAACAGAATCCAACAGCACATTAAAAGGATCATACACCATGACCAAGTGGGGTTTATTCCAGGAATGCAAGGATTCTTCAATATATGCAAATCTATCAATGTGATGCACCATATTAACAAACTGAAGGAGAAAAACCATATGATCATCTCAATAGATGCAGAGAAAGCTTTTGACAAAATTCAACACCCATTTATGATAAAAACCCTGCAGAAAGTAGGCATAGAGGGAACTTTCCTCAACATAATAAAGGCCATATATGACAAGCCCACAGCAAACATCATCCTCAATGGTGAAAAACTGAAAGCATTTCCACTAAGATCAGGAACAAGACAAGGTTGCCCACTCTCACCACTCTTATTCAACATAGTTTTGGAAGTTTTAGCCACAGCAATCAGAGAAGAAAAGGAAATAAAAGGAATCCAAATCGGAAAAGAAGAAGTAAAGCTGTCACTGTTTGCAGATGACATGATACTATACATAGAGAATCCTAAAGATGCTACCAGAAAACTACTAGAGCTAATCAATGAATTTGGTAAAGTAGCAGGATACAAAATTAATGCACAGAAATCTCTTGCATTCCTATACACTAATGATGAAAAATCTGAAAGTGAAATCAAGAAAACACTCCCATTTACCATTGCAACAAAAAGAATAAAATATCTAGGAATAAACCTACGTAAGGAGACAAAAGACCTGTATGCAGAAAATTATAAGACACTGATGAAAGAAATTAAAGCTGATACAAATAGATGGAGAGATATACCATGTTCTTGGATTGGAAGAATCAACATTGTGAAAATGACTCTACTACCCAAAGCGATTTGTAGATTCAATGCAATCCCTATCAAACTACCACTGGCATTTTTCACAGAACTAGAACGAAAAATTTCGCAATTTGTATGGAAACACAAAAGACCCCGAATAGCCAAAGCAATCTTGAGAACAAAAAAAGGAGCTGGAGGAATCAGGCTCCCTGACTTCAGACTATACTACAAAGCTACAGTAATCAAGACAGTATGGTACTGGCCCCAAAACAGAAATATAGATCAATGGAACAGGATAGAAAGCCCAGAGATAAACCCACGCACATATGGACACCTTATCTTTGATAAAGGTGGCAGGAATGTACAGTGGAGAAAGG
The DNA here is from genome assembly GCF_964374135.1 of Grampus griseus. NCBI lineage: Eukaryota > Metazoa > Chordata > Mammalia > Artiodactyla > Delphinidae > Grampus > Grampus griseus. The sequence goes on from NC_139003.1 coordinate 19,566,103, forward strand.
ACAGCCTCTTCAATAAGTGGTGCTGTGAAAAGTGGACCGCTACATGTAAAAGTATGAGATTAGATCACTCCCTAACACCATACACAAAAATAAGCTCAAAATGGATTAAAGACCTAAATGTAAGGCCAGACACTATCAAACTCTTAGAGGAAAACATAGGCAGAACACTCTATGACATAAATCACAGCAAGATCCTTTCTGACCCACCTCCTAGAGAAATGGAAATGAAAACAAAAATAAACAAATGGGTCCTACTGAAACTTCAAAGCTTTTGCACAGCAAAGGAAACCATAAACAAGACGAAAAGACAACCCTCAGAATGGGAGAAAATATTTGCAAATGCAGCAACTGACAAAGGATTAATCTCCAAAATTTACAAGAAACTCATGCAGCTCAATAACAAAAAAACAAACAACCCAATCCAAAAATGGGCAGAAGACCTAAATAGACATTTCTCCAAAGAAGATATACAGACTGCCAACAAACACATGAAAGAATGCTCAACATCATTAATCATTAGAGAAATGCAAATCAAAGCTACAATGAGATATCATCTCACACCAGTCAGAATGGCCATCATCAAAAAATCTACAAACAATAAATGCTGGAGAGGGTGTGGAGAAAAGGGAACACTCTTGCACTGCTGGTGGGAATGTGAATTGGTTCAGCCACTATGGAGAACAGTATGGAGGTTCCTTAAAAAACTATAAATAGAACTACCATATGACCCAGCAATCCCACTACTGGGCATATACCCTGAGAAAACCATAATTCAAAAAGAGTCATGTACCAAAATGTTTATTGCAGCTGTATTTACAATAGCCCGTAGATGGAAACAACCTAAGTGCCCATCATCGGATGAATGGATAAAGAAGATGTGGCACATATATACAATGGAATATTACTCAGCCATAAAAAGAAACGAAATTGAGCTATTTGTAATGAGGTGGATAGACCTAGAGTCTGTCATACATAGTGAAGTAAGTCAGAAAGAAAAAGACAAATACCGTATGCTAACACATATATATGGAATTTAAGAAAAAAAAATGTCATGAAGAACCTAGGGGTAAGACAGGAATAAAGACGCAGACCTACTGGAGAACGGACTTGAGGATATGGGGAGGGGGAAGGGTGAGCTGTGATAGGGCGAGAGAGAGTCATGGACATATACACACTAACAAACGTAAGGTAGATAGCTAGTGGGAAGCAGCCGCATGGCACAGGGATATTGGCTCGGTGCTTTGTGACAGCCTGGAGGGGTGGGATAGGGAGGGTGGGAGGGAGGGAGACGCAAGAGGGAAGAGATATGGGAACATATGTATATGTATAACTGATTCACTTTGTTATAAAGCAGAAACAAACACACCATTGTAAAGCAATTATTCCCCAATAAAGATGTTAAAAAAAATAAAATATAATGCATATATGTGGAATCCAGAAAAATGGTACAGATGTTCTTATTTGCAGAGCAGAAATAGAGACACAGATGTAGAGAACAAATGTATGGATATCAATGCAGAAAGGGGTGGGATTGGAGGAACTGGGAGACTCGGATTGACACATATACATTATTGATACTATGTATAAAATAAACAACTGATGGGAGCATACTGTATAGCACAGGGAACTCTACCTAAGGCACTGTGGTAACCCAAATGGGAGGGAAGTCCAAAAGGGAGGGGATATCTGTATGTGTATGGCTGATTCATTTTGTTGTGCAGTGAAGGCTAACACAACATTGTAAAGCAACCATACTCCAGTAAAAATTAATTTAAAAAAGATATACCAAAGAGAATCATTTGACATTGATGATTAAACCTTCGTAGGGATATTCTACATGGTCCATAGGGAGGTGGACATGAAGTTCACTTTGTGATTTAACTGGAGATGTTTGCTGGTTTAACAAAGGAAACTATCTTGGTGGTAGTGGAAGGAATTGAGCATCTCTGGAATTTGGGAAGAGAGAGAACAAATTCCAAGATCTGTCTACTTGAAAAACTTTCCCCAGCATTGGTAGAGTAAGAATGGCATGTAAAGTGTGAGCTTTGAGAAACTATAGACAGAAACTAAGAATTATTTGCAACTAATATGCATGTCCTAATACAAGAAAATAACTGTTCCAACATAGGCCAGCAGGGGACAGTGACAATGTCCTCTGCTCCGACTACATTCAGTGGTAGAAAGTGGATCTGAAGTTTAATTAGGTTAAGATTGCCAGATTTAACAAATAAAAATACAGGACATCCAATTAAATCTGAATGGCAGATAAACAGCACATTTTTTAAGTGTAAGTATATTCCATGTATAGCTTGGAATATATTTAGACTAAAAAAATGATTCATTGTTTCATCTGAAAACCAAATTTAACTGGGTAGCCTGTATTCTACCTGAATTAAGGAGCGTGTGAGTGTGTGTGTGTGTGTGTGAAACAGTCTCAAAGAAGAAGTGTAGCTCATCCAGTTTCCACAGTCTTACATTGTAAAACAGGGTCTCTGTTCATTTTACCCTAAGATGGTTTGAAACGATAAAATAGTGGTCTGAAAGATTTGGAGTTTTCTTTCCTGATCTCCCTTACTGCCTCATGTCTTTTGTGCTTTATTGCCATATTTCGAATTAACCTCTTCTCTTTCTTATATTGGCAATCAACCTCATGGTTTATGTCTCCAATAAAACTGTCTTCTCCCTGTTTTCTTACCCTGCCCTGAGGTGTAATTTTGTTCGAGTCTTCTCAAAACAAGTAGAAAGTAAATGAGGACTGTCAACTTACCTCAACCTGGACCAAGTGGGGGTAGAGAAGTAGTGAAAATATGAAGCAAAAGAGAAGAAAAAATCATCTGTTTTACTTTCCTCTTTCTGCCACGTACCATAGTATACGGGACCTGCCGTGTCTGTGTACATTTACCTTAGAAACAAGCTTTGTGTAAATTAAGTAAGCCATTTGACCTCAGGTTTTTCAACTGTAAATAAAAATAATCTCAACTTACAACTGCAAGGAGGCTCCACTGAGAAAAGGATATGAAAGTACTTTAGAAAATGTTAAGGGCTATGATTATAGGGGTTTTTTTTATTATATATTTTTTCCTCTTGGAATACCACATCAAATATCTGCTTTGATTTCTACACAAGAAACATTGTTATTATATTCCCTTTACCTTCACCCTGATCCCAACAACTAGTTAAAGGTGTTATAAACAGTGATAAAGAAACTTAACTGAGTCAAGTGCCACCTCTGGCATAATACACTAGCACCTTCCAATTTCTTGAGTTAAGCCCCTCCATTGGGAGCAGGTGATGGTTGGAGGAGAAACAGTCTCTTTTTAAAGCTTCAGATGTATGAAAGGAAACGCTCTGGAGCTAAACACCAGGAAACATCTATCAAAACACAAAGGAAGTGACAAATTACTTCATAATATGCAGAAAAATATGCATTTGAATGATCATCTTTAAAGACTTTTTTTGGGAAAATAACACATTTGTAGATGTTATGCAGGAGGATGGGTGACTGCTTTATTCTATTAAATTTTCCCAGAAAAGGAAACTTTAGGGACTCTAAAGATGATTGGAAATCATACTTATAGCTTCTCTCCTTATCTTCCCCGCTTCTTTTGGACTTTTGCTCTCAATAAGCATCACCTGTGTTGGGTCTCTGATGTTATATCCATCACCTGTGTTGGGTCTCTACTGTGATTTTTGTTTTGTTTTGTTTTGTTTTGTTATGTTTTTAAAACATCCTCTTGGGTTTCCCTGGTGGCACAGTGGTTAAGAAACCGCCTGCCAATGCAGGGGACACAGGTTCGATCCCTAGTCTGGGAAGATCCCACATGCTGCGGAGCAAATAAGCCCGTGCGCCACAGCTACTAAGCCTGCACTCTAGAGACCATGAACCACAACTACTGAAGCCTACGCGCCACAACTACTGAAGCCCGTACGCCTAGAGCCCGTGCTCCACAAGCAGAGAAGCCACCGCAATGAGAAGTCCGCACACCTCAACAGAGAGTAGCCCCCGCTCGCTGCAACTAGAGAAAGCCCCGTGCAGCAGCAAAGACCCAACACAGCCAAAAATAAAATTAATTAATTAAAAACAAAACAAAACATCCTTCTTGAGGTCTCTTCTTTTCTGCCCCACAGAGATAGCTAAGTGTTTTCTAGCTGTTTGTGTTCTTATATCCCTTGGATACAATCCAGTTTTGTAAATCCAAGTTACAGCAATTCCCTACCTCTTACAAAAGGGGATATGCCTCTCAGGAACCCTTGTTGGTGTTCCTACAAAGCCATTTAACACTGTTCGTCAGTGTTAGTTGCCAGCAAAGGATTAGACCACAGGTCTCTAAAAGGGGGTGGAGAGAGGACATAGAATACTTATTATATGGATTGACACTGCCACCCTCACTCGGTCCATTCAGCCATTTGTCACCAGTCATATGCCAAGGGTCTTGGGAAGAGTGGAGATTCCACAGTCGAGATTGACAATGACCCCCATTCTTATTCACTCTGTTTCATAGAATTGTGAAATATTGCAATTTGCATGTATACAGTAATATAGTATTACAGATTATGTGGTTTAGTTTTAATCCACCAAATGAAGAAGTAGCTTTAAAATATTCCTGCAGAGAGACCATGAATTGAATTGAATTTTGACAATGCAAGCACAAAGGAAGAACAAGAAATTGACAGAGCTGACGCTTTTCCTTCTCCTGGCTTGAGCTCTATCTCAGCCACATTACAGGTGAAAACAGTGATAATCTAATAGAGCTGACACATTTGCCTAAAAATTTTGTTTCCCTGAAAAAGTTTTATAACATAAATAAATGAAATAAAATCTATTTTTAAGTACTGTGTATTTTTCCCTTGATAATTTAATAGCCATATTAGTAGAGCAGTATATATATATATAATGTAAAACTACTGATATTTTGCAATTGTAAACTCAAAGAATTGTTACTGACAGCTATATGCAACAACAAAAAAAATGTTAGCAACCACTGGGTGAAAGTCAGTATGTTGGAGTTGGCTCATATAGGCTCATGAGAGCTGACTGTTAAATTTGGAGGAGTTTTTTTCATGCTATCTGTTAAATACAACTATTATTAAAATTTTAATTATATAAATTTATAATGATATAAATTATGTTAAAAACAAAAGTAGGAAATATCAAACTTACCACTTCTTAATTATTTTAGTACTATTATTTTACCATTATCTATGCTCTTGAAGTTGTCTACATCTATTTTATCTGTATGGCAGTGTATTAGTTATCTATTGCTGAATAACAAATTACCCCAAAATTTAGCAGCGTAAAATAACAAACATTAGCTTACCAGGGTTCTAAATTAGGAAGCTGAGAGCAGCTTAGCTGGGTAGTTCAGGCTCAGGGTTTTTCATGAGGCTACAGCCAAGATAACCTTTGGGGCTGTAGCCATCTCAAGGCCTGACTGGGGCTGGAGGATTTGCTTCCAAGAATGTTAACTCACATGCCTACTGGCTGGAGGCCTCAGTTCCTGCTACATGAGCTTCTTAATCAGGCAACTTACAGTATGGCAGCTAGCCTCAAAGTGACTGATGAGATAGAGATAGAGACAGAGAGGGAGAGGGAGAAAGGGGGAGGGAGGAGAAGGGAAGGGGGGAGAGAGGGAGAGAGGGAGAGAGGGAGAGAGGGAGGGAGGGAGGGAGGGAGGGAGGGAGGGAGGGAGGGAGAAAAGCTGAAATGTCTTTTTTTTTTTTTTTTCCGGTACGCGGGCCTCTCACTGCTGTGGCCTCTCCCATTGCGGAGCACAGGCTCCAGACGCGCAGGCTCAGCAGCCATGGCTCACGGGCCCAGCCGCTCCGCGGCATGTGGGATCTTCCCAGACCGGGGCACGAACCCGTGTCCCCTGCATCGGCAGGCGGACTCTCAACCACTGCACCACCAGGGAAGCCCTGCAGTGTCTTTTATAGCCTAATCTTGGGAGTAATATACCATCACCTCTCCCATATTTTGCTGGTCACACAAACCATCTCTAAAACAATGCGGGAGGAGAATAAACATTAGAAGTGAATACCAGGGGGACTATCTTGGAGGCTGCCTAGCACAGGTGGAAATACAATATGTTACTCTGTATTTCTTCCCCACTCACATTCAGTGACATCACACTGATTGTTTGAAATTGGCCATGGTAGAAGTATTATACCACAGAGATCAGCAAATGGTACAAAATCAAATGGCTGTTGTTCTTTCTTTGCATGTTAGTTAGTTTGTTTTGCCTGGAGAACCACGTTAAACACTTCCCAGATTAGAGTACATCACCACACTGCACTGTCCATGCATGCTGTGTTTACAAGGTAATGGGGGTGGGTACCCATCGGTATGAGCATGTGGTAGGGAGAATTAGCTGTAAATTAGTTGGGATGAGATGGGGGTTAAAAAACCAAGGCAGACGTGGAAAAACCAAGATGGAGGAGGTAGGAGGTGGGATCAAGTGAGGGGCTGGTCCCTCAGCAGGTACTTACCAAGTATGACATGGTGAGGACCCAAGGCTCCTACTCCGTAGGGGGTTGACAGACTATCTGAATTTTGACCTTGAGCTCATTTCAGTGCCCTAAACTGAGACTGACGGGAGTGACTTAAGATTGGGCGAGCAAGAATTTGAACCAATGATTAAGGAAATAAGGAGAGAAGCATAGCAGAGGAACGAGAAACAACGGGAATGGTCTTCTGGATACTGAAAGGCTCTTGCACAGAAGAGTGTCAGGATAATGACAATAATGATCAGAAATGGCTCTACCCTATGAGCTAAGATCTGTTTCAATCTTGATTCGCTACTAGATAATGAATATAGGCTTGTTTCATCATCAATTTAATCATTCAAAATTCAACTTAATAAATGATTATTTAAGGTCTGCTGTGTGCCACAGACTGGCCTGGGCTCCTGGGAATGGAGGCTGGGGTGTGAGGTAAGAGAACTTTATTAAACAGTCTCTACATTACTGACTTCTGGGTCTAGTTTACAACATTTTAAAGAATCTCCAATTTTTTTTCTGATAACAAATAAGGATATTGGAACTTAAAAGTTGTGCGTTTTTTTTTCCTTTGGTAAAATATACACCACACAAAATTTACCACTTTACCCATTTTCACGTCACTATCCATTTTCAGAAATTTTTCAACATCTGAAACAGAAATCTGTACTTGTTAGACAATAACTTTAGTCTGACAGATATTCAAACTTTTCATATTTTGGATTGCTTTTATTTTTCTTTTCCTTAATTCTTTCAAAGTCTGGACATTAGGCTTTACATATGGAATCATCAAATCACTAGCCAGTGTTAACTGAGCCTGACATGGATTAAAATGTCTTAAACCCAAATAAAACAAGGCATTAACCTACATTGTATAACTGCTGATAAATTAGAACTGAAAATTTAAAGACCAATGAAAGAATGGGTTAATCAGTTTAACTGCAAAATCGGAGGACAACTGGATGCAACCAGCCCAGCAATAAAGGCCAGTTAGTTCAAATGTCCACTGAGCATAGAAATCAGCTGGGCTGAAATAAGAGTCAGAGCTGTAGCTTCCAGAACTTGGCCACCCAACTGTGTATGGAACCCGGATGTCCTACTCTGACTTGCAATCTTTCACCAGGTTGAGCTAAATATATATATATATATATATATATATATATATACAGAAATAAATATATACAGAAATATATATAAACAGAATATACATAAACAGAAATATACATATAAACAAATATATATATATATATATATATATATATATATATATATATATATATATATATATAAACAGAAATGTTCTAGAGAGCCCAGCAGTCTGCCTACACCACCCCCACTCATCCAATGTCTACACTTGATGGCTAGACCTATTTTATTTTCAATCTTAGGAATCATACCAAAGTATCAATACTATGGGAGGAGGGTTGGGAGGGCAGGTGGGCAGGAGAATGAGATATGATACAACCTCAGTTCCGTATTTGTCCTTAGTACTTCCTTAATTTTAAATTTTGTCAGAAGCAGTCCCTTAGACAACTATTCAAGTGCCGTTTAGTTTATTCTGGAGAAGCAGGAAACTCCCTAAGGGAGTGGGGAGGTGAGACAGGAACGGGAAGGCAGCCCATAAAGGACGCATTATCAAGCTAACTTCCACTTGGGTGACTGAAGTGTAATCCTGTAAGAAGCTCTGGTAAATGGTATAGAGCACACACCTGAATCGTCCAAGCCCAGGGCTGAAGGACCTGGGGTATTGTAGGGGAGAAAAAATATTTTTCCCTCTACCGTTCTGAGTTCTTAGCTGAGACCTCTGTAATAAAATACAGATGAGGAAGAGAAAAACAAACAAGTTCATTAACTTATTTAATGAACAAGTTAACCTCCTACGTACATGAGAGACACCCAGGGGAAAATGATTAACTCTCTGAGGTGGCTTAGAACTGGGCTTAAATACCATCTTAGGGGCTTCCCTGGTGGCGCAGTGGTTAAGAATCTGCCTGCCGATGCAGGGGACACGGATTCGAGCCCTGGTCCGGGAGGATCCCACATGCCGTGGAGCAACTAAGCCCGTGTGCACCACAACTGCTGAGCCTGCGCTCTAGAGCCCGTGAGCCACAACTACTAAAGCCTGCATGCCTGGAGCCCGTGCTCCCCAACAAGAGAGGCCACCTCCATGAGGAGCCCATGCACCGCAGTGAAGAGCGGCCCCCGCTTGTTGCAACTAGAGAAAGCCCACGCACAGCAGCGAGGACCCATCGCAGCCAAAAAATAAAATAAATAAAATAATAAAATAAAACACTATCTTAACAGGCAAAGGGGGACTTCCCTGGTGGTCCAGTGGTTAAGATTCTGTGTTTCCAGTGCAAGGGATGAAGGTTTGATCCCTGGCTGGGGAGCTAAGATCCCACATGATGGTGCAGCCAAAACAAACAAACAAACAAACAAAATAGGGCAAGGGGAGGGTAAATGATTTTTAGAAAGATGAATGGATCCTTAGAAGGCTATGTGGTGGGATAGTTTGTGACAAAATGTGTATGGATGTGGTGTTGACTTCTAGTTTCCTCTCCCGTGATGAGTCAATCTTCCCTGGTTGATGAAAATCCTAGGGATTTATGACAATTGAGTTCCTTTTGGAGGATCTGTTTTTAGGCAGAGAAGGGAAGTTCAGAGAAACTTCTCCCTGCATTTGCACTTTTCAAGTACCTACAGCTCAAAATAATCAATATACCAAAGCAGCATATTTTGCAGCGACCTGTCCTGAACTCACACAGTCATATTTTGGAGTGGATATTCTGCTCTTCTCCAGTATTTATGTACCAGCTCCCACAGTCCCTGTTTGAAGGCGGTTCTCAGGGGTCGATTCAAAAATAGCCTGAAATGTGAGTCTGCATTTGAATTCATATAAGTTGAAGAGGCAGATTGAAGGCTGTAAAACATGATGAGCAGTTAGAATTTCATCCAAGAATTTCTCTTGAATCACTGGAAAGTATTTTCAACATGGGAATGTTACGTAGCTTATGCTTTTAGTTAAGATTATTCCGGCTGCTGTGTGAATAATAAATCATAGGAGAAAAAGAGTTAAAACAGAGAAACCAATTAGCAGCTATTTTAAATTAGTAACTGGGCAGTAGATGGTGGGGGCCCGGGTTAGGGGGATGGCAGCAGATGAGAGAAGCGGTGTGATTCAAGATATTTCGAATCAAACAGTATTGTAAGGAAAGAGAAAAGTCAATGGTGGCTCAGCTTTTTGACTTGAACAACTAAGAGACTGACAGTGCTCATTCTGGAAAGGCAGGAGAGGCACAAGTTTGGGGGTAAAAATCAGAAATTTTGTTTCTAACATGTTATGCTTGAGATGTCAGTTAGACATACAAGCGAAGCTGCTAAGTAGGCAGCTGGAGCTAGATTTTAAAGAAATCTGGCTTGAGATATAAATTTAGGCCTAATAACATCAATTTAGGTGTCAAAAAACAAGATAACATTTAAAGCCAAGAGATCAAACTTGCAGTTTTAAAATAGTTGCAGAAGACATGCCTACCCCTGTGCCAGACAGCTTCTGTTTGCCCCTCCAGCCCCTCTCCTCTTTCTACCCTGCTTTCTGCCTCAAAGGGATAGGTCTCTATGGAGCCATCAGTGGGTTCCCTGGACCTCCAGCTCCCGGTTGAGTTCCACCCACGTGGGGGGACCCTTCCTCCACCCCCAGGAGATGAGAGGGAGGAAAGATGATGAGGTCCTTTGGTTGCCTCCTTATGGGGTCACCTCAACCAAAGGTCACTGCTACTCTTTCAAGATGGCTTCCTTTGTAATTGAGCAGGGTCCTCTGGGGCCTTCCGGGGTCAGGCCATTTCCCCATATCCTCTGGTTTAGCTCTCTGAAGTACCTAGATAACAGTAACTAATGCACATTTCCTGAGTTGTTTTACAGATGTGAAAACCCCCCACCAAATGGAAGATATTAACTACCTGATGACCATGAGCACATAGCCCCCAGACCTCCTGGAGCCTAAGGATTGATAATGTTAACCCCTGTGAACTCACCCTGTTACCTCACCATCAACCAATCAGAGAATTGTGCAGGAACTGGTCACATACCCTGCGACCCACTTCCCTCACCTGACCTTTAAAGATGCTTTGCTGAAACCCTTCAGGGAGTTTGGGGTTCATGAGGGTACAAACACCCCGTCTCCTTGCTTTGCCCCATAATAAACCTTTCTCTGCTCCAAACTCCAACATTTAGGTTTGTTTGGCCTCACTGTGCATGTGCCACATGAACTTGCCTTTGCTAGCAAGTTTAACTCTGTCTTCTGCATCCCGGCAACCTCTATTTTCCCTCTCAGTCTGGGAGCCAGGGTGGCAACAGCTTTGCTATAGCCTCTGGCATTCCTGTACCCCCTGGGTTCCCACATCTAGTTCATACCTTTGTAAACAGTCCATATATTGAACATTCCCCAAATTATACAGCTTAGTATGCCGAGTGTTTCCTCTCGGGACCTTGAATAATATACCTCTTTTCTCCTCTTCAAAATCACCCCCAAAACAAGAATGAGAGAAGTGAACAGAAGCATGAACTCCCTCTTGCCATGTATAACCCCATGTCACACCCTAGGAAGGTGGAAAATTGGATGAGGAATGAGAAATGATTTGGCAAAACTTAGGAAACTCAAGAATTGGGAGGACCAGGTTCTTCGGAAACAGGGGTAAGGCAAAGGGATAAACAAAAGAAGATCGTGGAGAAGGCTGTTTAGCAACACGTGTGTCCTCACCTCTACTTCAAATCCAGGATAGGTACTCTCACCCACTCCTGCAGGAGATAAGAGGTTTATTTTCTGCAGAAATTAAACCAGAGAGGGTCCCAACTGGTACCAAGAGGAATATTTCCAGGAAATAAAAATTGGAATGGATCCATTTCCTGACAAGTTTGACTATGAAGAAAATTTTTGGCAGCGACATTTTCCATTTCTCTGTGATTTTGTACAGGAAAGCTTAACTCTACCTTCAAAGAATATTAAGCAGAAGAAAAATGAGTATATTTTTAACTCCAGGTAAAACAAAAATTTGCACAAGAAAATAAACGTAATTTTGGCACATCCATTGGCTCACCAGTGAACAATATTTATATACTCATTATACTGAAAACAGATTTTACATGTAACTATGTTGGGAAGAAAAGGAGGTTTCTAATAACTTTAAATGAACATACCTTATGACCCAGAAATTGGGCTTAAAATAACTTGTACTGTTTATTTGCACATATTCAAGGATATTTTTTATCATGTTGTTTGAAACAGCAAATGGTTGATGACACCCTAAAGGACAACAGAGTTAAATCAATAGTATTCCAAACAATTCAACCATCAGAAAGAAAGAGGCAGCGCTATACATACTGATACTGAAAGCATTTCCAAGATGTATTGTTAAGTGAAAAAAGCAAGATTCAGAGTACTATGAAAACTTTATGTAAAAGTGTGTTTGTGATTGTATATGTAGAGAATACTTCTAGAAGGAGATGCAAGACACAGGTAACATCGGTTGCCTCCGTGGAAGGGAACCAGGTGGCCATGGGATGGTGTGGAAGGGAGATAGATTGGGATGGGCTAAGAGAGTGGTATATTTTGTCATAAATGTCTCTGGCACTGTTTGACATTTTTTAAAGTATGTGTACGTATTGTTGATTCCCCCAAATCCAGACTCAAGGCTCTTCCATAGTCACTCATGAATATGCAGAGCAGAGGATGAGTTGAGTCACCCAATGCACACGTTCCCAGGTGACGTCTAACAAGGCTACCCTCTGTCTTCAGTTCTCAAACTATAAACAAGTATCCTTTTCACCGTCTATCTAGCGCCATGTTTTTCTCATTCTTGTACGTTGTGTTGGTGATTTCACTGCATAAAATGGCCCCCAAATGTAATGCACATGTGTAACTACTTCTATAGGTTGGGTTTCACCTAGAGTTGGAATTTCTGGATCAAAGGAAATGAGAATTAAACTTTTTGAAAGCTACCTCCAAATTTTGTTTCCAAATTTTTCTCTCAGTCTCATCGTATGGAAACACTGATTACCCTTACCCTTATCAATGTTGGAGATTATCAATCTTTTAAATTTTTACTAATTTGATGGGCAAATAATACTACCTCATTTTAAAATTTCTAAGTTTAGTAGAGTATTCATAGGGAAAACTACACAGAAGTGTACCATTCAGTGATTTTTTTCTTTTTTTTTCGGTATGCGGGCCTCTCAGTGCTATGGCCTCTCCCGTTGCGGAGCACAGGCTCCAGACGCGCAGGCTCAGCGGCCATGGCTCACGGGCCCAGCCGCTCCGCGGCATGTGGGATCTTCCCGGACCAGGGCACGAACCCGTGTCCCCTGCATCGGCAGGCAGACTCTCAACCACTGCGCCACCAGGGAAGCCCTATTCAGTGAATTTTTGAAAACTGAATGCAAACCTGTGACTCAGCGCCCAGATCAAGCACCTTGCTCCAGTCACTATCCTCACTTTAAGGTTTCACTTTGAAGAGCATAGATTCATTTTGCCTGTTTTTCTACTTTATATAAATGGAATTATCTAACATACACTCTTGTGTGTCTAGCTTATTTAACTCAACATAATGCTTGTAAGATTCCTTCACATGATTGCAGGGAGCTATAGGCCATTCGTGCTCACTGCTCTGTCTCACTGTGTATTTTGTTGATCTGAGGTAGAATGGTATTTAGTTTATAGACAGATAATAGGTGTCTTTATAATATTAAATCTCCCCATTTAGAAACATACCATGTCTCTCAACTTATTTTATTATTTCATTATAGATAGTGCACATTTCTTATTAGATTACCTTCTAAGTACTTTATAATTTTCATTGCTATTATGAGAGGAATTTTAAAGTTTCTATTACACATTATTACTGAATTTTAAGAGCAAATAGGAAATGGTTTTTATATGCTGATTTCAAATCTTGTCAAATTTCTGAACTTTCTTATCAACACTAATAGTTTTAATTAATTATCTTGAAATTTCTAGTTAAACAGTAATTTATAAAGGTACAAATAAGGACAGTTTGGTTACTTTCCCTCAGTATTTGTGACTTATTTCTTTGTCTTCCGGCTCAAAGTTCTAGTACAATGTTGAATTCTGAGTGAATGCAGACACCTTTCTCTCATCCTGAATTCAGTGGGAATAGCCCCCACAAAGTTCCATTGCTTGCTCTGAATTTATGGCAGATATCAGTTATCAAGTTAAGGGTGTTTTCTTCCTTTCCTATTTTAGCATGAAGTTTTTAATGTTAATCAGAAATAGGAACTGAATTTGAGCAGATTTTTAAAGCATGTATTAATGTTAATTTCCCCATTTGTTAATTTGGAAATTATATGAAAAGATTTTCCAACATTACAATTTCCTTATATTCATGGGATTAAATGATAGTTGGCTATGGTGAAGGTTAAATGTATATACATTATTACATTATTTAGGATATTTACTTATATTTATAGCCAAATTTTTTTTTTTTTTTTTTTTTTTTTTTGGTTCTATGCTTTCCATCTTTTTCTAGTCCTGGATTCCTGGATTAATTTATATAAAAATTATATGTTTCCTTATGGCCAACAGGCATATGAAAAGATGCTCAACATCACTAACTCTTAGAGAAATGCAAATCAAAACTACAATAAGGTACCACCCCACACTGATCAGAGTGGCCGTCATTAAAAAATCTACAATTAACAAATGCTGGAGAGGATGTGGAGAAAAGGGACCCCTCCTACATTGCTGGTGGGAATGTAAATTGGTGCAGTCACTATGGAAAATAGTATGGAGTTTCCTCAAAACACTAAAAATAGAGTTGCCACATGATCCAGCAATCCCACTCCTGGGCATATATCTGGACAAAACTATAATTCAAAAAGATACATGCACCCCTATGTTCACAGCAGCACTGTTCACAACAGCCAAGACATGGAAACAGCCTAAATGTCCATCAACAGATGAATGGATAAAGAAGATGTGGTACATATATACAATGGAATACTACTCAGCCATAAAAAAGAATGAAATAATGGCATTTGTAGCAACATGGATGGAGCAAGAGATTATCATACTAAATAAAGTAAGTCAGAAAGAGAAAGACAAATACCATATGATATCACTTATATGTGGAATCTAAAATATGACACAAATGAACTTATCTATGAAACAGACTCACAGACATATAGAACAGACTTGTGGTTGCCAAGGGGGATGGGGGTGGGGGAAGGATTGATTGGGAGTTTGGGATTAGCAGATCCATTATTCAGAATGGATAAACAACTAGGCTTTACCGTATAACATGGGAATGATATTCAATATCCTGTGATAAACCATAATGGAAAAGAATATGAAAAAAATGTATATATAATTGAATCACTTTACTGTACAGCAGAAATTAATGCAATATTGTAAATCAACTATACTTCAATAAAATAAATTTTAAAATAAGAATTATTGGGCTTCCCTGGTGGCACAGTGGTTGAGCCGATGCAGGGGACACGGGTTCGTGCCCTGGTCCGGGAAGATCCCACATGCCGCGGAGCGGCTAGGCCCATGAGCCATGGCTGCTGAGCCTGTGCATCTGGAGCCTGTGCTCTGCAACAGGAGAGGCCACAACACTGAGAGGCCCGCGTATCGCAAAAAAAAAAAAAAAAAAGAAAGAGTTATCTGTTCTTCAAAAGTTTGGTAGAACTTGTCTATAAATTGTCTGGTACTGAGCCTTTTAAGGGATAGGTCTTTGATTACCTATTCACTTACTTTTATAGTTACTGAATTGTTCAGTTTTCTACCTCTTATTTCTCCTTAAGTTAATATATAAATTTCTGGGAAATTATCCATTTCATCTATATTTTCAAACATAATGGCGTAAAATTTACATAATCTCTTATAACTTAAAAAAAATGCTGGACCTTTAGTTTATTTGCTTCCTTTTTTCTAAGGTTTATTATTTTCATTTTTTCTCAATTTGTCTTTATAAGAATTGCCAAAAAATTGTTTATTTACTTTTTTAAAAAATAGTTTATTTTTTATATTGATAAAGTCTACTATATATTCTGCTTCATCAATTTCTGCTTTCATTTTTATAATACTTCCCCTTTACTTTTGTGTTTCTTTCAAATGTCCTAGCGATGAATGACTAGTTCATTTATTTATTTATTTTACATCTTTATTGGAGTATAATTGCTTTACAATGGTGTGTTTAGTTCATTTTTAATCTTTTTTATTTTCTAATACATATACTTAAAGCGATAAATTTTTTTGGCCACACCCCACAGATTTTAATATGTAGGGCTGTTGTGGCCATTCATTTCTCAATAATTTGTAATTTTGGCATTGATTTCCTTTTTAAGCCAAGAATTATTAGACGTGTCTTCTGTATATCCAAGTTGTATTTTGGGGTAATTGAATTTCCTTTTTAACACAAGAAAATGCACAACAACGTGAATATACTTAACACTACTGAACTAGACACTTAAAAATAGTTAAGATGGAATAGTTTATGTTGTATATATTTTACCATAATTTAAAATTTTTTAATGCAAAAAAATAAAGATAAATAGATTCCTGGGTGGGCTCAATGTAATCACAAGGGGCTTTAAAAATGGAAGAGGGAGTTAAAAGAACAAGAGGAATGGCATTGTCAGAAGGACTTGACCCATCCTTGCTGACTTTGAAGATGGAGCAAGGGGTTGTGAGCAGAGAAATACAGCAGCCTTTAGAAGTTAGAATAGACCAGGAAATAGATTCTCCCCTAGAGCCTCCAGAAAAAATTGCAGCCTTGCTGACACTTGATTTTTTAGCCCAGCCCCATTTTGGACTTCTGACCTCCAGAACTGAATTACAATAAATTTGCATTGTTTTCGGCTCTCCCCACAAACTGTCTAAAAGTGTATTTTTAAAAAATCTAATTGAACAGATTTTAAGAGAGGCTATAATTATGCTAATTCTAATGAACTTTTATTACCAACAGTTAAATAAGCCCTAAAGTTAATATGAGATACTGCATTAGTATTAGCCTCTTTCTATATTTGATATAAAAGTAATTCTAGGGCTTCCCTGGTGGCACAGCGGTTGAGAGTCTGCCTGCCGATGCAGGGGACATGGGTTCGTGCTGAGCCCGTGAGCCATGGCCACTGAGCCTGCGTGTACAGAGCCTGTGCCCCTCAACGGGAGAGGCCACAACACTGAGAGGCCCGCGTACCGAAAAAATTAAAAAGTAATTCTAATCTTCTTTATTGATATAAAAGTAATCTAAGTATAGTGATATAAATGGCCAGGCATATAAGCCATAGGGAAATTCTTCCTGTAATATACTCAATAATCTGTTCTCCCCTTGCCATCCTTTTGCACAACCATAGTGCAGATAGCACAATCCAAGGTTTTCAGTGAGACAACAGAAGCAGAAGGAACGTAAGCTCCAACCCTCAGGATCTCAGTGGTGGACAAGGGGGTAGGACCTCCTAGGTCAGGGTTACTTCCACCATCCTAACTGAGCTCTCTCCAGAAGCCACTCCACACAGCTAGGATCAGAACACTAAGCCCTCTGGCACCCAGGCCCAAAGAGTAGAGCCTGGGAAATATTAACCTGAAACATTATTAAAACTTTCATCTGCAGTGTTTAGAACAATAATGAAAGAGTAGTCCAGCAGTGAGAGAGAAAGGCCACAGTTCACCAGGCTCTTTGCCCTCTCCAGGGCTTAAGGGAATTTCATTCCTGGAAATGTGTACAGAGCCTTTGCCATTGTGTCCCAGATGAGTTCCACCTGCTTATCCTCTGAACTTTAGATTACATTAGAAGACTAACATTTGCTTGTCTAGAAGGAGGCTGAGCCTCTTCTCCACCCTTCTCCCTGGCCATTTGAGAAAGGTCTGAGAGGGAGAATGATTCTTTTAATAAATGGAGACAGAAACCCATTTTGCCAACAATATTTTCATCAATCTTTCATTTCACTATTTTTAAAAATAGAATTCAAAGTGATTTTCAAATTTGGTACAATTCCTCTGACCTATGATTCTCAAGTTTGTAAATTAGTACAGGAACTTCTGGCTTATAAGGTGGGAAAACTGAGGCAGGGAGTTGCGGGGGGAGATGGAGTCCAAGTTACTCAAGATTACGAAAAGGGGAATTTGAGGGAGGGAGGGATAAATTGGGAATTTGGGATACATACTACTATATATAAAATAGATAACCAACAAGGACCTACTGTATAGCACAGGGACCTACACTCAATACCTTGTAATAACCTATAAGGGAAAAGAATCTGAAAAAGAACATATATATATATATATAACTGAATCACTTTGCTGTACACCTGAAACATTGTAAATCAACTATACTCCAATTTAAGAAAAAAGAAACTAAAAAAGGGAATTTGAGAACCTGTGACAGCATAAAGAGTTGATGAGAAACTCATCCGGACGCTTTGCAATTTTCTCCACTCTCTTCCCCTCAATGACTCCTCGGCATCTTAGAATAATTACCTCCTAGACTTAGTCTATAGCTGTCTTTCTATAAGGAAGAATATGAAGGTGAAGATGGACTCCACATGTTTAGAGCTGAAGTAATATTTTCTTTCCTACCCTGCCCCTCACCAAATCATGCAAATAATTTTGGGAGTCCTTGAGTCATGAAAAAACTTAAAATCTCCTTTTAGCAGTTAACATTTTTGGTGTTAGCATGCTATTCCACATGTAAATCCTGAAGACAAAAATATTTGCGGACAATAATTTTTATTAGGACTTTCACGACATACAATCTTTATAAACTACTTTCTTATGTAACCTTCCTCAGAAAGCAGTTTACTTAAGACGGCAGTTTCTGAAAGTTGTAAGTTGCTGAGAAGTTACTAAGGAAAATCATTTATGTGCAAGATAAAATATTGATCAAATGGTTGTAACCTGGAGTGAGCTCTCACATAAAAGAAAAATAAAACGCAAAGTGTAATGGCACTCAAGTGAAGAGAGATCTAGAAATAGAATTGATTACTACGAGTTTTCTCCTGGAGGGCTGAAATGCCTTACCTGGTCATAATCTCCTCCTTTTCCTACTCCAGGGAAATAATCGATGAAGAGACCTGAAACTTATAAGGAACTGCTTCAACAGAAGCTGTGAGAAAGGGGAGTCATTGAAACGATTCTTTAATGAATAGCCAGTAGCTGATAGAAGCTATAAAAATAACTTTTCACCCTAAGGCAGAAAAGCCATGGACATGATCCCTCTGACATATTATATGACTTTAAAATAAGGTTTAAGAGAAATCACAAAGATATTAAAAAATCAACTCTTGGGAAAACAAACTATGCTATGAATGATCATGTTTAGAATTCATAAGAAATGAACTGAGTTTTGCCACATACCTAAGTTTTTGCCAACTATTGCCCAGAGATTAGTGCATCTGAAGCAAAGGGCACCAGAGATGGAATGCCAGTGCTAATATCCATGCCTTTTCTATTCTACCTAAATATACTATGAGACCACATTCCCATTCCCAATTTACAGTTAGAGTGACCTCTTGACTGAATTCAGCCCTGGACTTTTTTTTTTTTTTTTTTTTTGCGATACGCGGGCCTCTCACTGTTGTGACCCCTCCCGTTGCGGAGCACAGGCTCCGGACACACAGGCTCAGCGGCCATGGCTCACAGGCCCAGCCGCTCCGCGGCATGTGGGATCCTCCCGGACAGGGGCACGAACCCGTGTCCCCTGCATCGGCAGGCAGACTCTCAACAACTGCGCCACCAGGGAAGCCCCTCAGCCCTGGACTTATGATGGACACTGCTATGATAGCGTGTAAAAACTCTCAAAACTCTCATGTACTGTATAAACCACATTCCAAATCTTCCTTCATTTCTTGGCTGGAGACAAGGTTTTCCACAGAGGATTCCACATCTCTAGAAGATGACAGAACCACTAAGTGTAAGAAGTCTGGATTCCTGAAACTCTGCAATGGAAAGCTGCTGATCCGTTTGGATTGGGATATGAGCAAGAAATGGACCTGTTATTGTGTTAACCATCTGAGGTTTGGAGGTGATTTGTTATGGCAGATAGGCTACCTTGATTAACACAATGCTTATTAAAATTACAGATTCCTTGTTCCACTCCAAGATATATTGAACCGGAAACTCTTGGAATAGGATTCAGGAATCTGGAATTCCTAACAAGTTCTCCAAGTGATTCTCTGCACACTAAAGTTTGAGAAGCACTGATTTAGACTTTGATTTCTTTGAAAGCCTTCCGTATATAACAAGTTGAAACCTTGCTTAAAGGTGTTAAGTGGGACTGTTCAAAAGAGTGTTAAATCTGTTAGTAGAGACCAATGCATTTGAAACTACGTTAATCTTGTTTACGACACCACACTCATAGTTTAAATCATGTAGGTCAGGGTATGCAACATTTATTCAACAAATATTTATTAAGCACCCACCTTGTGCCAGGTACTATACTAGGTGCTGGAGATACATGATCAACAAATAGTCACATCCGTTCCCACAGAGCCTCTTATGTAAATGGATAACTATAACATGTTGTGATAAGTGGAAATACGTGGTGCTCTGGGAGCAAATAGGAAAAAATTGATCCCCGGTGTGCTGGATTCATGGCTAACATCACAGCTTAAGTATGAAGGATGGAGGATGGCTAGGAATTAGCCTGATAGAAGGGAAGAGGAAAGAGGGAGGGTAAAACATTGGTCCAAGTGGGCAAACAGCATGCACTAAGATCAAAAGCTGAGAGAGAGCATGCAACATAATGCTAGGGGTGGGCATGAGGAGAGCTGGGGCAAGAGAACTAAGTATGGCCAGGTCAAAGAGGGAGGTGAATCAATTTAAGGAACTTGGTAATTATCTCGAGGGGAATGAGGGGCCACTGAAGAGGTTTACAAGGAAATGCACTTTATCACATTTGCTTATAAGAATTACTCCAGCTACATTGTGGAGAATGGATTGGCTGGGCCAAGACTAGAGGAAACCCATTAAAAGACTTGTTTGTTGTGTTGCAAAATTCCAGGTGATAAGTTAACTAATCAATTTGTTCATTTGCTTTACTTGTATTGAGTCCCATGCAGGGGGCTTAGGATACAATGGTGACAAGACAGACATGATTTCTGTCCTCACGAACTTTAAAGCTTAGAGAGAGAGAGCCACACACACAAAGAGATTGAGATTGAATATTTAATGAAAAGATGATAGTGGCTGAGACTAGCCACAGTACGAGTGGAAAGAAGTACTGGTAATTGATGAAATGCAGGAGTGGAGGAAGGAGAAGCCCAAGAGGATGCTCTGGTTTCTGGCATGAATGAATGGCACCACCGTTCATTGAGATAAATAATAAAAGAATAAGACTAGGTTAAAAGAGAGAATGTGTTCAATTTTGGACTAACATTACCTGATTTCAAGACTTATTATAAATACAGCAATCAAGACAGTGAGGTATTTGCATAAAGATAGATCAATGGAACAAATTAGAGAATCCAGAAATAGATGCACACATATGTGGCCAACTGATCTTCAGCAAAGGCACAAAAGCAATTCAATGGAGTTAAGATAGTCTTTCCAACAAATGATTCTGTAATAACTGGACAACTATATGCAAAAACAAAGTTAGGGGGCTTCCCTGGTGGCGCAGTGGTTGAGAGTCCGCCTGCCAACGCAGGGGACATGGGTTCATGCCCCGGTCCAGGAGGATCCCACATGCCGCAGAGCGGCTGGGCCCGTGAGCCATGGCCGCTGAGCCTGCGCGTCTGGAGCCTGTGCTCGGCAACGGGAGAGGCCACAACAGTGAGAGGCCCTCGAACCGCAAAAAACAAAACAAAACAAAGCAAAAACAAAAACAAAACTACAACGAGATGCATACCCCTGTAGAATGGCTAAAATTAAAGACTGATCAGACCAAGTGTAGGAGAGGATGTGGAGTAAGTGGTACTACACACACTACATACACTGCTGGTGGGAAGGCAAAATGGTACAAACACTCTAGAAAATAGTTTGACAGTTTCTTAAAAATTAAGCATACACCTTCCACATGACCCAGACATTGACTTTTAGGTACTTACTGAAGAAAAATGAAAGCATATGTCTATACAAAGACTTGTACACAAATGTATATAGCAGAATTATTTGTCATAACCCCCAACTGGAAACCCAAATGCTCACAAGGTGAGTGATGGAACAAATTGTACTATGCCTATACAATGGAATACTACTCAGCAGCAAAAAGGAATTCACTATTGATACATGCAATAACAGAGATGGATCTCAAAATTATTATGATGATTGAGAAAAAGCCAAGAAAAAAGGATATATGCTATATGGTTTTATTTCTTCAAAATTCTACAAAATCCAAATGAATCTATATAGAGAGAAGGCAGATCAGTAGTTGCCTGGCAATTGACAGGGAGTGGAAGGAGGAGCTGGAGGGAGGGATTACAAAGGAATATCAAGGAAACTCTTAGCAGGTGACGGATTTGTTTATTATCTTTTTTTTTATTTTGCAGTACGTGGGCCTCTCACTGTTGTGGCCTCTCCCGTTGCAGAGCACAGGCTCCAGATGCACAGGCTCAGTGGCCATGGCTCACGGGCCCAGCCGCTCTGCGGCATGTGGGATCTTCCCGGACCGGGGCACGAACTCGCGTCCCCTGCATCGGTAGGCGGACTCTCAACCACTGCGCCACCAGGGAAGCCCTTGCTTATTATCTTGATTGTGGTGACAGTTTCATGTAAAACTCTTCAAACTGTACACTTTAAATATGTGTAGTTTCTTGTATATCAATTATAACTCAATGAAACTGTCGAAACACTTTAAAAAATAAAATTATATGGGTGGGCCTCATCCAATTCATTGAAGTCCTGAATAGAATAAAAGCCTTAGTAAGAAAGAATTCTCTCTCTGCTTGACTATCTTCAAGCTGGGATATCAGTCTTCTCCTGCCTTTAAACTTGGACTCAGACTGGAACTTGCACCATTGGCTCTCCTGATCTCTGGCTTGGGACTATAGATCTTGGACTTCTCAGTTTCCATAATTGCAAGAGACCAATTCCTTAAGTAAATCTCAATCTCTCTCTGTCTATCTCTCTCTGTCTCTGTCTCTCTGTCTGTCTGTCTGTCTCTCTCTCTATATATATATAATATGAGATACATAATTCTATATAATATAAATGCTCTCTCTATATAATTGTATATAATTCTTTATACATAGAATAGAAAATATATTATAGAGAGAATTTTATATATATATATATAATTCTATATAGGGAGAATATAGAACATAGAATACAGACCTATATTCTCTGGAGGACTCAGACTAATACAGAAACAGAGAAGGTAGACAGTTGGATCAGTCAAGGAGTGCTGGCTGGCCAGGTGGTTGAATTGGAAAACAAAGAGACAAGAGAGTTGAGGAAAGATAAAGCAATGGAGGCAGGGGAACAAAGGTGCTGGGTGTGAGGGAAAATAGAAGGGTCAGTGAAGTAGAGTGGTCAAAGTGTAAACTAACAGATAAAGAGGGAATAATGGGTGAATAAAGTAGTTGCCAGGAGGAGAACTTTAAAATGAAAGCTTTCAGACAAATACTGTATCATATCACTTATATGTGCAATCTAAAAAATACAACAAACTAGTGAATCTAACAAAAAAGCAGCAGACTCACAGATATAGAGAATTAAACTAGTGGTTACCAGTGGGGAGGGGGGAGAAGGGGCAACATAGGGGTTGGGGAGTGGAAGGTACAAACTATTGGGTGTAAGATAGACTCAAGGATGGGGAGTCTAGCCAATATTTTGTAATAACTTTGATAACTGTAAATGGAGAGTAACCTTTAAAAATTATATAAAATCTCTTAAAAATTAAAATAAAATAAAACGAAAGCTTTCAGAAACAGAGACATGCTAGGTGATGACAAGATCTAGGCATGTGACCTTGGAAGCAGATGGCTGAGAAAAAGTGGAGGTGATTTTTATTGGTATTGTGTGAATCAAGGAAATGATTGACCAGGGTGTTGAGTCATCCCCCGTGTTCTTGGTGAGAGGAAGACTCACAAGAGTCCAGACATGTGTTGCCAACTGATATCAGCATCTCCTATGTTCAGATTCTGCTACTGTAAGTGATGCAGAACCTCTGGAGAAATTACACTCCTAAACACATAAAATGATGATGGAAAATATCATGCTTGAAATATTCTGATCAGAAAAACTGTGTATTTACTGTTCTAGATGGTGCAGCCCCTTTTTTTTTGTCCTTTTATGGTGTTTTTAGCCTTGCAAGCTATAGGACTATCGGAAGTCTTGTTAGAGAAGTTCCTCTCCTGCGATTGATTTCTCCTAATCCCTCACCTGGCAGCTCTGCTTTAGCACAGCAACTTGAGGAGTTACGATTGGATGGATTCTATGAAATTAGGGCATTAGATCAGATCAGCAAGAGGTTCTGAACCTCTTTTCGATTGTGGACCTCTTTGGAAATTTGATGAAAATATGACTCCTTTTTGCAGGAAAACGAACGTTTGTACACATCCACACAATTCTGCATTGGATTTAAAGGCCGTTCACAGACTGTCGCTTAACACAACCTAAAACTGATTAATGTGGGTATCTTTTCAGTTCTACAATATTATGACTACAATTATACTACAAAATCATTTGGCTCACTAGCAAAAAAAAAAAAAAAAGTGTTAATCTTATTGCAATCCTTTTTCCAAAACTTGTCTCAGATCCCTTTCTGTAATTGGTGAGGTCCAGAGCTACCATACAAATTCCTCTCTGACTGTAGCCTGGTATTTCTTTGCTAGTGTGACCCTTCCCTGTCAGAGCACCTGAGAGTCATGTTATTCACCCCAACGTATTTTATTTAAAAAGGATCAATCTCTTCGGCTGAAACAGCTGAGCCTGATATCCGTTTGTGGACTGGCAACAGCCCAACCCCACAGCTGAAGTGGTGGAAGGGACACCAGAGACATTTACCACCCAGCCAATTCATTCTGAACTGGGAATTACAAGCCTGAGAGTAGGGGGCTTGGCACAGAAGACAGGGCAGGGAACTGATGGGCTGATGACAGGGTCTCTGCTGAACACATTTGTGCCTGTGGTCTCAAGAGTATTTAGACATGACAAGCCTAAGAATAGTCCACGGAGTGAAAGGAGGAAAGAGAAAAGAAAAAATCCCCCTAAACAAGCAAGGAAGCTACAAACATAGACCATTATAAAAAATCATGTCTAGAGATAGCCTTAATTTTTTTAAGTTATTCTTAAATTAAAATCAGTCACCAAGCTGGTATCTTTCTCTTTCTGTTAAAAGGTCACTGACCGTTTGCCCAAAGCAGCAGTAGGAGATCTGCTGGGTATCCAGAGTAGGTACAAATTCTAATCCATTTTAGAAAATAAGTGTGCTCTGTAGATCAGATTATTTTGTCCTGCTCTTCCTCTTGGGCAGAAAATTACCTTTATTCTGTTTCTCTCTATCTATGCCTTCTCTTTTTCTACGGCAGCTCATTCTCTCTCTACCTCTAACTATACTCTATCAAATTCCTGGAGTGGTGATATAAAAATTATACAGGTTATCTACGTATTACTTTGATTTTATCTATTGCCCAAAGGATTTGAAGTGATTTATAATAAAGACTAAAATACTAGAAAACCACTAAATAATAGCAAAAGAATAAGAGCCAAGCAATATGTGGATCACAGCTGTGTCATAAAAACTGAGGCTAAACAAAACTACTGCAGTAGATCCCAAAACATAGTTCTGAGCTCCCTGGAAGCTGAGGTAAGAAATATAATGACATGGGCTTCCCTGGTTACGCAGTGGTTGAGAGTCCGCCTGCCGATGCAGGGGACACGGGTTCGTGCCCTGGTCCGGGAAGATCCCACATACCGCGGAGCGGCTGGGCCGGTGAGCCATGGCCGCTGAGCCTGCGCGTCCGGAGCCTGTGCTCCGCAACGGGAGAGGCCACAACAGTGAGAGGCCCGCGTACCGCAAAAAAAAACAAAAAAAGAAATATAATGACAGGAAGTCTTCACTACCTATTAAATTAAATATACCAACTTAAAAGGATTTTCCTACAATCAAATTCTAAAATGAATTTATCTGCCATGGAGGTATTCAACTGATATGATGAATTTAAATATCTTCAATTTTATTTGAGATATAGCAATATTTTTATACAGAAAGTTCTCAGTATATCCTTGATAAGTACCAAGGGGAGGATGTTAAGTCATGGATTTGTTAAGATTTTTCTCAAAAGTAGCTTAAAGAAGCTTATCATAGGAGTGTTCTTTGTTAGTTTTTGACTTGGCATGAGGATAAAACTTAGGCTAGAGGAGAATTTAAGCTAGAGGAATACCACTTAAGGTATGCTTCTTAGAAAATTCTTTTTAATTATCAGTTGTCTGCGGGGGGTAATTAACAGACAATGAATGGCAGGTAACTTGAGACCTAAAGCATAAATTGTCCACATTGTTGATAGAAGATTCAAGTGCTGTATGTGTCTGATGTGCTGCTGGCAAAGCTGAAGTTTTATTATGAAAACTAAGATTTATTTAAACTAAGACACTTGATTTATATTCTTGCCTAGATAGCAGGTCTTTCCATTTGTAGCCTGGGTAGGATTCAGGTGTACGTGCAAAGAGTGCCAAAAATTCTCTCAGGAAACAGCTTTGGATAACTAAAATATCTCCTGGTAACTAAATTAAATAACGAAGTTGCTTAGTCTGGAAACTGGAGTACCTATAACCATGGTGACTATTTTGAAATTGGCACAATTTTAGGCTTTTCTTTTTGGTAGTGGTTAGTCAATGGGATTATTTGCTTTAGGATGATTGCTAAAGAGAGCAAGATTATGCCATTGCCAAAGAAAAGGATGCTTTTATTCCTGTTTGCTATGGGAGGAGAGAATGCATCCAGCTCATCTTGTATAATATATAGGTATAAGTTTCAGGGAATGGGAAGGAGTTATATAGTTGCTACTAAAAAGGAACTGGATCGCCCATTTCTGCTCTTCAAGAGTCACTTAAGGGTGCTATTGAAGTGAGACAGAGGAGGATCAGATTTACATTATTCATTTCAGTCCACAAGTCATCAGAATCAAAAGAGTCAACATGTCAGCATGGTTGTTAGAACAAGAAGAAATCTGCATTATAGTTTTCCATATTGTAACACACACATAAAAAATTTTCCTTTAGAGTCAAAGTTCACTCAAGTACCTTATTCTACGACTTAGCATTTGAGAATAAAGAGTTCCTTTGTTCTATACAAAGTTATTTGCTCTCTTTGAATATGATTATCCTATAGTCAATGACTATCTTATAGTCAATGCCTATCCTATAGGCAAAACGGAGGTTCTAAGAAGAACAAAGTAATGAAAGACACTTCTTTGAGTTCCAGGATTTGAAAAACAAATCTAACCGATGTTGACAGCGTGCAATGAACAAAGGAGTATAATCAATATAACCATCTGGACCTCAGGTTCAAAAAAACAAACAAGCAAAACAACAAACAAAAAAAACCCCCCAGCAACACAAAATGTCTAGGTCTTAAAATAGACTGTAAGTCAAGATTGGTTATAAGAGACACAGAAGGTCATTATATAATGATAAAGGGGTCAATTCATCAAGAGGATATAACAATTGTAAATATATTTTACATTGCAGCAACCCAACATTGCAGCACCTAAACATATTAAGCAAATACTAACAGATCTGAAGGGAGAAATAGACAATACAATAATAGAAGGGGACTTTAATACCCCATTTTCAACAATGGATAGATCATCCAGATAGAAAATCAGTAAGAAACCATTGGACTGGAACTATACCTTAGACCAAATGGACCTAACAATCATATACAGAACATTACATTCAAGCGCAGCAGAATAAACATTTTTCTCAAGAACTCAAGAAACATTCTACAGGATAGATCATACATTAAGTCACAAAATAAGCCTTAGCAAATGTAAGACGATTGAAATCATATCAAATATCTCTTCCAATCACAATGGCTTAAAACTAGAAATCAATAACAAGAGGAAAAATGGAAAATTTACAAATGTGTGGAAATTAAACAACACACTCCTGAACAACCAATGGGTCAAGGAAGAAACCAAAATGGACATCAAATGATATCTTAAAAAAAAATTAAAACACAACATAAAAAATTTATGGGCTGCATCAAAAGTAATTCCAAGAGGGAAGTTTATAAAGATAATTACCTACATTAAAAAAAAAGAAAGCTCTCTTGGGCTTCCCTGGTGGCGCAGTGGTTAAGAATCTACCTGCCAATGCAGGGGACACAGGTTCGAGCCCTGGTTCAGGAAGATCCCGCATGCTGCAGAGTAACAAAGCCCGTGCATCACAACTACTGAGCCTGCTCTCTAAAGCCCGCGAGCCACAACTACTGAGTCCGCATGCCACAACTACTGAAGTTGCGCACCTAGAGCCCATGCGCTGCAACAAGAGAAGCCACCTCAATGAGAAGCCTGTGCACTGCAAGAAGGAGTAGCCCCCACGTGCCACAACTAGAGAAAGCCCACGTGCAGTAATGATGACCCAACACAGCCAAAAATAAATAAAAATAAAATAAATTAATTTTAAAAAAAGATCTCAAATAAAGAACCTAACTTTATACCTCAGAAACTAGAAAACCAAGAGCAAAAACTAAGCCCAAATAAAAGATCAATGAAACTAAGATTTGGTGTTTTGAAAAGATAAACAAAATAGACAAACTTTTACCTAGACTTACCAAGAAAAAAAGGATGGTTCAACATCCACAAATTAATAAATGTGGTATACTACATTCAGAAATTAAAGGATAAAAATCATATGATTGGGGCTTCTCCGGTGGTGCAGTGGTTAAGAATTTGCCTGCCAATTCAGGAGACATGGGTTCGAGCCCTGGTCCGGGAAGATCACACATGCTGCGGAGCAACTAAGCCCATGCACCACAACTACTGAGCCCGTGCACCACAACTACTGAGCCTGCGAGCCACAACTGCTGAGCCTGTGCACCACAACTATTGAAGCCCATGTGCCTAGAGCCTGTGCTCCACAGCAAGAGAAGCCACCGCAATGAGAAGCCCATGCACTGCAACAAAGAGTAGCCCCCTGCTTGCCGCAACTAGAGAAAAGCCCGCGTGCAGCAACGAAGACCCAACACAGCCAAAAATAAAATAAATTTATTTAAAAAATCATATGATCATCTCAATTATGTAGGGAATAGATGTAGGGAAAGAAATTGACAAAATTCTGTATACTTCTATGATAAAAACTCTCAAGAAATTGGGTATAGAAAGAATGTACCTCAGCATAATAAAGACCATATATGACGAACCACAGCTAATATCACACTCAGTGGTGAAAGGTTGAAAACTTTCCTTCTAAGATTGGGAACAAGACAAGAGTGCCCACTCTCACCACTCCTATTCAACATAGTACTAGAAGTCCTAGCCAGAGCAATTAGTCAAGAAAAAGATGTAAAAGGCATCCAAATCAGAAAGGAGGAAGTAAAATTGTCTCTGTAGATGATATGATCTTATATACAGAAAGCCCTAAAGACCCACCAAAAAGCTGTTAGAACTAATAAACAAATTCAGTAAAGTTGCAGGATACAAAATCAGCATACAAAAATCAGTTGTATTTCTATATACTAACAACGAACTATCTGAAAGAGAAATAAAACAATCCCATTTACAAGAGCATCAAAAATAATAAAATTCGTAGCAATAAATTTAACCAAGGAGGTAAAAGATCTGTACACTGAAAACTATGAGACATTCATGAAAGAAATTGAAGACGTAAATAAGTGAAAAGATATCCCGTGCTCATGGATCAGAATTCCTGCTGTTAAAATGCCCATACTTCCCAAAGCCATCTATAGATTCAATGCAATCCCTATCCAAATTCCAATGTCATTGTTCACAGAAAAAGAAAAAAAAAAAAAACAGTCCTAAAATTTGTATGGAACTACAAAAGACCTCCAGTAGCCAAAGCAATCCTGAGAAAGAAGAATAAAGCTGGAGGCATCACAACTCCTGATTTCAAACTTTTCTACAAAACTACAGTAATGAAAAACTTATGATACTGGCATAAAAACAGATACACAGACCAATGGAACAGAATTCAGATCCCAGAAATAAACCCATGCAGGTACAATCAAATAATATTCGACAACGGGTCCAAGAAGGCTCAATGGGGGAAATGATAGTCTCTTCAGTAACTTGTGCAGGGAAACCTGGATAACCACATGCAGAAGAATGAAATTGGACCCCTATCTTACATCACTCACAAAAATTAACCCAAAATGGATTATGGACTTAAATCTAAGACTTGAAACTGTAAAACTTCTAGAAGAAAACATCGGGAAAAAGCTCTGACACTGGTCTTGGCAACAATTTTTTGGATATGACACCTAAAGTGCAAGCAGCAAAAACAAAAATAAACAAATGGGACCCTGTCAAACTAAAAAGCTTCTGCACAGCAAAAGAAACAATCAGCAAAATAAAAAGGCAACCTATGGAATGGGAGCAAATATTTGCAAACCATTTACCTGACAAGGGGTCAGTATCCAAATGTATAAGAAACTCATACAAAAGAAGAAAAGGATATGATTAAAAAACAGGCAAAGGACTTGAATAGACATTTTTCCAAAGAAGACAAACAAATGGCCAGCAGGTACATTAAAAGATGCTCAACAGAACTAATCATCAGAGAAATGAAAATCAAAACCACAAGGAGATATCACCTCACACCTGTTAGAATGGCTACTGTCAAAAAGACAAGAGACAATAAGTGTTGGCAAGGCTGTGGAGAAAAGGGAACCCTGTGTACTATTGGTGGGAATGTAAATTGGTGAAACTGCTATGGAAAACAGTATGGATGTTCCTCAGAAAATTAAAAATAGAGATGCCATATGATTCAGCAATTTCACTTCTGGGTATACATGGGCAGGAAATGAAATCACTATCTCAAAGATAGTGTTCATTGCAATATTATTCACAATAGCCAAGCCATGGAAACAACTCAGGTGTTCATCAATGGGTGAATGGATAAAGAAAATGTGGTATATATATAGAATAGAATATAAATAGAACAGAATATATAGAATAGAATATATATAGAATAGAAGGAAATCCTGCCTTTTGTGAAAACATGGATGGACCTTGAAGGCATTATGCTAAATGAAATGTCAGAGAAAAACAAATACTATAAGTTCTCATTTATATGTGGAATCTTTAAAAAGCTGAATTAAAAGAAACAGAGACTAGAGTGGTGGTTGCTAGGGGCTAGGGGGTGGGAGAAATGGGAAGATGTTGGTCAAAGGGTACAACCTTCCAGCTATAAGATGATTAAGTTCTGGGGATCTAATATACAGCATGGTGACTATAATTAACAATAATCTATTATATCCTTTTTTCGGATTAAAACTTAAAAAAAATTATTGGTTTCTACAGGCCCTATTACTTCTGCATCCATGGAGGAAACTAATCTGCTTATGGAGATCCAGACATTGTATAAAGATATCATCCCAAAGGTGCCTGGAGTCAAATCTGTTGTAAAAATTGCAGATTTTCCTGGTTTAATATGGATAAGAAAAGTTTTATGTGTGACAATTTCCTGTAATTAATCATCTTTCAGATTATTATTATTTGCCTATTTGCTTATGGAGACTGCTTAATAAAGGAAAAGCAAGACAGGAATGGGAACTATTTGTCACCAACTGTATTCCAGCTTCTATGTTGAATGCTCTGCATTTGTTGTCCATTCACTATTCACAACAATCCTACCATGCGGGCCTTATTAGCCTCTTTTTCAAATTTGCAAGTTGTAGCTCAGCAACATAAGTAAACACTCCTTGTAAGTGAGAGGGTCAGAATTTGAATCCAGGTCTCTTAGACTCCAAAACCTACGTTTTTCTACTCTTTCCTGGTATGTAGGACATAGGATACCGGGAGAGGTGTTAGAAGACAGCATGGCCACTTACTAAATATGTGATCTTATCCAAGTGCTGCCCATTAGGAATAGGAGGCTGGTCACATATGCAATTTAAAATTTTCTAGTAGTCACGTTTTAAAAGTTCGAAAAAAATCAGGTAAAATTCATTTAAATAATGATATTCTATTGACTTACCTCAGTATAGCCAAGATATTATCATCTCAACATATAATCAGTGTTTTACAATTATCCATGAGATATTTTACATTCTTCTTTCCATACTAAGTCATCAAGATCCAGTGTGAATTTTACCCTATTAGCATGTTTCACTTTGAACTGGCCGCATTTCAAGGGCTCAATAGCCATGTGAAAAACCGTAGCTACCATATTGGACAGTTCAGCCTCAGCCTGTATAATTTCCTCTTTTGTAAAATAGAAATAATAACCTGCCTCTCAAGGATGTCTTAAGCATTACATGAGATAATTTATCTAAAAATGTTCTTGAAAAAAGCAGAATGAGTGTGGTGGCCTGAATAATGGGCACCCCGAAAGATTGTCTTAATTCCTGGAAGCTGTGACTATGTAACCTTATATAGCAAAAGGGCCTTTGAAGATGTGATTAAGTCAAGGATCTTGAGAATGGGAGATTGTCTTGTATTACATGTGCGGGCCTGATATAGTCTCAAGTGTCCTCTGTAAGAGCTCTGGAGGCAGGAGATCAGAGCGAGCAGTGGGAGATGTGCTGACAGAAGCAAGAGGGTGGAGTGATTTGAGGAAGGCGTCTTGAGCTAAGCTGTGTAGGCAGCCTCTAGAAGCTGAAAAAGGAAAGAATCCTCCCCTCAGAGCCTCCTGGGCAACCAGCCCTGCCAACACCTTGACCTTAGCTCAGAGAGACTGATTTTGGATTTCTGACCTCCAGAACTGTAAGATAATAAGTTGGTGTTGTTTTAAGCCACCGAGTCTGGGGTCATTTGTTACAGCAGCAATATGAAAAAAGTACAACGGGCAGCGTAAGTGAAGTGTATCGTTACCATCATGTGTTAATGTGTCATCATGTAAAATACCATTTTAGGCTTGGCCAGAATTGGAGCTTGACTGTGGGTGGTGCAGGGGGGTGGATTAGGGGCGGGTGTTGAGCCATTGCCAGATGGAGGTGTGATTCCCCACCCTCATCCTCCTCTATTTGCATTCAGAAACAAGAGGCGGTAGAGCTACTTGGGGAAAATATATTAGACCCTATCCCCTTCCTTCTGAGTATGAAAGACATAAAGCCATGTGTGGTAGATAGTCCACCAGCCCAGGGCTAGACTGCAGAACATTTAGGTCCCTGAGAGAGGATACCACAAAAGAAGAGGAAATCTGGGCTGGTGGCTGGACATAGCATGAGTGGATTGGCTGTCCGAGGATAGTGCTGGTTTGGAGCAGAGCCCGTGGACTTCTCGTCCAGCCTTCCCAGCACCTGAGACCTCCGTGGTGAAATGGCTTCAGACACAAAGAGCTGTGCCCCTCTGAGACCCAGGCAGTCACGTGCCTGGCTGCCTCTCCTGGCAGTCCATTGGGCCTGATGGCAGGGAACAGAGATGGAGACTCCAGGCCAGCAGGAGACTCAACAGGTCCCATTGCTGTTGGCTGGTTGGCTGGCCTCCAGGGCAAATGACTTCTCTGTCTCCTGGCTGCCATCCGCAGGCGAGCACTGAGGGGGCCTCCCAGGAGAAACTGCGGGGTTCCTGAGGTCCGCCAAGTGGGACTCGGTGGTGTGGCAATCCGGGGTTTTAACAAAAAAGGAAGCATCTTATCTTTTGTCGTAAGACTGTGATACTTGGGTTAGTTTGGGGAGGTTTTCAGTTCTACATTTGCATCAGGAGCTAAGAAATGACCATGTGTAAGTGATCTGATGGGACTAATGTACCTAAAAAATAGAGATTATGCAGTATTCATCGACAGTGGTACTTAAAATGACCACCTTTCCAGGGGAGACTGTTCTTGCTTATCAAGGAAGATTCACTTGAGCAGACCACCTGTATATTTAAGAGGGGACCCCCTGTGGCATGAGGAAGGTGACGAGGCTGCTCATGGGCAATCCTTCTTAGTATAGGGGTTGTCTCTGAGAAGGGGCAGAGAAGTTGACAGAGAAGCAAGTTAGCTCTAGAAGGGAAACACAGGGGAAAGGCGGGAGGGAGGACCTCAAGGATTGTAGCGTGTGCTGGTAAGCTGGCCCCTTACTGGGGGCTGTCACCACCATCTCCAACACCCTCTCCCCAGGGATTAAGCCTTTAGTGTCTATCGATAATTCGAAATATCAGGGTGAACTTCAAGAGTGAAACCCTGGACTTTCTGCCAATAAGCCTAAGGGAAAGTTTTGCTGTAGGGCAAATAATAATGGAGAAAGCAAAAGAACTGTGAACATCTTTGCACTGTCACCATGAGTTTGTGGAGCAGTTATACAATTGATACAAATAATGCTCTACTTCCCGAAGCATTCAACCCTCAGTGAGACAGTCAGTGTCACCATTTCACTCCTGGCTCAGGCACTGCACTGTCTTGTTGTCTAAAACCTCAAACAGGGTCATCTTAGGAGAAAAGGCTGGGAAATGCTCACATAACCCTTTTACTGCCATCTTTTGCAAACAGGACTCCACACAAGCATCACTGTGCTTGTCAGACATTTGCCAAATTTCTACATAAATAACCCTTACCTGAATCTCTAGCAGCTGGGAAAGAAATCAGATTTCATAGGTTCAGACTGATAAGGTGGTCAATCCAGGCAGACTTTGTTTTGAAACTAGATCCCCTTATAGGAGCTGTGAGCGTGTAAATGTGTGCTAAACGTGGCACCAAAAGCCTGTTAGACACAGCTCTGGGCTTCACAGAGGTGTGAGTGGAAAGAAATTTTCTCAGTGCACCACCATAGAGCATTTTAACACCCTCTGTCTCTGTGGATGAAATACTGTCCTCCTGTTTGGTCTAAAGCCTCTCTGTGTTCTTCCTTAATATTTAGTTTTATTCAGAGAAAATGATGCATGGTAATTTTAAGAGGGCGCTATCACTGGAAGAGGTCAGGTTGGAAAAATTAACTGCTCCAGGCTGCTGGCGCTCTTTATTAAGGAGACAAAGTGTATGCGGATGAAGACAAAGACAAGCTTCAAGTCTGAGGGAATGCTTAGAGCAGGTTGGTAAAGAGACTCAAAAACTCTTTTCTGATATGAGAATGACCATTATGGAGCTGCCACAGTGCCAACCTGCAGGCGGGGTGGGGTTATAAATCTCTCTTTGCAGCAGCCCCGACTTCAGTCCAGGACTCCTGGTGCAATTAAAGAAGCTCTGAATACACCCATTTGCATGAAATGAAGTGAAAGAAGATTAAGTAACTGGAGGAAGAAGGAGAGGGAAGGAGAAGGGAATTGGTGACAAACAAGGCCTACCGGAGAGTGGCTTTCCGTTTACTTCCTCTACGACTGTCTGCCAACTCTTCGCTGATATTCAGCGTTCATGATTCAAAGCAGCCCCAGAGTGCAAAAATCAGGTGAGGGTGGGGCTGAGCTCTGCCACCTGGTCCCCGTCACCTAGCTCGGCGGGTGCTTTCCACCTGCAGGCGAGGGTCCTGGCTTGCAGCAGAATAACTGGGCTGGTGCTATAGCCTGCTGGTGGTCACAGAGGCTGGGACATTGAGCCTACCCCATCAGGGCCATTTGTAATTCAGGTGGTCAAGTCACAAGTTGCAGGGACAAAGCTGAAGATGTCAGCAATGGAACAGTCAGGAAAGACATGAGGCACGAAGAGTATGCCGTGTAGAGAATACGGCCAAGTTTGTCCTGGTGCTGGTGACAAGTGTGGGACATGGAAATAGTCCTTTGTTCAAGTGTGACATGATGCAACCCACCCCAGACCCTCTGAATTTTAACTTCCTTAAAACTCTAGATCCTATTTCTCAGTAAGAGCTAGGTGCTATATTGGGTTGGTTGATGAGCTCAGACCCATCAATTTCAATATCCCCAGATTACAGCAAAATCATTGAGAGGCTCCTTTGACTGACGGGCTATTCTTTTTATCTTCCATCATCACAGCATGTTGACTTGCCGTAATTAACTAACTTAATGTTAATAGCAAACTTCAGTGATGTATATCAGCCTTCAAACTCACTGAGATCTTAGGAGGAAAAAAGAAGACTAATTTTTTTTTTGCTTGCTTAACACAATCCCCTGGGGAAATCAGAAGCTAAGGAAAATTCCAGCAATGAAATTAAAAACTATTCCCTCAGTGGATTAAGTCAAATAATAGGGAACAAAAATGGCTGTAATTTAACTGCAAGGGACATTTTAGTGTCATTTCAGAGTTGACAATGCTGGGACACAATTGGCCTTCAATAAACATTGAAAGATAAAGGGAGAAAGAGAGAGAGAGAAAGAAATTGAGAAATGAGGGATGGATGTGAGACATGGAAAAAAGGAATGATGACTCAAGTGTAGCTCTGAATTTTTAGGAAGGTAATGAAGAGAGAGACATATATATATATATATATATATATATATATAGGTATGTTGGAAAACTATCTAATTGCTCACAAAAACTTTTGACATGTCAGTAGTTACACTGACATAGACCTAAAAATCAAGGGGATTCTATAAATATTTTATTACTGTGGGAGGAGTCTCCCAATATTGCTTGTAGTTATGATACTTAGCGCCACCTGGAATGGGAGTAAGTAAGGCTTATCTTAGGTAAAGATAAAACCTACTAAGAAAAGTGTTCTCCTGACTCTTGGATCAAAATGAGAAAACAACAGTACCCCATATTCTCAACCTTTAAAAAAACATACATATATATATATATATATATATATATATATATATATATATATATATGGGTTTTTTGAGTTTTTTTTTTTTTGCGGTACACGGGCCTCTCACTATTGTGGCCTCTCCTGTTGCGGAGCACAGGCTCCGGACGTGCAGGCTCAGCAGCCATGGCTCACGGGCCCAGCCGCTCCGTGGCATGCGGGATCCTCCCGGACCGGGGCTCGAACCCATGTCCCCCGCATCGGCAGGCGGACTCTCAACCACTGCGCCCCCAGGGAAGCCCTATATATAGTTTTAAATTAAAAGATTCAACTGTGGAAATCAGGGCTCACTTAAGACCCTTCTTGGTGATTAAATTAAAGCTGTCTATAACACTTGAGAAACCTATCTTTCTAATTTATATATGTATATGTTAAGTAATGTTGACAGGAATTGGTCCTAGTCCATAGTATTTTAGTTTAGGGGTTAGAATTATATGCACTTTCATCACTCTGCCAGAAATTCTAAGTGAAGGGTGTGACCTCATTCCATAAATATTAATCAAAACCCAATTACATATAAAATAATGAATGATGACAATCTCAAGTTCCTCTTTTGAACTCGCCTGAGGAAGAGAAGAGTGAAAAAACTGTAAAAATAGAATATAAAGACATTGGACCAAAGGAAGGGGAAGGTGGGAAGAAGGAAATAATGGGAAAGTCCTTGAGAAGCGATGAAGATTAAAAGAAATTCTAAGAAAAGTCATTGATTAAATGGCTGGAGCACCAACCCAGAAGATGGCCGGCATGACACCATCAGAAACATATATCACCATACCCCAGAGAGGCAAAGCTCTTGCATCTGAAGCACGAAGTCTTATGTCCAAAGCCTTTACTCCCTCCAGTGCTCTTTCTTAGCCACATCTTCTACATAATACAGACTCTGCCCTCCAGAGTGTAGGGATCTGAACATTCAAACTGGGCAGTGAGTGAATACCAGGGCTCATTCTACCCAACCTACTTCCACAAACCCATGAGGTTCAGACAGGGGCTTCTGGTTTTCTTTCCCAGCAACACCTTTCTCTTGCCAGTTCTGGCGTATATATCCTTAGACGCAATCTCTCCCTCCTTTTAGTCTACACTAACCAAGACTCCTTCTCTTGCTTCCTCTCTCTTAATTTTTAAGGGTTTATATTCTATCACATCTTAGATGATTAGCTGTGGATTATAATTTGAGTATAAAGAAAGAAACCAAGGTATTTTGATAGTTGTTGCAAGTGACAGACATCTAACTCAAACTGACTTTAGCACAAAAGGATCTTACTGGTTCTCATGTTGGAAAAGTGCAGACCTTCAGGTATGGCTGGGTCCGGGGGCTCGAACCACATCAAATCATTAGAACTCAGTTTTCTCCCTCTTTCTCATCTGTATTAACATCATTTTCAAGAAGATGTTCTCCATATGGGAGCTCCCAGCAGCTTCAAGCGTCTATCTTCCTTATATTAATAGCTAGAAATATCTGCAAAATCTTATCTTTCCCAATAATTCCATTGAAAATCCCAGGATCAAATTGCATACAGGTCATTGAACTAACTAATCAGTGTCATCAGCAAATGGAAAATGACTGGCCATGCTTGGGTCACATGCAAATTTCTGGACCTGCTGGGGGTGGTCAATCCCACAGAACTATAGAGACTGGGAGTGGTGTTGTGACCAGAAGAAGGGGAAGGAGTTTGGGGTATGCACAAGCAATCAATGTCCACTATCTATCCTTTCTCTTCTTTTTCTTTTTCTGTTCATTCCTGGAAACGTAACAAGGTCCTCTCCTGCCCTTTTCAGGAACCACTTCTCCTACCTCCCATTCCAATCGGAAGATGAATTTCTCAGCTACTTATCAACCTAAGTGGTATACTCCTCATCCGCTTCCCCTCTTTTCCTTCTCCCAGAGCTTTCAAACCAAGTGAAAATATCTGCCCCCACCCCGCCCAGCATTTGCCGTCTGCTTTCAAGTTTCTCTAGATAACTTGCCTCTGCTCAGGTAATTTTTTCTTTTCTGAATACATCTGCTTTCCTCCATATCATCTCACATCATTCTGCTGCCTGGTCCCATGCCTCATAATGCTGCCCTTTGCCCCGTTCTATCAGCGTCTTTGAACTTCTACACCTAGAGGGCTTTTAACCTGCCAAACTGTGCTGACCTTAACACATAGCAACACAACTATTTGTTGAACTATTGACCAAAAAGAAAGTGTTTTTAAAATCCACAGGAAATTGGGGGATGGTGGGTAATTGACTATAATAAGTGATGGTAAAAATTGCAAAATTATTGCACGTGGATAAATGTATGAAATTATTTTGCTTGGAGTTCCAGGGTTTAGTAATTTGGTTGTGTGATAAGTAGCCTGGGAGGTTATAGGGAAAATGCTGAATTTATAGGCTGGACTTTCCCTCACAAAATATGTAATGCTAAGGTTGCAAATTCAAAAGTCTACAGAAGCCTGACAGGTTGACATAAATGAGAACAGGACTGGATCTCAGACAGTAGAGAGTGATGGGGATGATTGGGTGAAGTGAAACGTGCACGACCCTTCTAACAGTGGTGTGTACTGGTTTAAAGCACAGATTCTGGAACCAGACAGTCTGAGTTCAAATCCTGGTTCCACCATTTTTCACCTATGTGATCATGGTCTGAATATCTGACCTCTCTGTGCCTCAGTTTCCTTATCTGTAAAATGGACTTTTTGGTTGTTTCCACTATTTGAGTACTACAAATAAGGCTGCAAAGAACATTGATGCATAACTATCTGTCTTGAGCCCCTGTTTTCACTTCTTTTGGGTATAGACCTAGGAGTAGAATTGCCAGATCATATGGTAATTCTATGATTAACTTTTGGAAGAACCGCCAAACTGTTTTCCACAGCTGCTGCACCATTTTACATTTCCCGTCAGCAATGGAAGCTCGGTCCAATTTCTCCAAGGATATATTCTTTAACTGAATTTCTGCCATTAATGGGCACACTCCATATCTGTACACCCTTACTTCACATCTCACGTTTCTGGGAGAGAAGATGTAATGGGCCCAGCTTAGGATGGGTCAGGGGCATCCCTGTATCGGTAGACAATGGGGGGAGGGGGAGGGATCATATGATATATATGTGGTCATATGGGGGAGACATTGTGTGAACAGTCAACCCAGGAGGTTTGTACAATACTCAGTTTTCTTTTTTCTGAAAAGGGGATACTACTACTTAATATGCTATACCTGTGAGGATTAAATAAGATAATGCATATCAAATTTTTTGTAACTGCCTACCACTCAGTGGCTGAAGGATAGCAGCAGTGTCAAAGTATGCTTTGTGGGTGTGCACAGCTGTTCTCTGTCAAGTGTCAAGTACACCCAGCTTTCCTATTACAGAGGAAACTCTCTGTTGTAGATTTATAAGTGAATTTATCCAAAGCAGTTTTCAAACCTATTTCTATTTTCAGCCCATATCACCGTCAGGGGCAACATGCTTCATCTCTTTACTACGTGCTTTGTAGAGTAGTAATTTGTTGTATTTGTCCGAAAACCTCCCCTTTTGAGCTCCTGAGACAGCTTCTCGGTTCTACGTCAGTGGCCCCCGAGACCTTCTCTACAAGGACTTGTTCACATTTCTGTATCCAAGTGAATGGGAACGTTTGCACAGGCCTTGGGCTTTCTTCCGAGTTGCATTCCAAATCACCTGTTCTCTTTACGTATCTTCACAGATAAGCTGATAGCCTTTTTCGCTTTATTGAAGTGTCAGAGTAGAATTACTTTTTACAGCATTTGAGTTAAGTTGCTGCCTATGAGAAGGACAGAGATGCTGAATGGCTGCTTGGTGGGTCGGTGTAACCACCAGGTGTAGGCCTTCTTCCTGTTACTCGTCACCCAGCACAGGTGATCCAAACTCATGTCTCAGTGAAATGACAAATCACCTTACCTGCCTGTGGGGTTACTCTGATCGCAAACCACAACTCATGAAGGCAAGAGTCTACTGATTCGGAATTTAGTGGATGCATGCACTTTTTAGCCTCTTTGTTCCTTTTAAGATTAGGGGTACAATTAGGGACATCTGAAAAGAGATTTTTCTCTATATAAAACTACAGAGATCTGACTCATGCTCTCCCTTGGGCCCCACCAACTGAGTTAATCACGCTAACCCAAACTCTGAGAACTACTACTGTGACGTGACCCATGTGTGACAACCGTGTATTTTTCCCACATACAGCCACCTCCCAGTTATCTGCACAAATGCAGGGGTACGGTGGTGCAGATAATTCAAAACAGCAAACAGTCCAAAAGCCATTTCTGCTTGGCTTGAGAATATATTATGCAAATGTTGACAGCAAATTTACTTTCCTTATTACCTTTTGCTTGGATTCATATTAAAAAATTGTTTGCATTCTCTATGAGTGTGTGTGTGTGGTGTGTAGACGGAGGTGGTAGGAATGGCATCCCTGGAATTCAAGAGAATCATAAAACCTTGGCACTCAAAGGAGCCTTACAAATCATAAAGCAACTTCTTCCTTCTTCGATTTAGAGGCAACCAAGACCCAGAGAGGTTATGTGACTTACGTGAGAAGTGAAAGTAAGCTGGTGGCAGACCAGGAACCGGACTTACCTCTCTCACTCGCTCATTCCAAGGGGAGAAACACACACTGTTGAATCGAAGCCCGACTGAGCTTTCTGGCCTTGTCAGGACGAGCCCAAACACAGAAGCAATCTTGTTAGCGCTTCCAAAGGGCGAATCCATCTGCATTCCCACTTCCGGAGGCATAAAACTTCCTAAAAAGCCTGGATCAGGAGGCTCCACCTCCATGTGGACTAGATAACACCTGTTTTCCCAAGGCAGTTAATAGCCCCAGTGAGCTCTGGGTCTCCTTAGTACATGCTGTCGAGATTTGAATTTCTCGGCAAGAGCTCTCAAGGAGGATCACCTGTCTTCTGTGTGAGCTGGGCATAGGGAATTGCTGGGAGGCCACAAACACTGGAATAAGCAGATCTATACCTTGGGCAGTGTGGCGAGGGATAGCGAAGCAAGCACTGTGCTTTGACTCAGGACTCCGGCAGCATATGTCAGCCTGATGGGTAACCTGGGGCTTGGCTGCCAGTGAGTTAAGTTGCCCTTGAAATAACAGCTAAAGAGCAAACATGAAGCAGATAGGCAGGGCTCCACCTCTGGCTAAGGTCCCCAAGAAGTACAGCAGTGAGGCTGGAGAAAAGACATTCATAAGATCAGCCAGCCAGCAAACATTAGCTCAGGTGCGTCTGGGGAGGTGGGTGGCTGCAGGGGACTGTGATAAGCTGTGCCACGCAGCAGCGCATTGATGTCCAAAGCGACTGGTGTCTGTTCCAAGCGTCATTATCAGCTAATGGCTCTTTGTAGCTTGGAGCAGACTGGCAGTAGTTCCTTGAGGTTCTCCTGTGTGGGCAGGTGTTCTTAGTGCCTTGGGTCCTCCTGGAGCAATTCAGCAGAAGGCACTGGACCGCCTGGAGGTGCTCAGAGGCTGGCATGACATTGGAGGCTGGCTTCCAATGGGAATGGAACCCAAAGACTGAGGAAAGGCTCTGGGCAGGGATACAGGCAGTGTTTGCTTGGGCTTCCAGGCTGACATGTCGAATCTATCAATACCACTTGCCTGTCCTGTGCACTTTTATTTTCTGCCAAGAATGAAGACAAACATTTACCTTTGAATGAAGAATAATGTCTGAAACTACTTACTGCGTGGAAGTTCTTTTAATCAGAGATGCATTTTATTAATGTTTTATTTAATGTTTATTAATTCTTTCTGGGCAAAGCCTTTTTCTCTGCTCATAGTAACATCTGCCTCAAACTGCTAGGGTTATCAGTAATAGCAATGTTATAATACAATAAGTTACTAACAATAATACACAATAACAGTATAACTTTAGTCTATGAAATGTTAACACTGACGAAGTCATTTGCATAGAATTTCCCATTTAATTCTCACAATAGCCGTGTAAGGTAGGTAAGAGCATTTTATTACTCCAGGGCTTCAGCAAGGTAAACTGGCTTATCCAAGGACACAGTGGACCGGAGAGTGGAACTCAGATCTTATTCTTTTCCAGGTTCTATGGCTCTCCCTTTCACCCAGTAAGTAGCTTGTGCATTTAAAGGTAATACCAAATACCTGGAGAGAGAATTAAATGGCTTGTGATAAGACAAAGTGAAAGCTACAACCTCAACCCCAGTGCTGGGCAGAATGCTCAGTGCATGGTGGGCAGAGCAATGCTGCATTACACATGCTGCCCTGCCATTTGGATTGAGAATCTTCTATTACCAGCTCAGAGAGGACAAAGAATACGTACTAGCCTGCAAACAGTAATTTCAGGATCATTAGAAAGAACTGAAAATGCAAATTTTTAGGTCCTATCCAAACCTACAGAATGAGAAACTCTGGGGTGGACAAAGCAATCTATTTTAATAGGTCCTTCAGGTAATTCTGATGCACACTCAAGTTCAAGAGCCACTGGCTTGGACCAGGGGTTAGCAAATTTTTTCCTTAAAGGACCAGATAATAAATATTTTAGGCTTTGGAATACACACAATCTCTATCTAGATTATTCAAGTCTGCCATTGTAAAGCAGCCATAGAGAATATATAAATGAATGGATGAGGTTATATTCTAATAAAGCTGTATTTAGACTAATGAGGGCTCACTTGGTTAATGGTGTTAATGCACACTAGTATGAGTATACCTAGAGAATAAATTCCTATAGGTAAAATTGATTTTTTAAAGTGTAAAGTACTATTTTAAAAAATTTAAGAAGTCATTTATTTCAGTTCTCTAATGACTCATTTTTAGTCTAAGATACCTAGCATTTCAGTATTACAAGGACACATAAATGTGTTGTTTTCCCTTTTTTAAACAAGATTATATATATATATTTTGAATTTTTTTAAAAAAATTTTATTTTTTTTATACAGCAGTTCTTATTACTTATCAATTTTATACATATTAGTGTATATATGTCAATCCCAATTGCCCAATTCATCCCACCACCACTCCCAACCCCACCCCACTTTCCCCCACTTGGTGTCCATATGTTTGTTCTCTACATCTGTGTCTCTATTTCTGCCTTGCAAACAGGTTCATCTGTACCATTTTTCTAGGTTCCACATATATGAGTTAGTATATGATATTTATTTTTCTCTTTCTGACTTACTTCACTCTGTATGACACTCTCCAGGTCCATCCATGTCTCTACAAATGACCCAATTTCATTCCTTTTTATTCCTGAGTAATATTCCATTGTATATATGTACCACATCTTCTTTATCCATTCATCTGTAGATGGACACTTAGGTTGCTTCCATGATCTGGCTATTGTAAATAGAGCTGCGATGAACATTGTGGTACATGACTCTTTTTGACTTATGGTTTTCTCAGGGTATATGCCCAGTAGTGGGATTGCTGGGTCATATGGTAGCTCTATTTTTAGTTTTTTAAGGAAGCTCCATACTGTTCCCCATAGTGGCTGTAACGATTTACATTCCCACCAACAGTGCAAGAGGGTCCCCTCTCCTCCACACCTCTCCAGCATTTGTTGTTTGTAGATTTTCTGACGATGGCCATTTTAACTGGTGTGAGGTGATGCCTCATTGTAGTTTTGGTTTGCATTTCTCTAAAAATTAGTGATGTTGAGCTGCTATTCACGTGCCTCTTGGCCATCTGTATGTCTTCTTTGGAGAAATGTCTATTTAGGTCTTCTGCCCATTTTTTGATTGTGTTGTTTGTTTGTTTTTTAATATTGAGCTACATGAGCTAGTTATATATTTTGGAGATTAATCCTTTGTCCATTGATTTGTTTGCAAATATTTTCTCCCATTCTGAGGGTTGTCTTTTCATCTAGCTTATAGTTTCCTTTGCTGTGCAAAAGCTTTTAAGTTTCATTAGGTTCCATTTGTTTATTTTTGTTTTTATTTCCGTTACTCTAGGAGGTGGGTCAAAAAAGATCTTGCTGTGGAAAATTATATGTATTTTAAATATTGTATCAGTTAGGTTTGCTGCCTAACAAACTACCCCAAAGCTTAGCGACTTAAAACAACAACCATTTGTTATAGTTCCTCATTCTGTAGTTCAGCTGGATGATTCAGCTCATCTGGGCCTGGTGAGGCTGATCTTGACTGGGATTGCTTATGTGTCTGGTCAGCCAATAGATTATCTGGAGGTTCACTTGTCTAGGATGGCCTCACTCACGTGTTAGGAGGTTAGCAAGCTATTGCCTGGGGTGATGATGGTGACTGGGCCGGAACAAGCCCAGGCTTGCTCACATGGTAAGTGGGTAAGAGAACTAGTGAAAGGCCACAAGCCCTCTTGAGGCCCATGCTCAGAACTGGCACAAGTCACCTCTGCTATATTCTATTGGTAATGCAATTTACAAGGTCAGCCCAGACTCAAGGGGTGGAGAAGTAGACAAGTCCTCTTGATGGAAGGACCTGAAAAG
This sequence comes from Grampus griseus, assembly GCF_964374135.1. Classification (NCBI taxonomy): domain Eukaryota; kingdom Metazoa; phylum Chordata; class Mammalia; order Artiodactyla; family Delphinidae; genus Grampus; species Grampus griseus. Next base: position 19,610,779 of record NC_139003.1, read on the forward strand.
GCACATTACAAAGTAATGTGGACTCAGGGAGAGGAATAACTGTGGCCATTTTTGCAAACAATCTACCATAGAGATGTTTTTAATTTTTAATATTCTGCTTTTAGAAAGTTCTGAGAAAAACTGCGTTGATCATGAAACTAACATATGCATGACACTTTGGCTTTCTCTATCCCCACTGGTACATCTGAGAGAGAATTATGTTGAACTTCACACCTTATGGGACCTTAATGACCTACCCAGTGCAGTGAGGAGAGACCCAAGGGTGTGAGATTATTTTTAGTCTCATTTGACAGTATGTGAAGCTAAAACTATTTTGGAACCATTGTCCATATCCTTTATTTTCTCTCGCTCTCTATCTCACATTGAGATACAATGTATATGTAATAAATTTCACCCTTGTTAGTATGCACCTCTATGAGTTTTGACAAGTGCATACAGTTGTTCAAGCCCCAGCACAATTAAGATATAGACTTATTCCATCACCTCAACAAAATCTCCCTGAAGATCAGCTTGGTGCTTTGTGTCCACATAGAGGGGTGGGATAGGGAGGGTGGGAGGGAGATGCAAGAGGGAGGAGATATGGGGATATATGTATATGTATAGCTGATTCACTTTGTTATACAGCAGAAACTAACACACCATTGTAAAGCAATTATACTCCAATAAAGATGTTTAAAAAAAAAATCTCCCTGAGCACCTTTAGTCAACTGCACACTCTACCTCCAGCTCCTGGGAACCCCTGATCTCTTTCCTGTCCCCACAGTTTTACCTTTTCCAGAACATCGCATAAAATAGAATCATACATGATCTAATCTTGTGGTTCTGGCTTCTTTTCCTTAGCGTAATTCCATTAAGATTTATCCATGTTGTAGCATGTATCCGAAGTTTGTTCTCTTTTATTACTGAATAGTAGTCTTCAGGAAATTAACTCAGGCCAAGTTCAGAGGTAGGTTCTAAACATACAAACTTGTTCTTTACTACTCTAAAGCCAATGGAATTAGCATAAGAGCAGAAAAAAAAGCCCATGCAGAAAAAAGTCTTTGCCTTGCCCTTTAACATGCCATTTTCATAGTTTTCTCCACCAAGTGGTTTCTTTACTTTGAAGTTTTTATTAAGTGCCTTTTAAAACAAGGTATAATTTTAAAGATCACCTAATACAACCTAGTTATTATTTTAAAATAATTATTTACTTTTTATTAAATTATCACAGATGGATAATTTTTTAAAATCAATTAGTGTTAAACGACATAACTAAAAACCACAATCCCCTGCCCCACCATTTCCTGACGCCCTGTATGTCAACTCCTCCACTTTCAATCCTTTTATTTGTTTCTTCTGGTTTTAACCTTCGTATTTCTAAATCATTTGCTTATACTAATAATGTTTAAATTATCCTTTCTGACATTTTCTATTGATTTCATATTATGTTAGGAGAAGATTTAGGTATCTTACATACTTTCTTTCCCCTCCATCCAGACTTGTAATGTAGTTACATCACAATTAAAGGTTCAATTGACTTTTGTATCTACATTCCATTATTATGACTATACCACCTACTGTACTATGATTCATTCCTTTCTTGGACATTTTTTTCCCTGATGTTAATGCTTCATATTTTTCATTTCCTGTTTTCTTTGTAAATATCTAATTTTTCATCCAACAACCTCTCAATACAATTTTCCATGCTGACATACTCATCAGATGATCTATCAATTACTTCTTTTTCCTGGAACTTTCTCTTCTTTTGCTCCAGTCTTGACTGGTTGGTTGCTCCCTGGACTTGCTGCTTTAATTCTAAGAATTCTCTTTATCTCTCTCTTGTGCTGGATCCCCAAACACCTGCTTCCCATATTTTCTTATGCTTGTTGTAATCCTTTTTGTGGAGTACATTTTTTAGTAGTTTCCTGAGAATGATTAATGAGAGGGAAAAAATTTAGGTCATTTTGCACCTGAAAATGTCTTTATTTTACCTTCACAGTTGATAGTTTGGCTGGATACAGGTGGAAAATAATTTTCCTTCAAATTTTTAAGACATTTCCCCATTATCTTCTAATTTCCAACAATGCTGTTAAGAAATCCAATGCCATTCTGGTTCCTGGTCTTTTGTATGTGACTTAAAAACAAATCTCTAAAAGTCTTAGTCTCTTTCTTCCTGATGTATTGAAATTTTACAATGATATCCTTTGGTGTGGGTCTTTTTTTATTTTTTGTAGTGATATTTTGGGGCTCTTTCAATCTGGAGACTCATGTCCTGCAATTTTCTTGTATTATTTCTTTGATAATTCCCTCCCCATGACTTTCTTTGTTCTGTCTTTCTGTTACACCCAGATGTTGGATCTCTTAGTTTGAGCCTCTAATTTCTAATTGCTTCTCCTATATTTATCACCTTCTCTTTTTGTTACTCTCTGAGAGATTTCCTAAACTCTTTCTTCTACCCTCTTATTTAAAAAATTAAAAAATTTTTTGTTGTAATATTTTCAATTTTAAGAGCTCCTTTTCTCTGATTATTTCTTTCATTGTTCCTGTTCTTTTCCCATGGATGTATTATTTCCACTGTTTCTAATATTATCAGTTATATTTATTTTTTGAAAATAATTTTTTGCTACCTAACTTGTCTCTATGTCTTCTTGGTTTCCTTTTTTTTTTTTTTTTTTTTTTTTTTTTGCGGTACACGGGCCTCTCACTGTTGTGGCCTCTCCCACTGTGGAGCACAGGCTCTGGACGTGCAGGTTCAGCAGCCATGGCTCACGGGCCCAGCCGCTCCGCGGCATGTGGGATCTTCCCAGACCAGGGCACAAACCCGTGTCCCCTGCATTGGCGGGTGGAGTCTCAACCATTGCACCACCAGGGAAGCCCTTGGTTTCCTTTTTTACCCGTGTGTGTGTGTGTGTGTGTGTGTGTGTGTGTGTTTTATTTAGTGGCTTTCATATTGGAGGATTTCTTCAAATGTCAAGAGATCCTTGGTTGTCAGTTTATATTTAAAAAGGAGCTATTAAAGAGCTGTTTGGAAATTCCATCTGTAGAGCTGAGCTTGCCAGTCTCGTTGTAGGTTGGTGGAGTAGTAAGCTGCTAGATTTTCATTGGTGGAATTCACCACTATCTGTATCTCTAGGTATTATTTTCTGGGACATTCAGTTATTCCAGAGAAGAATTCTACAGTTTACGTTGTTTGGGTAGAAGGTGGTGGAGAAAGGAGGAGACCATGGCAATAAGGCTGGTTCCCAGTGTCCCTGCAGTTGAGTGTGGGGTAGGAGGTGAGGGTTTCACTGTGTGTTTAACTTCTTTTTTAGACTAGTGCCTATTCCAGACCTTCAACTGGGCTGGTGTCCCTGAGTTTGAAGGTACTCTGTTTCAATTTCTTCTTGGTCCAGGGTATGTGAGAGATAGTCAGCTGGCTGTTCAGGATGGGATGAGGCTTTGAGGGGTTCCCTCTGCTCCTTACATAGACTTTTAATAAATTGCCCCATTTTAGCCCCTCTCCTCATTCCTACTTTCTGTGGTATTGTGTCTTTTAAAAATTATTTATTTATTTATTTTGGCTGTGCCGGGTCTTAGTTGTGGCATGCAGGATGTTTAGTTGCGGCATATGTGTGGGATCTAGTTCTCTGACCAGGGATCGAACTGAGGTCCCCTGCATTGAGAGTGCAGAGCCCTACCCACTGGACCACCAGGGAAGTCCCCGTATTAAGTGTCTTAAAAATCCTATCATTAACCAACTATCTAGGCTTCCTCCACTCTGCTACATCATTTAAACTCCTTCATTCATTTTCATATATTATAGTTTGAAATTATAAATACTTCCTGATTTCATGGACTGTGGAGTTTGCGTTTTGTTTCTCATCATCCTTGTTGGTTGTGGGTGATAGCTGAGGAAAAAGGGGGGGCAGAAAAAACTTTGTTCTGCCATCTTAAAATTGGAAATCTCTGATAGCACATTTTCGTTTTGATAGATATTCTCAAATCACCCTCCATACAGTTTGTACCAATTTATATATAAACTATATAAAAGTGTCCCTTCCCCATATCTTCACCATCTTAATATATTAGTTTTTTAATCTTAGTCAATCTTAGTGAAAAAATGGAGGTGGCACAATTTTAACAATATATTTGGTAAAGGGCACTGAGACCTCATTCATTCTAAATATAGTCATTCAGTAAATACATGTCCTTGCATACAGATGTTTGTAGATAAATTACTATAAACCCCTCTTTAGAAAATATCTCAAAGCTCACTTTTCTGACAGTAGAAAGCCAGTAGGGTGTCTACTGTCAGTGCCAGGAGAGTCATATTTATATATGAGAATTTGCACATGAGTGGGCTTATTCATATATAATAAAGGGCCCAGGGATGTGGAATCTTAACTCTGGATCCTGTGCCATTATTCCCTCGTTTGCCTTCTTGGAGTTTCCTCCAGGGAGGCAAGTAGAGGTGATGGAGAGGTGGGAGATTTTTCCTGCATTATGCTTTCTTTTCAGGCTTCTGCCTTCTTAGCTCTTAGTTTTACACAGTATGTGTCCTCTAAGCTGTTCAAGGTGGTATAGAATCTCTTTGACAGGGAACATTTCATAAATGGCGCAATAGCCCAGCTGTTAGACACTAGGCTAAAGGGAAAAATTTGGCACAGAAGCTAATCCAAATCTCTGGACTGCCATCACCTAGGGTGGTGGAAGGTGCTGCTTAGAAGAGAAAGATCTGACTAGGAAGTTATCTATCTTCATGTCTGAGAAATGAGAGGGGATGGGATTTTCTGTTTAGTGGCCAGTGAGGGTCCTTGTCTATCTAGAAATGTAGAGATAAAATCATAAAGACACTAATGTAAGGTATATCAGAAAGATTTGCCACATTGTAGCAAAATGAGTACACCAAATTGTGAAAGCACTTTGCCAGTATGTGGAAGACCTGCTTCTTTCCCCTTTATTGACATTTTATGGCAACTTTTTTTTTATTGGGGTATATTTGCTTTACAATGTTGTGTTAGTTTCAGCTGTACAACGAAGTGAATCAGCTATACGTATACATATATCCCCATATCCCCTCCCTCTTGGACCTCCCCCACCCCCCCATCAATCCTACCCATCTAGGTCAGCACAGAGCACTGTGCTGAGTTCCCTGTGCTATACAACAGGTTCCCACTAGCTATCTGTTTTACACATGGTAGTATATATATGTCAATCCCAATCTCCCAATTCATCCCACCCCCTTCCCCTGCGTGTCCACACGTCTGTTCTCTACATCTGCGTCTCTGTTCCTGCCCTGAAAATAGGTTCATCTGTACCATTTTTCAAGCTGGAGGAGTCAGGCTCCCTGACTTCAGACTATACTACAAAGCTACAGTAATCAAGACACTATGGTACTGGCACAAAAACAGAAATATAGATAAATGGAACAGGATAGAAAGCCCAGAGATAAACCCATGTGCCTATGGTCACCTAATCTATGACAAAGGAGGCAAGGATATACAATGGAGAAAAGACAGTCTCTTCAATAAGTGGTGCTGGGAAAACTGGACAGCTACATGTAAAAGAATGAAATTAGAACACTCCCTAACACCATACACAAAAATAAACTCAAAATGGATTAAAGACCTAAATGTAAGACCGGACAATATAAAACTCTTAGAGGAAAACATAGGAAGAACATTCTTTGATATAAATCACAGCAAGATATATATTTTTTTCTTTTCCTTTTGCGGTACGCGGGCCTCTCACTGCTGTGGCCTCTCCCGTTGCAGAGCACAGGCTCCGGACGCGCAGGCTCAGCGGCCATGGCTCACGGGCCCAGCCGTTCCGCGACATGTGGGATCTTCCCAGACCGGGGCATGAACCCGTGTCCCCTGCATCGGCAGGCGGACTCCCAACCACTGCGCCACCAGGGAAGCCCGCAAGATATTTTTTGACCCACCTCCTGGAGTAATGAAAATATGGCAACTTTTATACCTAATTCCCAATCCCTAGCTCGTATCTGCAGCTATGGTGGGGAAGTAATCTCAGTCCAGGGGAGGGGTTAAGGGAGTAGATAAAGAGGGTTCCTGTTGAGTGCGGCAGGCTACCAACACAAACATCATGACATCATCTCTTACTTTTTAAATTTTTTGTTTTGTTTTGTATGAGCCTTACTGACTTGTCTTCTAAGGTTTACTCTCCTCAAAGATTTAAATGGGTCTTTAATGTTCTGAAAAATTTTTTAAAAACAAGCAAACGATAAGGTTGGTTTCATTTAAAGGTGAGTTATTGTTCTGAATCCACTTCACTCATTTCATCACCCTCATAAAAAGGCAAAATGGGAATAAACCTCTGTCTTCTTCAGAATTAGATGAGAAGACACAACCAGACACTCTGCCAGGCTTTTCTAGGTGGGATATAGACAGGGATGTCTGCCTTACATTTCAGTGAAGTTTCTAAGCATGATTTTTAGTTTCCCTAGTGAATGCCTAACACCTGTGGGTCTCCAGTGTCATACTGTATTTCTACCTTATTTAAGAGACACCCAGCAATTTCATCAATAAGGGTTTCTTTTGTTGTCACTTGACAAGGGAACAATACGTTGACAGACTAAGGCCACAATAGCTTCTATCAAGCACTTTGGGAAATCAGAAATGACAATGAAACCCACTGCATTAAATAACCCATGGTGCCGGGAATTAATCAGAAATCTGGTGTTGTTGAAAATAAATGAGTTTTTAACAAATTAGATTTGAGAATTACTTACAAACTGTGGATTAGGGGTCTGTGCAGAGGCGGCTTCTGCTTCATTGGGAAATCCACACGGGGTAACTGCAGCTAAAGGGAAGAGGAAAATCTGCTCCTTCCCCTGGGGAGAAGGGAGAGGAGGTTACTCAAGTATGTGCCAACTGTCTTGCCTATTCCCACTCTGGCCAGGTCAGGTCTTTGCCTGAGGCTCTTACCTTCTCTGAGTTGACTTTGATATCCAGCAAAAAAACATTTGTCCTACTTAATCTCTCACTCTCTCCATCTGCTCTTCATCTTAGACTTAAATTACCTGAAGGACTTCCCTGGTGGCACAGTGGTTGAGAATCCACCTGACAATGCAGGGGACACGGGTTCAATTCCTGGTCCAGGAAGGTCCCACGTGCTGTGGAGCAATTAAGCCCGTGCGCCACAACTACTGAGCCTGTGCTCTAGAGCCTGCCTGCCATAACTACTGAACCCGTGTGGCACAATTACTGAGCCCGCAGGCCTGCAGCCCATGTCCACAACAAGACAAACCACCACAATAAGGAGCCCACACAGCACAGTGAAGAGTAGCCCCCGCTCGCCACAACTAGAGAAAGCCTGAACGTAGCAACAAAGACCCAACACAGCCCAAAATAAATAAATTTATAAAAATAAATAAATAAATAATCTGAAGTTATAGAGTAAATTATTTAAAATATGGTGACACTCAATTTCATAATTAAATTCATCCATTTATTTTGTTTGGGAGACATTCAATTAATGATCTACAACAGGCAGCAAGACCTGGTCTGCTAAACCCTAACAATCAATTAGATTTCATTCAAAACAATATACCAATTAGCAATGGAGTGCCTACTGTGTGTGAGATGCTAGGCTATTTATTAGGAATACAAAATTGCCAAAGCTCTCCCAAGGATCTTAGACTCTTGTGGACAAGCTGGATCTGAATACAAAGCAAGATGTCCTAAGGGCTCAGATGAAGTTTCAAATTGCTATCAAATGGCAGAAGAGGGACAGGAAATTCTAGCTTGAGATGTTTGGGAAGACTTCACAGATAAGGGAGCATTTGGAGTGGGTGTTGGAGGACTGATCTAATCACAATAGGTGAAGGAAGGGTTAATAGCATTCTGAGCAGATGGAACAGTATGAACAAACACTAGGATGGAGTTTTGAAAGTAGAGGACACATATAGTTAACAACACAGTACTATGTACTTGAAATTTGCTAAGAGGGTAGATCTCAAGTATTTTTACCACCCGCAAAAAAAAAACAAAAAGGAAAGGAAAGGGAAGAAAGCAAAATGGTGAGGTGATGGATATGTTAATTAGTTCAATTGTAGCTATTATTTCACGAAGTATGGGCATATCAAAACATCAAGTTGTGGGCTTCCCTGGTGGCGCAGTGGTTGAGAGTCCGCCTGCCGATGCAGGGGATGTGGGTTCTTGCCCCGGTCCGGGAAGATCCCACATGCCACGGAGCGGCTGGGTCCGTAAGCCATGGCCGCTGAGCCTGCGCCACCAGAGCATGTGCTCCACAGCGGGAGAGGTCACAACAGTGAGAGGTCCGTGTAACGCAAAAAAATAAATAAATAAATAAAAATAAAAACATCAAGTTATATATCTTAAATAGATACAATTTTTATTTGTCAATTATACATCAATAAAGAAGGGGGGAAGAAAGTGCAGGACACTTTTGAAAATTGTAATTCATTCATTCATCCAACAAGCATTGAATGCCTACTCTAGCTTAGCTACTGTATAATGTAGTTGAAGTGTGAGGTTGAGGCAGGAATATAGTAGGTGATGAGGCAAAGGAAAAGTTTGGGACTACAGTTTGAAGGGCCAAGAGTTCATATGAAATGTTTAGTTTTATTTTGTTTAATATTGTTTTCATAAGTAGGGTTATACTGAGCCTATTTTTCTGTCACTTGATTTTTTTCACTTGATATGTCTTGGAGATACTTCCATGTCCATATCTGTAAGACTGTCTTATTTTTTTCTATTTCTGTATCATATGTAGAAATGGACTATGATTTATTCAACCATTTTTCTTATTGATGAATATTTAGTTTGGGGAAAAGTATCTTAAGTATTTTCTTTCATGAAAAGAAATCAGCCCAAATGCCATTACTACGTTACAGAAATTTTTAAAGGAAGATATATCAGAACCAAGACTGGATGATATCAATCAACCAATCGGTCAACCAATCAATATTTGCAGAGGACTCTTATCAGAGTAGTGTCAGGAAGTAGTGCGTTCAAACTAGGTAATTGGGAAGAGTTTAACAAAGTCTGATAAAGTTAATGATTCTTAATAAAGGCACTATTTACAAAAGTATAGGCATGATTTAGGGAAGCTAACAAAGAATGGTGTTATACCCCACAGGCTAACATCAAGAAACTGTCACCACCTCTAGGCCGGACTGGCAAGAAGGGGGAGTAGTTATTAGAACCTAAGGCAAATAACTGCACAGAGAGAGGCAGCCAACTCCTCATGGCCAGACAAAGAGAGATCCATGACATAAAGACACCTTGGTCTTACTTTCCTCCTGACATTGTTTCTCTGGGTCTTCCACTGGCCCAACCATTAAGCAGCCAGAGGGCAAGGTGATGCAGTCCACAGAAATGAGCAGGATGGAGAGAGAATCTGAATGTACATTCAGAAAATCTCTAGTATAAAGACCAATTACGACTTATCAAAATTTTTGTATTAAAAAATTAGAATATAATATTGTTGGGCTGCACCCTGCAGGCCTGCAAGTCCTGTACTTGCCAAGCTTCTTCTTTTTTTTTTATGGCTGCGTTGGGTCTTAGTTGCAGCATGCAGGATCTTTCATTGCGGCGCTCAGTCTTCTCTCTAGAAGAGGCCTGCAAGCTCGGTAGTTGTGGCGTGGGCTTAGTTGCCCCACAGCATGTGGAATCTTAGTTCCCTGACCAGGGATTCGAACCCACATCCCCTGCATTGGAAGGCAGATGCTTTACCATTGGAACACCAGGGAAGTCCCTTGCCCAGCTTTAAGACCAAAGAAGCAGCCCAGAGTCAGCAACAGAGACACAAATGATTTAGTGGATGGTGGGGGTGGGGTTATTTGTCTGAAGCAAGGTCCTGGAGCAACACTCCACCACGTGCTGCTGTAGCACGCAGGACATCACAGCAGTCCACGCTCTCCAGGGTTGGGGGATGGAGAAATTGCCAGTTATAGGAGTAATTGACCTCAGGTTGGCTCATTAGTTACCAGGGAAATCAGCAAAGTGCCACGCCCCTCACCACCCTTTTGATAAAAACAATCACCAGCTGGGGCCTGGGGCCCGTATATAGGAAGGTCAGTCATGCCAATAGGGTGTAGGTGCAGCAGGTATTGATCCAGCTGGGGATGTACAGAGAGCAAGAGAACAGCCATCTTGAGTGGCCTGACCATACAAAGATGGAGAGTGTACACTGGGAGTTGTAGGATAAGTACTGGTTGGGGAAGAAATTAAATAGTTTTGAGGGTCAAAAACAGGACTTCTAAGACATTCTACAGTCTATCTACTTGACTAGTAGCCCACAAAACAGGTCTTCTGAATCTTTATCTTTATTCTTGACTTTTCTCCTGAGTTCCAGACTCAGATTTGGGTTGATTGCTGGCTATGATTTCTGTGTCAAACTTAGTATGTCTCATTCATGCCTCTCCAAACCTGTCCCTAACTGCAATCCTGTTCGACTATTCTCTCTGTCCCCTGACCTTGAACTCCTCTATTTCTCTCACCTTATTATATGAGCTATCACTTTAAGTTTCTTCCTCAACTAGACCATTAGATCATTGAACTCAGGACAAGGATGTGGCTCCTTTTTACCCTCCATAATGTCCTGTGTTGAGCTTGTCTACCTCCATCTTGGGGAGAACTGGTAACTTTCTCTCCTAAAGCAGGCCTATTCCGTGGGACTCACCCTAGTTTGTATGACCTTAGTTATTCCCAAACCTTTCCGTTTTTTAGTCATTTCCTCACGATATTATTTGAGGGCAGAGCCCATGTTTATTTGTGTTGATATGTCTCCTGGTGTCCCATTTTCCAAGAAAAGAACTTAACAGTAGGAGACCAGTGGCTGCTGTTGCTGTTTTTGCTCTCACTGTTAATTGTGTCTGGAGTCAACCATGTCTCAGCTTGGGCACCATCTAAGCTTACTAGACAAATTTCAATGGAAGAACTAAGTTTGGAAGTATTATATTAAAGATGGACGCCTGTTGTGTCAGGGCTCCCAACTGCGAAAATTGCTTTCAGTTCAGCCAGTACTTAACTGCTTTGTCAGCTGACGTGAATATGCAAAGGAAAAAAAGACCACTGACAAATCACAGGGTGGTTTGGTGATTAGGCATTACCAATCAAAGTCCGGACATAACGAGTCTTCAAGTGCTGCAGGTATTAAGAAAAGCTCTTAAATTGTTCTGAGCTCGTTGAAATGGCTGTTAGACAAGACTGAAAAATATATGATTGTAACTATCCCTTTGTGGGTCTTTTCTATACTCGTTTGAAAGAGGAATGGCAGCTCATAAAGAACTGCAACCTCCTCGCAAGCCAGAAGGTTTAATGCAGAATTAAGGATATTGCAATCTTGTAGCTGAAATAATAGAAAGAAAATTGAATTATTCTTCCCATATTAAATGCATATATTCCCGAGTATTTCTGCCAAGATGACTTTGGTAACCCATGGAGTGAAATACACTTTGTTTCACAGGGGGCCATTCAACGAAGCTGTGGGCTCGACTGCAACTGCTTAGAAGGGAACCAAAAAACATCAGAATGAAAAAGCACTCTCGATGTACGGTTATATCAGCCCTAAATTGTATCACAGCTGCTTCTGGCACCATTAGACAGAACACTGGGTAATTTATAGAAGTCATTTTTAACAATTTGATTGTTGGTATATATCTGCTGAATTGATTGGTTGCGGAGACAGATCTTTATTTTTATAATAGCAATAACATCCTTTGCAGATTACTGCTCAATTTATTCCTGATGCTAACATTACCAAGCAGCGCCTATCAATTTATGTTGGAAAAACATGTTCTTACTTCTTAATTATCTGTTTAATTGTAGAGAGACTAGAGTCCTGTGATACCCTGATTTGCCAGCACTGGGGAGCCTGCCAGAGTCTCTGAGAGTCTTGCTGTTTGGCTTCTAGAGGGCTTTTTGCAACCTCGTGACATTAGCAACATTTACCCATCTGTGTATAAGGAGGCGCTTGTGCCCTGAATCACAGCCGGCAGCACAGCCTGCTCTTCTGCTCCTCGGATGAAGTCTCCAGAAGCTGGCAAGTGGCTCCTTCATTGACTTACTTTCCCGTTGATCTACTCTTGTCAGCTCTAGTCATCAGGAATCCTGGTGATGACACCCTCCATCAGGCCCCCCTTCGGCACCATGGGCCTTTCAGGAGAGAAGTTGACGGGAGGGCAGGAGTGCCCAAATTTTGTGACAGCTACCTGGAAAAAAATTATAGGCCTCATTTCTGACCAATGGATTCAAAATGGCAAAAATGGAAATTATACACATTTACCCAGTCTCCTCTTCACCCCAGCTGTCACCACCACTAAACAGAAGCATGAATCTATATAATAGATGTGCATTAGAAGGCAACTACTGTAATTCACAGCATTGATATTTGCACACTATTTGTGACATTTATTTTTTAATTAAATTATTTTTACTATGGTAAAGTATATGTAACATAAAATTTACCGTTTTAATCATTTGTAAGTGTTCAGTGACATGAAGTCCACTCACACTGTTGTACAGCCATCACCACCATCCATCTCCAGAACTTTTCTTCACAAACTGAAACTCTGCACCCATTCGACAGTAATTCTGCATTTCCCCCTTCCCCAGCCCCTGACAACCACCAGCCTACTTCTCTCTATGAATTTGACCACTCTAGGTACCCTGTGTAAGTGGAATCATACAGTATCTACCCTTTTGTGTCTGTTTTCTTTTATTTAGCACACTATCTTCAAGTTTTGCCCATGCTGTAGCATATATCAAATTTTCGTTCCTTTTAAAGGCTGTATAATATTCCACTGTGAAACAGCATGTAAGACATTGACCAGCTTCAACTGGTTTTGCCTCCTTAAATAGGTTGTTGATTCATCAAATTGAAACAGCACCAGCTTCAACTGGTTTTGTCTCCTTAAATAGGTTGTTGATTAATCAAACCTTGAGTTATTTTACAGACACAGCACTGTGCAAGTGCAAGATGGGAACCCACGTCTCCAGAGTGACCCTGGAACCAAGAATCTTCAGTCTACGGAATTTAAGGAATAGAAATGTTGCCACCAGAGCTCTTTACGCAGCGAGAAGTCGTTCAATGCGGAAAAGCTGGCTTCCAGCAACACAAGTAGTTTATGTGGACTCATTCAAGACTAGCCAATCAGCTTCCAAGTTTGAAATTCCCCTAATCCCTTAAATTTCACCCCGAACCCTGGATCGAGGAGACGGATTTGAGTCCTGTGTCCTTGGTAGTTGACCTTGCAATAAAGCTCTTTCTTTTCTCAAAAGTCGGTGCTGTAGTATTGGCTTCTATGCGTGTCGGGCAGCAAGCCCTTGATCGGTAACAATTGTTTGAATAGGCCATATTTTGTTTACCCGTTCATTTGTCAATGGACATGTGAGTTGTTTCCTGCCTCCTGGCTATTGTAATTGTGTATAGTGGTATGCTTTGATTCCTTTCTCTTTCTCTTTTCTGTATCTACTAGAGTTTTTTTCTTTGTTACCATGAAGTTTACATAATACATCTTATAGTTATAACATTCTATTTTAAGTTGGCTATTGTGAATAATGCTACTGTGAACGTGGGTGTACAAATACCTGTTTGAGTCCCTGCTTTCATTTCCTTTGGTCTTTGCCTACTCTTTAGATGCACTGCTCATCTCATTCACCATGTGACTCAGCCCCAACTTTCATCTGCCTGTGATTCAGTTCCTGCCAATGCCTTTCACTGCGACTACCTGGAGTGCACCCCTTCTCTTTATCTGCCCTCCCTGCGTCCCCTTCTTCAGCTCACAGATTCCAGTTTCTCTCCCAAGCCTCCCTTTCACCATCAGCCTTCAATGGAAGAGGCATTAGCCCAGGGCTGGACTCGCGGAGGAGGGATACTACCATTTTTCTCACTGATGCCCAATAGCCTAGGCGGGTCCCAGTCCCAAGCCTTCCACAGCTAAAAGGTATAATCCCTGATTTCTACCCAGCAGCCATCATGAATACGTGAAGATCATCCCTGATTTTGAGACTGGCTGAAGATAAAGGCTGAGCACAAGCCCAGTCATCAAAAGCCGGAACCACGATAATGACCTCAGCAGCTTTGGACCCCAACAGCGCCGCCGGCAGGAGGAAACAATCTTTGTCCCAAGTGGGATCCAAGCTCAGGTAAAGAAAGCCGTCTCTCTGGTAAGGGGGATAGTTTGCTTAGGACCAGCAGCTTTTTCATGGATTGTAATCACACCTTTTCTAAATCACTTTGGTTTTTTATTCTTTTCATCACAATCATCATCATAATTTTACATCACTACCATTTGTTGTACGCTTACTATATACAAGGCACATAATAAGAAATTTACTTGAATTTTTTCTCTTTCTATATTTTTAACAATTTCCCTGTTAATAGGAGGCAAAATACTCTTTGGAGCCAGACTGCCAAGTTCAAATCCCACTTACTAACGGCTTGAACCTCTCTCTCCTTCAGTTTCCTCATGCAAGAGGGGATAATAGTATGTACCTTAAAGAGCTGTGAGAATTGAATGAGATAATTCATGGGAAACACTTAGAATCATATCGAGCACAAAGTACTTGATTAAGCTTAGTTATTATTTCTCCATCTTAAGGATCAAGAAACCAGGGCAGAGCAGGTTAAGAAACTTGCCCAAGGCCACACTTCCTAGGTCTGTTGATTCTTAGGTGTATGCTCATAATCCTTCTCAGGTTTATAGATGCTTACCCCATTGCTCATGGGAGAGGAAACAGAAATAAGCTGTATTTCAGCCTTTTATATATAAAGATACTGTATTAATCAGCCTACCTCTACTTCAAGTTGCAAAGAGTAGATAACAGAGTTAAATAAAATTTCTGCATCTAATTTTTACTGACCTCAGGCAAGTAGATATCTAAAAGGCTGATATTTTGATAATACCTTCCTTGTACAAACACACATAAAGCATGGAGATTCCTTATCTCACCCTATGCTAAATATCTATTCTCAACATTCCGAGACTTTAGAAAGCAGACTATTAATCCTTTCCCCTATCTCACCACCCTCATCACTCTCCACAAATTGGTACATAAGAGATAGTGAATGTAGATGGCAGTTCAGAGCCGGAAATGATCTCTACAGGTATTCCTTATGCAGAAAGCTGCCCTTTCTCCAAGAGGAAGGACCAGATGAGTCCTGGCCAAGTGCATTTCCAAGTCATCAGAGTAAAACCCTTTTAAAA
Source organism: Grampus griseus (assembly GCF_964374135.1). NCBI lineage: Eukaryota > Metazoa > Chordata > Mammalia > Artiodactyla > Delphinidae > Grampus > Grampus griseus. Next base: position 19,625,933 of record NC_139003.1, read on the forward strand.
TCTGGACCATTTCAAAATCACTTTTAATAGACTTATTTAATTTGGGGGGGCTTTACTCAAGTCAGAGCAGTTTTACTTCTTTTCCCGCTTTCATTAGACCTCATGCTGTGGTTGATATCAATTTGTTATTTACAAATGGGCATGGCCTGTCTGATCCTATGAAGGTAATATGGTAAATTTCTGAATGTAGCTAGTTTTAAATTGAAGCATCATTCTGCTTCAGTGATGGGTTTCTGGACATAGATATCAATTCATGTTTGAAAGGTAATGCCAAGTAATTTGGAAATTATGGAATGGAGGTGAACTTCTCTTCTTTGGAGATACATGTCTGGATTTTATGGAAACTTCTTGCAGAAAACAAGGTGTTAGACTAGAACGTGTCATGTAAAGTTTCTTTCAGTGGCCACATTTTCTGATTCTATAGGAGAGAGGCTGAGTGTGTATATTGGGGGAAAAGATTATGTCTGGGTCAGGGATTGGTAAACATTTTCTGTAAAGGGATAGGTAGTAAATATTTTAGATTTGCAGACCATATGGTCTCTATCACAAATACTCAAGTCTGCCATCATAGCAGGAAAGCAGCCATAGGCAAAAATGAATGGGCATGGCTGTGTTCCAATAAAACCCTGTTTACAAAAACAGGTTGTAGGTCAATTTGGTCTATGAGCCATAGCTGGTGGGCCATAGTTGGTTAGCCCTGTACTAGACTCTATGCTGAGCACTTCATATGCAGTATCTCAATCACTCAGACTACTGAACTTCAAGATAGAGTCTAGTTAAATGCTAACTAACCAAACCTAGTTAAATTATATGAACACAGATAGAAATTTTTCTCATGCATCCAGTAAGGAACAGAAAAAAAAAAAAAAAAAAAGAAAGGCTGGTCCCTGACTTTTCTACAAGAGGTTTCAATGCCAGACGAAATGTAAAGGAAGAACATCATCAGAGTTCTAACAGAACGTGACCTGTGAACATTTCATTATCCAAGAAGCATCAATAAAAAGCTACACATGAAATAATTCAAAGAATACAGACCCATGAGCACTCCTGAAAAAACTGCAGATAACAATTTCACATTGAGGTAAATCAAAATAAAGAACTCAGGAACAGACATTCCGTGATAAAAGTGTAGTGAGTATTAAATACATTTGAATATAGGGTCAAATCTAGAACCAGAAGTGGATTCCAAACAACTATGGGAATTATGCATAGAAATTAGAGTGAAAGCTACAAGTGTGGATAATATAGGAACACAACTAACACAAACCAAAAAGTGGGTGAAGAGCGTTAGAAGAAACTGTGAGTGCTGATGTCTAAAATAGAAAACTGTAATGACTTTAACCTCCTAATATTTTTCATATTCTCTTTTTAGCTTAGGAGGGATCTTTTAGACAATTGCTTCTATTGTACTGAAGGAAATATTTATTTGAAGTTCAACAATTCTGTTTTACATCTACTAAAATAAAGTAAAATTAGGTTTAATTCTTTTTAAAGTAGCATCTATATAGTATGAGCTCATTTTTTTAAATTCTATTTTTCTAGTTCATATTTGCATTTTTAAAAGGTGCTGTGGGTCACAAAGTGTTTGGTTGAATAGAATTTCAAAGTGAAGGGATTTGAGTTCTCTGTAAATTTCTAATCCTTTTAAAATATCCATATTAATTTCATTTATATCATGTACAAGTAAGTTTTTACAAAATGGAATGATTTTCATAAAGAAAAATAATAGAAAAGAGAAACATGTTAGTAGTAGTTAACTTTTGGTGATGATACAAAAGATTGATTTCTCTTTGTTCATTTCTATTAAAACAATTTTAAAGAAACCAATATGGATTTGTAAAAACATAGAATATATTGCTATAGAAGCCATAGAAAGAACTTTTTTAAAGAGGAGAGAATGGTCAACAGTGCCAATTCTAAAAAGAAAATGAAAAATATTAAGAGACAAACATTAGCAACAGGAAAGTCATAGTTGACCTTAATGAAAACAATTTCAAGGGAGTAGTAGAAGCAGAAGCCGGAAATTACTGTGTTTAGAGTGAATGAGAAGTGAAAAAGTGAAGATTCCGTGTTTAGGTGACTCTTTCCAAAACAAGTCATTGTTCCTCGAAATCACCTCTTGGGATAGACGCTATTTCCTCTATGGAGAAATTGAAGTTTGTTTCTTAACCAAGGTCATATTGCTGGTCACTAGAGAGCCAGTATTTGAACCCAAGTCTGTCTGACTCCCAAACCTATTCTCTCTCAGTATACCATGATTGGTTTGAAGTTTTAGTTAGAAGAGAAGATGGAGGATATGATTAGAAAAGAGAAGGGACAAGGATGCCTTTTGAGGTGCATGTCCAGCCCACAGTTCCCACTCCTGAGAACTTCCTATAGTCCGAGGAATGGATGATGATAGCTATGGATGTACTACATGGTCCTGCCATCCAGGTCATACCGAACGGATTAGGTGGACAATCAATGAACAATACTGACTGGACTGGAGTAGAGCCAACAAGAGCCTAAATCTTCTGGGAATTATTATCGGAGCTACAAAATGCTAGTACTTTTTTCAGACAGCCACTTGAACTGAGGAGAGTTAAAAATGGGCCAAGGTAGCCGTATTTGTCCATGTGCACATGGCGAGGCAAAGAAAGCTGAGTAAAAGAGACAGACCAAGAAGACAGAGATGGGGAGAGAGATGGAGGAGAGGGTGGTAAAGAGAGAGAGAAATTATGTGAGGAAAGTGAAGGTGAGAGGCCAGCTGGCTCCAGAGAGAGAAAGGGACTGAGTGAGGTGGAAGAGGAGCTGCTTTGAGTCAGATGGGTTTTTAGTTCTCGTTCTGGAAAGTTCTAGCTGCACTTTTTCTAATTGAGCTAGTTTGAGTGGGTTTCTTTTACTGCCGACCAAATAGTCTTGAAGAAGGCAGGAAGGTAAGAATTTAGTCACGTCAAGGGAAGACTGATGGAGGTATGGAAGCTAAAGGATTACCTGACATGGCCATGCCCCTGGGCCTGCTACTTATCAGCAACTCACTGGATAGACTGCTTATCCACTGGAGGGTTCCAATGCTACTTAATAAGAATGTCTACTGAGAAATATAGCTCTGACCCCTCTTCACAGGTGCTTTCCTTCCTCTCTGACTGGGCCAAGAAAACCTCAGAGCACGGAATTTTTAAAAAAGATATAGTAGGAAGCATCTGTAATCTAAAGGCAGCTATGCATTGAAGAGAATGAGGTGATGCGATTTGCAGCAACATTGATGGACCTGGAGATTGCTGTGCTGGGTGGGGTGACTCAGACAGAGAGGGACAGGTATTGTGTGGTGTCCATTATGTGCAGAATCTAGAAAGAAGATAATACAAATGAACTTATTTACGGGACAAAAACGGACTCACGGACTTAGGGAGTGAACTTATGGCTGCCAGAGGGGGCGGAGTGGGGGAAGTGAAGCGGGGAGGTATGGATTGGGAGTTTGGGATTGACACGTGCGCGCTGCTGTATATAAAATGGATAACCAACAGAGACCTACTGTAGAGCACAGGGAACTCTGCTCAATACTCTGTAATAACCTAAGTGGGAAAAGAACTTGAAAAAGAATAGATACACATGTATATACATGTATATGTATAACTGAATCACTTCAGTGATTCAGTGATTAACAATGGCACAACATTGTTAATCAATTCTACTGCAATAGAAAATGAAATTTTTTTTTTTTTTTTTTTTTTTTGTGGTACGTGGGCCTCTCACTGTTGTGGCCTCTCCCGTTGTGGAGCACAGGCTCCCGACGCGCAGGCTCAGCGGCCATGGCTCACAGGCCCAGCTGCTCCGCGGCATGTGAGATCTTCCCGGACCGGGACACGAACCCATGTGCCCCGCATCGGCAGGCGGACTCTCAACCACTGCGCCACCAGGGAAGCCCCGAAAATGAAAAATTTTTTTAAAGTATAACTACTCTCATTCCTCCCAATCCTGGCCCTTTCTCTGCTTTATTATTTTCTCTTTAGCACCTATTATTTTCAATCATACTATGCATTTCACTCATTTACTTAGTTCACTGTTTGTCTTCCTCACTCTAATATAAAATTTCTGACTATTTTGTTCATCATTCACTATCCACAACACCTGGCACACAGTAAAAGCTCAACGAATATTTGTTGAATGAAAAAAGAAAAGACAGCTTCTTGAAGCCCTCCTGAAATGGCAGTGATGACTCCTTTCTTACAAGGAACCTGGTGAGGATTCCCATCCTGCTGTGAAACTGACAGTGTGATCCATACTCCAGTGCTTCCCAGTCTTTGAGGTCTGTGTGTTCCCTCCCAAGCTCCCATACTGCTTCTTGAGTTGAGTTTGGAGAACATAGAGTTTCCATGACTACCCAGTCTCAGTCTTTCAGGCAGCAACTGGAGGAAGAAGAGACGATAGAATTCTGGTGTCAAATCTTTATAATGAAGCATTGGCTTTAGGGACCCAGGTCGTTCATTCGTTAATCATCCGTCATCATAGTTTTCCTGAAAAGTCACATGTAATTAATCGATTGGTTAGAAGAGTAATGATAACAAGATCTTAAGTTTAAACTTCAACTAAGGCACTTAGCATTATTCTGGTTCAAGGTAACAGCTGTTAATCTAGTCATATGCTTTCTAAATTGCCTGCTATTAATATATATATCAGCATCCATTGCATCCAATTATTCATCAGCATAAATATTTGAAAATCTCCTCACAGGGCATGACCCATCCCACAGTAGATTGTAGGCACCATCCTCTTACCAAAAGCTTGGAGTATTTTTTTTTTGTCTGATCCTCTCTAATAAGGACCCAGCGGTGTGGAGTTTCCAGTGGAGAACTGATAATTCAGTGTAGTGGATGAACTTCGGCTCTCAGATGGAATGAGACACAGATGCTCTCCCTTGATGCATTTTGTACCCTCAGCCAGCACTTTGCGCACATTAGATTGCATCCTTTGAATAACAAGCATCTAGTGTCCAAGCCAATGTGTGCAACTTGACGGATATAGATTTAAATGCTACAATGCATTACAAAGTGCTACATGTCACCCCAGGTTGTGTTTGCCTCCATCATGGCTTAGGCTGATGGGTTGCAACATAACAGGATGTGGCAAGCTGGGTGATGTATAGTGCAATGTTACGTGTCCCGCCTGCAAAATAGTGTGTTCTCAGTGGGAGCAGCACATCACAACAGAAAGCCCTGCTCTCCACTAATCCTCCATCTGTCAGTGGGCTGGGAGGGAGCTGGCTCGCTGGGGGTAATGGACTCTCTCAACACCGTAGAAACCAGTTTGAAGTTGCATTTTACCCAGTTCGATCAGCAAATGCTTTCAGAAAGCAAAGCCCATCAGCCTCAACCTAAAGCCACCTCAGGGAAGGGATGAGCCTGGGGTTGCACATCTGTGGTTAGAAACTAGGCGCGCTGGAGATCTTGGCCTTTGCCTCAACATGTGAGGGCAACTTCCCAGATAGCCTCTGAGGTGTTGGCCAGGTCAACATTTCACTCTGAATATGATCAAGTCACTGATATCTAAGTGTGCACACCAGGCTACTGTTAGCCTAGAGGTCTCCATTTTGTACATTAGAAAAAGGTACCGCTTTTTCTGCCAGGTGCCTAAATAATGGGCCGCACGTTCTAACAATAGCCGCTTGCTATCAGAGCAAGCCTCAGTTCTTGGTCACTGGAGAGGATCTCTAGCCAGTCTCACCCCGGAAGACTTCCTCAGTCAGGCTACCCTTGTGTCTTGCCCATTGGCATTGCCTCTTGAACATGCCTAGTTCCAGGCAGGGCCCGCTTCAGAGAAAACTTACATGGCAAGTGAAGGAGATGTTTAAAATCACAAGCTGTTCAGAACATTCGCCTCCTGAGGGCAGGACCAAAGCATGACAGTATAGTTCACCCCGGTGAAGAGAAGTTTGCGGGCTCTCGCTGAATGCAAGTCATGATTAATTAATGAGGTGTTGGTGTTTAGAAATAATTGGCTTTCTTAATTATGAAAGTAATGTCCATTAAAGAAAAATAGAAAAGTATAAAAAGTATAAAGTAGAAAATGAAAATCATCCATAATCCTACCGCTCAGAGCTAACAACAATTAATGTTTTGGTGTATTTTCTCCCAATTTTTATTATAGACACACAGGTGCATTAAAAAAAATTCTTCAGCTGATATATATAAAATACATATTGTTATATATAATTATATAATGATTATGTATTATAATTATATAATGTATAACAGATATATATTATTGTATATAAATATATATATATATATAATTTGCACCCTTCTTTTTTCCACTTAATTTAACGTTATTAACGTTTCCCCATGATTTACTTTGCATAAATTACTAGCACAGGAATTACTAGATAAGAGGGACATTTGTAAATCATGCAATACATGGGGTCAAATTACAAGAATATTGTCTGGCTTTGAAATCTTAACAACCTTGCTGACCTCGCTGGCCAGTGAAGAACAATCCAACCCCCTTCCTCTGAGAAGGGCCCAGGTTCATTACTGGAAGCAGCCCACAGTGGCTATAGGCTGAGAGGGCTGCTTCCACCTCATCCACTGAGTCACTGGAACAATAAATATGTCCACACCCCAAGGCTCCGTTTCTACTTTGATGACATGAGCTTAAAAATGACTAACCGGACCAGGGCTCGAACCCGTGTCCCCTGCAATTGCAGGCGGATTCTCAAAAAAAAAAAAAAAAAAGACTAACCCCAGAACTCCTAAGATCTCGTTGAGCGGATCGCCAGACACCCAGGATGGGCTCCCAGACTTCCTCACACTTACTTTCCACCATTCTTGGCTTTCCCCAGAAGCAGGCTTTTTCATACATTCAGTCTGTTGTACAGATTGGGGAAGGAGGTTGGTGAGTGGAGGGTCAAGAGGAGGAGTGAGGGCTGAGCAACAGGGGGAAAAGGTTCCACAGGCCTTGTGCTCTGGTCCATTTCCTAAAGTCTTCCTCAGTTCCCAAAGACTTTTCACAGGAGAAGTTGGGAATAAAACATAAACTTTTTCATCAAACCTGTTCAATGCAGTAGCCGCTAGCCACATGTGGCTATTTAAATTTAAATCAATTAAACAAATTAAGATGGAATACAAGAAAATATCAGTTCCTCAGTCTCTCTAGCCACATTTCAAGTGCTTAATAGCACACTTGTCTGTATAGAACATTTCTGTGATCCTAGAAAGTTTTATGGACGGTGCTGCTATAAACAATTCTTCGAGGAGGGTAAGTGCATATCCCTGGGATTCTGGCGCCTCTGCCAGCACTTTATCAGGGAGAAATTTCTTTAAAGACTCTCATTTTCTTTTAAAAGCTCAGGTGAAGTTTTCATTCTATAATATAAAACACACACATTTGCTTTAATGTGAAAAAATGATTTTAAACCCACTGAATACAATTGACAAACCAGAAAGGCATTTGATTTATCCTGTGGTTTTGCATATTGCAGCTGGAGGAGCTCAGCTCTTTTTTTTCTGATGGTGATATTTTTATTTTATTAAAAATTAAAAAAAAAATTTATACAAATTTTAAAGCTTACTTCCCATTTATAGTTATTACAAAATATTGGCCTGTGTTGTACGATACCTCCTCGAGCATATCTTACACCCAATAGTTTGTACCTCTGACTCCCCACTCCTTATATTGCCTCTCCCCGCCCCTCCACTGGTAACCACTAGTTAGTTCTCTATATCTGTGAGTCTGCTTCTTTTTTGTTGTATTCACTAGTTTGTTGTATTTTTTAGACTCCACTTATAAGTGATATCATACAGTATTTGTCTTTCTCTGTCTGACTTATTTCACTTAGCATAATGCCTGGAGGAACAGAGCTTTGGGGGCACTCAGGGTGTGGCTCCCCTTTGCTTGTCACCAGTGGTGAGCCTTCCTGCCTTCCAGAAGAGGAGGGGCTGCACAGCAAAGTGATTTGTAATTAGGCTCTGAGAGTGACGCCCGTGCCCATCTCTCACAGAACTTCTCCACACCTCCCGACCCAGTGAGATACTGTGCCTCACGGGGAACAAGTAGGGTTATTTCAGAAGGTCTTACTCATTTTTTAACTATGCTGTGACAACCTGGCCAGCTGAGTAGACGCAGATTGAACTGGTTGACCAGATAACGGACTCCCTGTCTGATCACTAGCATTCTGTACTAGGATGCTGTTCTCAGAGAGATCACCTCAAGGCCAGTTGCTGAGATTCATTAGTCCTAGGCCAGGGGTTTTCAAAATCACTTGGAGAGGTTATTAAACATGTAAATTTCCTGATAAAAAGAGCCTTGAGTAATTATATTGCATGTGGTCCCTTAACAATATTTGCTGAGCACCTACTATATTTTGGGCATAGTAGCAGGCAATGAAAACACAAGGCAAATGATCATTAATTTTTAGAATCCTAAGATTAGAAGCTACCTCCAAAGGATATATAATGCACACCTAAGGCTTAAGTGGCTTCAGTTTTAAGCTACAGACTGACCCCTCTTTCCATGCATGAGATCAGGTCTTTTGTTAATGCTTTGGTCTATATTTTTTCCAAGGTAATGCTTTCATCTAACAAAGGCTGCTTAATGATTTCCAACAAAGAAGATGTTCAGAATAATATGAAGAAAAGTGAAAATTTGTGCAGAGCATGGAGGGGGTCTTACTGGGATTTGTGGCCTCTCTGCAGTTCTAAAGACTTTGAAGGAATTAGATCAAGTATCTGTGTAGCTTCCTGTTTTAGAATCTAAAACATAAAAAAATTTGTGTGTAGCTCAAATTCCCCATTCTGTGGTTGAGGCTTATTTCTTCTTTGTGCTCAGAAGAAATGGAAATGCTGAATTTCCATCCTTGCAAAAAATTAAAAACTTCTCAGAGTTTTAAAAGTCTTTATTCATATATTATGCAGATTTACCACCCAGGCGAAATCATCTCTTTTTTTTTTTCACCTTCCCCCCAGGTGGTATTTTCTCACTCGAATCACTCCTATTTGTTTCTGGAACTCCTCTAATTTACCCAGGCCCACTCTGGGGTAAATATGCTGGACAAAATAAGGTCCCAATCCTAGCTACAGAGCTGGATTCCACCAAAACTACCTCAAGGCCATCCAATTTCAACTGGCCCATTGGTTTTTCTCTAACCTGGATCCTAACACCTGTTTTTCTCTTATTGTCACCTCTTATCAAACCCCTCTATTAAGATTCTCTTAGCAGTCAACTGTTGCAAATATATCATATATAGGAATTATTATTACAAATATTTGTTTCAATTAATTAGCGATGGCCTTATGACGAGGCCTGACTGCATTTTTCTATTGTAACCATGTGGTAGCTCTAGCCCCAGGGTGATGCACAGCCTAGCAACACTCCTTAATGATCCTCTTAATTACACAATTGGGGTAACCATTCTGTCTAAAAAATCTGCTTCGTAATTACAAAATCACCAGCCCAGCCAGCCGTGTTGACCCATCCATCGCTCGCATTCCACTGTGTCCTTATATTGTGCTCTGTCTTCTCTCCAAATGACAGGGAAGCTTTGGAAGCTGGTGCGTGTGGGGTGCAGCTGCTCCTGTAATAAATGTCTCTGCCTCTCTCTGCCCAGGGCTGCTCCACCGCTGGGCTTCTTCCTTTACCTCCTGCCATCTTTTCCTCAGCAATAGCCTCAAAAACACAAAGGAATTCATCCCCTTTTTCAAATCCATCTACAGAAAACTAGTTGCAGTAATTTAGCATAAGCCTGAAAAAGTGATGATGGCCCCTTAGGTGGCCCGGCTTGGCTCCTTGGATGCGGAAGCTGTTGTTGAAATTGCCCCTTCATTTGTTCCTGTTTACTAACAAGGCTTGTGTCATCAGGTCCAAAATCAATGTGTGTCCCTCTGTTATTCTGTGTGTTGCATTGAGTTGCGATGATCTGTGGACATGTTAGTCTCCTCCATTGTACTAGGAGTTCTGGGCTGTAGCACCTAGTGCAGTGACTGGCCTGTAGCATAGGCTCCATGCATCACTGTGGTGAAGTGCTGGCAAATGAAAAACCTGGCAAGTTCTTAATTTTTCTATGTCACATCTTTCCACTTCGAAGACTCCTACTGGTAAACTTGTCCTGACTGCAGTGTACATGAGGAAATCTTTGGACCCAAGGTAACACACATGCATCTTGAGGGTCTGGTGAGTGGAGCTCCTTTTGGATCTCATAGAACTACTCTTTGGCTGTATAGTGGGAATTCCTAGCATCTCCAGTATCCTCAACATGTTCTTTTATTTCATCCAGGGAATCATCACTTCCTTATACTGTAAAAATATTGCTTGTCTAGGTGCCCTTTGGGAACTGGTGGCCCCAAGAGCCATGGCATGGTGGATTCTGAGGACTTGTGCCCCAGTCAGCACCCCTTCTTACTGAAACCCTGCCTTCTAGAGCAGTGGAGACTGGCTAGGAGTTTTTCTTCACGTTGCGTGTGACATGGTTTGAACTAAAAGGGAAGGCTTAGAGCAACAGGGACCCTCATTCATTGCTGGTGGGAATGCAAAGTGATACAGGCACTTTGGAAGACAGTTGACAGTTTCTTGCAAAGCTAAACATAGTCTTTCCATACAATCTAGGAATCATGCTCGTGGGTATTTACCCACTTGATTTGAAAAGGTGCGTTCACAAAAAACCTGCACGTAAATGTTTAGAGCCGCTTTATTCATAATTGTCAAAAACTGGAAGGAACTAAGATGTCCTTCCATAGGTGAATGGATAAACTGTGGTACATCTATATTTTGGAGTAGCATTCAGTGAGGAAAAGAAATAATCTATCAAGCTGCCAAAATGCACAAAAGATCTTAAAGCTCCTAGGTGAAAGAAGCCAGCCTAGAAGGCCACACCTCGTATGAATTCGTTTTTGTACAGTTCTGGAAAAGGCTAAACAATACAGCCAGTAAAAGGATCAGTGGTTTCCAGGAGCTCAGGTGAAAGAGGGGTGGGAGGGATTGACAGATGAAGCACAGGGGATTTTTAAGGCAGTGAAATTATTCTCTAAGTTCCTGTAATAGACACATGACATTATGCATTTGTCAAAACCCGTAGAACTTTGTATAGCGCAAAGAGTGAAGCTTCATGTATGTAAATTAAAAAAAAAAACCAAAACTATTTAGGGGATTGAAGGGTCCCAGGAAGAAATGCAGATTATGGCAAGAGAACCTAAATGTATGAAACAATCTCACTGAAGGGGGCAGGAGAAACGGTGCTGACCTGAGTAACTTTGGGGATTGGTGCAGTCTGTACAACTAAAGAAGAAAGGCACTGCAAATAGGCACTGTTTTCTCCAACATAATAAGAAATACGGTCTTTGGTCTCCACATTTGGTCTCCATCCCAATTCCTGGCACAGAACTCCTAAAACTCTCGGAATTTCCTAGAAGATAGAGTGAGAGGGACCTCTTTTCTTTTCTTTTTCTTTTTATTTATTTATTTTTTTTGCGGTACGCGGGCCTCTCACTGTTGTGGCCTCTCCCATTGCGGAGCACAGGCTCCGGACGCGCAGGCTCAGCGGCCATGGCTCACGGGCCCAGCTGCTCCGCGGCATGTGGGATCATTCCCGGACCGGGGCACGAACCCGCGTCCCCTGCATCGGCAGGCGGACTCTCAACCACTGTACCACCCAGGAAGCCCTTTTTTTCTTTTTTCAAAAGATTGATTGATTGATTGATTGATTTAGCTGCTTCGAGTCCTAGTTGCGGCGCACAGGCTCTTCGTTGTGGCGCATGGGCTTCTCTCTAGGTGTGGCACTCAGGCTCCAGAGCATGGAGGCTCAGTAGTTCGTTGCCCCACAGCATGTGGGATCTTAGTTCCCCGACCAGGGATCGAACCTGCGTCCCCTGCATTGGAAGGTGGATTCTGTACAACTGGACCACCAGGGAAGTGAGGGACCTCTTTTCTTATTTATAATATGCCCCGTTCGACCGTGCCTGAGTTTATGCTCACAAGGTCATTCTTGGAGGATGGGGGGCAGGTTGCCAGAGGAACCAACTATGTGATTAGCGAGTTGGAACTTTCAGCCCTACCTGCCCTCCTCCCTCCTTCCAGAGAAGGAAGAGGGGCTAAAGATGGAGTTAATCACCAGTGGCCAATGATTTAATCAATAATGCCTATGTAATGGAACCTTCATAAAACCCCTAAACCACGGAGTTTGGAGGGCTTCCAGGTTGGTGAACACATCGAGGTGCTGGGAGGCTGGTACCCAGAGAGGGCCTCGAAGCTCCACAGTTCTTCCTCCTACCTTGCCCTGTGCATCTCTCCCCTTTGGATGTTCCTGAGTTGTAACCTTTATAATAAACTAGTAAAGTAAGTACAGTGTTTCTGTGAGTTCTAAAGCCGTTAAGGTAAATTATGGAACCGAGCAGAGAGTTGTGGGAACCTCCTATTTGTAGTCAAGTCAGACAGGAGTACCAACGACCTGGAGACCCACTGCTTACGCCTGGCATCTGAAGTGGGGGGTGGTCTTGTGGGACTGAGCCATTAACCCCGTGGGGTGTTTGCTAACTCCAGGTAGTGAGTGTCTGAATTGCTTAATATAATGGAAAACCCTAAGCATTTGGCATCAGAAATTTTCTGTGGGTAGAGGAAATAGTTTTTCTTTTAACAGGAAATACACAAGATAAGCCTGGAGCATCTTATAGTGCCAGAAAGTAAGAAAATGCACACACACACACACAAACTAAAACAGAGCACATTCATGGAACTGTGTCAAAGGGGAACAAAACTCAACTGAAAAGCTCCCAATGGCCAAAGCTGGGACAGTTTGAGCAACGAGATAGATAAAGCTGTATTGGATTATAACCCAAAGTAGAAAATAAGTATCCATGATTCATACTGATATAAAACATGATTGTATAAAATAAATGGGTGGGAAAGGGGAACTCTCCCATGCAAAAGAATTCCAAATAATTTATATAGATACTTCACCTTCTAGGAAAGGGAGCATACTTCCCCTATTTTTAGGTGTCAAACATGGTAACTTCCTTCCAAAGAGAACAGTGCGGAAAGGGGGGAAAATAACTCTACAGTGTAGAAAACTAACAAAAACACTACCTCAGCCAGGTGATCAAGCTCATCATAATTGTCATAAATCATGTTGATAGTATGTACTCTTGATATGATGTGATAAAAATGGTACTTACTTCTGTGGTTTTGCTCCTCATAACCTATAACCCCAGTCTCATCCTGAGAAAAACATCCAATTCCAGTAGAGTGACATCCTACAAAATACCTGACCAGAAGCCCTCAGAAATGTCAAGGTCATCAAAAACAAAGTCTGAGAACCTGCCATGGCTATAATGAGCCTAAGGAAACATGATGACTGAATGTAATGTGATACCCTGAATGGGACTCCAGGTCAGAAAAAGGCATTAGAGAAAAACTAAGGAAATCTGAAAATACTATGGACCTTAGTTAATAGTATTTATGTATCAGTACGGGTCCATGAATCATAACAGACGAATCACAGTAATTTAAGGTGTTCATCACGGGGAAACTGGGTGCAGGATATACAGAAACGCTGTATTATCTTTTCCATTGTTCTCTAACTCCAAAAAGGTGCTAAAAAACAGTCTATTATTAAGGAGGAACAGGCTCTGTGGTCATCAGGGCTACCATCCTTGTCCTTTTTTCTTTCGCTTCCACTCTCTGGGAAGCTTACAGCCCCTCTGCTTTGCCCTCCTTTACCTTTGGATAGGATGGCAGGGCGAGGGTGGGTTTACTCTTTGCCTCTCCATATCCACTCATCACCCTCTCTCTATGTCTCCAGAAGTTGCCCACTATGAATTGCACCAACTGGGCTCCCCTGCCCTCTGACTTCTGTTGGGTTCTGCAAATGGAAGTCATGGGCAGGAGATCAAAAAGTGGAAGGAGTGAGGTGCTGGGGCATTTATTCCCCCGGTGGCCTGGCTGTGGGCTGGCGGTAACTGTGCTGTGCCATCTAAGGCCAGATGTCTGTTGCGTGTGTCTCTCAACAGCTCTCTCGCTGTTTCCCTAACCATTTCCTCTCTTGCTCCTTCAGGGCTAGGCTGGTAACTGACTCTATTGATATCCAGATATTTCACCATCACTTACTGGTTTCTTTTAACCCTGCCCATATCTTTGTAAGTAGCCCCTTCATTAAATTCGTCCCAATTTCCCCACTTGAATGGGCCACCTGTGTCCTGCCCTGATCCTACTGATGGGCCTCAGGGTCCTGATTACCAGCAATGCTCCCTTATGTGCTTGATCCACTCCCTGACACCCTGCAGCCCCACCAGCCTGTAACCCACATGAGAACATGAGAAACTTTATCCTCTAGCACTCTGAAGCCCTCCCTAACTGCTCGGGCTGGTGAGCGCCAATTCTATTTGAATTTAAGAAAAAAATAAAATGTCATGAAGAACCTAGGGATAAGACAGGAATAAAGACACAGATCTACTAGAGAATGGACTTGAGGATATGGGGAGGGGGAAGGGTAAGCTGTGACAAAGTGAGAGAATGGCATGGACATATATACACTACCAAACGTAAAATAGATAGCTAGTGGGAAGCAGCCGCATAGCACAGGGAGATCAGCTCGGTGGTTTGTGACCACCTAGAGGGGTGGGATAGGGAGGGTGGGAGGGAGGGAGACGCAAGAGGGAAGAGTTATGGGAACATATGTATATGTATAACTGATTCACTTTGTTATAAAGCAGAAACTAACACACCATTGTAAAGCAATTATACTCCAATAAAGATGTAAAAAAAAAAGTAATATAACTTCTATAGTGTTAATTTTTTACAGTAAGCATGTCTTCATGCATTACTATGGTAATTACAAGACTATAAAAAAATAAAAGTAATATATACTTATTTTCAAAAATTTGAAAACTATTTTTTAAATTTAAAGAAGAAAATAAAAATGACCCACAATGCTGGCATGTTGAAAGCACATGAGAATCCTCAGTTCAAATACTGGCTCCATCATTTTGTCTGTAACTTTGCATGAATCACTAAGCTCCTCTGAGCCTCATTTGTCACAGCTATAAAAGAGGACTGCTAATACCTCCCTAGCAGGATTATGTCAAGAATTAGGTGTAATATACGCATGGCCTGTGGCATAGTGCCTCATGCAGAGTATTTATGAGTAAGGACAGACCTGGGTTGGAATACCTGGCCTTGTCAGTTACCAGCTATTTGACCTTGGGAAAGTTAGCTACCATCTAAGTCTGTGAAACAGGGAGATACAAATGATAACTATTTACTAGGGTTAAACAGGGTAATTCATGAAAAAAGGATTCATTGCCATGACGAGCCCATGGCCAGCGCAGTGCATTACAGCTGCTGTCTTCATCTTCATCATCATCATCATCATCTGTATAACTTTATCATCAACAACAGCAATCATCATTTTAGGAAAGGAAATCAACACTGAAGAGACAACCCACCCCCCCCCCCGGTCTGTTTTTCACTACATTTTTAAAATGGGGTTTTTACATATTAAGTGAGACCTGGGAGTAGGGGGGAAGGGGCCAAATTGGGCCCATTTGCTATCCCCAAATTTACACTTTCAGAGATGTATTTCTTTAGTCCAAGGATAATGCAACAAGGATAATATAGGTGCTCATGGATTACTGAGCTTTTAAAAGGACTGCTCCCTAAGGGTATGGGGCCTGGGACACTTCCCATCCCTACACTCTCAGACCTGTGAAACCTGGTAAGAACAAACAGTAGCAATAATGTTACATTGAAGGGAAAAAAGGGAATTTGGTATGAGTAAGAGAGAGGAGGGAAATGGGGGTGAAAGTTGAAAAAGAGAGGTGATGGGGGATGTTAGGAGAGGCTGTCTTTTCCAGTTTCTCTCAGCGATGGGGGAAGGTTTGCCAGCTTTGTCTTCATTTTATTTATGTTTGTTTGCTGAAGAATCCCACATATTGTTTCCTATGAGCCAGGCACTGTTCTAAGCCCTTTACAGCTATTACATTTGTTACAAACATACCAATTTACAAATATAATCACTTGGTTATACGTAGGCTTAGGAGTCTCTGACCCTTTTTAAAGCAGCAGGCATACCTGTTCTCTCTCAGTCCCCCTCTTTTTCTCTTGGGGTCAGTGAGACAGCATTTGTGCAGCCAACTACACACCACGTGTTCATTAATTCTTTCAAGAAAGATTTACTGAACACCTGTTCAGTCGGGGACATAGCTCACACTGACCTCTTAGAGCTTATATTCCAGTAGAAAGAGACAGACTACAAATAATTAGTTATAAATAATTATTCTAGGGAGCTCAGTATTTCAGTATGAATAAGTTCATCACGTGGTCTTTCTGAGAGCAGCTTTTGATCGATGAGAGGGTGGCAGAGGGCCTGGATTTGGGGAAGAGGGTTATATGTGGACATGTCAATTACAGGAAGATTCAGGTGGGGTGATCAGAGGTCTGGGCTGTTGTTCGCAACACGTCTTTGCCTGGGGTCAGCCCAGGGTCCCCGGCTGAAGACTGCAGGGGCTTTGGCACCTTTAGGAAAACAGGCTCTTCCTGACCTCACCACGTTTCTCCGGGAACTCTCGGATGTGGGCGCGCGGCCGCACAAGCTCCAAGAATCAGGGCAGTGCTGAGTCCAAAGGCTGGGTGGTTTGGGGACTTCTTATCTCATTATCTCCTGTGGGGATGGTTTCCACAAGCCAGGGGGGAACCGAGGACGATACATTTTCTTAGGAAAATCATATTAAAGTTCAGTTTGTTAAATCAGCCTCCTGATGTTATCGATGGTGGGCACTTGTTGTAGGTGCAGAACCAGGAGGTGATGAATCCTTTAGGCTGAGCCTACACGTGGTTATCCTGACTGAGGATAAAATCCATGAGGGAAGTCGTTTAAGGAATGGGCTTATATGATAGCAGGCTGGTAATGCTGCTTGATCAGATTGGAATCATGATTTCCCCCTGGTCTGTGTGTCATTTCAATATCAAAGCTTTTGACATGGTTGAAATTTTCCACATCTCCTGGCGAGAGCAGCAGAAACACCTGTTACCTATGTCCCTTCCTGCTTTCAACACCCAAATTCACCAGCTTACTGGGCCAAAGTGTTTCTGGGAAATTTGGGGGGAACAAGACTGGGGAAGGAGGTTTCATGATGCTGGAAATTAATACAAGCCCATATGATGTAAGTGCTTCTCAGACAGCCTTTGGTGCTAAGGAAAGCATCCCAACAGCCTGAGGAGCATTAAGTTAGGGGAACATTTTGCCTTTTGGGAGACTTCATGGCAGATGGGACATGAGGTTAAGCCAGTGAATGTTTTTTAGGAAGCAGTGTAAGGACTGGTATTTGCCCCATTGATTTATTTACCCAGTAGGTAAGTGCTGAGCACTTTCTATGTGTCAGGAACTGTGTAAAATACAGAGGAGAGGCTGCTTGGACAATCATTTCCTCTCTCAAGGAGCCTCGGAGCTTAGGATCTAGGGCAGTGTCAGCCAAGTCTGCCCCTGCTTGTTTTCGTCCAGCCCAAGGACTAAGCATGTTCTTCACGCTTTAAAAAATTGAACTATAGCAGATTTACAATATTGGATTAGTTTCAGCAAAGTGATTCAGTTATATATATATTTTCAGATTCTTTTCTCTTATAGGTTATTATAAGACATTGAATATAGTTCCCTGTGCTATATAATAAATCCTTGTTGTTTATCTATTTTATATATAGTAGTGTGTATCTGTTAATCCCATACACCTAATCTATTCTTACATCTCCTTCCCCTTTGGTAACCATAAATTTGTTTTCTCTGTTTGTGAGTATATTTCTGTTTTATAAATAAGTTCATTTGTGTCATTTTTTTAGATCCCACATACAAGCGATATCCTGTGATATTTATCTTTGTCTTACTTCCCTTGGTATGATAATCTCTAGGTCCATCCATGTTGCTGCAAATGGCATTATTTCATTCTTTTTTATGGCTGAGTAATATTCCATTGTATAGATATGCCGCATCTTCTTTATCCATTCATCTGTTGATGGACATTTAGGTTGTTTCCATGTCTTGGCTATTGTAAATAGTGCTGCTATGAACATTGGGGTGCATGTATCTTTTGGAACTAGAGTTTTCATCTTTTCCGGCTATTGATATATGCCCAGGAGTGGGGTTGCTGGGTCATATGGTAACTCGTTCTTTACATTTTTTTAACGGTTGGAAAAAAAAGACTGTTTCATGACGTGTGAAATGACATGAAATGCAAATTTCAGTGTCCACACGTAAAGTTTTGTTGGATATAGCCCTGCTCATACATTTATATATTGTCTGTGGCTACTTTCTCACTACCATAGCAGAGTCGAGTATTTGGGACAGAGACCTCATGGCTTGCAAAGTCCGAAATGCTTATTATCTGACCCTTTAAAGAAAACGTTTGCCAACCACGACTAGGGGACACAGATAAGTAAGAGGAAGCCACCTCACAATGTGATAAGTGCTAGAGGGTGTAGTGCCTTTACGACTCCAGGACAGCCAAGATATTGAATTGGTCGTTAGTAGGGGTTATTGCTGTTACAAAGAGCTGACTTAGCAATGAGAGAGTGTTTAAAATAAAGAGAAGTTGGGGCTGGCTGATGGGGATTGATAATACGATAAGTGAGAGGACATCAACCTAGTGAGAGATGCTGGTGAGTGGATTAAGGAAGGGGACTGACTTGGTTGGGGGGCTTTTTGAGAGCAGAGCCTGAGATAAGAACTTGAGTCTAAGGACTTTATTTGGGAGATTATATCAAGAAACAGGAGGGAGAAGATGGAGGGAGTGAAATAGAGAAGAAGAGGAGAAGGTATGTTTGGTTACTGCTGGGGGCAACTGGGGCTCAGTGCTTCTGGGAACGCTCTGAGGAACCGTGCAGAACAAGCCTCAGAAGTGCCCCGCCCACCATAGGATGGGGGTGCGGGGTGATTACGCTCTGATCCTTTACTGGTTAAGCTCGCATCATCGCCTCTGCGCTAACAGGCTGCACCTACTCATGGCTGCTGAGCGTCTGAATCTTGCGGAAAGCCCTGGGTCAGCAAGGTATAGACCGCGTGCTTGGAGTGGGGTGCTGCAACACGCATGGCTCTGTCTACCAAGGCTGTGCTGAAGTCAAGTGACCGAGGAGATGTGGGCAGCACGTACCGTGAACATCTCCTGCAGAGATGTCCACGCAGCTGAGGAGGAGTAGAATTAAGCTTTGGCCCTCGGCTATGATGCATTCGGCTGAACTCACATCTCTTGCCGCTGGTTACTCAGATCCGCTGGCTGGCCTCACAGCTCCTGGAGGAGCCTGTGCCACATGTGCCAGAAAGCTATACAGCTCTGGGGGTCGGAAGGCCTTGGTTCCATCTGGGCCTACCTGTCTTGGTCCCTCTATTAGTCAAGGTTCTCCATAGAAATAGAATCAGAGATACACACACACAGAGGAACAGATTTATTATAAGGAATTGGCTCATCCAATTATGGAGGCTGAGAAGCGCCACGATCTGCTGTCTGCGAGCTGGAGGCCCAAAGAGGCCAATGGTGTAATTCAGTCTTACTCTGAGGCCCGAGAACCAGGGAGCATGTGGTGTAGATTTCAGCCTGGCCCTGAGGCCTGAGAACCTGGAGAGCCGGGAGGCAGAAGATCGATGTCCCAGCTCAAGCCATCAGGCAGCGAGGGTCAAATTCTTCCTTCCTCTTCTTTTTTCTTCTTCAGGCCCTCAGTGGGTTGAATGATGCCCACCTGAGTTTGGGAGGGCAAACTGCTTTATTGAGTCCATTGATTCACATGCTAATTTTATCCAGAAATACCCTCACAGACACACCCAGAAATGATGTTTAGCCAAGTTTCTCAGCACCCTGTGATCCAGTCAGGTTGACACATACAATTAACCATCAGTTTCTGACTGACCTGGTGAGCTATTTATCTTCCCAGCGGGGGGAAGTCTGCCTCTGTGGAGAAGATGGGTTCTCTTGGCCCCACGAGGTGTCTTATTACCCACTGGATACACTGACATTTTCTTACCTCTTTGTTGATCAAAGCTTCCAGCTTCCAAGCACTAAGGAATTGTAAGCAACCATGAAAAACTGTAGGCAGGTTCCTGTCTCTGACAAACAGACCAACCTTTGACCAGGACTTTTCTTTGAAATAAAAAATAAAGAAAGAAAGAAGCTGTGGGACCTTCCTGAGCCCCAGCTCACTTTGTTTCTTGGAGAAAAAAAAAGACTATGTTTAGGTGGCAGATGGTAAACCTCTTCACGTTATAGGGGTCTCGCTTTCCTGGGACCATTGGAAAGACACTTTTCATATTTCCAAGCACTTGACCTTTGAATGTGTTTGCTACTTGTGCAATATCTGGGGAGAAAAAAATATCCTGTTACTCTTAAATATATGCAAAGTATCTCACCTTGGTAGAAGGCAGTTTTCATCAAAGGGAGAAATAAGCAGGGAGGGGAGGAGAGGAGAGGGAGAGACGGAGAGAGCAGTGAGGCATCTCAGGATGCCATCCATACCCTGGGCTGTCAAAGAAGAGGCAGGTGCAGAGAGAAATGATAGCAGAAGGGGATCGTCAACATCTGGAATTCACCCCTCATCACATCTTGGTTCAGTCTAGGTGAAGCTGTTATGAAAAGATCTATTCCGCTTAAATCCATTCATTTTCACAACAGCTGAGAGAGGCACCAAGTGTAACCAATCCCATTTTGCAGATACAGGAAGTGAGTACCTCGTGTTCTATGACAGAGGGGCTGGAGAGGGAATCCAGAAACATCCATTCCCTGGGCCAGCTCTGGCTCGAAACAGCCTGGTCCCCTGGGGTCCCTTGCTGCCCTTCCTTTGCCAGTTCATCCCTTTACCTCTAATGGCATTTCCTTCTCCAAGGTAATTATGAGCAGTAGTTCTGAGGTTCTGCTGTTTGGGGAAAGAATTTTTTTTTTTAAGGTTGAAACTCTCAAACTCCGGAGTCAATCTCTTAAACTTCCCTCTTGTTTTAAACACTGAAGGGCAGAAAAGCTCACTGTTCTTAAAGACAAGATAAATCAAAGGCAAGCGTTAAGCCCACGGTTACCCATCTGTCATAGAAAAGATTTTCCCACCATTGCTGTATTTGGAATTTGCAGTAAGCAGCATGTGTCATGTCAATTGCTTTGCATTTCTTTCAGGCTCCCTATGTTTGAGAATTTGACAACCTAACAAATATGTTTCTCCCCAATCACAAAAGTCAGTCTGATATCCTTCTTTCTCCTTAATAGATAAAGGCCCTAAGACAGAGAAATGGTGAATGACTTTTCTTGTGGTCTTATGAAAGTCAGTGAAGAGGTCAACATTTGGAATTATAACTGGAACTCCTTCTAGACAGGCTGACTAACTAACATGCACAGTCCAATCCTGGGCTGCCCAGACTGTAATAAACCAGAAAAGAATAGTAAACTAGGAAAACGCATTCACTGGGGGATCTGGGTAGATTGCAGCATCCGTCATAGGGCTCTTCAGACAAACACTGATGATTCCCAGAGAAGAATAGAAATTACATGAGGAAGGAGAAGCCAGCAGTCTCAGAATCCCTACTTCCTCTAGCCCCTCTAGACAGTGCTTTGGCGGGAAGCTTGTTACAGTCATTCAACAGGCTCTGGAAGATGCAAAATGTAAGCTGAGAGATGGAAGCTCAAATCTTATTGCTGGTGGCTACACAGCCCCTAAGCCTGAAACAAAGAGATGCCCACAAGCCATCGGGTTTCCAGACACAGCTTCAACTGTTAATTCTACATGGGCAGGACTTGATTCAGAGTAAGATGTCCTTGCTGTCTCTCAAGAACCTGTGCTTGCAGAATTCAGAGTGGTAGAACTCAAAGCTACCCTGGAGTGTAGTAAGCAGCAAAGGGCAACTTCAACAAGATTTCAGTTATGAGTTGAGCAGTGCTGGGGCACCACCCGCCTCGTGACTATCACAGTCAGGGCCACTTGAGGTTCTTGAGCTAGCTGCTCTGAGAGCCTTCTGCTCAGTGACTGGAGCCCAGATTCCAGTAGCAATGTAGCAGATGTTCATGAAATGGGATGACCAGATGCACAAAGAGACAGTCTTATCACCCCTAGGTTGTGGCTATCTTTTCCTGGTTCTTCAATCCAGCATTTGAAGCCTGGTCTATATGAGGAGACCTGGGGATGGGAATGAAGCTCTGGTCTCACAGAGCTCCAGGTAGGATGGTTATCGTTGAAGAAGGTCCAAATTAAATCAAGTCTGGAGGCTGACTTACTGTTTTCCATGATGACCTTTCAAATCGTGAGTAAATAGAGAGTCAAGTACATTGTTGCAACTGAGCCCAGACATAGGCCTGATCTGCTTGGACTATCTTGGGTTCAGTAGGTAAGTTCCTATATAATATCCCTGTAGAGAACCTTCCCACTCATTTTTTCAACAGACATCTTTGTGGACCCACTCTAAACTAGGCATTGCATTTGAAACTGCAGATACAAAAGGGCTAATTAATAAATGGACCTTTCCCTTGAAGACATTATGGTGGGGTTTACAGTAGTATTTCCTGGAGTCATGTCAACCATAGTATTGGATGGGGCAGGGTTAGGGTAGAGTAGAAAGGCTAATCAGGGACCAGGGTCAAGCCCAAATGACCTTGACTATTTGCTGTGATCTCTAGTGTTTTCGCTGCGGCAAGAGCCATGCTCTGAACCTTAGGCTTTTTGACTGGGGCCTTGATATCCTATCTGGTACCTGTGACACTCTCCTACCTAGTGTTGAGCTTTGATGAGTATGGACTCTTCTGAATCTCGGTAATGCCATTTTTATACTTCAAGCAACTCAGCATCATAGAAACTTCTGCTGACATGCCTCACCCAGTGGGCTAGACCCCCCACTTATTTATGCCATCCCAGACTAAGTCTGAACTTGCTCTAGCCCTTTGGGCTTGGGAATTGCCTCATTCCCTTCCTTCCTTCCATTCTTCCTTCCTTCCTCCCTTCCTTCCTTCCTTCCTTCCATTCTTCCTTCTTTCCTTCCTTCCTTCCTTCCTTCCTTCCTCACTGGGGCTAAGACCACTGGCTACCCTCCCTTGAGGACCACTCAGACAGCAAAGTTAACACCTCAATCCCAGCCCTACTTATTTGTGACTTCTTCCCTCTCATCTTGTCCTGCAGCTGAGAACCCAGCATGCCTTTAGGACAAAGTCCAATTGTGATGACATTCTCCAGATTAAACCTTTACCAATGAAGGCTTCATCCTTGGTGTCTTCTGTACCATGCCTCCTCCCCTATTCTCCCATCGCAGATTCCTCGTGTGTACTGGGGAGGACAGCAGCCTGTCTTTATTTTTTATTATCTTGTGTTTACATGCCTCTGGTTAGTAACCTGAACCCATTTCCATGGTGAATGTGGCAGGATTATGTGATTATGGGTCTGAAACTTTCTCTTCCTTTTGAAAAAGCTATGTGATTACCAGAACTATAACTTTATCTCCCTTTGTAAATTGTTTCTATTATTTTGTAGCTCACCTGTCACTGCCAACAGCCTCCTGACTGTTTTGTGAAAAGTTCTTATAAATGTTTAAAGAGAACTAGGACAGGAAATTCCTAAAGGTCAGAATCTAGAAAAGAGAGGTAACATTTCTATGGGACTATATGACTTGGTTGAATTCTTACAACCCCATTTTACAGATGAGAAAAACTAAGTCTCAGAGTGGTAAGTAACTACATAAGATAGGGCAACTCTTTCAAAGGTGAATTTGATTTAAATCCAGATATATCTGACTCCAGGGCCCATGCTTCTTTCACATGTAGTGCTTCAGAAGAAGTTGGGTCGGAGGATAACACAACAATGAAAGTATCATAGATCAAGGAAGTAGGTGAGAAAAATGATATCCTACACAGATGGATTGTTTGGTGATGAGGGAAGGCAAAAAAGTGATAACATTTCTGCAATATCTGCACTTGATTTTATCCACGAGAGGGGCAAGGATCACAGCTCTCTCATTTACCACTGTCACTCTGCTGTCTAGCACAATGTCTGCTTCCTAATTTGTGCTGAATGTGTCAGATAAATTTCTAACCTATGACATGAGGCTCTTTTGGCAATTAGATCTCAGCAAGAGTAATCAAATGCACCTTTATTGGTTTTAGCTACTATGCTTGCAGATTGTTTTATGAATATGTAATCAGTGGTGCCTCATAACTTACCCTCAATCTTTCCTAGGTGGCAATTGAGAAAAATGATTTCTGAGCTGTTTGGTTTGGATAATCAGGGACCATCCAACGTGATAGTCACTAGCTGCGTGTGACTAATTTTAAATAACTTCAAATTAAATAAAATTAAAAATTCAGTTCCTGAATTGTACTAACTACATGTCAAGTCTCAATGTCACGTGTGGCTCGTGGCTATCACATTGGATAGGGCAATTAGGAACATTTTCATGATTATAGAAAGTTCTACTGGATAGCAATGGTTTAGAGCACAGCCTTTGGTGTCAGGCAGACTAGGGCTCAATCCTAGTACACTGTTCAGTGGTTGTGTAACCATGGACAACTAATCAACTGACATCTGTAAAATGGAAATAACAATAGTATCGGCCTCAGCCTGGGTTCCCAGAAAACAAAGCCTAAGACAGAGGCCTATGTGCAACTACTTTACTGGGGAATGTCATTGCAGAGAACAAGAGTAAAGGATGGGGCAAATGGGTAAGTGAAGACGGAAAGGCGGGAGAGCCCATTGCGGATGTACGTTTGAGCGGGCCTCGGCGATAAGCAACTAGCTACTTGATTCTGCGAGACTTCCTGAAAAGAAATGTATGATGTGCAACTCGGATTCACTTGTCTGGGGAGTAGTGAGGGATGGGAAACATTTATCTATTGGTTCCTACCCCCTTTGCTTCCTTTGTTGGTGGGTGATTCAGATACTCATCTCTGAACAGTCTAAGCTTTGGTTGTCTTGTCCTTGCCAGGCAGTGATCACTGCAATCCTCACTCATCATCACTAAGATGCCCTCATTGAATCCCTGGGGTTGCAGACTTGGTCTTTCCTACTTGAGCTGTATAGCAGTAGCTCCTTGTGGCAATCAGGGTCCATCACCCTTGCCAGTATAATAGTTCCTTTCTTAGTCTCCTTGTCCTTCAGCATGAGGATCTCAAAGCGATCAGGTGCAAGTTCAATGACTGAATCCCCTGGCACAAGCACCCCCCTCACCATGTAGTCTAGATATTGGGGAGACAGTTCCGTGTATCTTCTTTTGGCTCAATGCGTACACTATAGCCTGGAGCAAAATGTCACAAACCAACAGGGTGTTAGCCCTGAGATGGAGCCTAACTGGGGATGACACTCCTCAATATAGTATTCTTTTAGACTGGTTGCTTCTGAATAATGGGATACATAGACAGACACCAGAGGATCCTGTGGTCCTGTATCCATTGTTGCACCTGTCTTCCATAACAAAGCACCTTTCCTACTAAGGCAATGTTGTACTGTATATTATGTTAATAGATTCAACATTCTGTAGATCGATAACAGTGGCTCTAGTGGAGGCACTGTGGGCTGGAAAGGCAAACACCTATATGGAGCAAGGGTCAGTTCTGTTAAGGGCAAATTTCTGCTCCCTCTAGGGCAGAAGGATCTGATAGAATCAACCTGCCACCATATGTCTGGGTGGAGTCCTTGAGGAATGGTGCTGTATCAAGGGCTCAGGGTCATTGTTTGCAGATTGGACATTTAATGTTCAGCCTTGTTGGAGGGACCCACATACAATCTCCATCCCTGCCACCATGGTTACTGCTTCTAGAGTCACTGTCCACCCCTGGAATGGCTTAGGAGGAGACTGGCTGACATCCATGGGGTGAGTCATCCTGTCTACCCACCTGACTGTTGAAAGCTTCCTCTGCAAGGGATGCTCTCTGTTGGGCATCAGTGTGAGACACAAAGATCTACACACTTTCTATTTACCCCTAGAGCTCCATCCACGTGTCTTTTCCCCAGACTTCTCTGTCTTATATCTTCCAGTCTCATTCCTTTCAAGTCCCTGACCAACCATCCAAAGCTTTCACCACTCCCCAGGAATCTGTGTTTGGCCATACCTCAGGCTACTTCTCTTTCCAGAGAAAGAGAAAATTTCCCTTTACCACTGTACTTAAAAAATCCACTTTGGGATACAATCCA
The DNA here is from genome assembly GCF_964374135.1 of Grampus griseus. Classification (NCBI taxonomy): domain Eukaryota; kingdom Metazoa; phylum Chordata; class Mammalia; order Artiodactyla; family Delphinidae; genus Grampus; species Grampus griseus. Next base: position 19,652,018 of record NC_139003.1, read on the forward strand.
GCACTGACATATAGTGCCAACCCATCTGTGATGCAAATTCTATCTTCCTCTATTATTTGGGTGTAGGGACACCCTCCTCCCACTCCATGAAGTCATCAGTGTGAGCCGAGGCACAAATGCTGGTGAAACATGGGGACAATGGAGCCAGGCCACCTAATCACGAAATTGGCTTGTGCATTCCGAACCTGCTGATAGGATCCCAAATGTACTGTTCGTTATGCAAACTGACTTTATGATTTGATGGTTCTGGTAGTGGTGAGCTTAGAACGGTTAGTTTGGATTTCATAGCCATTTGGCATCCCGGATGTTAGATCTCTACGAGGTCCCATGAGCACACCAGGAACTATTACTAAAAAGGAGAGCGATTCTCTGATTCAGACGGTACGGTCTTGCTCCAGAAACCTGCTATAATCCTCATGTCAGGGTTTGCCCCACTCTTCACATAGCATACTTTATTTTTCTTTTTAAAATTTATTTATTTATTTATTTATATTTACTTTAGGCTGTGTTGGGTCTTCGTTGCTGCGCACGGGCTATCTCTAGTTGCAGCAAGCACGGGCTACTCTTCATTGCGGTGCGCGGGTTTCTCATTGCGGTGGCTTCTCTTGTTGCGGAGCACAGGCTCTAGGCACGTGGGCTTCAGTAGTTGTAGCACACGGGCTCAGTAGTTGTGGCTCGTGGGCTCTAGAGCGCAAGCTCAGTAGTTGTGGTGCACGGGCTTAGTTGCTCCGCGGCTTGTGGGATCTTCCCGGACCAGGGCTCAAACCCGTGTCCCCTGCATTGGCAGGCAGATTCTTAACCACTGCGCCACCAGGGAAGTCCTTCCCATAGCACTCTTACCCACCGGGGATCTCCCTAGCACTGTTCAATCTGCTGGTCATGTGGCCCAAGCAACAGGGCAATTTGCCCCACAGTCCAGACTTGTTGCTGAATTGTTTTTGTGTTCCAGATCCCACTTGAAAATGGAAACCTTTCTGGTCACCTGACAAATTGGTCAGAATAGTATTTTCAAGTGCAGGGCATGCTGCTTCCAATATCCAAAAAGGTTCATGAAACATTGTGCCTCCTTTTTAATGATAGGAGGTATAAGGTACAAAAACTTGTCCTCTACCTCAGAACGGATATCCAGGGACATCCCAGGAGGAACGTGCCAAAAGACACCACAGGGATGCCATTAACAAAATTCAACCTGCAGGAAAAATGACCGAGTTTCTTTAGCAAATACATTGCAAGGGAAAAAACCAGGCAGATGCAAGGGGAACTGATAAATTAGAAGAGACTTTAAAAACACATTAACTAATTGCAATGTGTAGGTTTTATTTTTATCTTTATTCAAACAACCAACTTAAAACTCTTTTGTGACATTTATGAAACAACTGGAAATTTGAAAAATGACTGAATATTTGATGATATTAAGGAATTACTAAGTATTTTTAGATGTGAACATAATACTGTAATTATGTTCAAAAAAAGTCTTGTCTTTTAGAAGTATATTTGGAATATTTATGAGTGAAAGTATATAACGTCTGGGATTTGTTTCAAAATAATAGGGGAGGTGGAAAATGAATGAAGTTACAGATGAAAAAAATTGTCAGTGAGATGATAATTGTTGAAGTTAGGTTAAGGATACGTGGTGATTTGTTATATTACTCTGATTAATTTTGTATATGTGTGCAATTGTCTATGATAGAAGTTTAAATTTTTTTTAATTTAAATTTTTAAAAATCATTAGTAAGTAATTACATTGGTAGTGCTTCAACCTGAGTCTTTGTAGAATTTATCTCCATGCACTGGCTCACTTACAAGGGCATCTGGGACATTTGCCATCCCATTCTCACCAGATCCCCTTAGTATGATGGTACTAATGTCCTGGGGGAATGTCAGAACAATCAAGTCCTTGCAGACTCTATTAGGGCAGAGACTAGAAAAGTTAGCACAGCCCTGGGGCAAGGCAGTGAATGCGCTTCTGTCCCTCTCACGTAAAACCAAACTGATTCTGATCCTCCCCATACTGATCTGGATGGGGAAGAAGGCATTTGCCAGATCAATAGCCACATATCAAGAATTAGGGGCTGGGTTGATCTGCTTTAGTAAGGCAACCACAGCTGGCGCAGCAGCCGCTATTTGAGGCTACCACCTGATTAAGGTTTATGGCTGTCATCCACCAGGATCTATCTTGGATTTTCTGTTTTCTTTTTTGTTTTACAGCATCCAGATAGAGGAACTGAATGTGACTATTACAGGAACCGCTACCCCTGCATCTTTTAAACCTCTGATGGTAGCACTAATCTCACAATTCCCTCTGACATCTATGATTGTTTTACTGTCTTAGCCAGAAAACTGAGGGAGGAAGACAGTGACAAGGGCCTCCACACTGTCTTTCCTATCATTCCTATCATAGCAGGCTTTTATTCTAGAGGTCAGAGAACTAACAACGGGATTCTTCCAACTTCTGACAATATCCATCCCAATGACACATTCAGGGACTTTCTCATAGCAACCCATGCTGAGCATAGGAAGAGAGGCTCCAGGGCAGAAAGCATGTGACTGAGGGCAGATATCACCAGGGTACATCTGTATGAAGCTGGTTGGACCCTGTGCAGGACTGGTCACTGAACATTGGCTAGATTATCCGATAAGTGAGGCTCAGAGGATTTGAAGTGGTATATAGGGAGAGTCCTATACGGTCAGATCCATGACAAAGGATTATTGGGAGGATTAAATGAGAAAACCACGTGACGCTGCATTGCACATTACATACTTAAGTGCTCAAAAACTGTTAGCTACGCTGTCATTACTGTCATTATAATTATTATCATTTCCCTGAGGAATAGACCTTTTATTTAGGGAAAGAGCAAGGTGCAGGAAGCTTAGATTATTATACCACTACCTCCTATATCATCTCTGGGATACTTTTCTTAAAAATTCATTTGCTGGCTTGGCCCCATAAGGCAGGCAAACATAATTAAAACTATAGTAGCAATCGCCATTTTATTGCTTCCACTAGGATCTTTTGTTGTAATAACGAGTTATTTTTTTTTCAGCTATCTTCCCTCCCTTTATTAATTAATTTTTTACTCAGTAGCCATGCTGGATACTTCTCATTCCTTAAATTCTCTTTTCAGAGGCCTGTTGTGATTTCATTATGACACCTGGATTCTGAGCTATACTTATTCTGAATCTTGTAGCTATTGTCAGGTTCACAAAACTTACTTTCAGTAAAAATATGGAAGACTAGAATCGTTAACAATTTAACTTACAAACTTTGCCTAATAGCACCCAGCAACACAGTATTTAGCATGATTATGCTTTTTAAGAGCCTATGGAAAATTTATAAAACTGACCATGTGCTAGGAAAAAGAAGAAATCTCCTCGCATTTCTGAGTACTGAAATCACATAGAACAGTGTTGCATGTTGGGTTCTCCAGAAGCATACCCTACCCAAAGGGCAAGGGGGCTGGGGTACTTAAATACCAACTCCTAGCAGTCACTGGTTGGAGGCTGCTCCCTGGGTTTGAGGGTGGGGAGGTATTGATTTCCAACACTTACGATCTGGGTTGTGAGAGCCAGAGAAAGCACTCAGGCAAAGAAACACAGGGCGGGCAGTAGGAGGTGGGATCAGTGCCCACTGAAGCGGTGAAGGCAAGGGGGTGGGGCAGAGCACCAACCACAGTTGGAAAAGGGGTGGGTTGAGGAGAGTGGGTAAATAACATGCCAAAGGCCCTTTCCAAAGATATCCCAAATCTTGACCTCTATTCCCCTTAATAAATTTGCCTTCTCTTATATCGCCTGAAGATGGGTGACACGCCAGTGCCGGCCAAAATGTTTTTTATCACCCCTTTTTGCATGGCCTATGTCAATGGTCTAGTAACGCAGTTTAGAATGCAAAGGTATTTTGCACCTATAGTCATAAGCTGGGGAGCCTGATCCAAAATTCTGAGACAGGAAGAGTCCCACATTTACATCCTATTACAAATCCTTACAATGCTTCACCCTTCCCTTGAGGTAACTTGGGCAAATCTCTTTGGAACCCAGAATCTTATTAAAGCCTATATACGTTGGTGAGTAGGGTGTTAATTATAGGAGAGGGAATAGGAGTTTAAATATCTTTGGAAAGTACTGGAGCGTTAGTGATACTTGAAGCATATGGCCCAAGTTCTTTTGTTATTTCTCAAAGGGTGAAACAAGTTTTTGTGAGAAAGGAAATCTTCTAAAGGCTGAAGTTGATTGTAGTCTGTATTCTGTAAGACATCCATCTGTGCAGCAGCTCTCTTGCCCCCCGGAAGCTCAAGTCCTACGTGTCATCCTCCCACTTACCCATGTAAGTAGTTCAGAGAAAATTTCCATCTCAAGTCCAAAACCAAAAAGTTGGAGAGATCATTTTCACAATCTGTTCGGACATCAGCAGACCAGAACAACCCCATCCTCCAGAATTGTTGGGCAAAAGTAATGCTGCCACCTCCAACTGAGAGCTCACTTACTTTCGAAGGTCTCCCAGCCCTACCCCTTGGCGTTGGGCAGTTAACTTTCTGCAGGTTCTCTCAGATACATCCCTCCATTCCCTGTGCCTGCCTTCTTAGATGAGGATTCTGTATGGCTTATCTGAACTACAGTCTCTGGGAAGATTTTCTTGCCTCCCACTGCTATCTACCCTGCGTGATCTGTGGCCAGGATAAGCCACTTAAGATACCACTTTCATCTTTTTTTTTTTTTTTTTTTTTTGCGGTACGCTGGCCTCTCACTGTTGTGGCCTCTCCCGTTGTGGAGCACAGGCTCCGGACACGCAGGCTCAGCAGCCATGGCTCACGGGCCCAGCCGCTCCCCGGCATGTGGGATCCTCCCGGACCGGGGCACGAACCCATGTCCCCTTCATCGGCAGGCGGACTCTCAACCACTGCGCCAGGGAAGCCCCCACTTTCACCATTTTATTCTCTTGTGCAGTACCTACTCTGGCTATCATTTTTTTTATCCAAGGCCACACCCTGACTTTCAAAGTTCTATCCTTCTTTTTTTTTAATTAGACCAATTTTTTTTTTTTGGCCATGCTGTGCAGCATGCGGGATCTTAGCTCCTCAACCAGGGATCAAACCCATGCTCCCTGCAGTGGAAGCACAGAGGCTTAACCACTGGACCGCCAGAGAAGTTCCCAATCCTCCTTTATCTGTCTGAAATACCCTAACTCCCAGTGTGTATCCTGTGCCCTCCCTTATCTGGTCTGTTGCCCAGACTCAGGATGCTTTTCTTTCTCTCACTTTTCTTTCTCTCATGTTCTTCCTATTCCATTCCTACCTAGTGCTAACATACCCAAATATCACTAAATGAGATTATATGTGTACAAGAATCTTGTGCTCTAACTTGACATAGTCAATCTTCACATGTTGGTCCCCTCTCCAGAAGCCTCATCCGTTACAATTTTGGGTCCCCTGGTCCTATGAAGGTCTCCATTTCAGAGGAATGAGGCAGAAAGGGAAACTGATTTCAAACTTTAATCAACAGGGTCTTCCAAACCAATTAATCTAAGAGCCTACGCTTCTGTGACTCTTTCATTCCATTTTATTTTTTCCATAGCATTTATCTTAATTTGAAATTACCTTATTCGTGTATTTATTGATTGTCTACCCCTCCCCACTAAGTGTGAACGCCACTGGATCAGTGCTTGTCTTGTTCAACATTTAATCCCCCAGCACCTGTGCTTGGCATAGAACAGGTGCTCAAGAAATAGTAGTTGAATGAATGAATGAATCTATTTCATGAGGCCTTCTCTTATTTGGTTAGCTGGCATTGATTTCTCACTTTCCTGACTGTTAACTCAGTACCTCGTGTGTGCCCTTTCGGTTATATCTAGTGTGGCAGCTTACTAAAGTTGTCTGAACTTATTTTACACATGTATCTCTTATTTCCCCAACTAGACATACTTCTTGTTGGTAAGAATTTAAGCTTGGTGATTGAGATCACTGGTTTTGGAACAAGACAGAACTAAATTTTAATTCCATTAATCAGCTGTGTGACTTTGAATAAATTACTCAACCTTTCTGAACTGGGACAAGGTAAGAACAGTACTTTCCTCTCAGGATTGGTGGAAAGATTCAATGAGAAATCCTATGTTAAAGTGCTTGTTAGAGTGCCTTGGAGATAGTAAATCCTCATTAAATATCAGATACTTTTAATTTGAAAAAATACATACAGAAAATATAATGTATACTTATATACATTATAATATATATATTTTAAAAATATAATGTATGTTTTAATATACACGATAACATTATTAAAAAACATAGTGTCTATTTTTAAAAAGAAAATAATATAACAACGATGTGCTCACCACTCAGAATTAACAACTGTTAACATTTCACCATTTTTCAGATATTTTTAAATAAAAGAAATAATGCATTATAGATAAACATAGATAAACATAGTGCGAAATGTTATTATGACTATGATTATGCTTTCCACCCAGAAATGCTCCTTGAGGATAATAATCATGTCATATATTTTTTCCAATCCTTCCTTCTTCTGTTCCAGCCCTTCTAGAACAGACGATGGTATAGGTGCTCTAGGAATACTTGCTGAATTAAATTGAGATGATAGTTTATTCCCTCTGGAGAGATCTGATCTAAAGAGGATAAGAGGCTTCTTGATTGTCAGAGCCAGGAAAAATCTGCAGTGTTTCTAGATCATGTATAAAAGATTTTATTAAGTCTATCAACCCTGTGACAAAGCTGGAGATAAAGTCTCTCCCTGTAAATCTCGGAGGGGCAGTCTCCTTTTGTGAACCAAATCAGAGGTCGCAGGAGCTGGGTGGCCCCACTGACCAGAACCAGCACCAGAGCGGGAATCAGAAGACCTGGGCCAGCTGTCTCTATTTGCTTCCTAACAAGTCCCCTGGCCTCCTTTGAGCTCAGACTCTTCACCTTCCTAATGAATTGGTCCAAATGGTTGAGCTCTCGGGTCCTACCTGTAAATGCTAAATGGTGTGATACTCTGAGTCCAGTGAGTTTCTGAACAGCCTGCTCCCTCATATTTTAAAGTTGAATAGTTATCTATTCCCATGTAACAAGATACCGCAAAACTTAGTGGCTTAAAAAACAAACATGCATTGTCTCCGTGTTTGTGTGCTGGGAACCCCAGCATGCTTAGCTGAGGCTCTCTCACAAGGTGACAGGCAAGGTGTCATCAGGGGCTGCAATTAGCTCAAGGCTGGACAGAGGGAGGATCTGTGTCCAAACTCAATCAGGTGGCTGTTGGCAGGTCTTAGACCCTTGCTGGCTGGGGTAGAGACAGGGATTCCTTGCCAAGTGGGCTTCTCCATAGGGCTGCTGGAAACCAGGCAGCTGGTTATCTTCAGAGGGAGAGAGGAAGTGGGGGGGCTGAGAGCGAGGGAGGAGGAGGAAAGAGGGGAGGAAGTACCCAAGGTGGAAGCCACAGGCTTTTTTTGAAATTAACCTCAGGAGTAACATCCTTTCACCTCTGCCCTCTTCTCATTAGAAGGGAGAGAATACATCCAGCTCATGCTCAGTGGGAGGGAATTACCAAAAGCGTGAGAAATAGAAGGTGGAGATCGCTGGAGCCATCTCAGAGGACGCCTACTATAAAATGGAAATGGAGACAAGGTTGGATGGAGACACAGACAGGACCAGGAAGAATTTACCTGGTGGGGCCAGTGATGCCGACACAGAGAGGGTGACCAACTCATCCCCGTTGGCTTGAGACTTGTTTTTAGCACTGAAGTCCTGCATCCCAGGAAACCCCTCAGTCCCTGGCACATCAGGACAGTTGGTTACCCTATGGGCGTTCCGGTGATCGCTAGTTCTCCATGGCAGGGTGTGCCCTGTTAGTATGGAGGTGCTGCCATCACAGTAGCTCCTGCAGACAGAGCCAATATCACCAAGGGGACAGGGTCTACACTGAAATGGGCCACGCGTGACTTGCCATAGTGAGAAACGTGTTCCTCATTCGGCAGCTTGTGCCTTCCCTGGCTGGGAAGACCTTCTTGCTGAATGGTATACAGTTTACTGTGTCACGCAGGGCATTGTTGCTAATGCCACTTTGGCTGGCACTGGGCTGGTGGCTATTGGCATGTCATCCTGCAGCAAGAGCACCATGCCATCGTGACAGATGGAATCGTGTGCTGTCATGCTGTGGAATCAACAGGTCCATCATGTATGAAAGAGACAGACAAGAAAGGGGTTTCAGAAAGTCAGAACTCAGACAGAAGCCCAGGAGATTTAGGGATATTGTCAAGGCAGTGCTAAGAGCTTTGAACTTTTTTGAGATGAATTTTCTGAAAATGAAACCAAGTAGACCAATGTCCTTTGAAAGGCTTTGCAAAAGCATTTGGCATCGAAGATAAGTTCCACCCACTCTTGTTTTTTTCTTTCTTAGTGGCAACAAATGCCCGGATGGAAGATCATCTCCTTCCCACCATGACCACAATAAATCAGAGCAAAACAGAGAGAGAAAAAGAGGAAGAGAAACAAAATCCTCCAAATCTAATTAGACTTTCAATCCCGCCTCTGCTTTGCCATTTTTTTGTGCCTGTGTGGCTAAACCGGGTGTCAAGTTAATAGAAAAATTATTTGGTGAAATCTCCTTTAAGAAACACTTTTGCTGAGAATAATAAAAGATATCTCATACATTACTACCATTTTTTTTAACTTGAGAGTCATCCCCGTTCCACTAGAATGTAATTAGTCTTACAATTATGACTATAATTCCCTGCGTTTTCCTTAGAAACCTTGGCAAATACACTCTCAGTGAAGAGAAATAATACCAGGAATAGAAAGGGAATGATTGTTAGTTTCAATGCAATGTATCTCTTAGTAATAAGAATGGTAGGGAGAAAGGGGTAATAAGGAAAGCACCGCACTAGATGGATGTGGATGTGCTAATAGTCCCAGCAGCTCAGATGTTTGGAGGTTGTATCTGGCTTTCCTTAGGCCACTATGGGGAAAGGAGACAACAATTACAGATAGAAACCACTAGAAGCTGTGAGAGTGGGAAGGGAATCCCAGATACTAGCCAGGATGATGCAATTTCACAGGGTCTGTTAATTATTCTCTCTCACACTTTCTCATGTAGAATCCCACCTTGCAGAGGAGGCAGGGAAGGTGTTATTAACCCTACTTTATCTAGGAGGAAAGGGGTAAAGAGACTTCCTTCACATATCTGAATTCCCAGCCAGTATCTTATCCCTGGACCCGGAAGTCCTCACTAGAACATGATCCTAACCAGAGCTGAATCATGTGTCATTCAGTGCCTAAGTAACCCATGTCTCAGCACTTAACACCCATTAAACAACCCCCTTCACATAATGTTACAAAGGAAAAAATGTCATTTTCTTTTTTTCCCCAAATAGATTTTAATGTTGTTTTAGACAAAATGCACAATTCAATAGAAATAGCATTTGACTTAGGTCAGAAAACTTAGGTACAAGTCTAATGCCACTATCCAATTATTATTGGGCTCTTTTTCCTTTTTTCTCATTGAGGTGCAATAGATATATAACATTATATTAGTTTAAGATGTACAATCTAATGATTTGCTATTTGTATATATTGCAAAACAATCGCCATAAGTCTAGTTAACATCTGTTATCCTACACAGTTACAAAACTTTTGTTTTTTCTTGTGATGAGAACTTTCAAGATCTACTCTCAGCAACTTGCAAATACGCGGCACGGTATCATCAACTATAGTCACCATGTTGTACATCACATCCCCATGACTTATTTATTTTAAACTAAAAGTTTGTGCCTTTTGACCCCCCAAATGACATTTTTCAATCCCCCCTCTTCTAAGAAAGATGGATGCCAAGGAAGTTCTTTTGTGAGGATGAAAATGGAAGGACATAAGAGAAGCTCTAAATTTTTCCATGGGAAAAAGGGAGGTGAGGAGACAGTGAGGCTGAACTCCAAGTAGCTGAGAGTCGGCTTAGTGGGAAGGGCAAACCCCTGGGTCTTAAGGGGAAATTAGAAGGATCTTGATAAAATTTTGCTGAGTGAACTGTAATATAGCTCTCTCCTCTGTCTTATCACAAATCTGTCAAAATGTATGCAACCGCCCAGTGCTTTCGGAGTTTGAGCTCTTTTACATGGGCTTGTTTGTTTGTCGTGCTATTCGGGGGATGCAGAGGATGCGGTAAAGTGCTGAGGTGACCCCAGTGGAGCACTGAGAATGAGTGTGGATACTGCCCACACAGAGGAGATCGCCCTCGGTCACCCTGACCAGAACTAGAGCAACTCAGTGGCTTGACACATTAGACAGGGTCAGAAATGATGCTGCAGAGTCATAGATGTGCTCAGGAAATAAGGGCATTCGTTTCTTTATTTTAGAGAGTCATTTAGGGTGAAGAACACCCTTGGATACTCTAGCTCAGGAGTAGGAATAAATAGCACAGCATTCTGGAGGTTTGTCATTGGGATGTCTTCTCCCGACTGACCCTAGATGGAGAACAGTGTATCAAGAACAGAATAGCTGGGACTTCCCTGGTGGTCCAGTGGTTAGGACGTCGCCTTCCAATGCAGGGGATGCGGGTTCAATCCCAGCCTTGGGGATCTAAGATCCCAGTGTGCCTCGCGGCCAAAAAACTAAAACATAAAAGAGAAGCAATATTGTAACAAATTCAGTAAAGACTTTAAAAGTGGTCCACATCAAAAAAAAATATTAAGAATAACTTATCAAGAGCTCTTCCAACCCAGGCTAACTTTCCCTATTTTCTCTATTGCTTTTCCTGATGATATGTTAATTACATAAAGGGAAATGATGAAACCTTGCCCCTACCCATTCAATTTGCCCCCCACCTCTGACCCAGAATCTACTGAACTCACACTTTGATCACCAAAGCTTAAAGATACCAGATGGTATTAACCTGTACTTTAAAATCAAGCAAGTCAAACATATTAGCAACAGAAGCTTGCAATAAGTCTTTGCACAAATCTCTTACTGAGAAAATAACCTTTTGTGGTTTCTGGCAATTAACCAATTTGCTATTCCGTGTGGGATTCTGAGATGCCTATATGTTCCATTGGCTGGTAGCACACTACGTTTATTAGGAGTAAAAATCAGTTCTTTATACCAGTCCTGAACCACAGCTGAACCAGACCAGAAGAGGTGATGCCCCGGAGAGAGGATGGTGCTCAGCAATGGCATGGGACTCACCCTACTGCCCCTCCCCCCATGGCCTGAGTAGCAGAGAAAAAAATGGGTGGCCACATGCCAGTGAAACATCTGTGTCTACTGCAGAAAAACCCCATATTCATTCCCTCTGCTTTTGGACTCATTGCAGGAATCTCATTATGAACTCATTTCATCTCTCCGGGGAGCAAGCTGATGGAAGACCCTGTTAAAATTGTATTTCAGTGTCTTGAACCTATTTAAAGCAGACTGCTGGGAGGTTATTATCATTTCTGTCGTTAAAAGTGGAAACAATGCTAACCATAATAATATTTTTATCGAGCACTCAAATCACAAATATTTATTGAATAAGTATTATGTCTACCTAGCACTATTGGAGCTTCAAAGCAGCTTGGTACATTGCCCCGTCTCAAGAAATTACACCATAGATGGAAGAGAAGATGTACCTTAAAATATTTTTAGTAGAGTTGGGCTGTGTAGTGGAGAGATTCAGCCCAGAGATATGGAAGTCCTAAAGTCTAGTTTCGGCCCCAACGTTTATTCCCTGTGTGACATGGAGCAAGCCCTGTGGGCCTCAGTATCCTTATTAATAGAGTGACAGTTTTACCCTACATTATAGATTCACCAAATAGGTATTGAGCATGTATGTATCAGGCGTCATAGGGGGTTATAGAAATAAAATGATCCATACTTGAGTGGGAGCAGCAGAAAAGCCAACTGATAATTATAGTATTCCATGCAAGGTAATGTAATAGAGATTTGTTCTTTCAATCTTTCATGTATTCATTTAGCACCTACTATGTGCTAGTCCTCTTTAAGGGCTTGGGACACATCAGTGAACAAAATGGACAATTGTCTCCTACCTTCATGGAGATTAGTAGGGAGAAGACAGTGTAAATAATAACAAGGAAAAATAAGAAGATAAATTGTATGTCAGAAGGTATTGTAGGAAGATAAAATTGAGGAAGATAAAATAAGATAAAAGGAGAGTAAATAGGATCAGAAGTGGGGAGAGGATGGGGTGAGAAGAGCTGAGAAGGTGATTTCTGAGCAAAAGTTTGAAGGAAATGAGGGAGTTAATCACACAGATAGCTGGGGAAAGAGGATTCTAAGTAGATGGTCCAGCCAATGCAAGGTCCAATGCAGTATATGAGGGACGGTGAGAAGGCCAGCATGGCTGGAACAGGTAAGCAAGGGGCAGGTAAGGAGGTGAGGACAGAGAGAGGGGTGTTTGGTGGGGGCAGACTGTGTTAGTTCCTGTGGGACCCTGGAAGGATGGATATTGGATCTTAACTGTGAAATGCGGAGCTTTGGGAGGGTTCACAGTAGAGGAGGTTAATCTCTCACTTATGGAACGAACGACAAACATCTTTACAACCCCAAGGAGCTTGAACCATAGCCTCAAGACAGCACTGGAGTGACATTCGCTATTTGAATTTTAGAGGTTACTTCTGACAGCTGCAGAGAGAACGGGTTGCAGCATGAAGACTGAAGGGATCAAGAGAAGCCTTTTTCTCCAGGTTTGCTGAGATATAGTTGACACAGAACATTGTGTAAGTTTAAGGTGTACAATGTGTTGATGGGATACACTTATATATTGCAAAATGGTGACCACTATAGATTAGCTAACACCTCCATCACGTCACATAATGACCACTTCTTTTCTGTGGTGAAAAAATTTAAGATACATTCTCTTAGCAAGTTTCAAGTATATAGTACAGTATTATTGTTAACTATAGTCACCATGTTGTACATGAGATTTCGGGAGTTTCTTCATCTTATAACTGGAAGTTTGTACCCTTGGACCAACATCTCCCCATTTTCTTCATCCCTCCCCACCCCAGTCCCTGGTAACCACCACTCTACCCTCTGCTTAAAATAAGCCTCTTTTAAAAAGCAAGACAGGCTGAAACGAATATGATATTAGAGATGGAGAGGGAGATCCAAATCAAAATATCCTAAGGTAACAGAATCAAAAAGATTTTATGACCAGTTCTATTTAAAGAGAAAGGGAGAGGATAGCCACCAAGTTTCAGGCTTGGGCAAACTGGATGAATGGTGGTTCTGTATCGCTGAGAGAAAAAATACACAGTTCAGGCTCAGGTAAGGTGGGTTGGATAGAAGACCCATTCCGTTTCAGACTTGTTGAATGTGGAGTGCCTGTGGACCACAGCGATGGAGATGTTCAGTGGGTAGTCAGGATAGACATCACCAGTGCTCGTCAATACCTGCCTCTGCTCTCCTTCCAGGCTCCTGGAAGCCTGCACTTCCTGTCCCCTTGCCATTGGGCAGGGCCGTGTGATTTCTTCTGACCGCTGAGTTGTGCATGAAAGTGATGTGTGCCCTTTCTGGCACTATGGGCATCTTCAACCAAAAGTGCCTCTTGGACATCCACTGTGTGCCAGCTACTGTGCTTGCAGCAGTGAATGAAACAGACCGAGCGCTTGCTTTTATGGATCTGATCTTCTAGTTTGGGGAGGTAGACTGACAAAACATTTTTTTTTCACCCCATGTTATTTCTGAAACTGGGATGCACTATATAATTGATGGTATGTCATGCTTAATTTTTTCTTGTGAGTAGCATACAAAATAATAGTATGTCTTACAACTGATGACATCTTAAATTTGATGAAAAATGGTTATAGGTCATAGTAGTCACTATAATATAAAAAACGACTGTTGATTTAACCAAAAGTTCTGATATACGATGTTGGTGTGTCATGGGGGGGCTGGTGAAGGATAGCAGAAGCAGTGTAAATGAGCTAAATTCTCCTTTGTTATTGTGGGAAGTCAATAGATAATGTTTAAAATGGGAATAACAGGATATGCATGTTATTTAAAACAATGAGATAAACACTCAGGGAATTAGAATCAAGAGTGATTGCCTCTCTGACTGGGGTGGAGAAGGATTGGGCAGGAGACTGCTGGTAACCAGCAAAATCCTTTTCATACCTTTTTACGTTTTTTTTTTTTTTTTTTTGATGTGGACCATTTTTAAAGTCTTAATTGAATTTGTGACAATATTACTTCTGTTTTATGTTTTGGTTGTTTTTGGCTGCCAGGCATGTGGGATCTTAGCTCCCTGACCAGGGATCGAACCTGCACCCCCTGCATTGGGAGAAGTCTTAACCACTGGACTGCCAGGGAAGTCCCATATACCTTTATACTTTTAATCATGTAATATATTTCTTTGATTAAAATACAAACTAATTTTTTTTTTTTTGGCCATGCCACATGGCTTACAGGATCTTAATTCCCCAACCAGGGCTTGAACCCCGGGCTGCTGCAGTGAAAGCACAGAGTCCTAACCACTGGACCTCCAGGGAATTCCCACAAACTAATTTGTTTAAAATGACTGTGTGTGTCTTAGGTTGTATTCCCTGAAAGCAAAGGCTGACAGGAACTCAGGTTCCTAGGATTTATTGAGCTCCTCAGGAAAACTCTGAACGGAAGCAGGTGCAGCAGGGTAAGGAGGGGGCGGAGCTTAGCCAGGAAGGGTCCTTAGCTAGTCTAGCCTTGGTGGATCCATGGAAAGCCCTGGGTCATAAGTTGCTCTGCAGAGTGGTCCCACCTTGAGACAGGAGGACTATATCAGTTGGTCAGTGACTGACCCCTGGGTGGGTTGTGACTTCTTAGGTATCTCAGGGTGAAGGTTCTTTGTCAACCGAGGGAATACGCATGTCATTAGCATAACTCCATGGCAACTGGGGAATGGGTACGCTAGCTGGAAAGGTGCACCTCTGGGTGGGGCGTCAACAGTGTTTTCTCTACCACGGCATAATTCCCAAGGATAAATGTACAATTTGAGTAGTCAGGGATTTTTGGGTTGCAAGTGACGGAAAGCTGCCCCCAACTAACCTAAGGGAAAACAAGGCAGGGGAAGGGTTTTATTGACTCAATATCAGACTTGGCTGCATCCAGGGCTCACTCAAAGAACATCACCAGGGCTCCATACATCTCTCCCTCTCTCATATAGGCTCTTTCAGTGTGATGATAATCATGATATTCCACAGCCCAGGGTTCCCATCCAGCTGGCTTAGCAATTCCAGTGGAAGAACAAGGTTTCTTGCAGCTCTGGCAGAAAAGTACCAGGGAGGTTGCTGATTGAGCCCCTGGGGTTGTATGCCTCTCCCTGAGCCAACCACTTCAGGCCTCAGGTGGGAGGGAGAAAGGTACTCCGTGGTGAGGCACAGGGGCAACTCTATCCCAACCACATGTGAAGGAGGAATTTTCCCATGGAAAAGAGGAATTCTGTTACCAGAAGGAGAAAGGGCTGTTAGGTATGCAAAAACCCAATGGCAGTCCATGACCATCCATTCCTAATTCTTCTCATTCTCCTGTGGCCAGAACCTTACTATCAGAGGGGAAGGAGATTGCACTCCTTTATTCACTCCAGTTCAAGGGTACAGCCAACCCTTCTAACCTTAGCCGCCATCTTTAAGAAGCCCAGGGATGGATGTGAAGTGAAATTGGTGACTCCAGTTAGTTCCTCTCACTTCTGCTCTATGCCAGGAGGTCTGAGAGGAGTAGAGGGCTCGTGGAAGGTCAAACTAGAAGGCGGAAAAAACTTTTTTTGACCCAGTGGTAAGACAATAAATTCCGTAGCTATGAGGTCTTGAATCAAGATATTACGACCTTTTCAGTCTTGAAGGTGCGTCTCTGCCAACCTGCTTATTCACATGAGCTGAGAGGAGCCGGAGGTGGGGAGGCGAGGGGTTGCGGATGAAACATCCCAGCGTGATGCTTTTAGCAATGACTGTTTAGCTAAACAGGCCTCATGCCTCTTTTTCTTCAGCATTAAAACTATGCTTTAATGAAATAGAGGGAGACGTTTAAGAAAAGAACACATTAATTCACTCTTTCCACGATGGATTTTGTATTTCCCCTTCACATGATATTTCGCAGCTCACAATCTCTAAGCTGCTTTTAGTAAACGAACATTACACCTTGCATAAAATTAGATTCTGATTTAGACTTTAAACACCAGCCGGCCTAACATCTTGCACCTCCAAACCTATCCCTAGCTCAAGGTTGGACCTTGTGGACATATAGCAAAAAGTCAAAATTGAGTCTTAAGTCATTACGTACATTGGGGAAATAGTTAATACTGAAAAGCAAAGTGATGGGGAAATGTCAAACTCTACAAGATGACGGTTTCCAGCAATGGAAGGCAGAGAGCCCACCACGGAGATATTAACATTGGAGCAGCAGCGTGGGTCTTAGAGCACGGTATCAGAATCACTAGGGATGCTTATAAAAAAAGGCAGATGCCTGGGGACCCACCCCAAACCTAACATGAATCACTGTCTCTGGGGAGGTGGCGGGGGAGCCAGATATTTACACGTTTAAGAAGTATCCAGGTGATTCTGGTGCACATTAATGCTTAGCGAAACAGAAAGCCACCAGACTAGGTAGAACTCTCTCTCTGGCACCCAACAGTACCTGGCACTTCATAGCCACTTACATTTTAAGGCTGCTTTGGAGAGCTAAGGTTTTGTAGGGACAGATAAAGAAATGAGCAATGCAATTGTGATGTATTCATCATAATGTGATCACTCTGTAGAAAGAGAGCAAGAAATGCTTAGCATGAAGATAGTATTTTTAAAGAGAAAGTACTATTTGATCAGGAAAACCCTACCTCAAGTTTCAAAGGATAAAAGAAATGAATGGATTGACAGGACTTAAAAGGGTGTTTCTTTTGCTCCATTCGGGAGCAAAAATGTCTGTCCTTGTCTTACACAAAGTAGTTTTTCAGCCTTCTCTGAAACCTTGGCTTCAGCCAATGTGAATGCCTGTGGAATTTGTGTACATCAAGTGGTGGGATTTTTCCAACCAAAGTGTTTTTTTCCACGGAGATAAATTTGCTACCAGCAGCTGAAAGAATATATATTTTTTCATCTTGTTAACTATACTTGAGCCTCCAAATCCTACTTTAGAATTGAAAGATTAGATAATAATTTCAAATTTCTGTCCCTCTGAGAACTTTTGCTTTGATCAGAACTTCTAGTGGAACGTGAACTTGTTTACTCGTATTTCCCCCAAATCACCCTCTACTTATATACTAGCAGTTATTGAAAGGTGATCTAAATACTTGAGACAATCTGCGTCTGGAAAGGAGGAGTCCCTGGGGACCTGATAAGAGAATAACCCCATGACCTGGGGAGTTGGCCCATCTTCAAAGCCCAGTCCTGAGGCGTTCTCACCTGGCAAGAAACATTCTCGGGCATGATATACCCAGTCCTGCTCAGGCTACTGTTGTCACAAGGGCTTCTGAGAAAGCCAGGCTTGCCAGGGTCAGTGAGTGGTCAGGTGGGCACCAGGGCTGTGGTCACACAATGTGATGAGGTGGCTGTGATGCAGGGCTGGACTGCACAGAGGCAAGTCTCCATCCCAAAGCAAACGGGTCAGAACAAAGCAAGCAAGCTAAGTTCCTTGGTACCAGGCAGAGTCCAGGGGCAAGCTCCAGTCCTCAGGGAGGCTGAGTTACTCAGCAGGGTAAGTGATTAGACGGGAGAAGGATGGAAGGGTACAAGAGCCCAGCCTTTAGACTAAGCCATTGTGGGGAGGCCTTAACAGTCACAGGAAGCAGCCTTAGGGGAACCGAGACTTCGATTGGCCTGGAGGAGACTGACTCAGTGAGAGAGGAGTCTAAAAGCCATACAATGTTCATTTTGCTCACTGATCTGTAGTTTGGGCAGGGCTCAGGAGTGGAAGCTCACCTCTGTTCCATTCAGCATAAGCCGGGCTTGTCTGAAGTCACTCACTCCCATGTCTGGAGAGTGATGCTAGCTGGAAGCTGGGAACTTAGTTGGTACCGTCAGTTGGAACAAGCTTACGTGGCCTCTCCATGAGACCTGGGCGTCTGCACGGCATGGCGGCCGGGCTCCATGGATCAACATCTCAAGAAAGAGAGGGCCAAGCAGAGGCTATGGTGCTTTTGATGACCTAGCCTCAGAAGTCCTATAGCACCTCCTCTGCTGCATCCTGTTCACTGAGGCTGTTCTGTTCTATTCATTCATTGCAAAGTCCCAACTAGGTTCAAGGGGAGAGGAAGTAGATCTCGCTTCTTAATAGAGAGTGTTAAAACTCTGGGGAAAAAAAGCACGTGGGAATATAAATATCGGAAATATTGCTGTGGCCGTTTTTGGAAAATTCAGTCTGTGACAGTCGCAGTATAAAATCAGGGCTGAGGCAGTTGGCACACTTCCTCTTCCAGTCAGAAGGGCTCTGGTACTGGAGTCCACTTTAACCTGGGAGGAGACAGAAACTGGGGATGGCAGATGGTGAGAACTAGGTGTCAGCACCCCATCCCAGCTTTGAAAGGCAGAGCAGAAGAAATGAAGTAAAAGAGGAAGGGGGAAGTTGACAAGAATTCTTCCTTCTGCTGTTCAAAAACTATTTAATATTGTGATAGGAGAAGCCTGGCATCTCCTGCATGGATTGTGTTTCTAATTGAATCCCTCTCTGGGAACACACAGGCAGCACAGTCCTGAAGATGGTACCTATACGAGACTGATAAGGTTCATCACACAGCTCGAGATTAACTATAAATTCCTAATGGGTTGATGTAAGACACATCTCCACTTCACAGCAGACAAAGAGGCAAACATAATGATCCATGAAAGAAAGAAAGAGAGATGCTGCCTGAGTGAAATGAGCCTTTGTATGTCACCTTCCTCACCTTGTGTTTTTGTAGCTGTGCCTTCAGACTTGCAGATCGCTGCCTGAGGTTTACTGGAGGTTTCTTTCAGGGATCAGTAAAAGGGATCTGTGGGCTGGCCAGGCTTGTATTTTCCATGCTCAGGATTCAGTTTACAACATGTAACTTGTGAAGGGGTATCTGGAGGACTGCTTCCCCATCCAGGAAAACTTCTATTCCGGGAAGTCAAAGAGGGCTTCAACAGTCCATTGGTGCTTGATGATGCAGGGCTTGAGTGAGAGGAAGTGGAGCTTGCTGTCTCTCTTCCCTCCTGGCAGACTGCACCGTGAAGGCAGCCTTGGGAACACAACCTACATTCCGCGCCCCAGAGGGCGGAGCTAATGCTGCGTGAAGGAGAGTTCTGCCTCAGTTGACCAGGCTGCTCCAGAAGCCTTTGGCATATTTTCCTTTTTTCCATTGCTCCAATAAGGTTGCTTCCCCATGTCCCTCCTGGCCCCCTCTTTCTTCTTAGGAGGTGTTTCTGTTTACATACAGATAACGCCTTTGGACTGGCAGACACATGCACTGAGTAAGTTACCGTGGATGCGAATCAGCACATCAAGCGTCAGACTGCTCTCTCTCAAGAAACCAGCCTTCCTTTAGGCCAGCTCTTCCCCCTGGGATGTCTACATGCAGCTTGCCCACCCTCAGAGAGAAGGCCCTTTCCCAGGAATCCTCTAAGGGCAGAGCCGGAATGCCCACCTGCCCAATTTTTTTTTCTTTTTCACCCCACAATTTTAATCATCAAAAATGCTTTGCGCAGCACCGGCTTAATCCGTGGAATGGCACTGGTCCCTCTGTTTGTATGTGCGAGACTTTATAATCATCAACAGCAGTAAATCCCATTGCACCATGTGGTTCAGGGACAGGACAGCCAAGAAACAGTCCAGAGACAAAAATGTAAGCAGATCCAATCCATACCAACGTGATGGTCTGTTTGATGTGTCAACTTGGTTACGTACCATTTGTTCAATCATACACTAATCAAGGTGTCCATGTGGAAGTATTTTGTAGAATTGACTAACATCTACAATCAGTTGGCTTTAAGCACAGGAAATGATCCTCGATATTGTGGGTGGGTCTCACTTGATCAGTTGAAAGGCCTTAATTGTAAAACTGAGGCTTCCTTGAGGAAGAAGGATTTCTGCCTCAAAACTACAGCATCAGCTTCTGCCCCAGAGTTCGCAGGCTGCCAGCCCATCCTTCAGATTTCAGACTTGCCAGCCCCCCGCCTCCGTAAGCCAATTCCTTGAAATAAACATCTATCTATCTACCTATCTATCTATCTATCTATCTATCTATCTATCTATCTATCATCTATCTATCCATCCATCCATCCAATCTCCTACTATTTATGTTTCTCTGGAAAACGCTGACTGCAACTGGCATCTAGTGAAAGGTAGTAAAGTGGAGCCAATTCATAGTCACAGAAACATATATTGACTTTCCTTACCTCCCTTGTCACTTGATTCTCCAATTCCTAATCACTCATACTCTGTAGCTAACCCCTGGAACCCTCTCTTCAGTGTATATATACACATACACACAAACAAGCATGTACGTATCTGTGTCTGTATCTACGTGTGTCTGTGTCTATGTCCATTTCTATAGTCTCCACAGCTTTCCTCTATAACACTGCTCGCTCTTCCTCTCTTCCCTTCTCTCCCTCTCCCTCTTCTGCTGGTCTCTCTTGTAGTCCACTCAGGCACTTCTGGTCCAGATCCACCGTCTTCATGCCTCTGCCTCCCGTGAGAAGCCCTTTCTGCCCAGGGGTGGGGATGGAGAAAAAGGAAAGAGGGAACTGAGAGAGGACAAGCATGTATGTATCTTATTGGGCAAGAGTGAGGAAAAGAGGACATGTATCCTCACATCTTAGTCACTTTTTTAAATTCTTTTTTTTTGACCATGCCCCACAGCATGTGGGATCTTAGTTCCCCAACCAGGGATTGAACCTGTACCCCTTCAGTAGAAGCATGGAGTCTTAACCACTGGACCACCAGGGAAGTCCCATTTTTTTTTAATTCTATGAAGTTTTCCAAACTACTTTTACACTTAATTTAAAAATTCTCCTGAAATCTTCATAACCTGTAAGGTTATTTGTATATTACCACTAATTGAGATTATGGAGGTATTATTCATTTTTAGAGATGAGAAAACCAAGAATTAGAGAAATTAAAAGTTCGATCCAAGGTCCCACTTTAGGTGTCCCTTTACAAATCACAAAGTTGGGGTGAGAGCCTAAGGTTTCTGACTCCACTGCATTATACTGGCTCTCTATAAAGGAGAATGTGCTTGGTTTATGTTAATTAATCATTTAACAAACA
Organism: Grampus griseus; assembly: GCF_964374135.1. Classification (NCBI taxonomy): domain Eukaryota; kingdom Metazoa; phylum Chordata; class Mammalia; order Artiodactyla; family Delphinidae; genus Grampus; species Grampus griseus. The sequence continues at coordinate 19,673,176 of NC_139003.1, forward strand.
TACATCAGAGGCAACGGACTCCAGATAGGTGCAATAGGAAGTTGAATAAGACACAATCCCCACCTACAAGATACAAGGAAGCAATAGTTTGTGGTTTTTCATTGTAGTATAGCATTCCATTGAATGAATATACCACAATTTATTTATCCATTCTAAAGCTGATGGACATTTAGGGCTCTTGTGAATAAAGCTGCAATGAATATTTCTGTTTGTGTCTTTTGGGAGACATAAACATTCATGTCTGTTGTGTATATTCATAGGAGTGGATTTGCTGGGTCATTAGCTAGTGCATGATTAGCAAATGAAAGGATGAAGCCTCTAATATTTACACTGGGAAGCTATAATTATTCATGCTAGGCTTAAGCCACCTCTGTGTTGGACACCTGCATCACCATCTCACAGCTGTGCACTGTCTCTCCCCATCTCTGCTTAATAATCTCGGTTGCCATGGTTCCAGCATCCACTGCAATATCTCGTACTGGGCATCAGAGCCTAGCATGTGAGGCTCGTGAGGGTACTTTCTCATGGGAGAGAAGCACGAAGTGGTGGCAAAGTACTAAACTGAATGACTAGAGATCTGGAATACTCTCAGGCTCTGATGTAAGGAGGCTGTGTGATCTTGAGCAACTCAGCCTCTCTGAGAAACAAAGAGGAAGATTAGATGGTTGTCCAGGCCACTTCCACTTGAAAATCCTGTGATTCCTAATAAATGAATTGCATTGTCCAGACTCTTGTTCCAGCCTGAGGGTGGGATACCCTGTGCTTTGGAAGATGTGAGTAGAACAGAGTTTCACTGGAGTTGAGGTGCTCTTGAAGTGCCCTCCTTGGATGCCTCTCTGAGCCGGGGCAAAAGTGGAACCAAAGAAGACAACACTTGCGGGTGAGGACCACTTTGTAGAATGTGTACTTAGGGACATTTCTATACCATTAGCTTCAATAAACAGGCATTTCTCTGCCTGTCCAACATCACAGCAGAAGTGCTCATGTAACCTTGATGCATTTCAAGCATTTTTTATTTGGAAGTAAAGAGACTAACAGCCTGCATTTCAGAAATCTCTCAAGATCCATGACAGGTAGGTATTGTTAAAAGGTTAGGAGAATGTCCCTGTGCTCTCAAATAAAAATGGTTTGAAAATTCATCAAGGCCAGAGGAGCCATTCGGGAGAGATGACAGATGGGATATTTGTGTCTATTTAAGGATTAGAGATGAGAAATGAGCCTCTTCTGACTTGGGCTCTGCTTGTCAGAGATGATCACTCCAAATCCAACACAAAGGAAATAAAGGGCCCTGGGACCCTTGCCGGGCTTGAGAGTAGACAAGACAGGAGCTAGGATGGGTTGGTCTCTCACTCCCTGGGCATTTCTCCTCCAATGCCCAGATAGCAACCCTCAGTATCTTAGCCACTATATTCTGATGAACGTAGGATCAGGAGAAAAAACATGAAAATGAAAACAGTATAACGGAAGACTGTCCAGGAAATGACAGAGAACGGCCTTTTAGAAAACTGCTATAAATTTGTTGAGACTTTATTCTAGAATAATCTCTATGCCAAAGGTACCAGGAAATCTTGGTGCATTGCCAAGTTACAGTCCATGTGTAAAATTTATTTTAACTATATATGTATCTGTTAAGCAGGTTGCTCACCAGAGTCTACCTATGACACAATGTGGCACAGCGTATACAATTTATTGTGAACAAGAAATTAGTGGCAAAGGGTACTATTAAGACTCACGATTTTACTAGATGCATGGGTAGTGCAGTAATAGGTTTTACTTCAACAGTGATGGGATACTAAAGGGAGACCACGTGATTTGTGCCATTACTGTGGATACTTTCAGAGATACAGAGAAACATTGTTATACTGTACCTGTGAATGCCTTGTAATTGTAATGCTGACTTGTTTCATGCTATTTTGGGTTTTATAATCTTTTCAAGTGTGCTGCCCTAAATTCTTGCACTCAAAATATGTCACGTAAGCACACTTGTGCCCCAGCTTCCACGTACGTTGAGAACCACTATTTTAGGATTTCACTGTTTTTTATATGATTCTACATACAATATTTGGTTGGGAAGGCTTTAAGGCTGATGTCCTGTTATGGCTTGTGAGATAAGTTTTAGTCCATATTTTCGGAATGTCCTTATATTGATTGTACTACAGTCAATACATACAATCCTGTACACCAGGATTTCTCCTTCTGCAACTTTTTGTTTAAAGTTGGGATTGAAAAGTATGTAGTACAAACCTTCTTCCTTCTGGAGTTTTGTTTGTGATAGTGATTTGGAAGACTGGGTGGATTTGTTTTCAGGGGAGGGGGGCCATTAGGGATGATTGGAATTTTGACAGCAAAAGCATTTATTTGTTTGTTTGTTTTTTGTTTATCTGCAGCATTAATTCCAAAGGTTCAGCATGGTGGAAAAGTAAGAAATCGCTCAGGATGAAGGTAATATTACTTGATGGTCAAACTAAGATTGATGAAGAATCAAACTAGTTCTCCACATGGCATCCAAGTAAACTGTGTACATCCAATGTTTTTACTTAGAGTGCTGGTTTCATGGCCCGAGACTGAAGAAAATATGTTGTATTATTATAGATATTTGAGTAGTGCTCATGTGATTAGGAAGATTCCTTGGTAAGATGCCCCAGAACCTATGAAACATGGAACAGCTGGGCCTGAAGAAGACTAGGTGTTTTGATTGAGCCAGCCATTACAAAAACTGCAGTTGGAAGGCCTGTCTGAATTCCAGGCAATCCTAGAAGCTTCTGGACTTGTGTGTCTTCACTACAGTACTCTGTTACTTGTAGGACATTAAGCTAATTCTTTTTGCTTGTTTGTTCGTTTTGGTCACACCCAGTGGCGTGTGGGATCTTAGTTATCTGGCCAGAGATCAAACCCACACCCCTGCAGTGGAAGCTGGAGTCTTAAACACTGGACTGCCAGGGAGGTCCCTTGAAGGTCTGTTTTATTCTAGTCTCTCTTTTGATTGGCTTATTTTTCAACACCTTGAAGCTTCCCACAGTCTCTTTCTTTTTCTTTAACCTCCACCCCCATTTTGGACTTTGTTGAATAATAAATACATTTCTATCACATTTGGATAGCTATACATTCTTTAACAGCTTTATTGATAACGTAATTCACATATTATAAAGTTCATCCATTTTAAGTGTGCAATTTAATGAATGTTACTATATTTATGGATTTGTACAGTCATCACTAAAATCTAAGGACATTTTTATCACCCCCCAAAAAAGAAACTTTGCACCAACCAGAAGTCACTCCCCATCTCACCCCTTCCCTGCCTTTGACAAGTCCAATCGGTTTCATTTTCTATAGATTTACCTATTCTGGACAGTTCATTTAAATGGAATCATACAGTATGTGGTCTTTTGTGTCTGTCCTTTCACTTGGCATAATGTTGTTAAGGTTCATGCATATTGTAGCATATGCCAGTACTTCAGTCCTTTTTATTGCTGTATAATATTCTGTTGTCTGGATACACTATATTTCCTTTATCCAGTCATTAGTTAATGAACATTTGAGATGTTTTTTTATGCTAGTATAAATGAAATTGTTTTCTTAATTTTGACTTGTTAATTGCTAGTATATAGAAATACAGTTGATTCTTGTATGTTGCCCCTCTATCCTACAATCTTGCTGAACCTTTTTTTTTTTTTTTGCGGTACGTGGGCCTCTCAGTGTTGTGGCCTCTCCCGTTGCAGAGCACAGGCTCCGGACGTGCAGGCCCAGCGGCCATGGCTCATGCGCCTAGCCGCTCCACGGCATGTGGGATCTTCCCGGACCAGGGCATGAACCCATGTCCCCTGCATCGGCAGGCGGACTCTCAACCACTGCGCCACCAGGGAAGCCCCTTGCTGAACTTTTAAAAAATTAGTTCCAATAGACTTTAGTGGATTTCTTGGGACTTTTCTATTTACAATGTCATTATCTGTAAATAGAGATAGTTGTACTTATTTTCCAATATGGATACCTTTAATTCTCCTTACAATTTCTGTTTCCACCTATCTTTAGTTTGCCTCATGGTCTTACTCAGTATCACAGCTTCTCTCTTTGCTATTTTTTTCTGTGCTCTGAATTTTCAAGTTTAAATAGAGGCAAGAAAGAAAAAAGATACAGAGAATCTGATTGTCTCAAGTGTTAGCTATGATTTTTGTTTGGGCAAAGCTTCACATTCTAGCTCATAATTCTCTGGCTAATATACGCTGCCTTTGGGTTAGATGATCACTAATAAGCTGTGACCAGAGAGAAAGGGAGACCACAGGTTCTGGGTACCTCAAGAAGTTTTCTTTAGAAGGGGCTGCAGGAATGGCCTGGCTTTGTAATTAATATGGATAGAATACTATGGTTATAGTAGGCGTTTATCCAAGATAAGATTTTTTTTTAAATTCAGAGGGTTTCTTTGTAATGTTGATTGGAATGGATTATGAATTTTAGTATTTTAATTTTTAAAATTTAAAAATTGAGGTATAACTGACATGCAACATTATATTATTTTGAGGGGTACAACATAATATTTGTCTATATTGTCAAATGATCAGCACGGTAAGTCTAGCTAAGTTCTGTTCCCCATACATAGCTACACCTTTTTTTTCTTGTGATGAGGACTTTCAAAATCCACTACAGTTAAAAATACTTTATTGTATATCTAAAGTATTTTTAGATTGCCTGATAAGACCACTTACATGTTCCTGTATTATGTACTACCTTCTCATCACTACCTTCTCATGGTTAGCCTACATCATCTTTATTTGGTTGAAAGAACTCATTTAATATTTTAAGGAGATAAGTATATTCAAGGTAACTAGCTGTTCCTTCATCTCTCTACTCCCTCCAAGGAACTCTTTCTTTGTAATTCGTTATTCGTTTTGGTAAGAATTTATTGTGCATCTGTTTTATGTAGAACCTCCAATACATGCTATATATTGGGGTATAATTAGGAGGGTATATTTGTGGAGGGGAGGTCCCAAAGAAATAAAAAACATAATTCCTGGGATTTTTAGTTTCCTATAGAAAGAAGGTTGAAACATATACAACTTGAGAACAGGTACAAAGTACCATGTAGTCTCAAAACTGCAAAGTAGCATCGTACAATTTGGATATGTATATGTTGAAAAGAACAAAATGACGACATGTAATAAACTCAATACTCTGCCACTGACCGGGGATACAGAGGTGAAAAAGACATAGTCTCTGCCCTAAAGATTTCTATAGTAATAAATCAGCACATAACTGGAGCTCAAAAATGTGACTGCATTTTCGTGTATACCTTTGTAATAAGAGGATGCATGCTGTGTTGTGGCTGGCTGCCTTTAATGTTGAAATGGACTACCTGAAGATAATACCATCACTAACCTTATTTCTAAAGAGACTACATATGCCTCTGTAAGACTAAGGTCATATGGGTAAATTTATACATGTCACAGAATATTTAGCAAAAAATAATTTCTAAATGTGCATGTAGACAACTTAAACATTATTTATGTATCTTGTAGAGGTGACATACTACCTAGACACTTTCCAAAATAAAACTCAACTTTTTCTGATGCAGTTTTAATTCCTCCACGAATTTACACCATCTCTGGCAATCACTTTTCTCTGCCTCTTCTTATTATGGTTTAACTAGCTTATGTAACTGAGGTGGAAGGAGACACACAAAAGTGAATGCTCTGCATGCTTGGTGCTAATAAATAATTTTCTCTGTTTTCTCACATGCAGATTTGAAAACCATATTTAAAATTTTACTTTACAAAAAAGAAAAAGTACATAGTTCATGAAATAAAGCCACAGGCCAAATGCAGTGGTGGTTTTTTTTTTTTGTATTTTTTACTGGCTAAGACTAAAATAAAGGCTACGTTTTGCCTCGGGGATTTGTTTACAGGAATCTAGGAATGGCTCTATTGGGAGAGTGCATCTCCCTCATTAAACGGTGAGTTCCTTTAGGAAAGAGATTACATCTTTTAACTCGCTGGCCTAAACTTCTAGAATACTATCCTCAAAGCGTGCTTTGTCAGATGAATGAACTTCCTTGAAAGTTGCCCAGTTAGATGCCGTTTCTGCAGTCAAAAGCACAACTCCCACAAGGCGATGCTCCTCTGGCGCTCACGGTATAAGGACGAGAAAGTACCAGCACCCATCGTACCAGATCAAGACTACAATTCCCAATACACCCAGTGGGCTCCGGGAACCTTGTCAGGAACCACTTGTTGCCATAGCATCCGGGTCCGCGCCAACCAATCTTAGCGCCCCTCCCGAAGAGAGGCGGGCCATTCGTATCCTCGACCAATCGGAGGCATATTTGTTGTGGCGCGTGACCGGAGGAGGCGGGAGCTCACGACCGGCGGCTTCTCCTTGCTTCTTGGGGTCGTGGCCTTGCTCCTCCTGTGGAAAGCTAGAGTCCGGGCCTGTCCACGCGCTTGTGTGCGCGCGGGGCCTGTGGTGCTTGTGGGTCCGCGCTAGGTGTCTGCGGGCGCAGAAACAGAAACCATGGGCGGGACGGCCAGCACCCGCCGGGTCACTTTCGAGGCGGACGAGAATGAGAACATTACCGTGGTGAAGGGCATCCGGGTGAGTGACAGTGGGCGGGCGGAGGGCCAGTACTCGGACTCGGACCTGGCCTTTCCGGGTTCCGCTCAGCCTGGTTTCCTCCGTCCGGCCCCCCAGTGTTGTCCGGCCTGAAGCTGAGTTCTTTGCAAAGAAGTTTGAAGTTTTTCAAGACGTGGGACATCCATTCAGAGATATTTGCTGGTCGTGGGCCAAGTGCTGAGCACTGTGCTGGGGCGGCTGGCGGATGCCAGGTTGCTTTAGATCCTCCAAGGGCTCACAGTCCAGTGTAGACTGTATTGCTCAGTAGTTGTGGGACTTTATTTGAAACCCCTTCCTCACTGTACCCATCTGTGAAATGGGGCTTGTCTGTCTTCTCCTGGGTTCAGGATCCAAAGCCTGCTTTTGCACTGCCCACAAGGCCTCTCTCAGGATGAACTGGCCTTTTAAGGAACCCTTTATCTACTCTGTTGTTTAGTACTCTCCCACTGACAGCACCCATTCCCCCGACACACACACACTTTTCGGCCCTGCCTCGGGTGACTTCTCGTTCTCCCTCCTTCACTTTTCTTTCACTTGACATCTTGTCTTTTCCAGGCCCCTTCTCTGTGGCCTGCTGTGCCTGAGTTTTGGACTAGGCCCAGTGGCTTCAAGACTAGGGTCTGCCAGCCTGATAGACCTTGAGATAGGATTGCAAGTTTTTGTACCACTAGGAGTAGTACACTTTGTTCTGTCCAAGACATTGGAGAGAATTTTTAAATGCTCCCTGAATATGCTTGATACATTAACTGAAAACTTGATTTTTCTCTAGGGTGTCAGCATACCAGCACTAGTTTCAATAACACACTCTCTGCAGAACCTGAATTTGGAGCCTCACATTTTTGGAAGTATGATGCCTGATCCTAGTAAATAAAGCAATTTGACCTCAGAAAGTTTTTTTTTTTTTTTTTTTTGCGGTACTCGGGCCTCTCACTGCTGTGGCCTCTCCCGCTGCGGAGCATAGGCTCCGGACGCGCAGGCTCAGCGGCCATGGCTCACGGGCCCAGCCGCTCCGCGGCATGTGGGATCTTCCTGGACCGGGGCACGAACCTGTGTCCCCTGCATCAGCAGGCAGACTCTCAACCACTGTGCCACCAGGGAAGCCCTAGATGTTTTTAAGCTGATCTTTATATTTTTCTCAGCTTGAAACAGTCCTTTTGTTTCTCCTGAGGGGAAGTCTCAGTGTCATGAGTGAGCCAGTGTCTTTAGCTCAGTTGATTGAAGCATAGTGCTGATGAAGCCCACACTTCGGGGTTGAATTGCAAATAGGTTAGTTCAGCTTGGCTGAGGAGGACATTCCAGATATGCCCAGTGTTCTAACATTTATGCCATCACTCGTAAGAATAAGAGTGTGCCACATATACACACTACTATATATAAAATAGATAACTAATAAGAACCTGCTTATAGCACAGGGAACTCTACTCATACTCTGTAATGGCCTATATGGGAAAAGAATCTAAAAAAAAAAGAGTGGATATATGTTTATGTGTAACTGATTCACTTTGCTGTACAGCAGAAATTAACACAATATTATAAATCAAGTACAATAAAAATTAAAAGAAAATGTGTTCACCTTAACAGTAACACCTAAACACACTACATGTGTTTCTCTCTGGTGGTTTTTGGCTTTACCAAATTTGCCCTCTTTGGACCCCTTTTGTTAGTTTCTCATGAAGAGAATAACTCCTATTTCTTTTATACTTTTCCCTTACTTCTGTGTACACCACTTTTCCAGGCCTCCTGCTTCTATGTTTAGAGCATTTCCTTTTGGACCACTGTGACCATATCACCTGTGGTTACCTTTTTTCATAACAATAAAGCTTTAATTTAAAAAAAAAAGAGTGTGCCAACAATGCAGCAGACTCAGTCGCTGATGGAAAACCAATTTTGGGTTCCACTGATAAGGGTAGTAATTTCATCTTCATTTATCTTAATATACAAGGGGTAATATTGAGTAAACAACATAAGGTTTTCAGTAACTAGGCTGCATTTATTAATAGATCACATTTCTCCAGATTTTTCTTGCTGAGATCCTCAGCAGTTAGCAATTAAAGGACTTACAATGTTAAGTTTAAAGTTTCTTCTCACCAGGTGTTATTTTCATGTTGTTTATTGGGTCCTGGTTTTCTCTTTCCCCTTATCCTCAGCAGTCAACAGTTTCCCCTCCCCCCTTCCATAAAATAACCTGTATTCTTACACCTGATTCCAACTTTGAACTCATGGGTTGGATGAAAGGCCACCCTCTTGCCTTGCCCTCCTCTCCCAAGCCTAAAATAAATTTATTGTGATGGAAAGACCAAGCATTTTGATTACTCATATTACATGTGCTTAATAGGACGTTTCTGAGCACCTGCTGTGCCTGCTTAGGAAGTGTGCCTTCCAATCAGTCTTTCACAAGTTTATCTGAAACATCAAAGCTGTGAGTGAACTCTTCCAGAGCAAATGTCAACTTCGATGAATATCATTTTCAAAGTAATATTTATCATGCTTTCCAGGCATAAACTAATCTCTTCAACTGGCCATGAAGTCGCAAGCTGAAATTCACAGGAGCCAGTTATGGTAGCAAGGATACTGAGGTGGAACACAAGCTGTGCTTTGGGAAGTATTAGCAGTTGAGAGCCCCTAAGTTATTTCATGTGGGATTTGGTTGAGGATCCTGGAGAGGGTCCATTAACAGAGGCTACAAATCCAGTCAGTCGTTGGGACTCCTGAGGAACGTTGTTGGAGTAGTTGACTGGTCCCTTTCCACTTTAGGTTCCATGAATCTCTTGCGTATATATTTACCATGATAAGCTTTCTAGGATTTTCATATAGACGGTAGAAGTTCATGTTTTCCACTAATAACAAATGCAAAGAACACAAGTGATAATCTACAGACATAAGCTAAAAATTATACATGTGTATATGATAGTATAGAATAGTCCCCCTTAAGTAAGTATTAGGGAGTAATGTCTTCCAAATAATAGTGGCAGTTTTTGAAGCCTTTGTGTTGAAATGGTAGTGAAAAGAAAATGACCTGTGTTACATGGAAAGAGGACCAAGTGAGAAAAGTGGGTCTGAGTCCTTCAATCAGTTTGATAAGAAACACCTGGAAGAAGTTGAAGACACCCTATCATGGAGGTGAGGGTCTGATTTGTTTCTGTCTCATGTGGTTCCTATCTCAGCCTCTTGGAGAGGGGCAACTTAAAAAGGAGTTCTCTTCCTCCTTTTACTCTGTTCCTTGGAAGTAGAAATACTTTATCATTGTCCATCTCACGCAGTCTCTTGTTTCTGAGAAAATACTAGATTCTGGGTTGTTGAGTGGTGTACTTGTGCTGATTTTAGATAAGACCAACCAAGGTGGTTGGGAAGACTATAGAAGATGACACAACCTTTTCCTCTTCTCTGGGGCACGTGTTGGTATGGGGTGTAGTACAGACTGGAAATTGGCAAGTCCCATTTACTTAAATTTGTCTTCAGGAGCAGTAGAGAATAGGGTGGATAATCAAAGTCAGTGAACTGAATTCAGCTCTGCTGGCAGGCCCTCTTCTTTTCGTTCTCCCTTATATTAGAACAGTGGTTCTTAACTTTTAGTTCACAGACTATTGTAAATCTGTAGGCTATGGACTCTACCCAGAATAATGCAATAAGCAGAAAATTTTGCATACCATTGAGGAATTAATCCATAGACTCCAGAATCCATGGACCCCAGGGCATAAATCTAGCATTAATGTGTGTGTTTCTTTGCTACAAATAATTTCTGTAAATTGCACTTGGTATTTGCCTTGGTGGAGATTCCAGAGATGTCTGGAAACCAGGTATAGTAGGTATAGATCTTTAAATAGGAAAAAAGATTTTCTGAAAGACGTACCCTGTTTAAGGAAAGATGTTTCCTAAAGAAGTTGCTGCTGATACAGAGGCTGCTTGTCCAGCTCTTGCAGAAGCTTATGTTTTACCTTTGACCCCTTTTGGGGTCAGGTTGCATCACAAAGAAGAGTTGTTCTCCAGCTGCGTATTGTGTGTATAACCCAGGCCAGCATCCCTAAATCTTGTCAGCTGCTTCACAAGCTAGTCCCCCAGTTCACAGAGGAGATCAGGTGACAGTGCAGGCCTGAACTTATTACTGCAGCTGGGAGGTCAGTTCAGTGAGTATCAGCTTGAGATACAAAGTATAGCCCAGCTATTGCCTTCTGTCAGCATAGTTGTGACTGGACTGGGGAGAGGGTAGATTGCTTGAGTAGGCAGAGATGCAACTGCAGGCTTCCATGGGTGCTCCTTTGGGAGGGCCTGAGGATACATGTGTGAACGATTCTAAGGACAAAAAAGAGAGGTTGACTCTCAAGGCAACTCTGCAACGTGTTTATCAACTTAAAAAATGAGTTGTGTTCCCTTGGATGACATGCTTATCAATTTACTGAGGTATAACTAAGGACCTTATTGGGAAATGTTTTGAATTGATTGACATTAAGTACAAGTTTTGAAGCATCAGATAAGCCAGACAAATAAAAAGTTAACAATGAAATAAGAAATAATTAATGTTTATATTGAAAGAGACTTGTACTTTTACTATGCAAAGAGCGTAGAGAGGGATAAACGGGCACCGTATATACTCGGACCAGGACTTAATGCAGCTGCTTCTGGCAATAGCTGTAGGCCTTGTCTTCATACACTACATAGAGAAGGAGCTCATTACAAACTTGGGCGGAGCTGACGAACGTGAACCGAGATGAATGACCTGTTGAAGTCCTAATGGCTGGAGTTGTGTTAGTAATAACTCTGCCAGGTATTTGTGTAGCATGTTGTAGTCTGCGGTGCATCTTGGAATCCTTCCGCTGTAACTCCAGTGGTAGGTGTTATTTTCACTGTTTTCAGATGAGGAAAGTGAGGCCCACTGAGGGTTATATAGCTAGTAGGTGACCAGTGCTTCTTCCTCTATTCTGGGCCAGCTTCTTGTAACATATGAAATTATATATGTCAAATTAGCTTTATATATATTAGCTTTAAACACGTAAATTATTATTACATTTATAACATATGTATTATATGATATAATACATAGTATATATCATATGTAATATAAAATATACATATTTACATTACAGCATACTATGTTAACATGGTACATTAAATGTATATTATGCAGTATATTACCTTATATATTGAGTAAACTTTATATAAATTATATATCAGTTAAAATAGATTTAAGATTCTAAAACTTAATAAGGCTCATTTTATTTCTTTAAGAGGAAGTGATACATTTTTACTTTATTGTGTGTGATTAAGGAGTGTATTATTTAATAGTGGAGAAGGCACTGGACTAGAGAATGGGGGTTACTGGTTGCTGTCCTGATGCTGCCAGTAGCTGGATGTTACTCAGGACCTCTTTTTTCTCACTTGTGAATTGAGAGGATTGGAGTCAGTCTCGAGGGGTTCTTCCTAAGATGTAGCTCAGCTTTGTAGATGAGTTGCAGCAACAGTCTCAGTGGCTGTCAATTGTTAGAAAAGCAAAGTCCCTTGGCACTCTCCTTCCTAACTTCCACTTCTCTTCCAAGAAAGGAGTCATGGTTTTTCCTTAAAAGGTCACAACTTTTTAGCTGTGGACTTTCCCTTTACTGTCTCACCTCCATTCTGGTTTGGGTCATGAGATGTAAGTAACAGTTCAGGTACAAACTGTTTTGTTCACTGATGTCTCACAAGGGCCTCAATTAGTGCTTGGCCTAGTAAACCTTGTTGAATGACTAATACAGGAGCTCACAGTTTTGCAGAAAGGCAGTTGCTTGTTCTGTCACTGGAGCACTGCACTGGAAATTTGTGCAAGGTACCTGTGGGGCACAAGAAGGGTAGCGTTGGGTAAGCAGAATTGGAATGAAATGGCTTTAGGATGTTTGAACTGAATTTTGAAAGGCAGTTCTCTCCCAAGGGGCCCAGGGAGAAGGCAATGTAGCCATGTATAAAGGCAAAGAGATGGCAACAAGTAGCCAGTGTGGGTGGAGAACAGGGTATGAGGTCTTGGGGGAAAAGCTATGGAAGCTGAGGTTGGAGAGTTAGGCCATAACCAAATGAAGAGGAAGTCTTGAACGCCACACAGAAGAATCAGGACTTTCTTGTCAACAGAGGTAGCTATTGAAGGATTTGAAACGGGGATTACCATAATCAGATTTGCATTTTAGGAGGAATATTGATGGTGCCATGAATTAGGGCAGGGGAAATGGGATGCGAGAAGAGATGATGAATTCGTTCAACTTTCAGGAGTTGAGGAAGTCATGGCTAAGAGAATAAGAGAGAGAAGAGTCAAGAAGTCCTATGTTTTGATTTAGAAGCTGGATGGAGGTGGTGTCATTAATGAGATAAGGAAAGCAAGAGGAAGAAGGGATTTTTGGCAAACGTGAATCCAGCTTGCGACGTGTTGGCTTTGAGGCGCTTGTGGTCTGTCCCAGGGGAGGTGTCCATTAGGCAATTAAGTGTTTAGGTCTGGCTTTTGGGATACAGCTCTTGGGCTGGAGATAATGGTTTAGAATTCATTCATTAATCAACAGCAGTTAAAAAATCAAGGGAGTGAATGAGAGTACCAACAAGAGCATGTAGAGTGAGAAGAAAATCAAGGCAAGGAACAGAATGTGGGGACCTCTAGCATTCAAGGGGAGGGGAGGCCTGCAGAAGAGAGAACACTCAGCCAGAGTCCTAGGACAAGCAGGAAGGGATGTTGGAAAAGCAGGAGAGGGGTTTTCGGAAGAGGGGAGTGAGCAAAGGGAAGTCATATAAATTAGGTGCTTTATAAGTATAAATAAAAAAGATTTATTTATATAAACATAAATATAGAAGGTTATTTATTTGATCAGTGGTGACTTTTACTGGAACACTTTCTCTGCTGTATTGGGTTACAAGCCAGATAGTGGTGTGTTAAGGAAGTGGAAACTGGAAGAAGGTTCTTAAGGATGTGGGAGGTGGATCACCCCATTACTTGACCTGGAAACCTTCTTGATGATTTCTGCTTCGCCCTCATCTAGTCAGACAATGAATCTGGCAGTGAAGGAGACAGCTGACTGTGACCTTGACACTCAGACTTCCTGGGTTTGAATCCTGGCTGCATTGCTGACAACTTGTAAGGTCCAGTGCAAATTATTTAATCTGGCTTTGCTTCAGTTTCCTCACCTATACAATGGAGGTAATAAAAGTATCTCAGGATTGTGAAGGATTAAGTGGGTCAAGTGCTTAGTTTAGTGTAGGTGCCTGGCACATAATAAGCACTCAGTGAAGGTTAGCCATTTTGAATCCTAAATATCTTTTTTTGTTGTTGTTGTTGTGTTTTTTTTTTGCGGTACGCGGGCCTCTCACTGCTGTGGCCTCTCCCGTTGCGGAGCACAGGTTCCGGACGCGCAGGCTCAGCAGCCATGGCTCACGGGCCCAGCCGCTCCGCGGCACGCAGGATCCTCCCAGACCGGGACACGAACCCACGTCCCCTGCATCGGCAGGCGGACTCCCAACCACTGCGCCACCAGGGAAGCCCTGAATCCTAAATATCTTTTGAATGTGTTCTCCCTGGAACGTGTTTTTTATTTTCTAAAAACAACTTTATTGTGGTGTAATTTACATATAAAATTCACCTGTTTTCTGTGTACAACGCTTTCTAATAAATTTGCAAAATTGTGCAACCATCACCACAGTCCAGTTCTAGAACATTTTCATCATCCCAATAAAATCTCCATGTCCATTTCTAGTTAATCTCCATTCTTATCCTAGCCTTAGGCAACCACTTATCTATTTTCTGTCTGTATAGAGTTACCTTTTCTGGGCATTTCATGTAAATAGGATTATACAATATGTGGCCTTCTGTGTCTGGCTTCCTTTACTTAGTTGTTTTTTGGGTCTATCCATATAGAAGCATCTATCAGAACTTCAGTTCTTTTTATTGATGAATTGTAGTCCATTGTATGGATATATGTTTTGTTTATCCATTCACTGGAATATGGGTATTTGTTTGCTATTATGAGTAATGCTGCTCTGCACATTCCCAGGCAAATCTTTGTGTGTACATATGCTTAATAGCTTCTTAATTTGTCCTTTAGCGTCCTTCAGGGGTCCTCTTCTTTTCTTGTCCCCCTCCAGTCTGTTCTCCACACTGTAGCTAGAGTGATCTTTCTAAAATGCAAGTCTGATTGTGTCATTACCCTGCTTAAAATCCTTCAGTAGTGCCCAGCCGTCCTCAGGATCTAGTTCAACTCCCTAACTTGAAGGATTTACTAGGAGTCTTCAAAATCTAGAATCTTATTTCCCTCTTCACCTTCCCTTTCACTAAGCCCCCTCCTCAGCTTTCTGCTTCAGCCATTCTTTTATTCATTCATATAGTTTCATTTATTTAACCATTCACTCATTTAACCAGGCTTATTGAGGCTCTGGGGATATAATACTAGACAGGACAGCCAAATCCATGCTTTCCTGGAGCTTTCTTTCTAGTGAGAAAGGCAGGCAATAAACAAGAAAGAATCAGATAGTGGTAAGTGCTGTGAAGAAAATAAAAAAGGATGATCTGATAAGTTGCGGGGTGGGGGGTGTTGTGGGCTGATGACTCTCAAATCTCCTAGCCTGAGTGTTCCTCAGAGCCCCTGCCCTGTTGCCAACTGCCTGCTTGATATTTCCCCTTGCTATGCTGATAAGCCCTGCTGCTTAACTATAGCTTCATGCAGTACTCTCTTCTTAGAGTACTCTTATCCTACTCCTTCTCTTTCTAAGTACTCTTCATCCTTCTCAGCCCCCGGCTCAACCCCACTCCCACAGCCTGTCTAGATGCCCTGCCCATCTGCCCATTGTGCTCTCAGCTCTTCCATTACAGGCCAACTGCATTAAGTAACATCCTTCACATTATATTTAAATGCATGATGATTGTCTGTTTCTTCTTGACTTTAAGCACCTTGATGACTTCAGCCACCCATAGTTGGCTGGCACACAGTTGGTGCATAATGAAATCTGTTGAAAGAGGGATTGTTTGTGGTTAGCCTTGAACGGGAGGGAGGGAGGGACACCATTTCATTTGGGGCTGGAGGGAAAGAAGGAGCTAAGGCCTGCTGCAAGCTTAATTTGTAGGACAGGGGAGGAAAGTCGAAGGAGTTCTGATGGCTTACATTTTCTCAGAGATTACAATTTAGTGCACAGTATAAAATGAGGAAAAGAGTTATTTATAATGAGCAATTAGCAGTGCATTAGAAGAAATGAAGTAGTGCTGTGGGGTGCATCTTGAAATCTTAAAATTGTTCTTACTTGCTTTTAGTGTTATAGCTATTAGATTTAGTCTAATTTCTTCAGGGCATTTGTTATACATACTGATATGGATGGCTGAATTACTTGGATGCTACTGTACTGTTTTCTTTCTTGTTCTTTTATAATTGATTTTATTTTGACGTTGCTTTTTCAGCTTTCGGAAAATGTGATTGATCGTATGAAGGAAACCTCTCCATCTGGTCCGAAGTCTCAGTGGTATTCTGGTGCTTACGGTGCCTCAGGTATTTCAGAATTTTAATTTCTGAGTTCTTAGCAGAAAAATTATAAGTGGTAAAGTTCACTCAATAGTCAAGTTCTTCTGCACTTCTGTCTTTTGTTTTTTGGATGTTCGACTTTTTTTGGGGGAATAGTCTTCCTTTGGTATCCATGGGTATTGGTTCCAGGACCCTCTTGGATACCAAAATCCATGGATGTGCAAGTCCTTTATGTAAAATGGGTAGTACTTGCTTATAACCTATGCACATCCTCCCATATACTTTAAATCATCTCTAGATTATTTATGATACCTAATAACACTGTAAATGCCAAGTAAATAATTGCCTGCATGGCAAATTCAAGTTTTGCTTTTTGGGATTTTCTGGAATTTTTTTTTTTCCTGAATATTTTCAACCTGTGGTTGGTGGAATCTGTGGATGCGGAACCTGCAGATATGGAAGGCCGACTGTATTGGTTAGTACCAGGGTTTCTTTTAAAATTCTTTGAACTAAAAGTGGAATGAATCTACTTTCAAACAGTCTTTGGGAATGTTTTTTCTCTTCCAGCTCCTGAATCCTCTGTTAGGCTTTGGAAGGTTATTTCATATCTTTTTGTGTGAAATGAATTACTTATAGGGATATGAGAGGTTTGGGAGTAAATATTTATTTAAAAAAAAATTGAACTTAGAAAATACTGATTTATTGTTTCCAGATGGAAATCTCTGATGATTTTACTATCTTAATAGATTTCTTTAAGTTTATTAAGTTTATTCCTTCATAGTCTTAATTATTGAGGAAAATATGATGTTAAATGAAATCCATAGAGAATTATTGTATCATTTTATCTCTCTTACCCTGTAGGATAAGAGACTGTTTCTCTTTCCTTTTCTCTCTCTTACCCTGTCCGTTTATTCATCCAACTAATATTTATTGAGCACCTGCTATGTGTCTGGCACTGTTCTTATTGCTGCTAAATTTGATGGATGGACATGCTGTTTTTTGGTGAAATGGCAATGAGAAAATAGTTGAGATGATTAAACTTGGACTAAACGAGAATTTTCATTATTTATTAGAAAGGGGTATTGTGTGGTAAATCTGGCTACAGACTGAAATACCTTGAGAAAGATGAGATGTTGCCCAAATGCCATTCACTTGGGGGCATTTGTGACCCTCTTACTAATCATTAAGTCACTAACCATGAGTTGAACTTCTGATGTGTGTAGAGCAGAAGGTGCCAAGATGAATAAGAAATAGTTCTTGTCCTTTGCAAACTTTTTGTTTAGCATTAAGAAGTGTTCATCGTTCATTAAGGTTAGATAGAAAGTGACCACCCCCTCTGCTGGAAACCCTTTTTTTGGCTTCTGGGCCACACTCCTGGTTTTCCTTCTACCTTACTTGCATCCTCAGTCTAGTCTTCTTTGCTGATTTCCACTAATGTCATCAAATTGTATGCCTTTTGAATCATTGTGTAGATGCCTGTGACTCCCAAAATTGTATCTCTAGCCCTGACCTCTCCTTGAAACTTGACTCCGACAATTGTCTACTTCACATCTCCACTTAAAATTCTTCAGCTTAGCAGATCCAAGACAAAGCTTTTTATTCTTCTTCAGAGTTGCTTCTCCTCTTTATCTTTCCCGGTAAATGGCACTGGGATTCATCCTTGTTTCCTCTTTTTTTCTTAATTTTTTAAAAAAATTATTTTATTTTATTTTTTTATAATCGGGATTACAGATCTTTTAAAAATTTTATTTATTTTTTGTTTTTGGCTGCGTTGGGTCTTCGTTGCTGCGTGTGGGCTTTCTCTAGTTGCGGCGAGAGGGGACTACTCTTCATTGTGGTGCATGGGCTTCTCATTGTGGTGGCTTCTCTTGTCGCGGAGCAGGGGCTCTAGGCATGCGCTTCAGTAGTTGTGGCATGTCGGCTCAGTAGTTGTGGCTTACAGGCTCTAGAGCACAGGCTCAGTAGTTGTGGCATGTGGGCTTAGTTGCTCGCGGCACGTGGGATCTTCCCAGGCCAGGGCTCGAACCCGTGTCCCCTGCATTGGCAGGTGGATTCTTAACCACTGCACCACCAGGTAAGTCCCTTTCTTAATTCTCATATTAGACCATTAGCTAGTCTTGTCAGCTCCATCTCCAAAATATGTTTGGATATATTCCTTGCTTGTCTATCTTTTCTGCTGCAGCTCCAGTCGAGGTAACCACCATCTCTTACCTTGTCTTTTGCTGAAGCCTCTTAACTGGCTCCCTACTTCCATTCTTGTCCTCCCTCTATGCTCTGCCAAGCACAGAGAGGCCTCAGCAATCTTTAAAAAAATACATCAGCTCATATCATATCCTAGTGGTAGATCTCCATGGTACTTAGAATATAATTTGAATTGCTTTTCTTGGCTTCTGAGGTACACCATGACTTGTCCCTTTTTGCTTTTCCAACATTATCTTTTGACATATGGATATTTTAAAAATTGGAATTTGATCTAAAATATGCTTTGTTCTAGGTAGATTTCTTCTTTTCCTTTTTTTTAAAAAAATTATTTATTGTATTCTTGCTGCGTCAGATCTTAGTTGCAGCATGTGGGCTCTTCATTGAGGCATGTGGGATCTTTCGTTGTGGTGCACGGGCTTCTCTCTAGTTGTGGCACGCTGGCTTCAGAGTGTGTGGGCTCTGTAGTTTGTGGCATGCAGCCTCTCTAGTTGAGGCATGCAGGCTCAGTAGTTGTGGCTTGTGGGCTTAGTTCCCCCACGACATGTGGGATCTCAATGGGTTCGACCAGGGATTGAACCTGCATCCCCTGCGTTGGAAGGCGGATTCCTTACCACTGGACCACCAGGGAAGTCCCTAGGTAGATTTCTTTTCTACCTACTATGTTAAGGAGATAGGATGGTGATGGTGAACTAATGATGGAATAGTAATAAATAACATTTAAGTAATGTTTATTATGTGCCAGGTACTCTGTTAAATCCTTTATGTCTAGTTTGTGTAATCTGTATAATCTTGTGAAGAAGATACTGTATTAAGCCATTTTACATGGAAGAAAATTGAGACTTGAAGTGATTAATTATCTTGCCCAAAGTCACACAGCTGGTGAGCAGTGGATGTGATACTTGAATTCAAGTCTGTTTGACTCCAGAGCAAATGCAGTAAACCACTCTGTTTTATTATCATTTGAATGACATCTTGCTTCATTTGTAGAAAGGATGTGACAGAAACTAGTTGTAGGGAAAGAGCTGCTTTTTAGTGATGTTCTGCTAGAATTTAGGAAAGCACCTTTCTGTAAGTGATTGTTGGTTCTTCTAGCTTTCTCCCATATTTGCTCTTATACAACAGTGAGTTGAAGGAGAGGAAGTGTTTTTCTTCTTGGGTTGGTTTCTTAAAAGGGTACTTTGAAAGAGTGGGTGTGGGTGGGGAGGCTTTCTATAAATGCTCATGGTGTGGCCTGCAGAGTGTGACACTGACGTTGAGATAAGTTCTGCCTATGCTGAGGGATCCATCCCTTCCCATTTCTCGATTTGACATGACTGATGAACTCTTTGGTCCATGACTAGCCTGGGCACTGAAAACTCTTTGAATGCCACCTTGTGTTTTCTTGGTCAGGCTAGAAGTACACTCTCTAAATGGTAGCCATTAGTCACATGTGGCTATTAATATTTAAATTAAAATTAATTAAAATGAAATAAAATAAAAAATTTGTCTCTTGTGTCACACTAGTCACCCTTCAGTGCTCAGTAACCACCTGTGGCTAGTGGCTGCCATATTGGACAGTGCAGTATAGGACATTTTCATCATTGCAGAAAGTTCTCTTGCACAGCTTTAGTCTAGATTTTATCAATGCTTGGCCTTGTGAGCTTCATCAGGTGATTTTAATGATGTGGTGACTGAGGTTGTGGAGCTAGACGGCTCTGTGTGTTTGTGAATCTAGCTTCCTGCCTTTTCCACATCCCAGCTCCCCCAGGATTGTGGGTAAATGGATGGCAGGAAATATTTCCCTGAGGACTACTGTCTTCACCTCAGTCTTCAGCACAGCTTCCTAACCTGTGTGTTATGAGTGTATTGGAGGAATTGATTTCTTAGATTCAGGGTAGCTGGTGAACACATGTGTACCCTCATATGCCATACAAATACTTGCTTTTTCTGTCTGCACTTTGATGTGAAAAAAGCTCAACAAGGCTAATAGCTCAGGCTCTTTGAGAATATTTCCATTACCCATTCCAGCCCAACCTAAGAAAAGAACTAATATCTGACATACTATTTTGAAGTGATCTTGCCTTTAGGTTCAGAATGCAGTTAGGCAATGATTGTGCAAATTAACAGATTTATTCTTCTTAAAATTTAAAGAATATGTTTCTAAAAGTACACAGCCTCAAAGTTAATGTTCCCTTCTGCGTTTGGGGTTTTAGTAGTATCCAATAATAGATTTCTTTTTTTTTTTTTTTTTTTTCCGGTACGTGGGCCTCTCACTGTTGTGGCCTCTCTCGTTGTGGAGCACCGGCTCCGGACGCGCAGGCTCAGCGGCCATGGCTCACGGGCCCAGCCGCTCTGCAGCACCGGGACACGAACCCGTGTCCCCTGCATTGGCAGGCGGACTCTCAACCACTGCGCCACCAGGGAAGCCCCAATAATAGATTTCTTAAGATTTATAATTTAGATGTGTTATGAAATAATTTTTCAAGTCTACAAAAATAATATGGATAAAAATGTCACCAGCCTTTTCTACATTTTTCAGTGTCAGGTAAATGATATATTAAATGTGAGTTGAATTTTTAATATTTGTTAAAATGCTCTCTTCCTTGCAGGACTCTAATTCATACCAGCCCACTAAGCTATTCATATGTGTGAATACAGGGCAGAGTTGATGGACTGAGAGCACTAGGATTTCTGTGTATAAGAACTAAGTTTTGTCATATATATAGTTTCGAGACCATAATTTATGCTGTAAGAAAGTGATTTCCTTTGAAGACTTTACTGAAACTATTTTTTGCCCAACCTTGAACCAGATCAGTGACTCACTGCAGTAAGTATTTGCATGTAAAGCTGTTTAGGCAAAATAATATACTGTGTGACACACAGCATATTGTAATGCCACTTTAATAAATGAATGCGCTCTAAAGAACTTAATTGTATCCTTGCTGCCTCAAATTCTTTGATGTGTTATGTGCTATCTCAACTACATTGGTTTGCTTTTTTAAAAAAATATATTTTTATTTTTACAAGAGATAAATAAACTGACACCAAGCATTGTAAATGGATGACCACACAAAAACAACAATGATTGCAATTACCAAACATGAAACACACTCATACTGTGTCATAATATTGACATTCAGTCCAGTAATCCTCCACTGTAACAGCTCCTTTACTTTGCAGTGAAAATTGATTTGTATATTTTTTGCCTCTGAGTCCTTGTGGGATTTTTTTTTTTTATTCAAACAGAAAGTCACAAAAATTATAATCATCCTCATCAGTTCACTCAGTCCCATGTAATTAATTTTTTTTCATCTTGATCTTTTGTTAGCACTTTAATGAATTCATCAGTTTTCCATTAGAGTTCTGAAAATGCTTATTTATTCAGTTCAGCAGTATAGTCAGTTACCAGAAACCTGTACTTGTCAGAGTCTTTTCCATGAATTCCTTGAAGATGAAACCCTTTTATAGGAACATTTTTGCGAAAGCATCAGAGTGCACCCAGAACTGTCTGTAAATGACGAAAGACTTAAAAATGACGACAGTTAAAGATTTGATGAAAGTTCATAATAATGCAATTGACAAGGAAATTTAGTTATTTCTGAGATATACATTTTAAAGAAATAACTAGAATTATGACTTATAATATTATACCAGAACTTATAAGATTTTTAGAAATTTCATGTAATGTCTGAAACATTTATATTAACATACTTCCATATAAATAACCCAAAGAAAGTTTAGTATTAGTTGTTTTTCTTATTTATTTGTTTGTTTTTTTATACTGCAGGTTCTTATTAGTTATCAGTTTTATACACATCAGTGTATACATGTCCATCCCAATCGCCCAATTCATCACACCACCACCCCCATCTCCCCACGGCTTTCCCCCCTTGGTGTCCATACGTTTGTTCTCTACACCTGTGTTTCAATTTCTGCCCTGCAAACTGGTTCATCTGTACCATTTTTCTAGATTCCACATATATGCGCTAATATACGATACTTGATTTTCTCTTTCTGACTTACTTCACTCTGTATGACAGTCTCTAGATCCATACACGTCTCAACAAATGACCCAACTTTGTTCCTTTTTATGGCTGAGTAATATTCCATTGTATATATGTACCACATCTTCTTTATCCATTCGTCTGTCGATGGGCATTTAGGTTGCTTCCATGACCTGGCTATTGTAAATAGTGCTGCAATGAACATTGGGGTGCATGTGTCTTTTTGAATTGTGGTTTTCTCTGAGTATATGCCCAGTAGTGGGATTGCTGGATCATGTGGTAGTTCTATTTTTAGTTTTTTAAGGAACCTCCGTCCTGTTCTCCATAGTGGCTGTAACAATTTACATTCCCACCAACAGTGCAGGAGGGTTGCCTTTTCTCCACACCCTCTCCAGCATTTGTTGTTTGTAGATTTTCTGATGATGCCCATTCTGACTGGTGTGAGGTGATACCTCATTGTAGTTTTGATTTGCATTTCTCTAAAAATTAGTGATGTTGAGCAGCTTTTCATATGCTTCTTGGCCATCTGTATGTCTTCTTTGGAGAAATGTCTATTTAGGTCTTCTGCCCATTTTTGGATTAGGGTGTTTGTTTTTTTAATATTGAGCTGCATGAGCTGTTTATATATTTTGGAGATTAATCCTTTTTCCGTTGATTCATTTGCAAATATTTTCTCCCATTCTGAGGGTTGTCTTTTCGTAGTATTTATGGTTTCCTTTGCTGTGCAAAAGCTTCGAAGTTGCATTAGGTCCCATTTGTTTGTTTTTATTTCCATTACTCTAGGAGTTGAATCAAAAAAGATCTTGCTGTGGTTTATGTCAAAGAGTGTTCTTCCTATGTTTTCCTCTAACAGTTTTATAGTGTGTGATCTTACATTTAGGTCTCTAATCCATTTTGAGTTTATTTTTGTGTATGGTGTTAAGGAGTGTTCTAATTTCATTCTTTTACATGTAGCTGTCCAGTTTTCCCAGCACCACTTATTGAAGAGACTGTCTTTTCTCCATTGTATACCCTTGCCTCCTTTGTCATAGATTAGTTGACCATAGGTGTGTGGGTTAATCTCTGAGCTTTCTGTCTTGTTCCATTGATCTATGATTCTGTTTTTGTGTCAGTACCATGTTGTCTTGATTACTGTAGCTTTGTAGTATAGTCTGAAGTCAGGGAGTCTCATTCCTGCAGCTCTGTCTTTTTCCCTCAAGATTGCTTTGGCTATTCGGGGTCTTTTATGTCTCCATACAAATTTTAAGATTTTTTGTTCTAGTTCCATAAAAAATGCCATTGGTAATTTGATAGGGATTGCATTGAATCTGTAGATTGCTTTGGGTAGTATAGCCATTTTCGCAGTATTGATTCTGCCAATCCAAGAACATGGTATATCTCTCCATCTGTTGGTATCATTAATTTCTTTCATCAGTGTCTTATAGTTTTCTGCATACAGGTCTTTTGTCTCCCTAGGTAGGTTTATTCCTAGGTATTTTATTCTCTTTGTTACAATGGTAAATGGGGGTGTTTCCTTAATTTCTCTTTCAGATTTTTCATCATTAGTGTGTAGGAATGCAAGAGATTTCTGTGCATTAAT
The DNA here is from genome assembly GCF_964374135.1 of Grampus griseus. Lineage (NCBI taxonomy): Eukaryota > Metazoa > Chordata > Mammalia > Artiodactyla > Delphinidae > Grampus > Grampus griseus. The sequence goes on from NC_139003.1 coordinate 19,696,989, forward strand.
TTTGTATCCTACAGATTTACGAAATTCATTGATTAGCTCTAGTGGTTTTCTGGTAGCATCTTTAGGATTCTCTATGTATAGTATTATGTCATCTGTATGCAGTGACAGTTTTACCTTTCTGATTTTGATTCCTTTTCTTTTTCTTCTCTGATTGCTGTGGGTAAAAGTTCCAAAACTATGTTGAATAACAGTGCTGAGAGTGGGCAACCTTGTCTTGTTCCTGATCTTAGTGGAAACGATTTCAGTTTTTCACCATTGAAAACGATGTGGGCTGTGGGTTTGTCATATATGGCCTTTATTATGTTGAGGTAAGTTCTCTTCATGCCTGCTTCTGGAGGGTTTTTATCATAAATGGGTGTTGAATTTTGTCGAAAGGTTTTTCTGCATCTATTGAGATTATCATATGGTTTTTATCCTTCAGTTTGTTAATATTTTGTGTCACATTAATTGATTTGCATATATTGAAGAATCCTTGCATTCCTGGAATAAACCCCACTTTATTATGGTGTATGATCCTTTTAATGTGCTGTTGGATTCTGTTTGCTAGTGTTTTGTGGAGGATTTTTGCATCTGTGTTCATTGGTGATATTGGTCTGTAATTTTCCTCTTTTGTAGTATCTTTGTCTGGTTTTGGTACCAGGGTAATGGTGGCCTCGTAGAATGAGTTTGGGAGTGTTCCTCCCTCTGCAGTTTTTTGGAAGAGTTTGAGAGGGATAGGTGTTAGCTCTTTTCTAAATGTTTGATAGAATTCGCCTGTGAATCCATCTGGTCCTGGGCTTCTGTTTGTTGGAAGATTTTTAATCACAGTTTCAATTTCATTACTTGTGATTGGTCTGTTGATATTTTCTATTTCTTCATGGTTCAGTCTTGGAAGGTTATAGCTTTATAAGAATTTGTCCATTTCTTCTAGGTTGTCCATTTTATTGGCACAGAGTTGCTTGTAGTAGTCTCTTAGGATGCTTTGTATTTTTTCGGAGTCTGCTGTAACTTTTCCTTTTTCATTTCTAATTTTATTGATTTGAGTCCTCTCCCTGTTTTTCTTGATGAGTCTGGCTAATGGTTTATCAATTTTGTTTATCTTCTCAAAGAAGCAGCTTTTAGTTTTATTGATCTTTGCTGTTGCTTTCTTTGTTTCTATTTCATTTATTTCTGCTCTGATCTTTATGATTTCTTTCCTGCTGCTAACTTTGGGTTTTTTTTGTTCTTTCTGTAGTTCCTTTAGATGTAAGGTTAGATTGTTTATTTGAGATTTTTTCTTGTTTCTTGAGGTAGGCTGGTATAGCTATAAACTTCCCTCTTAGAACTGCTTTTGCTGCATCCCATAGGTTTTGGATCATCGTGTTTTCATTGTCATTTGTCTCTAAGTATTTTATTATTATTTTTTTTTGCGGTACGCGGGCCTTTCACTGTTGTGGCCTCTCCCGTTGTGGAGCACTGGCTCTGGATGCGCAGGCTCGGCAGTCATGGCTCACGGGCCCAGCTGCTCTGCAGCATGTGGGATCCTCCCGGACCGGGGCACGAACCCGCATCCCCTGCATCGGCAGGCGGACCCTCAACCACTGAGCCACCAGGGAAGCCCTCTAAGTATTTTTTGATTTCCTCTTTGATTTCTTCAGTGATCTCTTGGGTATTTAGTAACGTATCGTTTAGCCTCCGTGTGTTTGTGTTTTTTACGTATTTTTCCCTGTATTTCATTTGTAGTCTCATAGCGTTGTGGTCAGAAAAGATGCTTGATATGATTTCAGTTTTCTTAAATTTACTGAGGCTTGATTTGTGACCCAAGATGTGATCTATCCTGGAGAATGTTCCATGCGCACTTGAGAAGAAAGTGTAATCTGCTGTTTTTGGATGGAATGTCCTATAAATATCAATTAAATCTATGTGATCTATTGTGTCATTTAAAACTTCTGTTTCCTTATTTATTTTCATTTTGGATGATCTGTCCATTGGTGTAAGTGAGGTGTTAAAGTCCCCCACTACTATTGTGTTACTGTCGACTTCCTCTTTTTTAGCTGTTAGCAGTTGCCTTGTGTATTGAGGTGCTCCTATGTTGGGTGCATATATATTTAGAATTGTTATATCTTCTTCTTGGATTGATCCCTTGATCATTATGTAGTGTCCTTCCTTGTCTCTTGTAACATTCTTTATTTTAAAGTCTATTTTATGTGATATGAGTATAGCTACTCCAGCTTTCTTTTGATTTCCATTTGCATGGAATATCTTTTTCCATCCCCTCACTTGCAGTCTGTATGTGTCCCTAGGTCTGGAGTGGGTTTCTTGTAGAAAGCATATATATGGGTCCTGTTTTTGTATCCATTCAGCAAGTCTGTGTCTTTTGGTTGGAGCATTTAATCCATTCACGTTCAAGGTAATTATTGATATGTATGTTCCTGTGACCATTTTCTTAATTGTTTTGTGTTTGTTTTTGTAGGTCCTTTTCATCTCTTGTGTTTCCCACTTAGAGAAGTTCCTTTAGCATTTGTTGTAAAGCTGGTTTGGTGGCGCTGAATTCTCTTAGCTTTTGCGTGTCTGTAAAGCTTTTGATTTCTGCATTGAATCTGAATGAGATCCTTGCTTGGTAGAGTAATCTTAGTTGTAGGTTCTTCCTTTACATCACATTAAATATATCATGCCGCTCCCTTCTGGCTTGTAGAGTTTCTGCTGAGAAATCAGCCGTTAACCTTATGGAAGTTCCCTTGTATGTTATTTGTAGTTTTTCCCTTGCTGCTTTCAATAATTTTTCTTTGTCTTTAATTTTGGCCAATTTGATTACTATGTGTTTCGGCGTGTTTCTCCTTGGGTTTATCCTGTATGGGACTCTCTGCACTTCCTGGACTTGGGTGGCTATTTCCTTTCCCGTGTTAGGGAAGGTTTCGACTGTAATCTCTTCAAATATTTTCTCTGGTCCGTTCTCTCTCTCTTCTCCTTCTGGGACCCCTATAATGCGAATGTTGTTGCGTTTAATGTTGTCCCAGAGGTCTCTTAGGCTGTCTTCATTTGTTTTCATTCTTTTTTCTTTATTCTGTTCAGCAGCAGTGAATTCCACCATTCTGTCTTCCAGGTCACTTACCCTTTCTCTGCCTCAGTTATTCTGCTGTTGATTCCTTCTAGTGTATTTTTCATTTCAGTTATTGTATTGTTCATCTCTGTTTGTTTGTTCTTTAATTCTTCTAGGTCTTTGTTAAACATTTCTTGCATATTCTCGATCTTTGCCTCCATTCTTTTTCCGAGGTCCTGGATCATCTTCACTATCATTATTCTGAATTGTTTTTCTGGGAGGTTGCCTATCTCCACTTCATTTAGTTGTTTTTCTGGGGTTTTATCTTGTTCCTTCATCTGGTACATAGCCCTCTGCCTTTTCATCTTGTCTATCTTTCTGTGAATGTGGTTTTTGTTCCACAGGCTGCAGGATTGTAGTTCTTCTTGCTTCTGCTGTCTGCCCTCTGGTGGATGAGGCTATCTAAGAGGCTTGTGCAAGTTTCCTGATGGGAGGGACTGGTGGTGGGTAGCGCTGACTGTTGCTGTCTGTGTTATTTCTTAATATAAGCATTTAATATGCGCTCAACCCTCTACTACTGCTGAGGATATACAGTGATGATCAAGACAGGCACAATTTCTCCTGGAGCTTATGATTGATCTGGGGAGAAAAACACCAAAAAAATGATAATTAATGTTTTAAATGTTGGCTGCTGTCTTCATTAAGGTCTTTTAGCTCATCTTCATGGAGTTGGTTGGGTCTGCTGGTCTTGGAGGCTGTCCTGGAGAGGTGAGGGCGGGGGGTGACTGCGGTTCATGCTGGGGACACAGGCACTGGTGGTAGCAATTCTTGGGAGCTCCTACCACGTGGACGCTGATGTAGCTGGTTTGCTTTTATAGCAGGGAATTTTTTTTTTTTATTAGGCTGACATAAAGGGATACCTTGTGCAGTTATAAACTTACCTTTTCATTAACATCTTGCATTTTTTGATTTTAAAAATCAGTGTTGGATATTGATTTTTTTTTCTTTTCCACTTTGATCCTTTAGTTTTTCTGGCTTATAGTGAGGTCAGACCTCTCATGTTTGATCCTGCTTATTGCTGAAGAAACTGTGTCCCCAAGTCAATATGAAAAATCAGGCAGGAATGTTATTAGGAGGCTATTTGTTGGTTACCTAAACCGCTAGCAACCAGATGAAAATGATGAATCTGGGTAAAAAGACAAATGAACTCACTTTTATTTTTATCCTCAATGTGCACCTTTCTCTGTACATTTCTTGTCATTGGGAAAAATAAGAAAGATTTGCTGATTTTTTTTTTTAAGTATATCACTGAGATCACCAAGTATTTGGCATCCTTAACAAATTGCAGGAAACCAATTTAAGCAGGAAATAGCATAGCCCAAACTAAACAGCCAGTTTAAGGAAGCAGATTTGTCTATATGTTCTATGTATTTTTCTCCCAGAATCTGGCCCTCCTGTTTATTTTTAGATAGCTCTTTAAGGCTCATTTAGACCTAACATTGTAGGGAGAGTTCACAGTAACAAGCTGTGCTTGTTTCTTTGACTTGAGTTACAAGAACTGAAGGGAGTTGCAGTATCTTGGTTTCCAACTTTTAATATGTGACAGTTTGTTGATGCCAGTGTCTTGACACTGCCCTTTTTTTTGCATGTGCAGTAACACTTCCTGAAAGGAAGAAATGTATACACTATTGATTTAAAGGTATGATTTAGATCAAATTCTCTTGTCAGTATATTCTGTTCTTAAAAAGAAATCCATAAACAATCTACATTTAATGGATGGTTGAACCCTTTATCAGTCAACAAATATTAGCATGGAAGTGATCTTTGACTTTAAGGAACTATTTATTAGTTTGGTCAAATCATGTTTAACATTATAGTGTAGTGAATAAGTACTAACGTAGTACTCTTCACCGGCTCAGTTAGGATTTTGGAGTAGGTAAATGAATATGTAAGTGAGATAGAATATATAAGAGGTCTAGAAAGTGCTTTAGGACTTCAGAGAAAGAAGTTCCAGAACTTGGGCAGGCAGGCCATCAGGGGAAGTGGACTTGAGCCAGACCTTGAGCATAAGAGGGGTGGGGGCATTGGTGTTGAAGGTTTTCCTGGCAGAGTCACTGCACAGATCAGATAAAGGGTTCTAGTGGGGTTCTCATGGGTGGGAAGGTTGGGGAAGTTAAGGAGTTTAATCTTTTTTTTTTTTTTTTTTTTTTTTGCGGTACGCGGGCCTCTCACTGTTGTGGCCTCTCTCATTGCGGAGCACAGGCTCCGGACGCGCAGGCTCAGCGGCCATGGCTCACGGGCCCAGCTTCTCTGCGGCATGTGGGATCATCCCGGACCGGAGAACGAACCCGTGTCCCTTGCATTGGCAGGCGGACTCTCAATCACTGCGCCACCAGCGAAGCCCAAGGAGTTTAATCTTATCCTTTGGGCCTAGTGGCTACTGAGCAGTTTCATTTAAATTTAGGGTGCAAGTTTAGAAAGTTGCATTAGTTGATACTTTTCAGATATACTCAGTTATTAATAACATTTTGTGGCTAAAAATGCAGTGTTGATTTCCTCATTGATATTTTTATATTTAACGAACAAATCTAAATGGTAAGAATATGTGTTTTCCACCATAGCACTAAATGAAGCCATTTTCATTTTCTTGAAAAAATAAGCAGCCTCATAAGCATTTTTATTTGTCCTTAACTGGCCCTATAGCCCCAAAAAAAAGTTATCTTTAGCTTCTTGAGGCTGTGGAGGGTAAAACAGAAGCTTTGTGAGCAGGGGAGGTGAAATGGTACAAGTGGATAACGTACAGCATTTAGTTGGAAATCCAGACAGGGAAGACAGCTGAGACACGGTCGAGGAAGAAGTGGCAAAGTTAGGGGAGGATTTGGGTAGAGTTGGTGACTGAGGCCACATGGCTGATTAGTGGCAGACTCACACTTCTGTCTTTTTTCCCCTAGTCTAGGGCGCTTTCCCCTGTGCCACTTGATTCATCACTCTTTGTGTCGTATTTAAGAAACCAGCACAAATTTAAACTCTATTTTGAAATTGAGAAGAGAGCATAGAAAACTTAAAAAAAAATGGAGCAGATCATTGACAGTATAGTGTATATTCCATGGTATTTTGGGATGGTTGAAAGGGGAGTCACACAGAAAAGCAAAAGCTGCAGCAGAAGAGGAAAGGAATTACAGGGAGAGAAGCTGAGTAGGTCCTGAAATATCAGTGAGTCACATCTTCCAGAATTTTCTGTGACTTGGAACTTCTGCCCTTTGATTTCTTAGTTAACTGATTGACCACTGGTGCCTCAGCTGCCTTTTATTAAATCTTCAGAGCCCCCTACTCGGCGACTACTGTAGCATAATTTACTTTTCATTAGTGTTTCCAAGTGGTATGAGATCAAGTGGGCCAGAAATTCCCTACCTGTTCCCAAGTGACTAGAAATAAGCAGCTCTTTTTTTATGTGCGTTGCATACTGTAGATTAGAAATGTAGTTCTGCCGTGGAGTCACAGTACTCATGAGCTGGAGGGAAGTAACTTCAGTGACCAGGGGAAAAAGAGAGAAGCTGTTTTAAAGAACCTCCCCCTTTTTTGGCTGCAGTGGGTTTTGGACACAAAAGGGATAGTGGATTGTATTTTCTGAAAGAACAAGTGTTATTGGGTGTAACAATCAAGTAAATCATGGATCTCACTCATAATATGTCATAAACCACAAAGAGAAAATGACTATAAAGTATGTTTTGTAATCATGCTTCAAGGTTTATAAAACAAAATATCACATTGGTTATATAAGCAGCTCTAGTGGACTTTAAAGTATAGGGCATACAATATGTAAAAACAGTATTGTTGATTTAAATTTAATATGCCAGTTGTAAAATAAACACTCGATTAACAATATTTTTGCCTTTCTTGGAATTTGATAGACTTTGAGGGTATGATCTGGATGGCCCAGATCTCTTCAAATAAATTGCCCAAGAGAATTTGAAATATTTTCATACTTCAAGCAGAGGTATTCAAAGTTAGTCCACTGACCCTTCCACCTGTCAACCAAATAGTAGGTTATTGTTGTTGATGATGTTTTTCCTTGTAAAAAAACATTTAAAAAAATAAAGTCTGACCCAGCATTTCATTTCTTCCGTTTACCCTTTCCTGTCTCCCTGCTTTATTAAGAATTACCTGTCCAGTGCTCTGTATTAGGCCAAGTCAGTGCTACCAGGTAACAATAAGTGCTTTTAAGTCCTCTTTTTAAACCTGTTCTGCCCCCAGGGCTGCTTGACACTTGGTTGACAGCTGTCACTGTACTTGAGTGTTTCTTGAAAAGTGTTGGGAACCCACGTGAATCATTATGGTAAGGCTCTTCAGAATTTTTCCTGGAATTGCTATGGCATGCTGAAGACAGTATTCTGGTTGTGCATGCCCTGGTTCCCCTGACTGAGTGGTTAATTGAAATATGGGTTTTAATTAGCCAGCATCAAATGATTGGAGTTTGAAATTACAGGGTAGTAACAATAGCTGTTTCTTTACTTAAAGGCCTGATGGGGTTAGAACATCTCGCAGATTGTATGGTGGGGAGCTAGATGGCTGCTGAAAGCCCCTGTGTATTGACATTGTTGGCGGGACTTACTTTTATTTTTTTTTGCTGGTTCACCCTGTTGCTGTTATCCTTCAGGGAACACCCACAGGCCTCTCTCCTGCCTTGTTCTAACCATCTCTTGCTTGGGGTCCCGGCCTTCAGTCTCACATTCCCCAGTCTGTTCCCACTGCAGCCCTAGTAGTCTTTCCAAAGTGTAAAACCAATCATGTCATTCCTCTTGAGAGGCTCCCCCTTCCTCTTAGGTGAGGTGTAAGTTTCTTTTACGTAGCCAGCAAGGTCCTGCAGAACCCATCTCTGCTGTAGTGTCCTGCATCATTTCCCAGACGCCCGTGTGTCATGTTGAACTTTCTGTCTAGCAGTTCTTGAGTCCTTGAGCTTATCTTTTGGTGTTTTTCTGTGTTGTCTCTTCTGTCTCACCACTGTTCCTCCAACTGTCTACCCCACCCCAGCCCACCTCACCTCCCCGCTGTCTTTTATCTGGCTAACTCTTCCTCATTGTTCACATCCCTGCCTAGAAATCACTTACTTAGAAGTTTTTTCTGACTCCAGGTCTGGGTTAGATGCACCTCCTGAGGGGTTGCACAGCACCCTGTATGTACCTTTCCTTTCATAGCACTTATCCCATGGTGCTGTGATTGCGATTTACTGACTCTCCCTTAGATCCCGCAGCTTTCATTTACTCATTTGTCCTCTCAGGACCTCCTTTTATGATACTTTTTTCTGCATTTCGCCTTGCCTTGGTGTTGACCTCTCCTTGCTAAGGTGAAAAGCAGTTATATGCCAGTCTTTGCTATAGGTAAACATTGACTTGTTGAGGTGAGATGTTTAGGCAGTGTGGAATAAAAGAAAGTCTACCCTTCACCGTCTCTTCTTCCATTTGGCTGCATCTCAGCTATCATCTAGCAAAACTGAAAGGATGATCTCTGCTCTCCTTCACTTCCTCAAGGCACCGGGACCAGCTCTTTGAAGCCTGCTGGTTTGGTGTCTGGAAACTCAGGAATGTTGATTGGTTTGGCTTCTGGTTGAGGATTGGAAGGAAAACCCACCGCCTGCACCCCATTAGGCTGGTAGGGGAGGCCTGGGAGACCAGGGAGCTGGCTCAAACGCATAAATAGCTAAGCACTAACAATGATAAAAGAAAAAGTAAGGATTTGGCTCAGCTCATATGGGCATTTACCGAATACATCCTATTTTCTCCTTATCACCATGTGCCACAGTGATAATAATTCATTTAACTATATTAGATTTGCTTTCCATCTTATTTGGTGGTTACACTAAATCCTTCAGATGCAGTTAGTCTTGCTGTTGACATAATGGTCATCTCATGACTTTAAAAAATAAGATAAAATATTGATTACTCGCTGTCATTTTTGAAGATGAACCTGAGGAATGATATGAAAATCAGTTGCTATAATCAGGATAGATTTGTTTTAAATAAAAATATTAAAGCAGTATTTGAGATTGACAGTTCACCCAAAACACTTCTATTGTTTCACTAATGCAACCAGCTAGGTTATGGATTCTGAATATTGTCCTTATAATTATTTGAAGAAATTAATTTAACAAAATGTAATTATTTTAACGAAATACCTCCAACAGCCCTCAGTTCATTTTCCTTCTTGAAACTTGTGCTTTTAGCAAGAAAGAGATGGCTTTAACGCTTGTGTGCAGTATGCATTCTTGCAGACATTGAAGGCCAGTCAACTCTTTCTTCTTCTCTGGTATGGCCGAGCAGCTTCTGTTTAATTTTGTGGGTTAATATAGATACCTACTGGGCATAATGTGTTTCTTTAACTTTTCTAAATAACATGTTGACTTCTCTGGGAATTTCATGAGATCGAGCCCATAAACTACTTTTGTGACACCTTTATACAACTTTTCTAAAAAGGTTGCTTTAATATTCTTTCTCAGAAACATTTTAGATTAATTATTATAAGTTTATGGGAGGTTATAATCCTCTTCTCATGATTATTCTTTGACCTTTGACATATTTTATTAGTTTTTTAATAAAAAATCTTTAAGAAAAACATAGGCTGTATAATTAAAAAATAATTTTTTATCACGCCTGATAAACATACAAATGATAAAGTGCTTCCTCTGATTTTTTGTTTCTTGTGCTGTTAAACATTATACCTCTACTGATTAAACCATTGTTTCATAACCCAGGTTCATCTTTTTGCAAAATGATATTTGCAAAAATGGCAAAGTGAAACTTTAAAAAACAATAATTTTTAACATTGCTTTTTTTTTTTCTTATTGTTGCTTATAGGACTTTGACCTGAAACTTTTAAAGGCCATGTTATATACTTTGATTGAGAACTACCTTCTCTTCATCCAAGTGAAATTCATTTAGTTGAACAGTACTGAGGCTTCTGTAGTACTCAAGCTTGCGATGTTATTTCTGCTGTGCCTCAGGAGGCATGATTTGTACTGGACTAGCCAGACCCAGGGTGGAGGCTGCAAAGGCGGACCGAAACATCACCTTTCCTTTGCTGGCAGTGATGTAATGTAACCGTGTGCTTTCAGTAACAGAGTTCCAAAGGAAATGAACCCCAGTTTCTTCAGATATGAAATGGAAAGGCTGTAGCTGAATTACCTGTGAGTAGAAGTGTACGCGCGCACACACACACACACACATACATACATACACACACACACACACACAGAGCGTATGTTTAGTGTTCAAAGAGCTTTTGCCACTTAATAGTTGTGTCATTTTGTATAAGTTATTTCAGATTCCTCCAGGATAAGATGGAGAGACTAATTTCATATGGTTGTCATAGAGAGTAAATGAGATAATGTACCAGTGCTGAAATATAGCAGGTAATCAATAAATGTCCCTTTCTTTTTTTCCTTGTTTAACATAGTGTCCAGGGCTCTTACTTTACTGCCCCCTTTCACACACTTCGGGTTGACTCTGCCAACCTTTTTGTCTACCCTCTTTGCCTTTCACTTGGTGTTCTGTGCCCTTGTTCCAACAAACATTTATTTAGTACTGGCTATGTGCCTGACACTATACTAAGTGCTGAGATTTCATAGCTGAACAGAGCAGAACAATGCAGATTAGCTGGAATAGAGATACACATGTATCATAAAGAATTGAATAAGGACTAACTCTAACTGGGGAGGTCAGGGTAGACTTCGTGAAAGAGGTGGTAATATTTCAGCTGAATATTGAAGGATGAATAGGAGTTCACCAATCAGACATGATGGGGTTGATTGTGGGGGATGATGGAAAGGAGGAAGGGCATTTCTTGGGAGAAGAAATGGTGGGTGGAGCAGTTAGGATCATAAAGGGCTTAGTGATTCCTGGGACTTATCACTAGTTATAGTTATTTGGAATGCAGGTACTGTGTGGGAGATCAGAGTACAGGAGTAAATATGGATGGAACAGAGCTAAGGAGTGTGGGTTTGCTTCTGTGGGAAGTGCCTCCATCCCTGTGTTGTTATACTTGATTTTAACTATTTGTATATGTGTGTGTGTGATCAACTCAAAGGTTGTCTTATCAGAACTTTTCTTGATCTTATTTACCTTGCTTTCATCTGAACTCACATGGTATTTTGTCTATATTTTTCTCTTGGCAGTCACTGTTTTCTACATTAAAAAAAAAAGTTTTTTATAGCTGTGTTAGCATCTTTATCCTGCTGTAAGCTCCTTGAGGGCAGAATTCATACTGGAAAGCCTTCAGGTCCCATTGTGACCCGTGTGGCGTCTGTCTCACCTGTGGAAGGTGCTCAAGAAACCCTTGATGATGGAATGAGTGAGTGGAAGGCACCATGAGCATCAGCATCCCAGCTTCTTCAAAATGCTTTTGACCTCAAAACCATTGTGTTCAATGAAAGAAGCCAGTCACAAAAGACCACGTAGTGTATGATTCCATTTTTATGAAATGTCCAGTACAAGCAAATCTGTAGAGGCAGGAGGTAGATCAGTGGTTGCCTAGGGCTGAGGGTGTTGGTGGTGCGGGTTGGGGGCTAGGAGTAACTGTTGATGGCCGTACACCTGCAAGTATTGATATATTAAAATGCATTGAACGGTACAGTCTATATGGGTGAATTTTAGAGTATATAAATTTTATCTCAGTAAAGCTGTTAAAATGCTCTTGAACTCTTGTCACATTTTTAAAAAGCATCTCCAAATGTATATTTTCTCTTCCTATGTTTGCAGCATACACTTAGGGATTTACATGATGATATTTATTATTCTCTTTTAAAATTTTGAGTTGGCTCAGTAGAATCTAGGTGAAGTAGAGCTTTGGGAATTCGTACCCCTTTCAGAGATGCTTGGGAGTGTGAGTGGGAACTTGTGATGAGCCTATGCAGAGTGACCTCGTTCTCTGTCAGAGGAGCTCAGCGGTCAGTTATTTTAGTATCAGCAGGGTGGCATTGTTGGATATATTTGAACAGTGTCTTTTTCTTTTATAAGGTTTTGAAAAACTTTGTCTTTAGGGAATTATGCACTGCTTTGTCTTAGTGAAAAGACATGCCGCATTCGCTGAAGTAGAAGGAATGGTGCTATTTTTCTGTCATCTTCAGAATAAGAGAGGCAGATATAGTTGGTTTTTCAGCCTGTTGATCTTGTATTTCTCATTAACAGGTACTTCATTTTAAAAGGCTATTTTATACTAAAGCATTTATGAAGCCATATGTATTAATAAAACACGTGCCCTTAGATAAATTGTGTAATGTGGTTTTCTTTTTTCTCCCACGCTCTCGGAACTAGTAGTTTCTGCGTTGATGAAACAGCAGGGAGCAACTATTCTGGTGTGTTCAGTCATGCAAAATGTAGCCCTCTTGAAAATGAACAAAGATTGTAACCGAAAGGTATTCATCATGCAGTCTATCCACAAGAAATCTTGAATGAAATCATCATCAAATAACTTAAATAAAAGTTATTTCCTGACACTATATCACCAAATGTAATTTAGGACATTTACCATTATTATGTGTGCATTTTTCTTTTTCATATGATTGCCAACTATCTTTAAAAATGGAATGATTCAGATTACTGTTTTGGGGAGGCTGATGTGATTTACTTGACCTTGATTTCACTTGAGTAGTGGCAGTGGGTGGTTCTTCACCACGGATCTGATTGTTACTAGGGTTTCTTCAGCGCCTCTCTAAAGCAAAAGCATTACATTTGATTTCTTTTCACTTAGCCTGCAACTAGCAGAGTGTTACCCAGTGCTTCAGCCTGGTGCTGGATCAGTAGATCTTTCCAGGTATGAATGGGGGGGCTTACTAGATCTGAGAGAGCCAGAAGCCCCATGATTTGGTGATAGATATTCCTATTGTTTCAAATAGGCCCCCTGTCCCTCCTGTGCATCACCCAAGAGGTTGCTCAGACACGTATTAAATAAATGCCTAGGACTGTGGTTTGGTGGAAGGAGCATGGATATTGATAGACCTCGAAGTCCTGAGGTGTGACTGTTCCTTTCTCCTGTTCAGCTCTGTCCCTTACTATGTGTGTGACCTGAGGCAATGTGTTGAACCTCAGCTTTCCCTAGTTTGTGATGCCCAAGAGTGACAGGGGTTACGTGCTATAGTCACCTGCCCTTTCTTGGGCAGTTCCTGATTGTTGGGCAAAGGAACTCAAAATGCGTTTTCCCAAAGAAAGAATGGGTGCAGCTGAAAATAATGTTTTTATAATAATTCTTCAGGCTTATAAAGGATTTTTGGGTTAACTTGGAAACCTGAATGCCACTTCACTTTTTAATGATGAATTTACAATGAGCTTTGCCACCACTAAGGTGTTGGCACCTTCCCACAGCTTGCAGTCAGGGTTTCTCTATGCCTTGAGAATGGGCTTGAAATGCCTCCCTTTGGATTCTGATATTATCTCTATTGTAGTCCTGGTTGAAACGGGCAGCAAACAAGCAAATATTTGTATACACATACACACACAAATGTGTGTGTGTGCAAATAACGTGTTAACCACAGCGACATTAGTATAGACATTTTAACAGTTAAATTAGAAGTCACTGAAGAGTCTTTGCAGTAAACATAAACTAATGTCAGAGGCTTTGTTCTGTCTGCTGTTGTGCCCAAGGCTGGTGGGGCTGGACAGTGAAGTGAAGGGGTTGTCACAATTTACTTTTATAATAGTTTGTATAATTTTGGTTGGCTTTTTATCTGTTTTTCCAGGTGTGATAATGGAGGCTTTTTGTTTTTGTTTTTCTCTATTGCAAGGTAATAACTCTTGTATTTCTCCCCATTAAATTCTAAGTAGGAGGGAGAATTTAGCACAGCTTTACAGCACTAATTTCGTGCTGTGTCAGGCCGTTTTTGAGGGAGGGTCAGAGCCTGCAAATGTCCGTTGTTGTGGAGTCAGTTAGAGGCAATGTGGTGCAGTGATGGGGGCTCATGCTTTGGGACCTGTCAGTCCTGAATCACCATGGGCCAGTCACAATGGTTTCCTCATCTATAGAATTGGGTACTAATTACCTGAGGGGTATCCTGATGCCTAGAACATTGCTTAATAAGTAGAATCTATTTAAATTCGTGTGTTATTGGATTGCTGATTGGAAATGAGATCTGGCTTCTATCGGCAACTAGCCATTTTACCTTGGACAAGTTTATGTCTCTGAGCCTTAGTGTTCTTGTCTGGCAAATGGTGGAATGGACTCTTACCTCCTGGATTCCTTGGATAGATTGTGAGATTTTTAAATAAGAACCATTTTCATTCATCTTTGTAGAGCAACACTGTTACCTGGGCAAAACATTTTGTGATTAATGATTGAGTTTGCAGCTTTGTATATTCTGCTGACTCAAGTCATAGTTATATGGTATATGTAATTATAATTGTCTATGTACATTCATAAGTGGAAATTGTCGTTTTTTGAAGTTTGTCCCCAAGCAATCTGAAATATACTTTTATCTCTAAAAGTTCATTCATATATAAATGTATTTATGTGTATGCTTAGCTCTAAAGTATAAAAAATTTTTTTTAAATACTTAAAAAAATATTTATTTATTTGGCTCTGTCGGGTCTTCGTTGCATCATGTGGGATCTTTTTTTTTAGTTGCGGCGTGGGGCATCTTTAGTTGTGGTGTGCCAACTCTTAGTTGCCTGCAGCATGTGGGATCTAGTTCCCTGACCAGGGATCGAACCCAGGCCCCCTGCACTAGGAGCACAGAGTCTTAGCCACTGGACCACCAGGGAATTCCCTAAAGTATAAAAATTTAAAATTAGGTAAAAATACATTAACATGAACAAGGTGCAAGTGTATGCATTCTTAAAGGTCTTTTGCTTTAAAATAATTTATCTATGTTTCATTATTTGGATATGATACTCAGAATAACTTGGCCAATAACAAAAAATGCTGTTGGCAGCTTCCAGGTTTTAAAAAAAAAAATCACTCTAGAGAATTAGGGAAAAATAGTAATTAAAAGGGTACTGTCAAGGTTGATAGGTCTGAATTTAGCATCCCAGCTGTGTTTTGGTTTGTAGGGGTATGTGTGTCATGCTGTCTCCCTCTGTGGTTTGCTGGCTGTGTTAGGAGCCTGGCCTGCAAGAACCTTGTCAGTGTCTGAAGCAATTGAAAGCTGGCAGACTCTGGCTTTCTGGTTTGGCTGTGGTCATTTTCTGAAGGAGCTCTTCAAGAATGGAGTGCCGCTCTCTCTGTGCTGGAAATACTGTGTTCTCTTGAATTTGAGATGCCGTTAATTATAAGATACACCATTATTTTATGTTCCTCTGAGAAATAACCCTGACAATTAAGCTATGATAAAATGCTTTCCTATCCTTCAGAATGTTCATTTTACATTTATTGGAAGAACATAGATTAAAAAGGAAAAGTGAAGTGAAATGACTTAGTTATGATATTCCTGAATTTTATTCACGTTCAGAGTCCAAGTTTTTGAGTGACTTTCTGACCCCAAGTTGTCATGTCGGTGTATTTCCACACAGTCTCTTCCTCTATGCTTTTAAGAGTGCTAGTGATGTAGCATTTCTTACAAGAGCGCTTTACTATCTACTCTGGAGTTTTCTCCCAAGCTGACACTCATTCTGCATGTTTTGATGCTATTGCTTTCTTGATCTTACATAGACAGTGTCATGAACTGTGTTATGACTGCCACTTGGCCCATGGCAGCAGTAAGATGCCATCGATATCAGAGCTGTTGAAATGTGAATAATTGTGCTTCTTAGAATCAATGGAAAATGACAGCACTGCCTTAGCTATGGAAGGGACTTGGACCAAGGAGTCAGTGTTGACAGTGGAGGGGAGGGAGATGGGGCATTTTTCTTTATTCTAAATGATTAACAGGTGAAGATACTCATTCTCTAATCGTTTTAACATACAGTTCCCTTTTCTCTTTCATGGAGAATCCTAATGGAGATTAATCTTAACCTTAACCTGAAAAGATAGACCTGTTTTCTCTGTCCTGTTGAAGCATCTTTCAAACATCAAGCTTACTTTGCCCTTCAAACATTCATAGCTTTGTGTAAATTATGAGGGATACAAAGATGAGCAAGGCTTGTTGCTCTCAAGGTATTGATGATTAAATGGGAAATGGGAATAAACTGGCAAGAGTACAGCACAGCCTTGTGGGTCTTGTTGTGGGTGACAAAGCATTTACTGTGCTTCATATACTTAAGTATAAGCCTCTTCAGTTTTTTTTTTCTTAAAACATGGAAGACTATCGTAATACAGCATGTAAATAGGATGGAAAAAATTAAGTGTGATAAAATTGCTGGGCACTATTTTTCCTGGATTTCTTAAGTTTAAGTTTGCCTTACATAAATTAAAAAATGATATGTCTAAAGAAATATGGAATGTGTATGACCCTGGATTGTATTTGAATCATATATTTTTTTGTTTTCTTTGAAAGATGTATGGATAATTGGTGAATAGAATAAGACCTATTAAAAAAAAGAATAAGACCTATAGATTATAGTATTTTATGTATGACCGTTAATTTCTTAATTTTGATCATTGTACTGTAGTTATATAACAGATTGTTCTTGTGTTTTAGAAATCTCCCTGGAATATTTAGGGATAAGAGGTATCATGTCTGCAATGTACTGTCGCATGTTTCAGAAAAAAATTGTGTGTGTGTCTGTGTGGTGGCGGGGGAGAGAAAATGTTCAAATATATCTGGTAAAATGTCAGTTGTGAAATATGGGCTAAGGGTATATGTGAATTCTTTGTAGTATTCTTGCAACTCTTTTAAGTTTGAAATGATTTTTTAAAAAAATAACGAAATTGAAAAGCTATTGCTAAAATATCAGGTGTCCAATACTTTAAATCAACATATTTATTTTATGTGTTTATTTAGGGCAGATATATGCATATTTATTAAAAAAAACTCCACTGTCTTGGCAGAAACTTGCAAAATGTCCTTACTCTTGTTTCCTGCTTTCAGACATCTTGAATTGCTCTGTCACTTTGTGAATTTTTATGTATATATGTAAATATAAATATTTTGAGGCCAGCTTGGAAACATTTAAGCATAGGTTTCTATATTGTTGCTGTTATCTAAGTACTCTGTCAGTATTGTGTCTGAGAGGTTTTAGATGATTTTGGGGGGGGGGGACAGTTTTATACACTTATTCTTTTTTTTTTTTTTTTTTTTGCGGTACGCGGGCCTCTCACTGTTGTGGCCTCTCCCGTTGCGGAGCACAGGCTTCGGATGCGCAGGCTCAGCGGCTGTGGCTCACGGGCCCAGCCGCTCCACGGCATGTGGGATCTTCCCGGACCAGGGCACGAACCCGTGTCCCCTGCATCCGCAGGCGGACTCTCAACCACTGCGCCACCAGGGAAGCCCTACACTTATTCTTTGATAGTGAATTCCCAGTGATCTATGAGTAATTATTCTGATGATCTTGTTAACTTTCTAAACTAGCCCTTGTGATTCTTGCTGTCCTCCTGCCTCTTAACCCTTCCCTTACTTGTCACTAACCCCCCCCACCCCCCAAAATAGGCCAGATTTGTCTTTAAAATCAGTAAAATCCTGCCTCTTCCATGAAGTCTTCCCTGATAATCCCCATTGAACGCTAATCACTTCTTAATCAGCATGTACTACACTTAGTTATTTTACTGTTTTATATTGTCTCAGTGATGGATTAAAATTATTGTTGCTTTGTGGTCATTTAAATATATATGAACATACTGTTTTTCCTGCCCAATGTCAGAATACTGGGAGATACAGATTGCTTTCTTTTTTTCCTCTGAATTTATCTCCACAGCTCATGGCTGCTGTCCTGATAAGGTGGTTGTTCACTAATTGATTCTATCTGAGTGGGTATCTCTTACTGGATCCAAAACTAAAGCTTCACTGTTTGACTTTTGGGATTATCTGTCTGCATCTCTCCTCTCTTCCTTGTAACTTCCAATCTCTAAGGGTTAAAGATTTTGTTGTTTGCCTGCATTAGTTGAGATAGTATTTTCATAATTTAGCCAATTCATTTGCTATTTTAAATTCTGACATCACAAATATACGGAATGTTTTAAACCTGTAATTAGATCTGTGATTGTTAAAATGTGTAAAACATATTTGAACAAAAAAGAATTCCAATATATTTTATAAATGTGTTATACTCTGTGGTAAAGATAAAATGATAAGACTGATTTTTGCTTGAGGATAAACCACATTTGCATCTTAAATATAACTCGTAATATTTCTCTTGTTGATTTAACTCAAGTAAAGTAACTTTTCTTGAGTGACAAAAATTTAGATGATTATGTGAAATAATGCGCTGTGGCTCTTTGAGTTTGGTTCTTATCTTAATTGTCATTTTGATTTTTCTGGATTGTCTTTCAAAAATTACCTGAGGACAAGATGTTTATAAGGTTTGGATTAAAACCTGTAAAATGTCCCCTTTGACCTTTGTTTTTACTCTGAAATTTTTGTTGGTTAAATCCTTTGCAGAAATTGTATTGACCTAGATGTACTACTAACTCTGGCATCTTTATCATAGTCTGGCATCATGTAAAATTTGATTTATGCTTTTTCACACTTTATCACATCCCAGCTACCCTTAAAAGTATGCACAAATGGAGGAATAGAGAGGTTAACCTCTGAGAGGTTAAATGACTTACTTTAGGCCACAGGTACCAACACCTGGATTTAAGCTTCGGTCTTCACTGCAAATCTATGCACTCTACTGGATTAGAAGCTCTTAACCATTTTTGTGCCGTAGTTGGCATTTTGGTGAAGCCTATGGGTTTATTCTCAGAATAATTTTTTAAATACGTAAAATATATTGCATTACAAAGGAAGCCAGTTATACAACAGAAACCCAAATTTGTAACATGGTAATATGTTTACTTATTAGTGCATTAAATAAAAAGATCTGGTGTTGGGTATATTATATTTTGAGGTGTCTGAAACTATTATATGTTATGAAAATAGATGATATCTTTTGATGACAAAGTCACAGGTACTGTGGCTAATACTACTTGATCTTAGGCCGTCATTCATAATTGGAGGAAGTGCTTACTTTCACTTAGAAGTCAGTAAAAATAAAGATGCTTTTTTCTTTTCTTATCCAAGTTTACGAACTCCTTGCATTGCCAAGGTAAGAACTGCATTGGACCATACAGTTTTTCATGCCAGTTGTACATTATGTTACCTGCTGGCCTGGGCACATATTAGCACTTAATAAAGGTTGAAAAAACAATTTGCAGGACCTAGAATACATGCTAACGATATAAGGCCTTATAAAAAAAAAGGAAGAATAATGAAGACTTCCGTATGTTGTGAGCCTCTTGAGGGTAAGAATTAAAGTTCACTTTAATTTGAAATGGTTAGAACCTATAATTGTTAATATTTTGTTCCTTAGGATTCTAGTCAGTTCTTTGTCTCCCTTTCCCCTAAAGGTAAAAAAGGGATTATGGTATTTTCTTCATTAAAAAGCTTTAGCCTTCTGTATTTCAGCTCCTTCTGGGCAGTTTGTTTTAATGAGGGAGACTGACTGTCATGGAGAGTTTCTGTTAGTTCTCCTTTAGTGATGACTGTTGCGCAGGGCACAGGCGGGGCCTGAAGTAGAATGTTCAAGAGCATTGAAATGGGCATGGTTCTCCTTGAAAAGTTTTATTTTATTGTTTTTTTTTTCCTGGTGAGTCTGAACCTCTTCATCAGTTGTCAGACGTGACAGCTTAAGTGTATTGTCGTTGCTTTTGTCCTTATGTAAAATCTAATTCTACTAGTTCTTTTGTTAGTTAAATAGGAGGTAACCACTTAAAAACATTTTATTTCCTCCCTTAGGTGAGGAATGGGTAGGCTCTTTCTTCTTTAACAGTTAAGAGGAAAGAGCCTACCTATTCCTCTGTCTGACTCAGTGTGTAGCTCCAGAGATCCTGAGTGACTTGGATGGTGTGTTGACAGGAAAAGCTTTAGGTACTGGGGGAATCCCCTTTAGCATATTTACCATCAGTGGAGTTGTAGCCCTCCAGTATGTCGCTTAGCTGTCCCCAGGCCAGCTTCGTGATTCAGAGCAGTAAACCTGGGGGACGCTCTGACACACTCCAGCTCCTCAGTCCCATCTCCTCCCAAGGAGGATGCTTCCAGACAAGTATGCGCTTCACTCAGCTTCCTTGATTCTCTCTCCCAAGTCGGCCCTGCAGGAACATCTACTGAACTTCTCTTCTGCCATATGCATTCTTTCCTTCCACTCTTCCCAACCTCCAGTTTCTTTTTTTTCCCTAATCATTACCAACACTTAGAGTCTAGCTTTTTGTACTTGATGCAAGTAGTTTGCAAAAGCTTTTGGCCTGAATATTTATAAGACTTTTGCTTACAGTGGGGCTGGAGAATACTATTAACTCCTGATTATCTGAGAACAAATCATTTTAAATTTGGCATATAAGTTGAATAGTACATTTTTTTCTTTTAGTAAGTACTTCTTTTTATAATGACATTTTTTGTATAACTGTCCTCCTTCCCCCATTAATGTTATTTTTCTGCATCCCAGTAGGAAACTCCTGAAACCTAAAAACATAGGCATTTAACCAATTATCAGGAAAGTTTGAAAGAATCCATGTCTGCTTAGGTTGGTATTTTGTACCATTCTAAAGCAGTATTTCTCAACTGGGGACTTGAATGACAGTGTTCTGGAGAGCACATTGCTGCTGAAAGCTCTAATGGAGGATATTTAAAATTCTCTTAACAAATCCAGCAATAAGACAATTATTTAAATATTTTATTTGCATGTCTAAGGAGTTTTGTTATTGTCAGTGGAGATCAGGCAAAAGGGCTTCAGTCCCTGATTTGCTTTATCACACATAGGTATATTCCTACCTGCCATGGTGATTAGACATTTATGTAGTTTAAAATTTTTATTCATAGTCATGTAGTATTTAATTTATGCCTATAATGGATTATTGGTTAAAGTCTAGAAACATATGGGACTCTGATGATGAAAAAGCACGTTAATGAACATCATAAAAATGATGATGGTTCTGAAAATTAGCTTTAGGGTGCTTTTCACTACATTAGTAAACCGTATTCATTTGATGAAAATTCTCATATAGCACATTGAGGTGTGCCTATATTTTAATGCTTAATGTTAAAAAGAGAAAAATATGATGATTTTTCAGTTTTGCTTTTAATTTTTTGGGAATAAAAACTATCCTCCCCGCAATGTATTCGCATTTACAAATAGCGCTCTGAAATCTTCTCTCTTGTCATTTAGAAATAAAACACAGGTCTAAAATTAAACCCCTTAGTTTACTTAAGTACAAAATGTAAGAGTTCTGAACATTAGATCATGAAAGCAGTTTTTGTTTATTTTTGATATTATATTTAAAAATACTGTTGGTCCCCAAACCAAACATAATATGTCAGTTTTGAAATTTTTATTTTTGCATAACGAAAGATTGAAACAAGTTGAATTTTACCTTGATATATTATAAATGCTATAAGAAGATATTATAATAAACCTTGTCATGATCTTAATAGTAATTTATGAGTAAATGTTTTAAATTTAAAATCTCTTTATCATGTGACATACAAATTACAAGTTATTTTAAAAAAAATTACCATGGGTTTCTTTTAAGATTGTACTATTGTGAGAAGATTTGCACTTCTAGTAGTGTTTCGAAATGCAGTTGTCCATTGGAATGTGTAGCGGGGAGAAAAGCTTTGGGAAAGGAAATGATACATCTTCCCAGTTTCTGCAATGAGGAGAGTGTATGGGAACATGTACACACTGGCCAGCTTTAAATGACTTTAGCAGTATATTGGCCCTATGTTATTATAGGGCTTGGTTCCCTATGTTATTGCATATTTGATTGTAATGACTATCACGTAACAGGGATGCCAAGATCCCTACTTCTTGCTAGGATAAGGATGATTTGAGTAAAAGAGCTTGCCATACTGTAAGACTCCCTTCAAGGGTGTTCTCTTGATGTTAAGCCTTTGAAGGTCTGTCCTGTGCTGCAAGGATGTTTAAAGTTATAGTAATTGTGGATACTCAAAGGGCAACCTAAGATTATTTGAGAGAATCTTAGGAAAATGAAGAAATATTACTGCAGTGTGAGTAAGAGAAGCATTTTAAGATTATAAAAGCACAAGTATTGCTCACTTAAAAAAATAAAAGATGTGTTTCAACCAAGCTTGCTATTAAGTGAATATGTTTAAGTGGATTATAATTCTCTATTTACATCTTTTATAAAATTGGACATGCTATATTGGAAAAAAAAAGGGCCCCTGGATATAATTTGCATTTCTTAAGAATGCAGCAAATCTGTCATGGCATGCTTAAAATAATTATCTTCTTGCGGAATTTTAACACTAATGCTAAAAACATTACCAGAAGCTCTAATGTATTAATATTTCACCTAACTTATGCCCAAGCAGACTGTTTTAGACCTAAACTAATGTTTACTTTTCAGCTGTTAGTTGTTGAAGTTCTCTTAGGGACCATTAACATATCAAAGGGAGTATTGAAGTAGTGCAGTTGTTTGTTTTGGGATTTAGGAATTTCTGAAGTTTAACAGCAGAATGTAGAGTAGTGGAAGTGGGGTTCCTAGGTGGAACACCCAGGACAGGATGCTCACATTCGAGTTTCGTACAGATGTTTGGGAGGGGTGGAGGTGGGAAGAGTGAACTTGTGATTTAATCCTTTTGTTTCGAATGCTGCTTAGTGAATTTGCAATAAAAGAAAATCTGTAAAAAAAAAAAAAAGGGGGGGGGTAGATTTAGTAGGATTTGTGTTGTATCCTTGCTGCTGTTATGTAGAATGCTGCATGAGAAGAGAGAAGGAAAAAATGTAAGAGCGTTGCTTCAACGAGTCAGATTCTCAACAAACTTTGAGATAGCTGGAACATTTTCTCACAAAGGTTTAGCTTGCCGGATAGGTGGTGGAAAGTTAGTGAATTGCTAGTCTGTAGGTAGTGTTATTATGTTAGATTGATATTAAACAGGCAGTAGATGGTGGGATGGAACCTTGAAGAATTGCCAGGGTAGAAAATGAGTAGTCAATAAATCTCAGGTTATTTGAAATTTGAGGACTGTTTGTATGGGGTTTTGGGTAAAGTAGGTTTATGGGAGTGGAAGTGTAATCTGATGTGGTATTGGTATATGTCAGAAGGTGATGTGATTCTCACAACATTTTTATTACATGGTTACTTTTATTATACCCACTTTACAGGTGAGAAGACTGAGTCACAGGAAAGCTAATGACTAAAGATGCGAATATAACAAATGGCAGAGCAGGGTTTTAGATCTAGGCAGTCTGATTCTATGAATCAGATCATGATTCTAGAGCTGACATTCTAGAGCTGACATTCTCTTCTAAAGAGGTTGAATAACTTGCTTAAATGACTTACCCTGGTTTGGACAAAGCACCTCATTGATTTTCCAGTTTCCTCCTATTAGGCATATCTGGATGAGGAGACTTTCCTAGGGCATGTATATAGACTTCTGCCCTCAAGTTTCTTCCACCTCTTTCAGGTATACTCAACGTAGCTAATTTTTTAGCTTCTTCTCTTACGTGTGCATGTTTTTGAGGCTGTCTTTGATTCTTCTAGGTCTGAGAAAAGGTAAATTAGAATTTCAGATTTTTGCCATGTTTTATCAGGGTATATGGGGTAGAAGATAGGTTCCACTATCTAATGGAGACCCCAAGTAACAGTGACTTGAAAAGTTAGAATTTTACTTTTCTCTTATATAACATTTTGGGTAATTTGATGATTCCTTAATTTGGGCACCCAGGCTCCTTCTGTCTTATTGCTCTGCATCTCTAAGGTGTTTCCCTTATCCATATGGTCCATAATGGCTCCCAGCTGTCCTCTAGCCCATGCCATGGGGAATAGCTTAGAAGCCGCACGTGCCACGTCCACTCACATATTATTAGTCAGAATGTAGTCATGAGGCTACGTGACTGCAAGCCAGGCTGGAGACTGTTGTCTTTATTCTGATCAGCTCTGTGCCCAAGCATGGATTGCCTTTATGGCAGTCTGTGCTATGATAGTCATTCATAATTTTCTTTGGATTCCCAGGTGAGAGTGGAAAAAGGTAGAGCCAAGATTCTAAGTGCTGAAAATGTTGGTAACCCTGAGACACAAGTTCTTGTCGAAATAAAGCTGAGTTATGTTGGAATATTTTGGTTACAAACACTTCACTTTTCTCACATGTCTGAATTCCTGTTTGGATTTTAGTTACTCCTGATTTATCAGCGTGGATGAAACATTGAAAAGACTTGATATTTTCAGTTTATATCCAAACTGCATAAACAGCATCTGAGGATTCCTGTAATACTGCAAGGAGTGAATAATTTAGTTTGATTTTCCTTTAAATCCAAATAAATAAGATGAAAGTCAAGATAAAGCTGTAGTATCTGTTATAGTGTCCCGTCATTTGTCATTGCTACCCTATCTTGAAAGCTTTGTGAAAAGTGATGGTTTTGATATTTGTTGTTGAGGTACAATTCCCACAAATAGGTATTTAAAACCTTTTCATCTTAGCCAGTGATTGCAGTGTGTGCATGCACTAAGCAACTTAAAAAAATGAAAATTTGGTACATTGAATAATAGCTTTTACTAGAAATGCTTCAGGCCCAGTGAGAAGTTGTCATATTCCATTTTAAGGAAACAAAGCTAAATTTTGATACATACTTCCTACTAAGTAAAACTCTAGTCAGCAAGCAAAGAACATTGAATGTTTTATTTTGCTAGTGGTAACAAGAGTGTAATGATAGATATAATAGTTAAAGTTTATAGTTGATGTTATGTTTTCTTTTAGCCTATGCCTGTGTGGAATAAAATAAATAGGTCTCTATTGTCTGTTTCACAGCCCAAATGGACATTTTATAGAGTGATTTTCTAGAACACCCCAAAATATAGTGACACTGTGTAGCAGTGACTGCTGCATGTGGGAAGTGTATCTCCATGGAGCTTCACCATCGTTATGTTGTGAATATTTGTTGCTGATGTAGAAAATCCTATCAGTGGTTATCTTTGATTCCTTTTATCTGTCTTAGCTTAACCTCAGCTGATTGCTTAAGTCAGTGACTAAGAATTTTTCATCAGCTGTCCTTGGTAACATATCATTCATCTTACTAGGGCTACTGGTGTTATCAATTGAAAAATCTAAATGGAAGACAAAAAATTAAATGCTACTTGAAAAACAAGTGAAAAGAGAGTATTTTGGCTAAGATTCCCCCCATTTTCTACCTATATTTAATATGGCCACCGAATATCTTTTTTCTGACACTTTGAATTTCATCATTTTCATTCCATAAGAACTCTTTGTCAAATAGCCCTTGTTGTGTGGTATGCCTCCAGACAGTGTAATAAGAAACTGTGTGCTAGAAATAATGCTCCCCCAGACTTTATTATAGTAATGGTGTGTGATTGTTTTTTCTTTGAGTAATTTGCCTTTTAAGAATACATAGTCTGTTTTGGGGGAAAGCAGGGGTGGGGGTGATGGTGGTGGGATGAATTGGGAGATTGGGATTGACATATATACACTAATATGTATAAAATAGATAACTAATAAGAATCTACTGTATAAAAAATAAATAATAAAAAATAAGAACCTTAAAAAAAGAAGAATACATAGTCTTTTTTAATGCGGTGTAGGCAGGATGGCTGTGGGGTAAAAGGAAAAAATGAAAACCAGTTTTGTTTTCTTGAATCTTGTGGTGCTCATTTTGGGGACACTAATCCCAGCCAGCTCTCTTTTGGTGTAAGTGTGGTTTGAACTTCTGTTAGCTAAACTGATATAATTTGTACATTTGATGTTCATGATTGAATTGATACAGCGTTTCTGTAAAAACTGGAATTTTTCTTAAAATGATTATGAATGTAAAAATGTGTTTTTGGTAAAAAATACTGGTAAGTATATAGAGAGAAAGAAAAATTCAAAGATAATCATTATCATTTTTGTATATATCATTCCAGGCCACATATGTGTATGTATTTCTTGTGCTTTTTTCAGAGCTGGACGTATATAAAACAAAATGAAGAGCAACAGTATTTTCAGTTTAGTATCTAGTCCTTTTCACTTACTTGTGAGAATATTTTCCTGGGATTAATATTCTTTAATAACTGTTTCTTAATATTAGCTTAATATTTTATTATATGGCTGTTGTATTTTACTATTTGACCATTTTCCTGTTTTTCGATATTTAATTTGCTTCCAGGTTTTCATCGTTTTATGTATAAAATATATATTGCTCTTCCTCATTGTCTTTCTCATTGCCACCAGCCTTCATGTTTCTAAGAGGAAGATTTAATAGTCATTTAAACTGGCCATGAAAATTAATTTTTAGACAACACTTGATCAACATCAGTTTTACTTTACCCTTTAGTCTTCTCATCATTCGTCATAATCTGTGACCTTAGCAGTGTTCAAAGACAATGAAAGAGATTCAGATTGTCTTGTTACTGTCAGATCAAATTCATTTACAATAAATATGTGGACCTTGGAGATCGGAAGCTAAAATACTTTTATGTAATTGGACCTGGACATCAAGCCAGATCCTAAATTCTCTTGAAAGATGCACCACAAATTCTTTTGTTACATAATCTTTTCTGTAGGTTGAAGAAATTGTAAATCCTAGCATGTTGACATTCTGAAGGATATACAGCTTAAAATAGCCTCTTGCAAACTATAGTATTGACTCAATGAAATGTTACACAGCATCAGTCAGGATTTTTGCTCGTGGTTCTTCAGTGGAAGGGATTTCCTGTTTTTGTAATGAGTTCATTTTTGGACTTAAAATACCTCTTCATTTCACTTCATATCATCTTCAAGAGAAACGTCATTGGTAATTTACGGGTAGACTCAGGAAGAGAACGCAGGTCTCTTTAAACCTGATTCTTTAATTAAAATTTTGTTCTGCTCATTGAGCTCTGTTTTTATGTCCATTTAAAAGAAATCAAATATGACATGCTTCTGTATTTCACAATCCTATTGCGTACACACACACACACACACACGCACACACACACACCCATGGTTGCGATTATAAAATGAAGGTCTTTCATGTGTGGCATGTTATACCATTAAATTATTTTATGGCCATGTTTCAGATGCATATCAACTTAAATCTGAACATTTTATACTATCCTTTTAAAGATATTTTTATATTATATATGAATAATGTCTTAGATTAATTTCTTACTGTTAAATTCTCTATAAATTATATAACTGAGATCAAATATGTTAAAGCCATTTATAAGTGTTAAAGCACAGAGCAAAATCTTATTAGTTTGGATTCATTTAATTTACAGTTTGTCATGAAATTAGAGAAGATTTATGTTTACTCATACAAAACAAGGTGGGGGTGGGTGATGGGGGTAGAAGTGAGGGAGGGTTTAGTAAGAAAATTCCAAGGGGAAATCTCAAATTAGTTAGCAAATTATTTTATGTAATCATCACGTACATTGGACATTACTATTTACAGAGAATAAGTTGGTATTCTGAGTTTCATTAAAGTAGTTCCTAGGGACCTCTACCTGTAACACTTTTTAAAAGTTTAAAATAACATAAATTCATTTCTTTTAAAGTATCATGTGTTTAGATTGTACTTATTCTTGCGGCCTTCCTACCATTTATTCTAGATAGTTTCATATTATATGCTGTAGTGAAAGCTAATTTATTTTTGGTTTTTATAGAGAAATTATTCCTTATTAAACCGTTCACTTCCTTAATTTTAAAATGGAATCTTTGTGAATTATAAGTTAATTTAGAGCTAATAACTTTAAATCCTTTTCTCATTTTCTTTGAATATAAAAATGATATGGCCTTTTTGAACTGTTTGTTCAATATTAATTCTGATATTGTCACCTATGAAACATATAGTTTTAGTTGTCTAAGAGCTATCCGATGTAGGTAGTTTGGATGGAAAGTGTGGCAGCTTGAAATAAATCTGTGCTTGGGAAGTTGTTCTCATAAAGGCATTAATCTGAAAATGTCTGTGAATGCTTAATACATTTGAATAGTTCGGATAGATGGGTATCAACCTGTATCTGTGCATTCTTGTGATATTATAACAGTGAGCTGGGGTCTTTAGGCTGTAATTTGTACCCACTTTCCATTTCCATTGGATTCATAATGAAGTCTTTGTCCTTGGATGACATTTTTTGAGGCATCAGGAGAGGGAAAAAATAGTATGACGATTAGCACAAAGTGATGTTGGATACCAGAAGGAAAATCGAGATGATCTGTATGAGTGGGACCGGGCAAATGTGACTTTGGCGAGTATGGAGAGAGAGGAAGCTGGTAATACTTGGGCACCTCGAGGCAGAGATCCCATGGGAGGAAGGCACTTTGCTGTCATCTCCAAATATTTATCTGTGTTTGAAAAGTGCATTACTGTAATTGCATTATTTGGGACTGTCAGTTGTCATACAAACCTTAAAGTAGCTAGGTTTCTCCTGGTTATCTTTTTTTTTATCAGGGTGAGTATTTTAGCCTGGTCTAAGACAGTGGTGCTCAGTGGTGGGGCAGTACTGCTTCCAGGGAGGCATTTGGGAAATGTGTGGGGGAGCTGCTGGTGTTTAGTGGGGTGGGCAGGGATCTAGACATCTTGCAGTGACTCGGATAGTTCTGCCCCCTTGAACGATTGTCCTGTGCCCTCGATTTCAGAATGTCCCATCAGAAATTCACATAGCTGAAAACCCGCTTACCCAGCCCAGAACTTAAGTGTTTTATGTATCAACAGAAAGTATGTTTTCCGTGGTTTTAAGATACACTGAATTTTCTGGGAATGCAACTGCTCTGTTGCAATAACTGTAGCTATTGCATTTGTGGTGGCTTAACTTATAAGCTCAAGAGTCAGACTCTTTTATTTTATCTACTGTAGATTTGAGCATTTACATAGTAAAATGCCATTATTCGTTATAAATTAGTTTCTTTTTATTTCTTTTTTTAATGTTACACTTAGGGTATTATATTGATTAAAACTCTCGTGTCTGTATTATCCATTTATTTTCAGCATAGTAAAGGGAGTATTACAAAATATTTGCTACAGAAAGGCAGCATAGGGGCTGATGAGGGAGAAAACCACGGTCTGAACAAGGACCTTTTGTGTCATCCCAGGTGTTCTGAAGGATTTACATCCTGGAGTCTTACATAGCTCATGGTGTAAGTTACACAAATGAACCACTTCTGAAAGACAAAGTGTTCCACCTCCTTTCTCTATATAACACTGGTATGAAGGAAATTTGTGGATCATTAGGGATATAATCATAATAAATGTTTTTACTATTCTGTTCAGTCTAACTTGACTGTGGATAATTTATTTTACTTTTAGAAAAAAAGGTTAAGTACGTTCTTGCATTTAAAGATAGGACAGGGCCTTTGTTCTTGAAATTCTTGTGCACAGTCTTGTGTCTTAAAGATGGTGAAGTCGTCTGTGATCAGTGAATTCACAGAGCTTCCACAATGCTTCACAGAGAATTATTTTTGTTTTATTAGAGATTATGACCACTTACGACTACATTGAAATAGTGTTTTCTGAACAGTTGGTGGATATTCGTTAGATGAAGGAAAAAATAACAGGGTTATAGGTAAAAGAGAGGCTGACCTAATTATCACAGTGTCAATTAAATAAAAAATACAAAGCACAGGGTATTGCACAATAGTTTAATGAGAAGTGTTATACCAATATGTATTATGCTGTCTCACAGTTTTAATATATTTGAACTACCATAAATAACATATGAATCAAGCATGGGTGTAAAATCTGCTTTATTTAAAACTTCCCAGGAAAGGCCGTTGTTCTGCAGCGGTTAGCTTGTGGGTTAAATAGGTCCTTTTTGGCATCGCACCCTAATGGGCTGTAAATGAAGCCACTGAAGCCCAGAGGTCTGACTATGTGTGATCTTCCAGCTATTTCTGCTGCCTAGTAGTGGGCCAGTATCTAGAAATAGGACTCTGGTTTTTTTTTCCCCCTTATAAAAAGGGCCGTAATTGGGTCAGAACTTTTATTTTCATTTAAAAGAAGAAAAGTCATGAGATTGGAGTTAGTTGACATTTCCCAGGGCTGTAGGTGGATTAGAAGATAGATTTTATTTTCAGACTTCTGAGTCTTTTGATTTCCTCGGGCTTTGATTACGTGCAAAGATACATTTAAAGTCTCCCTTAGAAAATAGTGTTGGTCAGAGTTTGAAGTACTAAATATTTTAGTTGAATTTAGGAATTTTGTTAGCAGTTAATGGATTTTTTGGATAAAATACAGTTTTTATTGCTAAAAAGGACACACTAGTTCATAACAATAGGAAGAAGGAAGAATGATTTATGACTCTAAGTATTGGAATGGTTTTGACTTTCTATTTACCAAAGCAAGTTACTTAGGTAAGGACATTAGTCTTGGTTAAAGCTTTTTAGCACATGGAAGTAGGCTTGTCCACTGTTTTACTGTTATAAAATATACGTTTTAAAAAATGTGCTATGAACCTTGCTTGCATCAGTGTGATAATTAGGAAGGTGGACTGGAATATGATATGTCAATGTGAATTGGTCTGTGTTACTGTACAACCAGGTATTGAATAATGTATACATTTTACTCTAAGTTACTTTTGAGCAACAATCACTGGCATTCATCAGTGTTTTATAATTTAGTTGCAGATTACTGATTATGACTGCCCTTCAAGCATGCACAGATCTCCACCAATTGTGAGAATCATCTTTTATTTATAATTTTTCCACCTCATTCCTTTTTGTTTCATTTCTAAACTTGAAGAGAGGGCTATAATTGCTGCCTTCCGTTGTCCTCCTCCCACTGATTCCTGATGCCCAAACCATCTGATTTCCATGCACTCCCTGGGATGATAGGTAATTGTAAGCCATGCTGCCAGATCTTCCTCCTTCCTGAACCTGGACTAGGCCTTGGAGTCCTACACACAGCACCCCAGGCCGCTGCTGCCAGTTGATCGGAATTGGCACATGAGATGAAATCTGTTTATCATTTCTGCACATGGTACCTTGGTTCATTTCTTCCATTCCATTCCTTCTTTGTCTCTAATGATGTTCTTCTTTCTCTCCTCTCCTTCATCTGATGAATTCTTAAGGCCTGTTCCTAGCCTTCTACTCTTTTCTCTGTATACATTTTATTTTTTTCCAAGAGAATTCACTGAGCTGAGATCTGTAACAGTCATTCCCAAATCAGCATTTCCAGCCAAGTCTTAAATCAAATCTGAATTTCAGGTTCAAATATCTAATTGCGTACAATTCCATGTGGTGATTCTACCATTACTTTCAATTGAATGTGTCTGAAACTGAACTCATTATCTTTCTTCCCCAAACAGCCTCTCCTTCTTTCCTTAATTGACCATCATGGGTATTAATTTTCTGGCATCTGGGTGCACCTTTGACTTCTTTCTCTTTCATCTCTCGGTCAGTAACAGATGACCAGTTTTTCCCATGAAAGCCCGTGCATCTTAGACTCCATCTTTATGGCCAGTATCCTCATCACCTTATGCCCGTGTCTCTCAAACTTGAGCAAGCATCTGAAATCTGGTGGGCTTGTTAGCACATAGATTGCTGGGCCCCTCCCCCCAGGGTTTCTGATGTATAGTTCTGGGGTGAGTCTGAAACATTTGCATTTCTAACAAGTTCCAAGTGATGCTGCTGGGGGATGGGGGGTGGGGGGGTGGGCAGAGAAAATGAGGCTGTACTTTGAGAACCACTCATTGCTTTACTATTTCCCCATCCAGTTAATCTGCATATCTTTGCCAGATTAGACTTCTTGTAATGCCCCATTTCACTGCATTATTTTCTTTTTTTTTAACATCTTTATTGGAGTATAATTGCTTTACAATGGTGTGTTAGTTTATGCTTTACAACAAAGTGAATCAGTTATACATGAGTTCCCGTATCTCTTCCCTCTTGCGTCTCCCTTCCTCCCACCCTCCCCATTCCACCCCTCTAAGGCGGTCACAAACCACCGAGCTGATCTCCCTTTGCCATGCGGCTGCTTCCCACTAGCTATCCATCCCACGCTTGGTAGTGTATATATGTCCATGCCCCTCCCCCACCCCGTCACAGCCTCCCCCTCCCCCTCCCCATATCCCCAAGTCCATTCTCTAGCAGGTCTGCATCCTTATTCCTGTCTTACCCCTAGGTTCCTCATGACCTTTTTTTTTCTTAGATTCCATATATATGTGTTAGCATACGGTATTTGTTTTTCTCTTTCTGACTTACTTCACTCTATGACAGACTCTAGGTCCATCCACCTCACTACAAATAACTCAATTTCGTTTCTTTTTATGGCTGAGTAATATTCCATTGTATATATGTGCTACATCTTCTTTACCCATTCATCTGTTGATGGACACTTAGGTTGCTTCCATGTCCTGGCTATTGTAAATAGAGCTGCAGTGATCCTTTTTGACCCACCTCCTAGAGAAATGGAAATAAAACCAAAAATAAACAAATGGGACCTAATGAAACTTAAAAGCTTTTGCACAGCAAAGGAAACCATAAACAAGACGAAAAGACAACCCTCAGAATGGGAGAAAATATTTGCAAATGAAGCAACTGATGAAGGATTAATTTCCAAAATTTACATGCAGCTCAATAACAAAAAAACAACCCAATCCAAAAATGAGCAGAAGACCTAAATAGACATTTCTCCAAAGAAGATACACAGATTGCCAACAAACACATGAAAGAATGCTCAACATAATTAATCATTAGAGAAATGCAAATCAAAACTGCATTCTCACACCGGTCAGAATGGCCATCATCAAAAAATCTACAAACAATAAATGCTGGAGAGGGTGTGGAGAAAAGGGAACCCTCTTGCACTGTTGGTGGGAATGTAAATTGATACAGCCGCTATGGAGAACAGTAGGGAGCTTCCTTAAAAAACTACAAATAGAACTACCATACGACCTAGCAATCCCACTACTGGGCATATACCCTGAGAAAACCATAATTCAAAAAGAGTCATGTACCAAAATGTTCATTATTTTCATTTTTAAACAACTGTCCATGATGCCCTATTTCTTAATATTTCTTACCCAAACCCCGGCCTAGTTTTCAAGCCTCCTCACAATTGAGCATAATTTACCCTTCAATTTTTTTTTTCTTACAAACAAGCTTTGTTTGATTTCCTTTCCATCTGTCTAACGTACGTCCTTGCTTGTGTCCCTCCTCCTTCATGAAATACTCCATGACTACAGCCCGCCTTTGTAAGTGTCATTAATACTAAACCCTCAAAGTACAATTTTAATAACTCAGACTCTTATCTCCTTAATGGTAGGGACCATATGTCTCCGTCTCTTATAAAGCCTAGCATAGGATTAAGTCAATGTGGATTTACTGCCTAGTGAATTGATTGATTTCCCTAGTTTGTGTATTCCTTGAGGTCACTTGATTTGGGAGAAAATAATTAAACAAACAAAAATAACTTCATATAGTTGACCATAGAATAGAAACCTGAGCTTAAGCATTAAAATAAACCTTATAGCTAGTACAGTAAGCTTATAATGAATACCCATCCTTCTCTCCTTTATAAAAAATATACTGTTGGTAGTGGTGGCTCAATTTTCTGTACAGGAGGGTCCACAGGAACAGAAACCTGGTGGTGGTTGGTGGTGGCGGCAGTGGCGTGGAGAGTTGGGGAGAAGGTGCTTATTTGTCTTGAATTTCTATTTTGAATGGCAGTCCACATTTTTCACTTAGATTATATGCGATTTTGCAGAGTGTGTGCTATGTTTTTTCTAAATCGTCCCTAAGCTACCCAAAAAGTTGGTGACTCATTTCACCTAATGACTGATGTTTGACTCCACAGATCAAACGATTACCACATTTTTATTGAACATCTGCTGTATGCCTAGAAGAGCCTGCACAATATTCCTCCCTCTCCCACCCTGTCCTTCCTTCCCTCTTTATTTTTGCTTTGTCTGTAAAGCCTAGAGGATGTTTTTGTTAGTTTGCAGGGTATTTGACAGACAGTTTTTCCAAATGAGTGGAGTGTCACTTCAGAGGAACAATTGGCATTATATGTTATCAACGATAGACCCTTTCATTCTTTCACCTTCATGTTATCGGGCTTTTAGGGGAGGTGGAGGCTCAAGCATGAATTCAGTCCCATTTAACACTGCTGTGTAAGGGGACGGCTGTTGGAGATTTTCTAGTTTGGGTTCTCATTTTATAGAGGAGACAGCTTCGGCCTAAAGCAATGATGTGTTTTTGAGCAAAATCACAAAAACGAATTGTGGCAAAACCAGGGCTAGATGAGACCGCCTTTATTTCCAGCTTGGTCCTCTTTGAATGTCATGAGTCTTTATGGAGAAGCCTTTGAATGCAGCCACACTCAGGACCGTTGGAAAGAAAGAAACAGGTTTGGGTAGTTTTGGTACTTCATTTGGGGTTGGAGATTTAACGCTGTTGAATTGATAGTTTTATCTCCAGTGAACAAAATACGTCCATTTGTGAAACAAACAAAAAAATTAAGCTATGCATCAAAAAGCAATATCCAGAGGTAATTATTATTTTTTAATTTAAATTATAGATCTTATTTTCCTAGAGGCTTTGTGAGGTCTTGCAACTATATTATTCAGGATATTAAGACATGAAATACTAGGTGTATCTGATTCTCAATACTGGTTTTATGAATTGTCTACTTAAAAATGTGGAAACTGTAGAATATGAGTGATGAGCTTGTCTGTTGCTATACAGCATCTGCAGTCTGGTATTGATCTTTGTTTTCACATAGAATGTATTGTGGAGCTGGTTTCCACGAGTGCTTGTTGTGAAGCAAACAATCAAATGGACATTATTTGCATATTATGCCATTCAAATTAGACATTTATGAAGGTATATAAATCCTGATGGAGCAATAATACTACAAAATAAGCCATTAACCTGATACAGTTAATGTTTAGGTTGCCAAACTGTAACACGGTGCCTTCTCATTTGATATTTATGGTTTTGAAACTGCAGTTAAGGATTTTCATTCCAACATTGTCATTAGCTTTAATGTATAAGTGGCCTCAGTTACCCTGCCAGGTATCTAGACAAATGGCATTTTTTTGAAGGCAGTCTTAGGGTACGTTATCCTTAAGGTGATAGTAAATGTTATTGTCAGCTGAATATCATCATACTTAACACACTCTGTGTGTGTGTTTAACTCAGGTTTGTCTGCTAACTAGATGGTGCCACAAATGGATAATGGCAAACTGTTACATGTTTCTTTCTGACCCCTGAGATTTATTCTAGCCATCTTTTGACTCTTCTAATCAAACTCTGTACCTTTTATAAGATAAGGAGCAAGACAAGATTTATCCTGCAACCCACATGCTGTGAGTCATTTACTTCTGATAAACTGTGTGTTGTATTTCATTGATTGCATGGATGCTTCCATTATTATTTTTTAAACAATCAGTGCTTTTTTTGTATTAATGAATTTATTGAAATTATAAGATTAATGGATATTTCTATGGAGCTGAAAATTTAATTTGGCTGTATCTTACGGTATAAGCTTTGGCTCAGCTGTCTCAATCCTGGCAGAGTCCAGTGTTTATCTAAAATCTGCTGCTGGTGCTATGCAATTACATACATTTATTTTCTTCTGAGAGTAGATTTTCATAGTTCTCTTTGGTGTTTTTAAACTAGCACATGAAAATAATAGGGCTTATAAAATTGGACATGGTATGTATCAGTAAATGGTAAAACCAGAAAGAAATGGAATAAAGGAAAAATCCCAAAGGACCTGACATTTTTCTAATAGGCAAGCCATAATTTTTATTAAGTAACTTGCGGAGATTGTTTCAGAAATACTGTAATTGGGGAGGGAATTATACTGTAAGGACTATGCTAGGAAAATGAAAGAAAGGGAAAGTCATAGCGGAAAAAGTTACAAAGGAAATTGGTATGTCCCTTGAGGTCCAGGGAATCCGTGTAAGTCTCCAATCATGGTTGTATTTTCGGTCTTTGTTTTTTTCATAGATGATGAGCCATTCATAAAGTCATTTCGTCTTTTGGAGTCATTTCTGTCCACCATTCAAGGAACTGTCTTAAATATAGTGTCCCATCTTCTCCACCCCTTCCCTCTCTACCCCTCGTTTAACCAGTTTCTGAAAACAGAATTAGGACACTGTCAGGTAACATAGAACACAGGTGAGGTGTAATAAATGTATGCTACACTTTCTCTGAGAATTAAGACCATGGTATTCACAGTTCCTAAGAATACTAAGAATCATGTAGTATAAGGTTAGGAGTTTTTTATTTGATCCTGAAATTAGAAATTAGAGATTCTTAGAATTTCTTAAGAATTTAACTTAAAAATTTAGAATGTGGCTAAGGGGAGCAAAAGATTGCTAGGCAGTCAGTAAAGCTGCCTTTGGACTAACCAAAACATTTGTTTAGAATGTTGTTTACTAAAAACGAACAAAAATTTGAGCTGCTTTTAATACAGATATTTCTTATTTTCAATAGTAGTTTCAAATAAAGGGTTTAGGGCCGACTTGCTCTAACCAGGCCATTGTAATGCTTGATTTTTTTCTCACGTGTTTTATGGTTAGTGTTGTATCACCTATAACTAACTGACAAAATGCCAGTCTTTGTGTTCATTGAGAAAAAAAATCGCTTCTGAGAACATTTTAGCAAGTACAGAGTACAAGTGTGTGAAGAAAGCATCCTTTTGTCTTAATACATTTTAAAAGGGAAGTATGTATGTTATGTGAAAGTTTTAGAACCCTAGTTACTGAGCCGGAACTTGTTTTGCAGGTTTCCGTGGCCAGTCTGATTTATATGGCTTGAAAGTTTCTCATTTTTACTTTTTCTCATTTCACAAACTCTGCCAGTCCTCAAAGATCTACGGGAAACTCACTGTGCTAATAGGCAAAGTTGGCCTTTCTGTGCTTCTTTTAAAGTAGTCCATCCTGAAACACTGACCTTTTAGTTTAATAACAGTTTTATTTGAGAGAATGTTCAGATCCTGAAGCTGAAAAGAGTGTTTTCAGAAAAGCCATTTTGAATATTGGTCTCCAAATGGTATATCTTTTTCCCTTATGCACTTTGGACCAGACCTATCAGAAGAAATATGTTGTTGCTTTCTGTATTCTATTGATTGAAAAACAAATAACTTGAAACTTAGATTTGCTCAAAACCCATTACCACGCTGGTTTATTTTCCTGCCTGGGCTTTGAATTGCTATTTTAGATTTTAAACTCTTTATGCTTGGTCATGTTTTATCTTTTGTTATTTTAAATTCTCCATTATAGCTAAGGTAATTACTTTTTCAGCTGTGACCTTGGACGTGAGACCCAAAAGTTTTGTGTGTTTGTGTGTGTGTGTGTTTCTTTTCCAAAAATAGCTAGGGCATTAGAGAGACAGCTATGCTTTAGTCCCTTGACTGACCAGAAGTGATGTGAGGTAGCCGGTCCCTTGGGCATGTCTTCTTCAGTGGCTTCTGGAGCTTCCCTGACCTTTGCATCTCTTGTGCTTCCTCTTCCCATCTTTCTCCCTCCTCTCTTGGCCTCCCTAGGTGATACCACCATTATCTCCATCTATCAGTATTTACCACCTCACCCCACGGCAGGTGCCTTGGCAGGCATGAGAGGCAGGAGTTTATATAGAGAAGGAAGACAAGCCTTGAAGCTGCGTTTCCTTCTCTGCAGTCTCTCTTGCATGGCTGCCTTCCCAGCCACCCAGCTGGTCGCCATGTGGTAATGGAGTCCTTACCGTTCCCTTCCAGGTTTATCACATCATCATGAAAAGCTCACTGCTGATTTTGGCTCTTCCCCTGGTAGCAAGCCCTTATGTAAGAGGCATACAGTGCACTACTAAGATATGTTGTATCAGCTCACTTAGAAAATGGATCTCACTGCTTCATGCTTAGACCTGGTATACCAAGGTCTTACCGAAGCCTAGTTTTAATTGAGTGAAATTCAGTTGAATTGTGATTGAGAATTTGATCGAATTTTGCATGAGAAAAATTTTGCTGCAATAATTTGAAGCAATCGGGAATTTGTGTGATTTTACACATGGTCTGACTGTGTGTTGATCCTAACTGGTATGTACACCTCAGAGTATAGTTTGATCAGGTAGTACTAATTGGGTGAAATATTTGTCTCAGTTTTTGCTACTAATAGAGCTACCCGCTGTGAACAACTTGAAAAAATGTGTCACGTTGTTTTGCTTGTTTATAAGAAGGAGATGAAAATGTGAAAATCATCACCTTATAGAGTGCATAGCTGAGAACTTCATAGCCAGCTGACACCTATGTAACCTACCCAGTTTTGTTCTTGGATGAGGAAATCAAAAGTCAGATAGGTTAACTGATTTATCTAAAGTCTAGCTAATAGAAAAACAAAGACTATCCATATCCAGACTCCTTGCTGAGCTCTTACTGTCTGTAATTTCTCTAGTGGGATTTGTATTATTTTGAACGTTTAATGCTGAAAAAAAAAAGTCTTAAGATTTGCCTGAATCAAACAATTCCCTGTTCTAGTTTTAATTCATTAATTTTGTGTGACCACTAATCTACTTCCTTTGTCTACAGATTTGCCCTTTCTAGACATTTCATATCAGTGGGCACATACAATATGTGACCTTTTGTGTCTGGCTTCTTTCACTTAGCACAATGTTTTCAAGATTCATCCATGTTGTAGCATGTATTAGTACTTCATAACTATTTATGGCTGAATAATATCACACTGAATGGATATACTACATTTTGTTTATCCCTTCATCAGTTGATTAGCATTTAGGTTGTCTCCACTGTTGGGATATTGTGAATAATGCTGTGATAATATTCATGTACAAGTTTCTGTGTAGACATATTTTCAGTTCTCTTGGATGTATACAGTACGTAACAGTGGAATTGCTGGATAATTTGGTAACTATGTTCAGCATTTTGAGAAACTGCCTCACTATTTTTATAGTGACTGCATCATTTTACATTCCCACTAGCAATGCATGAAGGTTTCAATTTCTCCACATTCTCACCAGCACTTGTTTTTGTCCTTTGGATTATAGTGGGTTTGAATTGGTAAGTCATTGTGGTTTTGGTTTGCATTTCCCTAGTGATGAATGCTGTTGAGTGACTTTTCATGCAGTTATTGGCCATTTGAATATCTTCTTTAGGGAAATGCCTATTTATGTCCTTTGCCCATTTTTAATTTTGTTGTCATTTTATTGTTCTGTTCAGTTGTTCTGTTGTAAGAATTCTTTGTATATTCCGGATACAAGCCACTTGTCAGCTATATGATTTGCCAGTATTTTCTCCCATTCTGTGGGTTGTCTTTTCACCTTCTTGATAATGTCCTTTGATGATGTTGTTTTCTGATAGTCCACAAATAAGAGAAGACATCCTTAGACCTTTCATATATCTTCTTTGTTATTGCCCAGTGTCAGCTAAATTTTAAAGTTTTTGCATATCTTGTTGTAATTAATTTTTTGCATATTCCATAAGGCAAGGTGCTTATAATGCAAGATTATCAAATAAAATGTCATTGAAGAGCAGAGAGTACTGTCTAGTTTCCATCTAGTAGGCTCAACCAGTTGAAATACTTGTTAGGTCCTGTGTGTATTCCTAGATCTTAAGTGTTTCTGGTGCTTTCTTGGTCATAATTTTGGGTAGTGGGTTTTGGGTACTGAAGAGGAAAGAGTCCTTGCTTATTTCTTATGGAAAGCTCTTAAAAGAGTATGTAAAATTTGTCTATTTTATTTGCTATCATAGCTGTAAGAATCTTACAAAACATATTGTACAAAATCTTCTAATTGGAAAGACCAGATGTTTCAGATCAAGTCATTAGTTATTTAGAAAGCTCCAGCCGTGTTCTCAGCACTGTTCTGTCTCTCTCTCCAATTGTTGGCACTTGAATTTGAATGACGTTTTCCAAAAAATATGGGTTTAAATATGAGTCATAAATTCCCTTTTTTGTAAATCATGGAAAAATGAATGTAACTACAAATGATCTTCTTTCTCTAATAAGTGATTTCTTAAAATGTTTAATTATCAAAGTAGGAATGTTTTGGTGTCATTTTCCTCTCTGAAGTCCCTTCCTTACACCCTCTCCTCCCCCTCTATGCAGTTGTCAGACTTTAATGGTAGGACATCATTTTAAAGAATTTGTACTTAATGGCTCAGTCCCACTAGGCAGTAAGCAGCTCCTTGAGTTTATTATAACTTCTGGCAGGTGTGGAGATTTCTAGGTCACCAGGGAACTCTTGATTAAATTACTCCTGAAGTGCACTAATTGGTCTTTTCCACCCTGCTTAGGTGGTTCCAAGGAGACACTGACCAGCTGGCAAAACTTTGCCTATTAAGATCTAGTCTCAGCTTTGTCTTCCTGAGTATTCTGATGCTTTTGTTTAAAGAAGTCACTTATTTTATCTCCTTCCCCTCTTTATTGATTTTAGTTTCTGATGAAGAATTGAAAAGAAGAGTGGCTGAGGAGCTGGCACTGGAGGAGGCCAAGAAAGAATCTGAAAATCAGAAACGGTGAGCTTCATGGTGTTTGAGACAGATTTTGGCAGACTTGTCATATTTATGAAATATTTCTGGAGAGGAATGATTATAATAAGACTCGTCATTTGTATTTGGCTGAACATGTATGAACGTGGCTGGTTTTGGTTTTGGATTGTGCTTGTTAAAGCCCTAGGTTATCCCCTTCCCAAACTCAATTGTAAATGACCATTTTATTTCTTGTGTACTTCTTAGTTGCATGAATAATTGAGTCCTGTTTTTTCAATATGTGAGAAGTAGTTCTTGAGGATTCTCCTGGCACTTCTCAGGCTAGGTTCTTTTAATGAATATAATTTACGATTGAAAATTACATCGTCTACTATGGGTATTAAGGTTAACAATATTGTAGCTAATAATGAATGTTATATGTTATAGATAGTACCCATGTTAATAAGTAGCACTGATTAGTAGTATGCTCACTTAAAAAAGTCAAAGATGTTACAGATAAGTGTAAGGTTGAAAAAACAAAATCCTCTGTAATTTCATCCTACAGAGATAACCACTCTTGAACATTTCATTCCTCTAGATTTTTTTGTATACATCTATATTATTGTTGTCATTATTACTACTTCTAACAACAGCTGCTAAAAGAATGTTCACTGAAATGTTTTTGTAATAGAAAACTGGAAGCAATCCAGATGCCCATCATGGAGGGCTGCATGAGTGAATTATGGTACACGGAATTTTATTACAGTGGAATATTAGACAGTCAAGTAGATCTTATGTGCTGATTCAAAAAGATGTTGAAAGGCTGTAAACTGAAAAGAAAGCAATATTCAAAACAAAATAGTTAATTTTTTTTTGGTAAAAGTACTACTTTTTAACGACTTAAAGTATATACTTACTCATAGAAATATGTGGATACATTTTAATCCAAGATAGAGTCAAGTGCTTCCCATCTGTGCTATTTCTGAAATTTCCGTATAGCAAAAAGCATTATTATTACATGATTATGCAAATATCTTTCACATGCACAATGACCACTACCAGTAGATGGTTTGTAAGATTGTGTGCGTGTGTGTGTGTGTGTGTGTGTGTGTGTGTGTGTTTTGGGCTGCTTCACTAGTTTGCTTGAGAGAGCTAATGTAAGGAATATTTGAATTGGAGTCTCATCTTCACTTGGCTATAGGGGCTTCAGTGTATAATTTAACCTCTTTGGGCCTTAAATATTTCATCTCTAAAGTGAGGGTTTATGAAATGTTCTCTAACATTTCTTCTCTTTGACGAAGTGCTAAATAAGCTAGGTCCGATTTGCCTGAAACGTGTAGAACAGGACATGAGTTTTACTGTACATTGAGACCACCATTTTTCTCAGGAAAGAGAGAAGGCTCATGGCTTAGGGTTTTAAAAATCAAGATGTAGTTAGTACTGCTAAAAGTGTCTACGCATATTTCAATAGTTTCCCACGCAGCACTTCATAATTATTTAATTGGGGTTAGGTTGATGGAGTATATAATTAGATAGTGAAGTTAAAATATTCAAAAAAACTGAGACCATTTTCATTAAGAAGCAGAGAAAATCAATGTGTTATGGTAGAATTCCTTGTCTTTGAAATTTTATTACTTTTAATTGAATTTTATTTTAATAAGGAGTTTTTGGTTAGACCTTCATATTTACTTTGCTTATTATATTTCACATAGGAATTTTTTGTCTTCCTTTCTTCCCCTACGGTACAGGCTTTTGTTACAGTAATTCTCACTGTGGTGGGGTTTTTTTTTCCCCCTCCATGACTTAGCTCCCATTTGTTCTCCTGTTCTATGAAAGGTAAAGGGCAGATGAGATGGATACAAGGTGCCAGTGAGGGCTGATTTCATCTCTCATGTGGACTGGGGTTGGCAGCCTAGCTGTAACCTGGGACAAATGACTACTGATAAAGAATTTATTTTCTGTCACTTTTAAGGGGAGCAGAGGGTGGTACAGCCTTTTTTTTTATTGTTTTCTCTTTAAAAAAAATGTTTTGTTTGAAGCCTTCTTCATGCAAACTTCCAGCTGTCAAATCTTGGCAAAAAGTGTGTGTTTATCTGTATGATAGTTCTTAGAAGAATCAATAGCTATGTTTTTTCTTTTTTCAACCAGAGAAGAAACTTCAGAAAAAGCATTAAAAAGGTTTTCTGTGCCGTCTTTTAAAAGCAACTTTTTGGAGAAACAAAGCATTTATAGATAA
Source organism: Grampus griseus (assembly GCF_964374135.1). Classification (NCBI taxonomy): domain Eukaryota; kingdom Metazoa; phylum Chordata; class Mammalia; order Artiodactyla; family Delphinidae; genus Grampus; species Grampus griseus. Next base: position 19,739,608 of record NC_139003.1, read on the forward strand.
TTGTATCTGTTGCCTTAATTGAGTAAAGCCTTGGAAGCAGTTTTAGAAGATGGTTCCTTGTGTCCTGGACTGTCAGTGGTATATGCCTGGCTTTCCAAGTCTTCTCTTTTCACCCCAGATGTACCCATAACTGTAGTTGAGTTCCTAAGCCCTTAAGATTGGGGCATAGGCACATGAAAGTGTAAGGGATCCAACGTATGCAGAAAGGACTTTGGAAATTATTTCCATTGTGATATTTTTCTTTATAGGATAGTTATAATTTTTAACCTTTTTATTATGGACACTTTAAAACACCTTCAAAAACAGAAGGGTACAGTGAATCCCCATGACACTGTTACAACAATTCTTGTTTCATCTGTACCCCATTCACTCCACCTATATGGTGAATGGTAAAGGAGAAGCACCAACATTTTTAATAGGCTGGTGAATTTCATGGCAGGGAAATACTCTGAAATATTTTCTGTCAGGCTAGCTTAATAAGGACCTTGTTTCAGTTAGGTTTTTTTGGTTGAAAGACTGGAACTTAACTCTGGCCGACTTGGGAAGCAAGGAAATTTTTAGAAGAATATTAGATAGTTGAAAGGACTCAAAAGGAAGACTAGAGAACCACTAGGTAGGGAAGAACTGGGTAGTACTTAAAACTTTACACAGTGAGGAAGAAGTAATTCTCCAGGATGACGGTTCCATGATAAAGGGGAAAGGATGGTGGGTGGCTGAATTTCATTGAATTGAAGATGCCATCGATTTCTAAGAAGCATTGTATTTGACGTACCACTAAGAAAAAAATTGCTGCAGATAATAACCCAGTAGTTTATATCTTATAATTTTTTTTATTGAAAGAGCTCATTAAGACTGACTTTGAATTTCTAAAAACCTATCACTTGTATGTTCATAAAAAGGAAAATGTAAGTGAAATAAATAGGTTAAGGCATGTCAGCTAGGGGAGATTTTGGTTTCCAGGGGACACATGAAAATGTCTGGAGACGTTTTTTGGCTGTCACAACTAGTTAGGTCTTACTGGCATCTAGTGGGTAGAGGCCAGGGATACTGCTAAACATTCTGTAATGCACAGGATACCCCCCACCCCCAAAAAAAGACAAACCTTACAAAAAAACAAAGAATTATCTGGGCCAGAATGTCAGTAGTGCTGATAGTGAGAAACCCAAGGTTAAGGGACTCAAAACCTGTTCATGTTGGTTCTAATTCTTCTAAATTGTTCTGTGACTCAGGGTCTTGATGTGTTTGTTTTTCCACATGGTATCATATTCTGTGCCATCAAAACCTTGATGACACAGCATTCTGCTGTTGTACCTGGGATTTTTCCAGACTGCTGACTGGAAAAAGTTTTGCAAATTTTGATGCTTATGTGCAGGCTATGCCAACTATTCAGGATCAGGCTGGCAGACTGCAAGTGTGAGGTGCTTTCAGGCATGTGGAAACGTGGGCAGATAGGATCCTAGAACTGTATTTTGTCAGTACAGTCTGTACATACTCTAGACCATAACCTCTGTTAGGTTGGAAATGATTTTTTTTTTTTAAATTGGGGTATAGTTGTTTTACAACGTTGTATTAGTTTCTGCTGTACAGCAAAGTGGAGTTCCCTGTGCTATACAGCAGGTTCTCATTAGTTATCTATTTTATACATATTAGTTAGTGTATATATGTCAATCCCAATCTTCCAATTCATCCCGCCCCCACTTCCTCCTTTGGTGTCCATACATTTGTTCTCTATGTCTGTGTCTCTGTTTCTGCCTTGCATACCAGTTCATCTGTACCATTTTTCTAGATTCCACATATATGTGTTAATATACAATATTTGTTTTTCTCCTTCTGACTTCGCTCTGTATGACAGTCTCTAGGTTCATCCATGTCTCTGCAGATGACCCAATTTCATGGTTTATGGTTGAGTAATATTTTATGGTTGAGTAATATTCTTTTTCCTTTTTATGGTTGAGTAATATTTTTTTGGTTGAGTAATATTCCTTTTTATGGTTGAGTAATATTCCGTTGTATATATGTACCACATCTTCTTTATCCATTTGTCTGTTGATGGACATTTAGGTTGAGTAATATTTTTTATGGTTTTTATGGTTGAGTAATATTTTTATGGTTGAGTAATATTCCGTTGTATATATGTACCACATCTTCTTTATCCATTTGTCTGTTGATGGACATTTAGGTTGCTTCCCCGACCTGGCTATTGTAAGTAGTGCTGCAGTGAACGTTGGGGTGCATGTGTCTTTTGAGTTATGTTTTTCTCTGGGTATATGCCCAGTAGGATTGCTGGATCTTACGGTAATTCTATTTTTAGTTTTTTAAGGAACCTCTATACTGTTCTCCATAGTGGCTCTATCAATTTACATTTCCACCAATAGTGCAGGAGGGTTTCCTTTTCTCCACATCCTCTCCAGCATTTATTGTTTGTAGATTTTTCAATGATGGCCATTCTGATCAGTGTGAGGTGATACCTCATTGTAGTTTTGATTTGCATTTCTCTAATAATTAGTGATGTTGAGCAGCTTTTCATATGCCTCTTGGCCATCTGGATGTCTTTGGAGAAATGTCCATTTAGGTCTTCTGCCCTTTTTTTTTTTTTTTTTTTTTTTTGCTGTTCACAGGCCTCTCACTGTTGTGGCCTCTCCCGTTGCGGAGCACAGGCTCCGGGCGCACAAGCTCAGCGACCATGGCTCACGGGCCCAGCCGCTCCGCGGCATGTGGGATCTTCCTGGACTGGGGCACGAACCCGCGTCCCCTGCATCGGCAGACGGACTCTCAACCACTGCGCCACCAGGGGAGCCCCTGCCCATTTTTTGATTGGGTTTTTTTTTTTTGTATTTATTTATTTTTTTTTTTGTAATATTGAGCTGCATGAGCTGTTTGTATATTTTGGAGATTAATCCTTTGTCTGTTGATTCATTTGCAAATATTTTCTCCCATTCTGAGGGTTGTCTTTTTGTCTTGTTTATGGTTTCCTTTGCTGTGCAGAAGCTTTTAATTTTCATTAGGTCCCATTTGTTTCCTTTTGTTTTTATTTCCATTACTCTAGCAGGTGGGTCAAAAAGGATCTTGTTGTGATTTATGTCAGAGTGTTCTTCCTATGTTTTCCTCTAAGAGTTTTATAGTGTCTGGCCTTACATTTAGATCTTTAATTCATTTTGAGTTTATTTCTGTGTATGGTGTTAGGGAGTGTTCTAATTTCATTCTTTTACATCTAGCTGTCTGGTTTTCCCAGCTCCACTTATTGAAGAGACTGTCCTTTCTCCATTGTATATCTTTGCCTCCTTTGTCATAGATTAGTTGATCATAGGTGCGTGGGTTTATCTCTGGGCTTTCTATTCTGTTCCACTGATATATATTTCTGTTTTTGTGCCAGTACCATACTGTCTTGATTACTGTAGCTTTGTAGTATAGTCTGAAGTCAGGGAGTCTGATTCCTCCAGCTCCGTTTTTTTTTTTTCCCCTGCAAGATTTCTTTGGCTCTTCAGGGTCTTCTGTGTCTCCATACAAATTTTAAGATTTTTTGTACTAGTTCTGTGAAAAATGCCATTGGTAATTTGATAGGAATTGCATTGAATCTGTAGGTTGCATTGGGTAGTATAGTCATTTTCACAATATTGATTCTTCCAGTTCAAGAACATGGTATATCCCTCCATCTGTTTGTGTCATCTTTGATTCCTTTCATCAGTGTCTTACAGTTTTCTGAGTACAGGTCTTTTACCTCCTTAGGTAGGTTTATTCCTAGGTATTTTATTCTTTTTGTTGCAATGGTGAATAAGATTATTTCCTTAATTTCTCTTTCTGATCTTTCATTGTTAGTGTATCGGAGTGCAAGTGATTTCTGTGCATTAATTTTGTATCCTGCAACTTTACCAAATTCATCAATTAGCTCTAGTAGTGTTCTGGTGGCATCATTAGGATTTTCTATGTATAGTATCATGTCATCTGCAAACAGTGACAGTTTTACTTCTTTTACAGTTTGTATTCCTTTTATTTCTTTTTTTTTAAAAAATAAATTTATTTTTATTTATTTATTTTTGGCTGCATTGGGTCTACATTGCTGCACGCAGGCCTTCTCTGGTTGTGGCGAGTGGGGGCTACTCTTTGTTGTGGTGTGCGGGCTTCTCATTGTGGTTGCTTTTCTTGTTGCAGAGCACAGGCTCTAGGTGTGCGGGCTTCAGTAGTTGTGGCTTGCGGGCTCTAGAGCACAGGCTCAGTAGTTGTGGCGCACGGGCTTAGTTGCTCCGCGGCATGTGGAATCTTTCCGGACTAGAGCTCAAACCTGTGTCCCCTGCATTGGCAGGCTAATTCTTAACCACTGCACCACCAGGGAAGTACCCTTTTATTTCTTTTTCTTCTCTGATTGCTGTGGCTAGGACTTGCAATAGGACTTGCAAAAGTATGTTGAATAATAGTGGCAAGAGTGAACATCCTTGTCTTATTCCTGATCTTAGAGGAAATTCTTTCAGTTTTTCACCATTGAGAATGATGTTTGCTGTGGGTTTGTCAATATACTGCTTTTATTATGTTGAGGTAGCTTCCTTCTGTGCCCACTTTCTGGATAGTTTTTATCATAAATCGGTGTTGAATTCTGTCAAAAGCTTTTTCTGCATCTGTTGAGATGATCATGTGGTTTTTATTTCTTCAGTTTAATATGGTATATCACATTGATTGATTTGCATATATTGAAGAATCTTTGCATCGCTGGGATAAATCCCACTTGATCATGGTGTCTGATCCTTTTAATGTGCTGTTGGATTCTGTTTGCTAGTATTTTGTTGAGGATTTTTGCGTCTGTATTCATCAGGGATGTTGGTCTGTAATTTTCTTTTTTTGTAGTGTTTTTGTCTGGTTTTGGTATCAGGGTGATGGTGGCCTCATAGAATGAGTTTGGGAGTGTTCCTTTCTCTGCAGTTTTTGGGAAGAGTTTGAGAAGGATGGGTGTTAGCTCTTCTCTAAATGTTTGATAGAATTCACCTGTGAAGCCATCTGGTCCTGGGCTTTTGTTTGTTGGAAGATTTTTAATCACAGTTTCAATTTCATTACTTGTGATTGGTCTGTTCATATTTTCTATTTCTTCCTGGTTCAGTGTTGGAAGGTTCTGTCTTTCTAAGAATTTGTCCATTTCTTCCGTGTTCTTCATTTTATTGGCATAGAGTTTCTTGTAGTAGTCTCTCATGATCCTTTGTATCTCTGCAGTGTCTGTTGTAACTTCTCTTTTTTCATTTCTAATTTTATTGATTTGAGTCCTCTCCCTCTTTTTCTTGATGAGTCTGGCTAAAGGTTTATCAATTTTGTTTATCTTCTCAAAGAAACAGCTTTTAGTTTTATTGATCTTTGCTCTTGTTTTCTTTGTTTCTATTTCATTTATTTCTGCTCTGATATTTATGATTTCTTTCTTTCTACTAACTTTGGGTTTTTTTTGTTTCTTTCTCTAGGTCCTTTAGGTGTAAGGTTAGATTGTTCATTTGAGATTTTTCTTGCTTCTTGAGGTAGGATTGTATTGGTTTAAACTTCCTTCTTAGAACTGCTTTAGCTGCATCCCATAGGTTTTGGGTCATTGTGTTTTCATTGTCATTTGTCTCTAGGTATTTTTTGATTTCCCCTTTGATTTCTTCAGTGATCTCTTGGTTATTTAGTAGCATATTGTTTAGCCTCCATGTGTTTGTTTTTTACAATTTTTTTCCTGTAATTGATTTCTAATCTCATAACATTGTGGTCGGAAAAGATGCTTGATATGATTTCAGTTTTCTTAAATTTACCAAGGTTTGATTTGTGACCTGAGATGTGATCTGTCCTGGAGAATGGTCCATGTGCACTTGAGAAGTAAGTGTATTCTTCCACTTTCAGGTGGAATGTCCTGTAAATAAAAATTAAATCTGTTTGGTCTATTGTGTCATTTAAAGCTTGTGTTTCCTTATTTATTTTCTCTGGATAATCTGTCCATTGTTGTAAGTGGGGTGTTAAAGTCCCCCAGTGTTATTGTGTTACTGTCAATTTCCCCGTTTATGGCTGTTAGCATTTGCCTTATGTGTTGAGGTGCTCCTATGTTGGGTGCATAAATATTTTCAATTGTTATGTTTTCTTCTTGGATTGATCCCTCGATCATTATGTAGTGTCCTTCCTTATCTCTTGTAACAGTCTTTATTTTAAAGTCTATTTTATCTGATATGAGTATTGCTACTCCAGCTTTCTTTTGATTCCCATTTGCATGGAATATCTTTTTCCATCCCCTCACTTTCAGTCTGTATGTGTCCCTTGGTCTGAAGTTGGTCTCTTGTAGACAGCATATATATGGGTCTTGTTTTTGTATCCATTCAGCCAGTCATTGTCTTTTGGTTGGAGTATTTAATCCAGTCACATTTAGGGTAATTATCTGGAAATGATTTCTTGAGTGTCTGCCTCATTGCCTACCTAATTCAGAAATCCTTTTATGGCATCTCTGACTGGTCATGCCACACACATTAGAACCCATTCAGAAATCATTTAAACTGAAGATACTTTATTAGGCCATTTAGAATTTACCTGAACTCCTTTAAGTTTCCACTTCTTTATTTTTCATTTATTTTTTAAATTGAAGTATAGTTGATTTACAATGTTGTCTTAATTTATGCTGTACAGCAAAGTGGTTCAGTTATACATATAAACATTCTTTTTTGTATTATTTTCCATTATGGTTTATCACAGGATATTGAATATAGTTCCCTGTGCTGTATAGTAGGACGTTGTTGTGTATCCAAGTTTCCACTTCTTTAAAACTAATACGCAGATGTGGCCTAATAAAAGTTGCTTTCGAGGAGGAGGTTTCTACCAGGGCCACAGCGATGCCGTAGTTAATTTTAAGCACTATGGCTATATATGTTATATTCTCATTTCTAAAAAACATTTACACATGGAATCTCAATTCAATTTATCTTAGATCTTACTCTGTTTTATGAGAATCTTGAGTGATTTGATGCCTTCCAGAATCACTGACATAAAGTTAGTACACACACTAAAATTGTTGGATCTAATTTGGAATCGTAGGTTTGCTTATCACAACATATAATGGATGGAATAGTTGTTTGGTGTATTGAGAGTCAAGAGCAAACTAAATGCTCGTGTTAGCAGTCTGTTTTTGCTGTGATACTCTGTTGTGTGTTTTGGATTATAGCTGACCATAATGTGTTACAATTATAGCTGGCCAGTATAGCAAAGATGTAATATGCTACAGTTTGAGTATAGACTTTTAAAATGTGATTTACTTCTCTCCTGTGCCCTACCTCCAAAAGTCAGTTTCTGATAGCAAGAAAAATGTGACTACTTCTGACCTCTGACCTTTGGCATTTGAATTTCACCTCTATAGCTATAAAGGCAAGTGAAAGTTGCCTCCATTTTAATAACCTTTTTCAGGAAGCCAAGAAGAAAGGGAATAGTTACTTGATGTTGTAACTAGCTGTACATCAACCAAGATTACTTGCTTGCTGTTTTTAGGTGGATGTTAGTTGAGATTTTACCCCATTTTTAATTACTTGAACAATTACATTAGATTTGTGAGACGCAAAATAATTTGGTTTAATCAATTAGTCATAAATTTTATCAGCTGTGTGGTTAAGTTAGAGTATAGCACAGTCCATTTATTTTTCCATTTATCACATCAAATAAGAACTTATATCATCAAATAAAGGCTTAAAACTTGTTTGTATCAATACTTCTTAGTTTCTCATAGTAAAGGTGAAATTCATAGGGCTGGTGTCTTCTGTTTAAATCCACTATATATAATAATTCATTTTAATTTTATTTTTTGATATTATTTGCCTTTGGAGGAAAAAGCTGAAAAAGGAAGGAGGAAAGAATCCAATATAGAAAAACAGTGTTTGGGGGGCCTAGTGTCACATTGAAAATACATAATGTAAGAAATCATCTACCTAGTGTGGCATCTTTCACATGGTAAACTCTCACAAATATTTGTTCAGTTGAATGATTGAATGAATCATTCGTACTGGAAAATCTTGACATTCTCCTGGGAAGGGCAGTCTACTCTGTATACATATGCATATACATTTCACATTATGTTAAAAACAAAAAAACTGTGCTTTTGAAAATCAGACATTAACCAAGGACTATAGGTACTAGAGACTTGTTATAAATCTTTGTTTCAAATTAGTGTAGTGTTAAACGTTGTTTTCTAGTCATCGACACATATTACACAGTTGTTATGAAATTACATACCTTCAACCTGCAAGTCATCTCTAGGTATATAGTAATTAAAAAAAAATACCAACTTTCAGGGAACAAGTTCTGTTGATCCACTAATATTTATCAGTGGCTTTAATCATAAAAATGTAGTTTTTAAGTGACGTTAAAGATCAGTTAGCAGTCAGTATTTTCTCATGGTCCTCACAACTGTCACAGGCAATGAATCTCACTTCTAATTTACAAATATTTGCAAAGAAGGTGATTACAGAAGTTTGTACCCTGCTGTGTTGTGAGCAGATTCCCCAGGGTCTGGCTCCAGTAGGCGCAATGGATGGTTGATTGGCATTATCTGGAAAATATTTATGTGCTCTGACATTTAAGAGATCCTTCTGTAGTATAAAAATCCCAATATATTAGATTAATTATTTTATTAACCTCATTAAAGCTGTTTTTTTTTTAAATGCATATTGTGTTTCTGTGGTTTCATTCCTTTAACTTTTCTGTTCCATTCTGCTTAAAAGTAAAGCCCTAACTCGTTTGGAATGTAATAGATCACATCCTTACCACCCAGTACTTTTCACTGGGAAATGACTGGAAGTGCTATGTATGTACTAAGTATTGGAATCTTTAGCCATCTGCTACTTTCATCTTTTTTCTTCAAGTGGCACTTTTCTATTTTTAATAGAGACAAGTGCTTTCTATAACCAGCAATTACAGAAGGTTGGATTATCCAGTCTGTGTTTTATTCACATCTCTCTACTTTTTCCAAATCCAGTTTTCTTTCCTATTGATGTTATGCTGTTGTAGACTCCTACCCTGAATTCTGTTCGAGAAGCTATTTTTACATGTAGGAATATTAAACCTGGAAAACCAGAATCAATCAAGCATGCTGTAGAAATCTGTAACTTTTTTATTGGTTGTAATAGCAGCTGTGATGTTCAACCACTTCTTGTTCAGATGTTTCTTTTGACAGTAATTACAGTGTTTTCTCTCATGAAGCAAGTGTTTGAAGTAATTTGTGCCAGAGTTGGTTTCTGCATTTGGAAGTTTCTAGGAGTTGGTTTCTGAGTGTCCTATAGTTGTTATAGTTCTTGTTGAAGTTTCTCCATTACCCAGAACAATCTCAGGGGGAGCGGACATTGTAATATACTCTGTAAATCATTTATTATTCTTCACATGAACTATTAATGTTTTTTTTGTCAGTGTTATCACTGTTTTATAAAAACAGATGACTCAAGTAGACATATGTAAAGTTTTCAGTCAGCAGTGGAAGCAGGACTTGAATTGGGCTGCCTGCCCCAGAGCCCTGTACTCTGTTGCTGAGGTGATAGAATCATATTGTGTCCCATCACCCTGTAAACATTTATTCAAAGGAAACCTGACAGAACTCTGATACAAAACTGCTTCAAGTGCCATCTGGTTATAGCTAGGACTAGGGATTTAGAGCTCTGTCAGCCATTTCCCCCACCTTTTCCCTTCCTAGAAACCTGGGAAGCATAGGGCTTAGTTTGAGAAACTTCTGGCTAGACTAATTTTCTCTCACATTGGGACACTTCATTTGTGAGGAGTAAACTTTTCTTTTCCAAACAGCATTTGCTGGAGAGACTCAGTTCAGTTTCCATTTTAGAAGGTGAGTGGGCAGTGGCCTCATGTCCATTTCCTTGTGTCCAGAAGTCTGTACTTACGGACAGTGGTCCGTGTAGGCTGGGCCTTACCCTGCTGAGCCCTCAGTCCTGGGCCTTCTGGGAGCCATCTGCTGATTCTGCTGGTGATGAATGCCTTGTTAGGAGGAGGGTAGCAGGATGAGACCCTCCTTTGGCAGTTTGCTCTGCAACTGGGGAGAAATACACAGGGTTCTCCTCTTCCTCTTCTGACCTCAACAGGTTAGCCAGTAGAGCCTCTAGCTGTAAAGGAGTGCGGGTGACATAGTTATAATTCAGATGTAAATTTTATCTCAGCATTATAATATTTCTAAACATTGGCACATTTTCATGTTTAAGTAAACCTCCCGCTCCCTTTCCTGGTTGCAGAAAACCCTTAAAAACGAGTAGCTCATCTTAAGTTTCTGATAAATATTTTTTTGAGAGAACCCATATTCTTTTGCATCCCATTCTTATCCAGAGCAGCTGTCATTTGTTTTTGATGAAAACTTTCTTCACAGTTCATAGATGGCATACACATAGAATACACACACTGGGGTCACATTATGTTATGAAAACCATTTCGGAGTACAGGACCCATGTGCCCAACTGAAATGAAAACATTAAAAAAATAATAGGTGTTGGATTCTTGTATTTTCTGAGCACTTTATATATTTAACTCACTTCATCCTCACAACACCTCTATTGTCCGCACTTTATAAGTGAGGAAAGTGAGAGGTAAAGAAGAAACTTACCCAAAGTCATATCTGGTAAGTGGAGAGCCTGGGGTTTGAACTGAAGTCTCTGTCAAGTTCATGCACTTCACCATCCTGTAGTATTACCTTTCTCTGTGTATAGGGAATGCTCTCTTTAAAGTTTTTCATTTACAGTTGTGAGAAGAGGTAACAAACATTTGCTTGGGCTTTCACCTCTAAACCATTAGTAAATAAAAGATCTTTTAGAAATGATCTCGATTGTGTGCTCCTGGTTATTAGATCTGTGCAACTGCTCTGGGTGATATTTTTAAAACTTCCTTTATCTTAGTACCAAAATCTTTTGAGAATTTGTGTTTAAAGTTAATATTCTTTATTCAGGTTGGCTATAACTTATTATTAAATGTCGTTGGTGTCCACGTTTTCAGTGGTGGTGGCAGTTTGAATTTCTTGTTAGCTTAAGATGGGGACATTTTTCTTAATAGCACAGCAGGGCGGGCTGTGTGGAAGCAGATGGGGCCCTGCCTTGTGAACTTTAGAGGCGAGTGCTGCCTCCAGTCAGTGAGGCACACACGTGCCCAGTAGTGCTCTGCAGAGTCCTCTGGAGCAATCGGGCCCTTCCGCTCTGTGGGAAGCAATAAAGAGGCACAGCATTTACTTTAATAGACGATCGTGAAGTGGAAATCATTTTGGATTTCTCCTTCTGTATTCATCCTTAGCCTTTTTTTTTTTTTTAAAGAAACTTAGACTCATTTTCTTATTTTGTATTCGTTGTGTTGCTTCACTTGTTGGGTTTGGTTTGTAGTATTTATTACTATTTGTTTGCCTTTTATGTGATAGAGTATTTTGATGTTGTCACATTTAGTCCACAAACTGACATGTTTTTAAATCAATGAAAAAATCTAGCTGCTGGGACAGTGTGATTTTGGAACTCAAATATGGAATTCCTCCACTGAGTAATGTGCAGCTAGCACAGGGGCAGTTTATTAGTTATATACTATTTACAGTTGTTTCCTTACACATACACTATGTAGCTCCTCCAGGCTTAAACCAGTCATTTGGAAATTTTTTCAACTTATTCCATTAAAATGATTTTAGTGTGATTTTTGGCATCAAGTATAAAAATAGAGGTTAATCCTGTAAATGTTTCAGTTAATGATTTAAATTTGAGCTCCTTCACAACTTCTTAGAATAGATCTTTTAAATTCTTCATTTCCTGGTGCCATTTTGTGAATGATTATTAGAGTGAAACAAAAATCCCTTAAAAAAATGCGTAGTTTTGCTTTCCTGATAGGTTGATGGATTAAAACCAAACCAAATCAAAACAACCAAAAAAGTCACTTGAAACCACTAATTTAATATGGGAAATGTCTATTAATTTAAAAACCATTACCCAACAGTTTCTGCAATTTTCATTATTGCTACAGAATGTGGTAGGTTTGATCTAGAAAGGGCATTCCGCAAACTATTGAAAACATGGATAATGTTGATTTATTTTAAAAAATTACAAAAGAAATATATTTCAAAGAAATTCAGATAATATACAAGCATAAAAAGTCATCTTATCCCTTCTCCTCCATTACCCTGCTCTTCCCCCTTAAAATCATTCACATATTTTACCCTAAGGGAAATGTATTCTTAACAGTGTTTCGTATAGTTTGTTTCTTAAACAAAATGAGATTGAAGTAATAATGTTGTATAGCTTGTTTTATTTCCCCCACCCAGTCATATAGTGTGGTCCTCCCCCTATGTGCAGAATAAGCAGATCTCGAGTACACTTAAAATCTGATGATATACACTATTTAAGAAGACTTTACCTAAGAAGTAATACTAATAGCAATAACATTTAATAATAAGCAATAAGTAGTAGTAATAGCTAACAGTTTTTGAACACTTTCTTTGTCCCAGGCACTGGTCCAAGCACTTTGCACGTAATGATCATTTAATCCTCACAGCAACCCTGTGAGGCAGGTTCTGATCTGTTGGTGCCCTCACTTCATAGATGAGGTGGCTGAAACACAGGTTCATACTTGCTTCTAGTCACATACCCAGAAAATAGAGGAGTTGGGATTTGAACCCAGGCAGTCTGGACCCTGAAGCCACACTCATCATCACTCTGCTAGACTGTATGTCAGAGGCTAAATTGTTTTCTGGTCCAACAGGGAGGCCACCTATTATATGTTAGTATGAATGCTGTATCTAAGGCTCTTTTGGTGTGTTTTACTGAATATTTATGTTTTTCAGGTTTTAGTACAATTTTGCCTTGATTGTGGAGCTCACTAAATAAGGAATTTAGTTTTGAAAAGAATTCACAATGAAGGGATTTTTGGGGTATTTTTGTTTTTTTAATTCACATGACTATATTTTGAAATAAAACTGTCAAAATACTGTCAGATAGTGGGTGAAAGTTAATATTTCTGTGGATTTTGCTCTAATATGTTGGAAATTGTGTATTTCTTTATGAATATACCTGTCAGCTGTACAATTCAGTTTTTATAGACTTAAAGAAAAGGAGCCCAAACTATTGTCCAAGAGAGTTTATGTAACTTAACTTGTTTGTACAGCCCCAGGTAGATTTGACTTAGAAAGCACTTTCCTCAAACTATTGAAAACTTAGTCTAACAAATTGAGAGTAACATCAGAACTTTGATTATTGATTATTCTTGCTCCCTCCTTCGTGCCTTTATGTTTCTGCTTTTAAAATATATTGCAAATTCATGACTCTCACGCATTTCTTTCCTTACTTAGTCTAAGCAAACTGGTTCTCATCTGAGGGGGATTTTGCCACCTCTCCCCAGTGCCACCTCCACGGGTCATTTGGCCACATCTGGAGACCTTTAAGGTTGTCACCACTTGGAGGATGCTTCTGGCATCTGTCTAGTGGGTAGAGGCCAGGGATGCTATTAAACATCCTCCAACACAGGGCAGCCCCGCACAGCAAAGAATTGTTTGGTCCAAATGTCAGTAGTGCCGTGGATGAGAAACCCTGGTCTAAGTCATTATCATTTCTTTTTTTTTTTTTATTCTAAGATTTCATAATTATTACTTTTTTTTTATCTTTATTGGAGTATAATTGCTTTACAATGGTGTGTTAGTTTCTGCTTTATAACGAAGTGAATCAGTTATACATATACATATGTTCCCATATCTCTTCCCTCTTACGTCTCCCTCCCTCCCACCCTCCCTATCCCACTCCTCCAGGCGGTCACAAAGCACCTAACTGATCTCCCTGTGCTATGCGGCTGCTTCCCACTAGCTCTCTGTTTTACTTTTGGTAGTGTATATATGTCCATGCCTCTCTCTCGCTTTTTCACAACTTACACTTCCCCCCTCCCCATATCCTCAAGTCCATTCTCTAGTAGGTCTGTGTCTTTATTCCTGTCTTACCCCTAGGTTCTTCATGACATTTTTTTCCCCTTAAATTCCATATATATGTGTTAGCATACGGTATTTGTCTTTCTGACTTACTTCACTCTGTATGACAGACTCTAGGTCTATCCACCTCATTACAAATAGCTCAATTTCGTTTCTTTTTATGGCTGAGTAATATTCCATTGTATATATGTGCCACATCTTCTTTATCCATTCATCCGATGATGGGCACTTAGGTTGTTTCCATCTCCAGGCTATTGTAAATAGAGCTGCAATGAACATTTTGTTACATGACTCTTTTTGAATTATGGTTTTCTCAGGGTATATGCCCAGTCATTATCATTTCTCACTTGAGCTACTGTAAAGTTTCCATGCACGGAGCCAGTCCTGTCCCCCAGATCCTGCTCTCCACAAAGCAGTGTTAGTGTGCTTTAAAAAATGCATTTGGAATCATGGCAGTTTATTTGCTTAAAATCCTTTAGCGGCATTTCATTAGATCTAGCATAAAATCCAGATCTTGCCCTTGATCTTCTGGTCCTCTGCTGCCCTTTATGTTTATGCACTTGGGCCTCATCTCTTACCACCCTCCCATTTTACATTTCAGCTGTAGCAGCTGCCAAACCTGTTTGTGCCTGCATAGTTCTTTGCCTAGAATACTTGTATTTCATATTTTGCATGGCTGACTCCCTCTTACTATTTAGGGTTCTTCTCAACCCCGCAGAGAGGCTTTCCCTGATTGCTTTGTTTAGTCATTCTCTTTCCTGTCCTCTCACTGTAGCTGTCCTTTCTCTGCCTTGTTTCTTTAGCCCTTTATCTGTTTATTGACTGTCTCCTCCAACTGGAATATAAAGGTCTCCGAGGGCAAAACTCGTTGTCATATAGTAAGTGCCAACAAGAATGCATCACTAAATTACAACAGTACTTTATGGTTGTGGTAAATAGATTAAAATGGGATAGACTTTGTCCAAAAGGAAAAAGAGGCAGGAGCATCATATGACTACAGCAGCTATCATTGAATGATTGCCTACTGTTTACCAGGTGCTGTGCTGGTACATTTGCATACACTAGCTCCGAACTTGCCAAGAGCCTTCTGACGAGGCCTGCCTTAGCCTAGGTGGTAGCCTGCAGGATGATGCCCCTCACATTACATTCCCCCAGACGCAAAATACCCGCCCCCCACACACCCTCGCAACTGAGGAGAAATGGCTGTGGTAGCTCTGCTCTTTGTGGGTTTATTTTACAATAGAATGCCGCTGGGAGAGGCTAAATCCCTGGCCCAAGGCTGTGCTACTGACCAAAGCCAGCCTCAGGATTTAAGCCCAGTTCTCTTTTACTCCAAGCCCACGCCTCTTTCCCAACACTTCAAGCTTTCTTGGTTCTTAGGGAGCAGCTGCAGTTCACATCTTCCCTTCTAGCAGGCTTAGTTGGCATCCATTTTTTGATTGGGGGGCTGCATTTTTAACTCCAGAGGCAACAATTTCTCTGGTTTCTGATGACTTAGGCAGAAATAATCTATTTTTCTGTCTTGTCCTGAGATGGTTGCTTAGTGTTGTCTGAAAGTAAAAAACTGACATTATGAGACTATAATCGGGGCTTTGGACTGTTTTTATTGGCAACCAAAAACATAGAATTTGTAACTAGGAACATGTAAAATATATACTGTGTCATGCATTCATATTTACTTACTTATTTATTTAAAAAATATTTATTTATTTTGGCTGCATCAGGTCTTAGTTGCGGCACGCAGGATCTTTGTTGAGGCATGCAGGATCTAGTTCCCTGACCAGGGATTGAACCCCGGCCCTCTGCATTGGGAGCACAGAGTCTTACCCACTGGACCACCAGGGAAGTCCCTGCATTCTTATTTATTTATTTATTCATTCGTTCATTCATTCATTCATTCATTCATGCTGCGTTGGGTCTTTGTTGCTGTGTGTGGGTTTTCTCCAGCTGCGGCGAGCGGGGGCTACTCTTCATTGCGGTGTGTGGGCTTCTCACTGCGGTGGCTTCTCGTTGCGCAACACAGACTTTGGGCTCATGGGCTTTAGTAGTTGTGGCACGCGGGCTCAGTAGTTGTGGCTCGCGGGCTCTAGAGCGCAGGCTCAGTAGTTGTGGCACATGGGCTTAGTTGGCTCCATGGCATGTGGGATCTTCCCGGACCAGGGCTTGGACCCGTGTCCCCTGCATTGGCAGGCGGCTTCTTAACCACTATGCCACCAGGGAAGCCCGTGCTTTCATATTTATATGAGATCGGACCAGAATGTGATTTATCTGTCTTTGAGCCTTGAAAGTTGGGACAGAAGTCAGGAAGCCTGTACCTCTGATTAGTTCCCATGAATCCTGTCGATGGCATCCACTTTTCCTTTGAACATTTGGTCCTTTAAGTTCAAGAGGAACCAGGAGTCACATGGATTTGTATATTGAAAATCTGCATCTGCAAACTCTCACCACATCATCGCCTGGTGTGGTGAGAGTTTTTGGTTGAAACCTGAACTTATTCCACTTTCTTTGACCCTCCTGCCTCCCAGGGGTCAGTGCTCGCCCAAGGTACCAGGGGAGGCAAAAGCCCAGGGCGGCCTGTGATGGCAGATTGTTCTGAGTTTCAGTGTTCCTGTACAGTTCGTGAGTTGAACATTGCCTTGTGCTTCATCCTCTCTTGTATCTATCCTCCCACTACGTTTAAATGTTTTTTGAGGTGTTTTTTTTTTCCATTTTCTAGCAGCTTTTCATAGGAATGACACACACTCAGCAAACTCAGCCTTAGACAGCCTTTTGCAGACAAGAACAACACATTCACCAGTCAGGGAACAAAGTGAGAGAAAAATGAAGAACAATATTAGAAAAGAACCCTTTGGGAAGCTGCACAAAAATGTTATATTAAAATCGATCCCAGGGCTTGACCTTTTGTGGTAGTGTATATTTTAAAGCCTTCTATTGATTCTCTTTTAATAACATGTTTATTCTAGTTTACTGACAGAATCCTAGGGGGAATACAAAAAGAAAAGAACAGATTCTTTATTATGATGGTCATTTAAATTTGTCTTGGGCATTTTTTATGTCTGACTAGTGTTATCTTTATGTATTTAACGTACATCATTCTTTCTCAGTATGATACTGAGAGATGTTATAAAGGTGGGAAAGTGATTTTTAAATCTCCTTTCATTGAAAATATGCTTAGCCTCGCTGTTACATATGTGTGTGCCCCTCCACCCCCCGAATTAGAATTTCTTGCTTTTCTGCACATGTGTAGAAGACAGAAGAGTCTTCATTTTGATTTTTTCCCCCTAATCCTGCAAACCATCAGTAGTCTAAACTGCCGCGTCTGGGAACGTTTGGTGACAGTTCTGTGCCTGAAGACAGTTGTCTTTTACTGTATAACTAATGCAAAATGTCGAAGAAAAGGTAATTTCTGTACCTGACCCTTCTGACCACCCAATCTGGTCATTTCAAAGACAGAAATATTCATTGCTTTTCACAGTGAGGGGCCCTTTGTACTTCCCTTAGGAAGGCAGTCCTCTTAAGAGTTTTGTCCAGTCATGAATTGATGGCACTGTGTGCTCATCTCCTCTAGTTTTCTTCCATTAGGAAAAAAACAGGGTTAATTTTCTTACCTCATTCAAATGATTTTTCCCAACATACAGATATTAAGAGGTATCCAGAACAGCAGGAAGGATTTGAAAGATACACCTGGAAAGGTTATCCTGTAAATGGCAAATTAAGTGAGATTCTGCCTGTAGAACATCAAGTTAATAGGCTTGGGGAGAAATAGGATGCTTGGATCTAATTCACGGCTTTAATATAATAGTCCTGTTGTTTATGGGACATCTGATATCACATGTTGAGAAGCCAGACAGCAATTCCGAGAAGGCTGTAATGAATTAGAGGACATTTCGAAAGGGCAAATAAATTAATCAAGAAACTAAAAGAATCAGAACATTGGGAGATATGTATTGTAGCATTGCACAGAGAGGGCTCAACAGAGGTACAGCTCGGGGTCCCTAAGGAGGTCCAGAGAGTTACAGGTTTCCCCTATCTTTGAGTCTTTAAATGCTGCAGGGGTCTGGAGTTAGCAGCTGTGGGACAGCCACCTTCTTGTGGCTCTCAGGCACTCCATAAGGGGAATTGTTTCTGAGCACCGACCCTGCCCTGACTACTTCTAGAATGTTTCTGCTTTTTTCTCTTACCTTGTCCCATAGTTGATTTTTTATTGCAGCCTGGCCTGCTTTTCTGTGTTCTAACATAACCTCATCCATAGTATTTTCTTAGTAACTAAGAATATCTATGGATAAGAGCAAAAATCATAAGGCACATGATAGTATTGTAACAAGAAGTGTTTCTTCTAATTACAAAGATAACATACACTGTATAGAAAATTAGAGATAAGCAGCTAAACAAAATAAAGAAGATGAAAATGGCCATAATCCTACTAATTCACACAGAATTGTTGTAAATATTTTGGTACACAGGCATACATATGAAGGGGGAAAATAATAGAAGTGGTGTCATATTGTCCCTATTTTTCTGAGCTGCTTTATTTTTATTATTAAGCTGTATCATGGACATGTTTTGTTAATAGGTAATTTCATGGTAGTTCACTTTTATATAAGACCTTGAGGCTTCCAAATAAATGGTTCAAAATGTGTCACTATTATGAACACACTGCTTTGAATATCCTTGTTATTAAATTTATACATATTTATTAAATTTATACATACCCAGTATTATTTCCTTAGGGTAGATTTTTATAAGTGAAATTACTAGGTCAAAGGTTATACAGAATATTATTGTTGCCAAATTACCTTCAAGAAATTGTGCTAGTTAACTCACTACCAGTATGAGTCTCTGCTTTTGTCTCATTGTTGCAAATTTTGGGACTACAGTAATAAAACCAGTGCTGAGTTGCATTATGCCCAGATGACCATGCCTTATTATGTCTGTTTATTTAGCTAGTATTTTCATTAGTTTTAGCAGTGGTTAGTAGGATGGACTGTGTAGTCTTTTTTTTACTGAGTGAGTGCCATGAGAGTTTAGGCACCGAGTAAATACTTGTCAGATCATTTTGGATTATTATCAATAACCTTCTAAGGTACTAGGGTACCTTCTAAGGTGATAGGGGTTAGGGCTTCAACGTATGAATTTTGGGAGGGACACAATTCAATCCATAATAGACGAATAGACTGATTGATAGATATATCTCTGTAAATTGATGGGTATGGTGGTGTTTTATAGTTTTTCCGCAGCAGTAAATGAATTCTCCTATTAAATCTTTAAAGTATCTTCTAGGTCCAAAATTCTAAATGTTGATTTTCTGATGGAAGTTATTTTCATCAGGATTCTTCAATGATTGTGGCTTGAAGTATAAAAAGGGTTAAGGCTAGGATTTAATTGATTTGTAAAAATAATGTCATATGTCCCTATTCATCTATTTTTAGCTAAGTAGGTACATTTGTAATAGTAAAACAAATGGGCCAAAGAGTAGCCACTTAAAGGTGGCAGATTACTATGGGCAAGATCTTGAGTTGAAGCACTGAGCCTCCGCAGGTATAAAACAGAAGACTATCTACATTTGAACGTGACAAGGAACTCAGATTATAGTGCCTTCTCATGGTAAGGAAGGAAGTGAACTTGGTCTTTACAGCCACATGGTACCTCTTCACTGTCATATATACAGGACACTGACAAAATGATCATTCCCTCAATTGTTAAATTCTTGAGCTATGTGAGTTATTTAACTAGTTTTATGTATCTCACACAGATTAAAAAAAAAAAAAACCTCTGTGGTGGTATTTGTTATTCGTAACTTTGCTTTTAAAAAATAATGCTTTATTTTGTCTTCCCATTGGAATGACCCAGACTCAGAGAGATTAATTTACCATTTGAAGCCCATTTTTCTTTAAAAGCAAACAGGTCTCTGGCTATTTTAGGAGCATGTTTGCCAATTCTGTACTCCTTTAGCCCTGTAAACGTGGGTCTTAAAGGAATTTTTAAGAATTGGCAATAATGGGAGTTTCAAGTTCTGTCTTCTGCAAATCATGTTGTATATTGTCTATGAAGATTTATCTTAGTTGAGAATCTGCTTTCTGAGGATTATCGTGATTAATTTTAATACATAGATGCTTAATGCTTTTAGAATTGATTTTTTCAAAAACTATCTGAATTGATCTCATTGGTTACTTCTTTTGTCACCCCATTCCCAGGCATAGGAACATACTGCAACTCCTAGAAAATCAAATATGTGTTTTATTTTTCAGTGACTTAGTCATTTCATCTTGGAAACCATAATGAAACTTATAGCAGTGTCACTCATTTTCATTTTCATTCTTGTGCAATCACTATTTAAATGAACGTTAAGGTAATATCATTGCAACATTTACTGCCAGTGTGAGTGTGTTGTATACAAAGAGTTCCAGAGGCATCTTTATTTGACATTAAATGGAAGAGCAGTTTTAATGAGGGTTCTGTAGATAGTTGAAAAGAAAAAATTTGTAAATGTATCCCTATTTAAATAGTACTCCCATTCTGAGTTAATTCTGTTAAAGTAAGCTAAAAATGATTTAGAAATTAGTGTTGTATCCTCTGGTATATGAGTGGTCTTTCTTTGGTAGTGCTTACCTTCATCCAGGGTATCTCTATATAAAGCATGCTTTTTGTGAATTGTTAGGTACTACAAATAAAATTATTCAGTATTAGGAAAGCCTAATCATCATGGATTTCTACCATTATACTAATTACAAACCCACCTAAATTATGAGGGGAAAAAAATAAGGACCAAACATTCATTGTCTTTGGAGTAGAGATCTGATCCAAATGCTGGCTTTGCCTTTTTTTTTTTTTTTTTTTTTTTTTTTTACGGTATGTGGGCCTCTCACTGCTGTGGCCTTTCCCGTTGCGGAGCACAGGCTCCGGACGCGCAGGCTCAGCGGCCATGGCTCACGGGCCCAGCCACTCCGCGGCATGTGGGATCTTCCCGGACCAAGGCACAAACCCGTGTCCCCTGCACCGGCAGGCGGACTCTCAACCACTGCGCCACCAGGGAAGCCCGGCTTTGCCTCTTAATGATCTGTGATCCTGTGTAGGTCACTCATCCTTCTACACCTCAGTCTCCTTAGTTATGAAATTGGGTTAATAGGAATACTTACCTGATGAGATTGTTTTTAAATGAAGATTAAATAAGATAATGTGTATAGAGTACCTGGCACACATTAAACTTTCAATACAAAATGCTTATTCTTACAGAGAACTCCTTTCTCTCTTTGAACTGAAGAGCAGTAGAGTATGTTGGTTAAGAGTGTGGTCTCAGAGATCAGACTGCTTGGGTTTGAATTCCAGCTTTAAGGGTTACTGGCTTGGAGACCACATTAGTAATTACTTAACTTCTTCAAGGGTCAGTTTACTCATCTGTTAGATGGAGGACAGTAATAACACCCACCATGGGTTATTTTCAGGGTTATTTTGAGGATTAAATGGGCTATTCCATGTAAAGTTGTTAGCTCAGTGACTCACACAGAATCATAGTAAATGCTGCATAAATTTGTTTGTCTTATCCATCCATCCATCCGTCCATCCATCTATCCATCCATCCATCCATTTCAGAGAATTAGTTATTCTCTGGTTTTACTGTGTTTTCTTCAAATGCTCTTTCTCATTTCTTCTTGCCTTTATCCTTTCTAAGGAGTATAGAAAATCTTTATACTGGTGAAAATACAGGAAAAATAAGCTAAAGGAAGCTAGATGAACTTGTTCTCTTTTGCATGAGCCATTGTTTGTATTTTTCCAAGGGTGTGCCCAGGTCTAGTTCCTAAAGTGCTAAATGGGAGAAATGAGAACTTTTTTTTTTTCTTTTTAGAGTAACAAGTGATTTTAAAAAGGTAACATAGCTTTTGATTTGAAAAATATTCCTTTTAGGTAATATAAGTTCTAAAATTGATGGTTGTCCTTATGTATTGGTGCCTTCACTTATTTATTTATTTATTTTTGCTTGCTGAGAGAATCATTTTCAAGGGCTGGGAGACCCTCTGTAAAGTCCATGGGTCTCCACTGCTGGAATATTGCAGTGTTATGTATGTGGGAAAGGGATGTAATTGTGTTTGGCTTTTTAAAGATATTCTGAAAAGAGATCCAAGTGATTAGCAGTAGCCACTTCTACTCATGTAGTTAAAGCCCTGAAATGAAAACAGTCAGTGGCATTGCACATGAAATATGTAATTTTATGAATTCTTATTTATGTACCAAGAAGGTAAATAACATGCATGGGTTGGATAAAGATCTGAGAAATCAACAGTGAGAGAGTAGCATGCCATGAGCTGAGAACTGATACGAGAGAAGCTTTTAATGAGCACCTCCATACTGCTTTGCAATTTAGGAAGAAAAATACCTAACTTATGCCTAGATATGCCTTTGAAACTTTTTGTAGCCCTGTACTGTTAAGCACTTGAAGTGTCATTGGTCCAAATTGGTATCTGCTCTAAGTGTAAAATACCCACCAGGTTGCAAAAACTCAATATGAAAAAAATATAAAATATCTCTTTAATAATTTGTATTGATTACATGAGGCAATGACAATATTTTGGATATATTGGGCTAAATAAAATATTACATGTTGTTAAAATTAATTTGACTTTGTTCTTTCTTACTTTTTTTGATGTGGCTTTTAGAAAATTTAAAACTATGTTTTTAGTTTGCATTATATTTCTAATAGTCAGTGCTGCTCTAACA
The DNA here is from genome assembly GCF_964374135.1 of Grampus griseus. Taxonomy (NCBI): domain Eukaryota; kingdom Metazoa; phylum Chordata; class Mammalia; order Artiodactyla; family Delphinidae; genus Grampus; species Grampus griseus. The sequence goes on from NC_139003.1 coordinate 19,762,223, forward strand.
TATTTTATTCAAACGTAACGTATTTGCGTAAAAATGTCAGCATCGCAAAACTGGAAAAAAATAAGCCCAGTACCCCATCTTGCTCCCCAGTGGTAAGCATCATTAACAGTTTGTTGTGTATTCTTCCTGTCATTTTACTAAGCATTCTGTTCTGCCCTTAAGTACATTGTAAACTAGAGAATAATCATAAAAGCTGATGTAACTTAATATATATTTTTGGATTGGGGTGTGTAAAAAAATACCAAGTGAGTACCTGCCTTTTTGTCTGTTATTCATACTTGAGAAAAGTCTAATTACTGAATCTGTGTTCCCTTAAAGAGACACCATCATTACCTGCAGGAGCATCAGGACCGGTGCTTAGGAGAAATGAATTAGTTTTCATTGAATTTGTAGCATCAATTCTTTTAAATGGTTTAACAGAAAAAAGGGACTCTTCCCTGACAGTGGTGGTAATTAAGATCTTATAGTGAACTAAGACTATTATCTATCATTGGCAAACTTTTCAGGTTTTCTACAGTATGTATTTGAAAGCAGTTTTATTTCTTTTTGAAATAATTGGTGATACAATTGCTGATCTGGTAAAAATGGAATAGAGTGAACTTAATAGCATTATTTAAATGTCATGATATAAAGGAAGGGATGTTAACTGTGGTTGATGGTGGAATCACTGATTTTATTTTTAAAACAATGCTTTGTACACTAAGCACATAATAAATGCTCAATAAATACTTTAATCAGTGATTAAAACATGTTATATCAAATTGATTAATAGAGCATTGAGTATCACTGTTACTTTGTCTTTTTTCCAAATGAAGATACTTTGTAAACTATCGAAATATGACATTAAATAGAAGTTTAGGTGAGAAAATATTTCACCCGTATATTTGTGTAGATTCTTCTATTATTTTGTGCTTATTTTCCACCTTTACTGTAGGAACTAAATGAGGCAACAGAGATTGCCATTGCCTGTTCTTTGTGTTCTAACCACCATGGTGATCATGTCAGTGATGTGTTCTGTGCAGGCCCTTCCCAAGAGCATTGCAGGTGCTCGGTAAATGTTACCCAGGATTTTCTTTGTTTACTCACATTGGAATTAATGCTTTTTGTTTGACCTAGTGCTTACCAATATTATTTAATTTGATTCTATAACAATCGTGTGATATAGGGTGTTACTATGCCCATCTTCCTATGAGAAAACCAGCAGCTTAGAGAGGTTATATTGAGAAATTCAGTATGTGGCAGAGTCAAGTCTTAACCTAGATTTTTAGTGATTATTGACATGGCTGTTGTGAACTGTAAATGCAGATGAATGTTGGAAATTGGGCATTATTTTCATCCTTTGACTGGTGTTCTAAAACCACAGTAATGTTAACATTCCAGTTAGGAGGGCTTTACAGTCCTTTCTTCATAGCTCTGTGGTTTTGAGTATTATTTAACTGATTTCAGTAAATCCTGCTCTTGTTGCTCTTTTTATGCTTATTTTTGAGACATAGTATTGTTTGCAAATGAGGCAAGTCCTATAATGGGTGCAGATTATCCATTCATTGGATTAGATGGACACATTGAACCAATTTCTCTGTGAAATTTTTTAGATCAGGAACTTCTCTTTATAGAAGATATGGAGATAAGTCATTATTTGATCTGAACTTGCTACTGAACAATCAAATTGACATGTTGATGCAGCTGGCAGATTTGATTCCTAAATGTATTTGAATGTAGACCACACAATGTTATTTTTACACTAATTCTCCTTTTTTTTTCACTTCTTGACACAGACCTGTGAGTTCCTAGTAATTTTAAAATTCTGGTGAATGACACTTGATAAATGGTGTGATATTGTGAATACTGATAGGCGCTAGAGATTCAGCTGGCGAAGCATCAATTTCACACCTTGAGACCCCAGCTCAAAGTTTAGGTTAAAGGTTTGCCTGGAGTCCATAGTCTTTTGCACAGGTCCCCTGATAAATGCAGTGATTCCAAACCACATTTTTCTCCTACATCAAATCCAGGCAGCACTCTGAATCATTAAATATTAAACCTTATATTCAAGAACATTATTCACTCATTAATATTGCATTGCGGCCTAAACTTCATTGTTCAAAACATTTTAGGATATTATGCAAGTCTGTCAAAATACATTAACAAACTTAGTCATGTCGAACTAAGCAAAAAATGACAAACTGTTTGCACCACAAACGTGTTGTCGTTGAATTTTTGTACAGTGTAAGCATTTTAAGTTGGGATATTTGGAAATCACTGTAAAGATAAAATGGATTGCAGTAGAAGCCAGATGGAATAATGAATATTCATCTTCCATGTAACATCTGCTATATATCTTAATGAAATTTATAGTTATCCCTGAAATTTTTCTTCCTTGACAGTATTTATTTATCTCAAAATTATTTTAACTAGGAGTTGAATATGAGTTAGTACAATTCTGGCTGCTTATAAAACTGCAGTATCTGATTCAGGGACTGTTTTTCACATCTCCATGATGGCTATCATCGCTGCAAAATCGAAGCTAGATAGGCCTCCTGTGAACTGTGGATTAACTGGGAAACCTTTGATATTCGGCTGAGTGTAAAAGAGTGATTGAGTTCAAGTCTTGGTCTCTGTGACAAAATTTGTTCTGGATTGCCATGAACACATCTGGTTTCTTGCTGCTTTTCACAACCCTGTTAGTTACAGTGAGAAGCCATAAAATTCTTCCCAGGGAGGAAAATGATAGAAGCGTTTTTGTGTCCAAAATTGTTCCTTTTTTAAAAAAAGAAAATAAATCCCTTTTCTGGTGCAAGAAGGAAAATTCAGATAGCAAAAGGTGTGAAAATACACAATTGCTGAGGAGATACATTGGTTTTTTTTGTGCAGTGGAGATAACAAAGCATATGAGCTTTATCTGAAGTATGGTTTTATTGATTATATTATGCATTAGTGATTATTGACATTTGATGGGTTAGAATTTAATGAGGAAGACCAGTAAGAGCGAAGGTTGATGTTTCATCCTTGATTACCTTGAACAGAGGATGGATTAATTTTCCTATGATATGTGGATCAGAATCTATGTAAGTAGCCGGTGGGGTCATCTTGAACACCTACAGCTGTTATTTCAAAAATGAGAGGAATGGGTGTTGTGAGGTAAATAATGAAGGTGGCATAGTGAATTCCTGCTGGTTGGGAGTTAAATTATTCATTTTGTTGGTTTAGCTAACATGGTTCGTGCTGCGTGGGATTGGAGCACTATGTCACTGACTAATATTGCATAATTTAAAAGCCTCAGTTCCTCAGGCCTGTAATATAATTGAAATTTAGAAATGATTGTTAACATTGTGGAAATAGTTTTCTTTGTGTAGGTAGGTGTGGTTTACCTAGCCATTTCGAAGTTCTTGTGTTGTTAAACATGGGTGTAAGGCGGAGGCAGTTTGCCCAGGATGTGCTTAGCTGTAGTTAATGTTGCAGTTCCTTTCTCTTGATCTGCTTCCACGCCATTGTGCTTTTCTGGAAAGACTGCCCCATCGTAAACGGTCCATTTCAAAAGCCTGGTGAGCGCACGTCCTCCTCACTCCAACTTCTCAGTTCCTTTTCCTCCTCACTGAGAATTACGTTGCGGATTAGTGAAGGGGTTTGGGAGGGTCGCCACCTCTGTAACTGCTAACTTTGGGGCTCATCATAGGCGTTTGTACCTTTGCAAAGCCACTTAAACAATAATTTATTACCTTCTCAGCTGTAGTAACTCTAAAGGGAGAAAGACCTAACACAAGCCTCTTTGAATTTTTGTACAATGTTATACACGGTGTTTTGTAGTCATACTCAGTGTGACTATAATCTTTAGTTTATCCTTCTTCACTTAATGTAATTTTACGCACAGATTTGTACCTTTGGAATAGCACTGTAGCAGTATTTCTCGACCTCAGGAGTCTGTGAGTGGAAAAAGAAAAGCGTGGAAGCACATTCTGGATCGCCTGTCAGCCAGCCACTCATTGCCATGTGATATCAGTACCTGTGTTTGTGTTTGCAACTGCATTAGGGCCAGTTGAGTTGTGTCCTGCATAAATGGATTGAAGAAGGAAGGGCTTTGTTAAGGGAGGGAGGAAAACCTAGACGCGTGTATTAATATTTGAACCACAACGTGGAACATTTTACTTTGGGGGGCTTTGGCTGAGTGTTTTAGTTCACACAATCAAGACCATGTAGTGTAGTGACTTGCGCATGGTTTCTGGAGTCGCAAGTGTAGAATACAGATGCCACCACATATTTTCCTACTTGATTTTGAGCAGTTTAACTTCTCTCAGCTTTGGTTTCTTCAGCTCTGAAAGGTGAATAACAACTACTCTGGGATTTTTGTGAGGATTAAATGAAATAAAATACCTGGCATAAGGAGGTACTCCATAAATGGTTATAATTAGTTGATATTATGCATTTTTTCATTTGGATGACATAAGTTATATGTTAAAGTCTTCAATACTAATAATAACAAATTAAATGGAATAGAGAGTGAGAGGACCACATGGGCCTGAATGCTCTTGTTGGAATAGTTGGAACTGTGTTCCAGCAGACTTCTCAATAGCAAGGCCTCGCTGTTCTGCTCTGTCTTCTGGCCTGATTCCTTGTCCTCACACTATGGTGTGCATAGTAAATTCCTGATAAGTACTTTTTAATGCTTTTTCATTTTGCACCTCCATTTTGTTTATTTTTGCCATTGATGTGAGTTCTGAATGATAATTTTTACTTCTTAAAGTATGTCTGTGATTTAACTTGTAAGAGATGGGAAATATCAAGGGAATGAATAGGAGTTACCATAAAGTGACAGTAGGTAAAATCATACCGAATTTCATATCATTTGCTCTTTTGATATGTGTTTCTGCCATCTCATTTTATGTTTAAGGTGAAAATTAAAATGAAGTGAAATCGGGCTTCCCTGGTGGCGCAGTGGTTGAGAGTCCTCCTGCCGATGCAGGGGACACGGGTTCGTGCCCCGGTCCGGGAGGATCCCACATGCCGCGGAGTGGCTGGGCCGGTGAGCCATGGCCGCTGAGCCTGCGCGTCCGGAGCCTGTGCTCCGCAACGGGAGAGGCCACAGTAGTGAGAGGCCCGCGTACCACACACACAAAAAAGAAGTGAAATCCAGTATACTTGCTTAATGTGGCTTTCAGATCAATGTGTTTTTATTAGAGTTTGTTTTTTCTTTAGCATGATTTCATAGGGAAGGCTAGAAATAAAACGTCTGCCAAGGAATGGATTTTTAGCTGGTGAATAGTGTCAGAGAGGCATGAGCATGGATCGTTGTTACCTAGGGAGAGTGCAGCGTGGGGTGGGCGTGGTGGGTGCTGAGGCTGTCTGTTGTGCTTCCTGTGCGGACCAAGGTGACTTAAAACAGAAAGATGAGCCTGGCCTGACGGAGAAGGCCCCTTCCACTCTTGATATTTCTTTTGAGGTTACAGGGTAGTTGAAGTAAAAAATATAGGGCCGTCTTTATTCAGAAGTGCGACTGACGGAGATTCTTTTCTCAAGCTTGTGTCTAACTAGCTAATAATAACAGCTGTGACTGTGCTCAGTGATACAAAATTTGACTATCCTTTTGTTGGAGTGGGTTTCAAATAGTGTTTTGGGCACAAAATTGCTGGAGGCGGGTTGTCCCTCTGTTTCACGTACAACTTCATTTTCTCTTCAGTTTTCCGAAGAGGGTGCCCTCTTCTCTCAGCTAGACTGGACTTTACAGCAATTGGCTGAGCATTTCACCAGCATTATAGAACAGGTGCTTGCTGTGGAGTTTAATCTTGAACTTACTACCGTGTGATACTAAAAGCAGAGCTCTGCGATATAGGGTGTCTTCTATCCGTTGATTCCCCAAGGCCTGTCCCTCAGTTATGCCTGATGATGATCTGTGAGCTGCAGAACCGGACCATGTTGTTCTGTCCCCATGTAAAAATTGCTCTTATTTGACTCTGTTCTGGTATTAGTAGTTTTCACCCTGTATATATCTAGAAAGACTTCATAGTCCTTGTAGTATGGGGTGGGGGGGCTATGCTTCTTTTTAGGAAAATGCAGCTTAGAGTGTAGAGACGAAAATAGGAAAATGGTTTCCATAAGAATTAATGTACAGTGCCCGAGATTGCCCCATCCAGCACGTTTAATCTCTTAACTCTGCCCTAAAATGCTGTAAGTACAATAAGTCCCCTACATACGAACGAGTTCCATTCCAAGAGCGTGTTCATAAGTCCAGTTTGTTCATAAGTCCGACAAAGTTAGCCTAGGTACCCAACTAACACAATCGGCTATATAGTACTGTACTGTCATAGGTTTATAATACTTTTCACACAAGTAATACATAAAAAACAAAAAACAAAATATTTTTAATCTTATGGTACAGTACCTTGAAAAGTACAGTAGTATAGTACAACAGCTGGCACACGGGCTGGCATCGAGTGAACAGGCAAGGAGAGTTACTGGAGGAGGAAGAGGAGGGGGGATATGGCAGAGCTGAAGGATCGTCAGCAATAGGAGACGGAGGGCAAGCTGCAATTTCAACTCATGCCTGACGTTGATGGAATGCACGTTTGCATCTTTGAAAGTTTGCAACTTAGGTTCATATGTAGAGAACTTTCTGTAACTCTTTAATGTGGGGAAAAAAAAGGTATAATAAAAATTTTTTTGAACATCTTTATTGGAGTATAATTGTTTTACAACGGTGTGTTAGTTTCTGCTGTATAACAAAGTGAATCAGTTATACATATACACATGTCCCTATATCTCTTTCCTCTTGCGTCTCCCTTCCTCCCACCCTCCCTACCCCACCCCTCTAGGTGGTCACAAAGCCCTGAGCTGAAAAAATACGGAACGCTTCACGAATTTGCATGTCATCCTTGCAGAGGGGCCATGCTAATCTTCTCTGTATAGTTCCAATTTTAGTATACGTGCTGCCGAAGCAAGCACTTTAGTAGAAATTTTAAAGGTGGAAAGGATTCTATGGAGTTGGAGGCTTGAAAGCATCTCCATTGTCCTCTCATTGCAATTTCAGTCTAATTCCCAGGTGCTTTTTCTTAGTAGAACATCTGATGGATGGGTGAGAGCCAGTAGGTTAGTTTCGGCACAGCACAAGTTGGCCCCAGTGTATTTGAATGTTCCTGAGAGAAGCTTTTGATTTCTCTGTCTCTGTTGTCTGGGTGGGTAGAGGGTGGGAGACGGGAACAGAGAGACTTTCTCTTGGTTCCCTTGACAGGGGGCTGACAAGGTCTCAGCCTGTGGTATACCACTGGGCCACAGGGTGGAGACTGCTTCATCTCCCACCATTCAGCGGGCATCTCTGCTTAACATAACCGGACAGCTGGGCCTGAGCCTTGGTGAGTAGGAGATGAAAAGCAGTAGCAGCCAGGGAGAAGGACACTCAAAAAAGGTGCTTCTAGCAAGAACTGTTGAAATATTTGAATGGTGCTTTTGATGTTTGTAGCACTGGTAACTGTTGCCACTTGGTTGTTGGTGGTAAGACACATTGATTTTAAGAGGCATCTTGATTTTATATTGAAGGATGAGGGTGAAATAACCCTGTATATTTGATGAAATAGACTAAATTCTAGGTGGAAATAAAGGGAAGAGAGAGAGGAGCAGTGATAATTAAATGATATAAAAACATTTCACTGAGCTGAAGAAAGACTGGAGTCTGCAAATTGAGAGGCCTCTCTTTATTCCAGGGGGATTGATGAGAAAAGATGCACACCTAGTCATAGACTGCTAGAATTTCTGAACTCTAAGGATGAAGAGAAAACCTTACAAGCTTCCTGACAGAAAGAACCACTGATTTGTAAAGGAAAAGGGGGTCAGTCTGGTTTAGGCTTTTCTTTGCCAAACTGGAAGCTAGAAGGCAGAGTGACATCTAGGGATTCCTGAGAAAGGACTGAAACCCCCCAATTCTTTGTTGAGCTCTCATATGCCTGTCAGGGTGAAAGAGAGACTCACAGATATGCTAGGATTTGGAGAACTTATTAATGTGAACAGCAGCCAGAATCCACTAAGGAGACAAAACTCATCAGTTATTTTTACAGAGAGAATTTAATGCAAGAATTGTTAATGCAGAACAACAACAACACAACTCAAAGGCAGGGCTGTTCAGTAGAGATGTAATGTGAGCCATCTATGTAATTAAAATTTTTCTAGTAGCCACATCAAAACAAATTCTAAGATTTTATTTTCCCCAGTATATTCAAAATATTATATTTTAACATATAATCACTATAAAACATATTAGTCCTACTACATTCTTATTTTCATACTCAGTATTAAAAATCCAGTATGTATTTTATACTAACAGCACATCTCAGTTTGGACAAATCAAATTTGGGCTTGACAGCCACGTGTGGCTGATGTTGACTGTATTGGCCACTGCAGCTCTAAGCTATCCCAGAGGTAGCAGTGGCAGGAAGCAGCAGGATTGAAAACATTGATGCTTGAAGGAGGGCGCTGTGGAACTGTAGTCTAGAGGAGGGGAGGCCAGTGGGTCTGGGACTCAAGATATTTGAGGAGCCTACCGGGAGGCAGGGCTGGTGTTTCCAGAGTGAGGTGCAGTTAGGTTGCAGGTTTGAGCAGACTGCAAACTGGATTGGACTGCTGCTGTAGGAACAAGTGCTGCTGCTAGCCTGAAGCAGTGAGGCCAGAGCAATGCTGCAAGGCGTGGACTGCAAACTGGAGAGTTCCTTTTCCCTCCTCCAGCCTGCGGTCTCCCTCTGTCGCCCTCTATTGGCAGAGCCTAACAGGAACCCAGCTGCAAACCAGAAATGGGATTTAGAGACTCCCGCTGCCACTTCACAAAGCAGACGATAAAGAGGGGTGTGAAGCCGAGTCACGGCTAAGTATCTGACACGGTGGTCCATCTTAGGAAGATTCTTAAAGAATTCGAACCAAATTACAAATTAATTATAGCAGAGATCTTAAATAGGGAAAGGTAGAGAGGAGAAGCAGCACCCATGAGAATCAACCTTTGTACTGTATACATGGATGATAGACGGGGAACATCTAACAAAGCTGCTAATAAGGATTCTTGAAAATGAAGAGTAATTCTTAATTGAAAACTAGGAATTGTATGAATTTAAAAGCTCTGAACTCTTAGCTAAGAGTTGGGGGTGGGCAGTCAAAGTATTCAAGTGATTTCATCTTACTGAGTTTGCAGAGGGTGGTGGTTGAGAAAGTAGTAGGAATTTTGTTTTTAAACAGTAGTAGGGAAAAAAGCGTTTGTGAATGTTCAGGAAGAGGATGACCACAAATCTCACAGAAAAATACCAAAGATCTTTCTGAGAGGGGAAGAGAATGTGTAGTAACTTGATATAACTGGGAAAATAAGGAAAGGGTAAAAAGAAATAACAGCAAAGTAAGATTAATAGTAAATGTAATATAAAAGGAAAGAAAATTAGGTTTATCAGTTTCTTACTGTTAATAATTGTGCCTGGCCACAATTATCCATTTAAAGATCAAGGCTGCCAGATTATATTCACACACACACACACACACACACACACACACACACACACACACACACACACACACACACACACACACACACACACACACAGCAAGAGCTATGTATTATTTATGTGACATACACTTAATTTGTTTTAATCTTAATAAAAGTTAAAAAATTAATGGATTGGCAAAGCTGTACCAAACAAAAATATGAGAAAAGGTACAAATGAAGGTTGTAAGCGCTAAACAATTAAAAAAGCACAATTATGTAATGATAACAACCAAAGTTTATAAAGACAGCAGTCATTAACCTTTATGCATCAGTCAAATTAGCAGCTCAATATGGGAATCAAAAATGATTAAAAATTCAAAGACTACTTGATTTAAAAAACAATAAAGGACTTTGTATAATTATTCTTTCTTTAAAAATGTTTACTCTAGGATTGATGGAGTAGTCTGCTAAGCTTTAACATTCAAACATCTACCATAAAAAACATTGGAGTGAGTTAGATGGTATGTGTATCTGTGTATGTTTGAGAGGCATAATGCAGGTGGAGGGTGAGAGGTTGCAGTTTGGTTCAAGCTTGAAAGTCCTTTGAAATAGAAAAGAAGAAAAGTATTGATTCTTTGCCCTACAAATCTTAGAAAGGAGAATGGTAATATCTTCTCTCTCTCTGGTCAAAAGTTTGCCAAGACTTACCAACTGAACAAGGACAGTTTCAAAATATGTGTCCTGGCAAAAATGTGTCTTTTAACAAAAAGAAACATAAGTGCAAAACACTGTAAAAGGCTTGATGTATCTTTTGTATACGTTAGTATACTAGGATGCTGTCATTTCTTCAGAGACCAGGGCCCTGAACCAGGGAATGTTGTCCTGGTTTCCTGTCTTCAGGAGGCAGCCATCTCATGTTGTCATCTGTCCCTGGCTCAGGCCCAACGGGGTGAGGCCAGTGCTTAAGTTGCTGTCTTGCCCCGCTGGGCTGATGAAAGGGATTTGCCCCAGAGATACCTGCATTTGACCTCTGGTTCGTTTTTCCTCCGAGAACTCTGTGGTCTTCCTCCAGCATCTCAGTAAATAAACAACTGCAGCACCCATCCAGTGTATGTTCGCAAGGGAGAGGGATGTAGATATTTTCAAAACACGTCTTCAGTAGTAACAGGTCATGCATGGGCATTTCCTTCCACTACTTCTATAAAACAGTTTATTTTCAAGCCCTGCTGATATGGCACAGTTCAGTGGTGTGTGTCTCTGCCTCCCTGCTCCCATCATTGTTCAGTTGTATTTTGAATGTTTTGACAATTGATGTATACTTTAAGATAAAAAGATGATTATTGTAGTTTAGGATGCCTCTAAATATTCAGTTTAAGACAGATGAAAAAGAGGCCATAGGTCCTTCTAGTTAGATGCAAGACAAGGGTGCTTTGGGGTGTCGTGTAACTTCCTCCTGGGGAGTTTAATTGTGTATTCCTGAGGGAGGGAGGTGTGTGGGCCAAGGATATGGTGACGTTAACTTGTGAACTAAAACCAGAATTCTTTTCAAATATAGATCTATTTTTTCAGTGCAGTAAGAGAATGTATTTGATAAGAAAATGGTCCGAGAAAATCCAGGACAGGTAGAACTTGTTCTCAAGTGAGACTTGAGATAGGGACTCGAGGTACAAAGTAATATGCAATGTGTAAAGGAGAGGTGATCGTCTGGAAGGGGGAGATGAGAACCATTTAAGATTACAGCTATGGGTAATCCCTCATAATAGTTGTAGGCTTCCGGTTATGGGCTGAGTTTTTTCCCTTAGGCATCATTTTGAAGCCATGCAGGAAAATGCCCCCAGATCGTGAGTAAATTTTAGTGTGCTTTAATCACTTTTTATAAGTATTCTTGTGGAAAGGAAGGAAACATTGATTGTTAAATTCTGAATGACATTTTAAATGATATTTATGTAGAAACATAGATGAGCAAAATAAATGTCCTCTTGGTTGTATTCAGAACCAAGTCTTAATGCTGGTTAAATAATACTGATACACTGTAGGTTTGCTAGATTTCAGTCATTCAGCATTCCAAGACAGTGCCATTTCTTTCTAAATTACCATTATATCAAGGGTACCTGTGTTCCATCATATTAAACTCTATTCATTTCTTTCAAAAATATTTATTGAATGCCTGCCAAGAGCCAGGCACTATTTAGTGTCTCGGTTACAGTGGTGCCTAAGACAAAGTTCTTACCCTCCGGCTTACATTCTAGTAGTATATATATATATTATGTGTTTGTGTGTGTTTGTTCATGGGTTTATCTTCTGTAAGAATGCAGGCTCCGAAGTCAGCCTGCCTGGCTACACCTCTCACTGGCTTTGTGACCTCGGGCAAATTACTTACAAGTTCTGTAAGCCTTAGCTTTACCTAACTTCTGTGTGCCTCAGCTTCCTCATCTGAAATACAGTAATTTGATAGGGTTTTTGTGAGGATTAAATGAATTACACCTGTCGAGTGCTTAGAACTGTACCTGGTACAAAGTAAGCATTAATAAATGCTAACTCTTTATCTGTTATACATATAGATATTACATCTCTATATACATATATAGATGTTACATATAGATACATATTATATGTGAATGTAATATGGTTATATTAATGTACATTCATCTTTATGTGTTTATTTGGGGATCTCAATGCATGTACATTTCCTTCCAGGATTTGAAATAATTTGAGCTGAGAAATTTTATTAAGCTTGCCTTGTACTTTTATTTTGGTAAAGTCTTATTAATAGAAAGCTGTATACTTGTTTTGTCATTATTTTTAATAGTATAATAATTAGTTTGTTGGATTACTGGCTCAGCTTTTCCGTTTAAAAAATGAGTAGTAAACAGTATTTTGAATGCTGGTTCAGCATGTCCTGACAAAGTATGATGCATTAAAATAAAATTCATCATTAGCATTAAAAATGACCTTTGAGGTTGTAGTCGCTCATTTTTCTCTTCCAGTGTTTGAAACAGTCTGAGTCAAGTACATTGCAATAGTATGCAGATATTGTCTGTGTGTAATGGTCATAGTTCAATTTTAGATAAATCATTTCCTCAAATCACTTTATCTAGAACCATCTCAGTTTCCCATTTATTCTCACCCATTATCTGAGGTTCTTATCAACTTTCCCTCAGTAATATAATGGCCTTATATATTAAATTATTAAGTAATTTTCTAAGCTAGAATTGTATAGCATTACCTTTGTGTCAGCCTACATGAAGATAAATCTGAGTGTTTGTGAATGGCCAGGTTCAGAGAAACATTTAGGGCCACTGAAAGCCAAACCACTTTGGGAAAGGGCCGGTTTGACTCTGGCAAACTCTGACTTGACATAATGAAAACAAATAAAAAGTGAGCTTCTTTTAAAATAATTATGAGTAATATGATTTTTAAAAACTGTCCTTATATGACCACAAAGGTGAGTAATGTAATGGAAACTGATTCCCGTTGGAGTGGTGGTGGTGTCATTCTTCAGGAGGTTTAAGAACCATGGCCTTGGAAATCAGATCAGGTCATTTCAGGTCTCCTGTGTGCTTTTCCACATCTCAGTTTTTCTCATGTTAAAGGAAGATAGTAATACCTCCTTCCTCGAGGACAACAAAGTTGAATATATAAAAAATGCCTAGCTAAAGTTATCTTTAAAATACCCTTCCCATTTTCTTAAAACCTTTAGGTTCTTTCAATAAAATAATTAATATTGGTATTATTAATATTACCAGATATCTATGAGAACTGAATATATTTGAGTAATTTATTATTATTATTTCCATTTAAAGGACATGTTGTAATATAATATTCATTGTAGGAGATTTGGCTGGTTTTTAGAAATTCATTTTGCTGGTGTATCTTAAATCTCTTACCTGATTGAGAATATACTGAGAACAAGAACTAGGTTGCTAGGGCTTGAGGTATAAGGGCAGAGCTGACTGGTATTTGTTTCATTAAGCTTAGGCAAGCTATCCAATTACTTAATGCAAATAAGAAAAGTTTACACTAAACTCCTACTTCTTTGCTTAAAACTCTAGAGAATTTAAATGAGGGGAGATATGTATTTAAAAGAAGGAAATTTAAATGAAACTTAAATCAGGGGCTTAATGTAGAATAATATTAGACCAGCAGATCTGAAATAATAAGTGGGAAATGCCAGTAAATAAAAAAGAGAATGTATTCTCCAAGATACTTGGTATGTTTAGTTTTATTTTGAGATAATTCTTAAATCTTTGGAAACCCAATAATGAAAGACTTACTTTATCTCATACCTTTTTTTTTTTTTCTTTACACGTCACACGGACCTTAAAAGTAGCGGTTCCATTGTCAAAGAGGGCTTCACCCCTCTTTCCCTTGGGGAGTGTTTGCAAAACAACTTGGCTTTGAATCTATACTCAAGGAGGCCGGTAGCACTCAGAGAGGCCCAGAAAAGAGAGTCATCACATTGGGCTCAAAATAAGAGAAAAATTGGTTGATCACACAGCCACTATCTTTCATAGATGGCCATTGAATAGAAAAGCCTGATGGAATATAGAAGCAAGGGCACTGAGAGGAAGCTCTGAAAAGAATTGGGAGCTTCTGAGAATACAAGCACATTTTCATTGCAAAGTAGTTGTAAGTTGTTAAATGATCTCAATGAATCCATAAAAGAGGAAGCTTATTCGAAGAAAATATTGCTATAAATGCTTTATGTGGAGGGGGGAGAGGTGGGGAAATGAGGAATAGTGCAATTTAGACATTTCTAGTCTATTGCTTTTATTTCTGAAGGCACTGGACAAAGCTCTATTAGTTATACCATTTTTTCTGAAACTCTGCCCTCCAAAATAATTTGAAAGAAAGCGGAACTTTCTTCTAAAATTTTCTAAATTTTTTTTTTCTAAAATTGCAAAGGTGATTTTAAGCTTCAGGGACCCTTCCAAAACCTCGCACTAATGTTTATTGGTGTGTGTGTGTGTTTGAAGAGAGCTCTCAGTGTCTAGGTGACCCAGCCTTTGGTATCTGAGAAGGCAGGACAGAACTTTAACTACAGAAAATAATTGCTCAGTGCCTCTGGAACTGACTGAGGTTTTCTCTAAGACAGTTTTTCCTTCCTGATGTTGCTCATTTTATGTTTCTTAGATTTCAGTTTAGATATCAGCTCCTACCCATATAGTTTTATGGCAACCTCACTTTTTAAAAATAATGAATTTGTCAGAGTTGAAGCTTCATGAGGGTAGGTGTCTCTTTTGCTCACCATCTTATTCTCAGTAATCAGAATAGTGCCTGTCACCAGTAATTATATACTGCATGAATTTGTGAATCCCGTTTACTTCTATCTAGTGTACAGTTTTTAATCAAGTAGTTGGAGACTCTAAGGGTGAGACTAGAAATATAAGTGCTCACTGAGTGAAAATTAGAAAATTTGGAGATAATACTCCTTCGTTTCATTTATCCCCTGACTCTACATTTCTTAAGAAATTTTGAAATGGAGAGTAATATATTTAATATATGATGTTTGTAGAACTTTTAACTGCAAGGGACCTTAGACTGTAAAGCTCAGCCTTCAAATTTTAGGGCTGAGAAAACTGAGGTTTATTAGATTGTACCACTGAGTTGCTGATAGGTAATGATAACTTGTTCCGGGCCCTGCTGTCAGACTGAAAGATACAAAATTCTGTTTCATAAACAGTCATACACAGACCTTTCTTCTTTTCGTTTTATTTTCAGCTATTCCTTTAGAACTAACTATCTGAGAATTTGTACAGGTCTATTTGTAAGGATAAATGAAAGTAACTGTAAGAATTAAGAAAGGAAAATTCCTTTTTGATCAATTTGTGCCCCTTGCAATCTCTCTTCAGCCAAGAGTCAAGCATAGTTAGATGTATTAGGTATTGAAAGAAAGCAAAACTTTCTTCTAAAATTTTCTAAATATTTTTTCTAAAATTGCAAAGGTGATTTTTCAGGGACCTTCCAAAGCCTTGCACTAATGTTTATTGATAACTCTGTGTGTGTGTGTGTGTTTGTGTGTGACACACACACACACAGAGTTAGGTATTTCAGAGGCTCTGAAATGTTGTGGAATGTAAAACGCCCTTCTGTTTTAGGTTAGTGTGGTCTCGGATCATCGCACTTGTGACACTTAACGTCATGGTGGCTCGGCCTTTGTAGGGCTCAGTTTGTGTCTGGTTTTGTAAATTCCACAGTCTTCTGTTTTCTGTAACTTGTTTTCCATTTTTGTCTGTGGTTGGAAATATGCCACTCATTCATTCATGCGTTTACTCAGGTATTTTTTGAGCACTTACTGTGTGGGGCAGGCACTGTTTTAAGCACTTAGGGATATAGCAGTGAAAAAAACCCAGACCAGGTCTTCGCCCTTGTGGAGCTTAGAGGCAAGTGGGAAAGAAAGAAAGGAGCATGTGCAAGGATGGGGCTGCTAGAGTCATTATAGTCAATTTACATTTTAGGGGTCCTTGATCATAAAAATAAAGCAGAACTGAGACTTCCCTGGTGGCGCAGTGGTTAAGAATCCACTTGCCAATTCAGGGGACGTGGGTTCGATCCCTGGTCTGGGAAGATCCCACGTGCTGTGGAGCAACTCAGCCCATGTGCCTGTGCTCTAGAGCCCACGAGCCACAACTACTGAGCCCATGTGCCACAACTACTGAAGCCCTTGCGCCTAGAGCCTGTGTGCTGCAACAAGAGAAGCCACGGCAATGAGAAGCCCACGCACCAGAACGAAGAGTAGCCCCTGCTCACCGCAACTAGAGAAAGCTCGCGTGCGGCAACGAAGACCCAACACAGTGAAAAATAAATAATAAATAAATTTATAAAAAAATAAAAATAAAAAATCAGCGTAACTTAAACTGCTTTATAAAATTGATACGCTGAAATTTAATTTTACTGTTTTCGCTTATGCTCTGATACCAAACAGGACTTTTCATAATCTTCTTCTATCTCTGGGTCCATCTTATCATCAGTATCATCCAAGTATGACCACCCCCAGATAAATCTGTTCCATTTTCTTCATAACCTGGAAAAAAGTCTTCTCTTTCAAGTAACTCTTATATTTCTCTTGGTAATCTGATCAGCTGCAGTGAAAGGAACACCGTCAGATGTATAAAATGTTGGCTCATTCATAAAATAATTAGGATCATTTTCAGGTGTTGCTTCCCTGTATGTTGAAGTTGCATGGACTCTACCCCAGTTACTTGACCGGAGTTCTACAAGCTTCAGGAGCATCTGTTTTACATCTCTGCTGCAGTTTGCATCTAGGACAACATTTTCACTTTTCTGAATAATTTCTTCCATATCAGTCTTTCCTTTTTCCTTCCAGGCATCTTCTAAAACTCACCCTGTCAACTTCAGTAATTTTACTGCACAAATTAAGTTGTCATCCATAGGATCAGAAAAGAGGGCATTCAGCAACTCCCGAAGACTGACCTGAAGAATGTCTGCCCTTGTAACCTGTCCATTTGTTCCTTTGATCTCCAGGTTAAGATAAAGTTCTCCCAGAAAGAGTACAAATGCGTGGAATCGTTTTCGAGTCACTTTATCCCCTTTTGCAGCTTGATCTTTAATTTCATATTCAGTCCGACATCTTTGAAGTAGCAGCTGGCGGAAGTTGCCACTCTGTGGGCTAATTGTCAGATGATGGGACAGGTAATTACAGAGGCGAGCTCCCATGGAAGAGAAATTTGGGATAGGTGTGGCCTGTTGATAGGTGAGATCCACAAGTTCTTGCAAAGCATCATCTGTTGTAACCCAGCCATTCAGGGTCTCCGCAAACTGTTCAATTTCAGTTTCAAAACTGCCAGGCTGCTCTGAAAGATGATTTAAAAAATCCTGAACATATTCTGACAAAGTGGGATAATCCTCACAACCATCCTCATAGGATTCTGTATAATTAGAAGAATAACTTGATGGGTAAAATTCAGGGGCGTTTACAGACAGCTTAGACATTAATACAGGAGCTACAACCACCTGGGGTTTAGCCATTGTTGACTCCAGATCCTGCTGTGGGATATTATCCTGAGAACTAGGTGGAGCTCTCAGGGGCCTTGTTTGTTCCCTGGCGGCCCGGCCTACATGAGGTTCTCTGGAGAGAAGTCCTTACTTTTTCTTTTTAAAGCATTGCTTATACCTTTGGGATATGATGGTATAGAGGGGTTATTCTCACAAAGAAGAAAAGGCAATCAGAAAATCTTCGTCCATGAGATTAGACTAAAATGTACTCTCATTCAGTGACTGCTGAATACCTTTATGTGCCGGACACTATGGTGAAGATGGGTGCCAAAGTAATTTATCCTTGTCATGCACAGTGTGGAGGGGTTTTAGTGGATTGTAACTTAGCGTGAACTAATTGTGTGATGAGGTTACTGATAGACCTAATGCAATCAGATGCTTCATTAGTAGAATTAGTGTTGTGTGGGAATCTTGGGAGGTGAGGTTCTGTTGTCTTACTTTGCTGGACCGTGTCTGCCGTGTTGCATTTAGTTTGGAGCTAAGGGACAAATTGGAGTCATCCCACAAGTGAGGAGCCCTGCTATTGAAGGGTCTGGCCATTTTGCAGATAAAGATTGTTGGAACATTCGCTGGGAGGAAGGATCTCTTAACCGTGTTTTTAGTTTCTGCCGTAACGTCAGGTCCATGAGGGCAGTGACTGGTCCTTGGCAGTACTGTGACATCAGTGCCTTGCCCATTGCCTGGCGTGTATTCAGTAAACAGTTGAGTCAGTGTTGATGGGAAGATGATGCTTACCTTCAAATGTTTGTCTTGTGGATGGCTTTTTAATTAGATGTATTCCTGCTATCTCCAGAGGGCAGATGGAGGCACCAGGGATCAAATATTTAGGTGGGCAGATTTCAAGCTGACATAAGAAGATCTTTGTAAAACGAATTCAGCAGTCAGATTGATTAGCCTGTTGATGTATTTGAATTCTGTTATTTTAAATGCTTGGGTAGAGGCTGCTTGAGGATTTACTAGAAAATATACCTGCTTTGGATAAATTTTAGGCCAAGATGATTTCGTCTACTAAATCTGTGGCTTAAATGTATTTCATTAAAAAAATGATGTCAACTACCAAAATCTTTCTTTCTTTTCCTCTAAGTTAGACCTTTGTTGTCTTTTCAGACTAAAGCAAAGCAAAGAACTGGACTCAGAGAAGGCTTTTGCCAATGAGCAGTTGACCAGAGCTATTCTTCGTGAGAGGATATCAAATGAGGAGGAACGTGCTAAGGCAAAGCACCTGGTGAGTTTTAAAGATTTAGTGGAAAGGTCTTGTCTACAAGGAAACTTCTGATGTTTGGGAAAAGCTTGCCAACTTTCAGTGTGGATGATATTCATGTTCTCTTTGCTTAGATTTTCTTTATTTTTGCCTTTTACAAGTGGCTGACAATTTGCTAAGATTAACCATCAAAGACTTTAAGACAGGTGTAATGAGAATTATTGAAGAAAAGATCAACACTGAGACACAGGCATCTTGCCTGAAGGGAATTGTTTGCTTGCTCCCACCCCCCTTGCTTTTGGTTTCTTTGTATTTGAAACCTCTGGGGTGAGCAGCCTAGCTTGTTTCTCTCCTTCCTGGCAACCACCAGATGTTAGCCTGGGAAGACTCCAGCAAAGGTGAGTAAAGTGTTTGGGTTTTTTTTGGCCATACCACGTGACATGTGGGATCTTAGTTCCCCAACTAGGGATTGAACCCGCACCCCCTGCATTGGAAGCGTGGAGTCTTAACCACTGGACCGCCAGGGAAGTCCCAAAGGTGAGTAAGGTTTGATCAGTCGCTTTCTGGGCTTCAGAAAGGGGAGCCATTTTTTATAAGAAAGGAGATAATTTTTTCAAAGAAAATATTTTTTAAAAACTTAATTTTAAAAAAAGATTACATATACATGTTTAAAAATGATTATTAGTAGAAGAAAATTTAAGAGGCACCCATAAATCTATCATTCTCACGTAACCATGGTTTACACCGGGGTGTTTCCCTCTAGACAATTCTTATTCCTGGGTCTGTTACCTATTGAGGACTTTGAATAGTGCTGTACATAGTGTTTAGCATCATGAACATTTTCTGTATATAACTGAAATGTAGTTTTTAATGGCTGAACAATAGTGTTTTCTGCATGCAACATGATTGATTTAACAACTTCCCATTGTTAAATAAAAGTGCAGCCGTTCTGGGTGAAGCCTGGGGTCCTGACTACTCATCCCTCACTTTAGCCTTCCTAGAAACCCTCATATCACTTCTCCAACTTCTCAGAAGCTTTAGTGCTCATTGGAATATGGTTGGGAACTCATTGGAAAGATAAAATGTAACTATATAGTGGAGAACTTGCGATGCAAGACTCAGGGGGATGTCCCTAGTTCAGGCAGCTGGGGATCATTAACAATATAAGAAGAGTCAGTTTCTCTCCTGTTCTTTTCCCTTGGTCCTTTCTTTGAGAGGCTAACTTATGACCAGACGCCAATAGAGAAGATATACAAGTAAGCTGATATGTAATGAATCCGTTTCTTCAGTGACTAATCCAGGATCCAGGCTGAATGGGTAGGCAGTGAAGCCAGAGCAGAGGTGATGGACTAAGAAAGGAAAGTCAAGGGACCGGTTGGTGCCATCACGAGGACACACACATTGAGTGGAACTGAGGCCAAGAGATGTGGAAGGAAAGTCATTCATTGTGAATGGGGGATAATTTCAGGATTAAAGTTGTTAGGTGTTGAGTAATTCAGTCATGACATCTGCTGTGCTCCCAAGTTTGAGGATTGTTTTGAGGAAGTTGAAAACGTATCAGGCCAGTGTGTTGAAGGGTCATTCCCACGTATTTTACAGCCTCCCAATTTGAAGGCCAGGGATGGAGTGGAGAGTGTTAACAGTGCTTATGGTGGAGGATGGTTGGGGAGCAAGCTTCTCGGTTTCTAGTGGGCGGAAGACTCCTTGGTTGGCATTTTTCTTTGTGCCCCAGCTTTTGCCTCTTCTCTTTGAAGCACTCTTTTCTCTACTTTTCTCGGCCTAAATTTGAATATATTGCCTTGTTCTTTTAGTTCAGAGAGATAAGCAGATTGGGATTTTTCAAAAAGCTCATTAAATGCACACACAGGCACTTGAGATGGCATAAAAAAGGAGAGTATTCACAAGAAATGTGAAAGTATAAAAAAATTTCTTAACTAACAGTAAATAGAATATTATGTAATGTAGTTGGGTTGGAGCAGTATGTCTTCACATTTTTTCCTTGTACCTTATAAATCCTCTCTATTTCCTTGTCTGTTTTTTTGTTTTCAGGTTAAGCATAAGAAGCTGGCATTGTATATTCTGTTTTGTAGGTCTCTTCTTTACTGATTCAGGGGTTGTAGGGTATGGGTGGCAAATTACTGTACTCAGAACTCCTGAATTTCAGCATCTATCATAATATTGGCTAAACAGAGCCCTCAAAGCATGTTGAGACTAAAAGTAGAATTTATGTAATAGTATTATAGCTGATTCAGAGGTTCCCGTCCTGGCTTGAGCATTCTCAGACATTTAAGTGATAGTTCATGGCCACAGCAACATGGCTGCCTACAGCAATGTAGGTACCTGGTGACTCCCAACTTATTTACCAAATTACCCCCTTTATTGTTGTTATCATTATTGTAGAAGACATGCATATTCATTGGGTAAAGATCAGAAAATAAATACAGAAATAATAAGATGAGTTAGATTACCATTATCCAGAGATAATTACTGTTAACATTCTGGTTTATTGTTTTATATTCCTTTTCATATTACTGAGTCTGTATAAAGTATTTATATTAATATGTGTATTTGTATTTCTCCAAACATAGATAGTAGTATATATAGTTTTATGTAACTCTTACAGTAACCTTCAGATTAAAAAAATTTAGACTATATGATAAAGGTTTTTCTATACCACTAAGTATGTATTTGCATGATCACATTTAATGGTTGAATGTATTGCACTGAATTTTCCTCTAATTATTAACATAATACAGGGATATTATAGAAAATTTAGAAAATGTACAAGTCACTAAGGAACCACCTCATATCCATTAGGATGGCTACTATTTAAAAAAAAACAGACAATAAAAAGTATTGGCAAGGATGTTCTGGGAATGTGAAACGGTACAGCCACTTTGGAAAATAGTATGGTGGTTCCTCAAAAAGATTAAAACTAGAATCACCCTATGATTCAGCAATCCACTCTTCTGGGTTTTTATCCAAAAGAATTAAAAGCAGGACCTCAAAGAGATATTTGTACACCCTTGTCCATTGCAGTATTATTCATAATAGCCAAAAGGTGGAAGCAGTCCAAATGTCCATCCACAGATGAATGCATAAAGAAAAACGTGTTATATACATACAGTGGAGTGTCATTCAGCCTTAAAAAGGAAGGAAATTCGAACACATAATGCAACATAGATGAACCCTGGGGACATTATACTAAGTGAAATAAGCCAGTCACAAAAAGATAAATACTGTATTACTGTCCTTATATGAGGCATCTAGAGTATTCAGATTCAGAGATGGAAGACGGCAGGGTGGTTGCAAGGGGCTGAGCAGAGGGAGGAATGGAGAGCTTTGTCATCACTAGAAGTCCAGTGCGCTATCTGTTGCGCTGCAGAGCCACCTGGATCTTTTTAATGGGTATGGAGTCTCAGTTTTGCAAGATGAGAAGAGTTGTGGAGATTGGTTGTGTACCAGTGTGAATGTACTTTACACTCTGGAACTTAACACTTCTACATGGTTACAATGGTAAATTTTATATCATGTGTATTTTACTATAATTAAACCTTAGAAAAAATTACTAAGGAAATAGCATTGTTGCACGTATAGTTAATGTTTAGGGAGCATAAGGTTCTTTCTGCTACTCCGCCCCCGCCTGCCACGTAAATAGTCCAGGATTCAGATTCTTCATCCCACTATCCTGTATAACATGTGCTGTGGAACATGACTTCAAGTCTGTTTTGTCTGTTAGTGCCTTGATCCCCAGCTGTGGGAGTGGGCATCCTCAGAACCCATGACTCTTGTGAGTGTCACCCTAAGAACTGTTCTGCTCTGAGTGCTGGACCCCCATGGCTGCCATTCTTAACCCTAATATGTGGGACTCTTTTGAGTGATGGCCAAACATTGATTTGTTCCTCTTTATTTAGTACCCAAATATTGCAGCCAGCAAGAAAGTAAAGGTTGGATTTCACACATTTGAAGGAATTGGAAGGCTGTCTTTCAGTAGAACTAGGGGGAAAAAAACTGATATAATGTTAGTGCTGTGAGATAAAACTTCTCCTCCCCCTTCTCATTCTCCGCCCACGAACAGTTGACATTTAGATTGCTGTCTCCTTAGATGTGAGTCCAGGCTTTTTTCCCCCACAGTTGTTGTAGCAGCTAGCTTTGTTGAAGCTCTTTGAAGGGCAAAGTCATGATGGCCCTGTTGCTGAAGTTTTAAAATAGGATCAGATGAAAACTTGGCACTTTGGAAGAATTGCGTTAGCTGGAGAAGCCGTTACGTCCTGCTCTTGATTCAAGAAGAGTATACCAGTCCCACACTGTACCTCTCACTGACTGGTACCAATATTTTCATCAGCTGTTTCTACCCAGAGGTTTTGGAGAGGCAGTTTACTGATAACTGTATCCACATGAAAATGTTAACTAAAATTCACATGAAAGGATTGTGGCTTAGGAGCAAGAAAGCAACTCTGTAAAGAATGAAGACTAATTAAAAGGACAGAGCCAGGAAACCTGTAAAGTTAATGTGACTTGACATTTGTCTATCTTTGAGAGCTCCTACATCTAAATCTAATATTTGCTGTGTCATTAGATTTTTTTTTAAATTAAAGAGTAGGGGGTTGTGTTTATTTGACTTTGCAGTTATATTTGATTTCTTTTTAAAATGTCAATTAAAATTTTGACTCACTCTTTCTGTCTTACTAAACAATGCTGGTTTAACATTAGTCATTTCTTGTTATAACCACAGAACTCTGTAGTATTTTTTTCTTTTTTAATATAGACTTGAAGCCACAATTTACTTACTTAAGGAAGTATTTACTTAAATATTCTGGAGCTTATAAAACTAAATGTGAAATCCAGGGAAGCCCTCCCTCACTTTTTGGACCGATGTTTTATTGAGTGCTTACTGTATGAAAAACACGGTGCTGGATACTAAGGATGTATAAACGAAAAAGACAAAATCCATAAGGAATTAGTGCAATGTGGGAGACAGATACACGAAAAATAATGTTGAGAAGCGCTGAGTCTGGGATTTCCCTGTGAAGGTCCAGTGGTTAAGACTTCGCCTTCTAATGTGGGGGGGGTGTGGCTTCAAGCCAGGCCAAAAAAACAAAACATAAAACGGAAGCAATATTGTAACAAATTCAATAAAGACTTTAAAAATGGTCCACATTAAAAAAAAAAAAGAATCTTTTTTTTTAAAAAATGTGCTAAGTCTGTGATAGAGCCATGCTACTTATATCCTTGTGAGAATCCTCACTTAAGTGAAAGCAGGGATTTACTTTCATTTAACCCATTGCTGTCTGCATTCGTTCATTCACACATTTGAGAGCCTAATGTATACCGGTGCCTGGTAAAGAGTAAAGAGTCAATAAATGCTTGCTGATTTAATAAATGAAGAATTGAATTTACTCAGGTCGTAGAAATGGGAGGAGAGGAAGTGGGGAAGACAAGAAAAGATTTCCTAGGGAAGTGGTGCCCTAGTGGAATCTTGAAATACAAGTAGGAATTGCCTGTATGGTTGAGGAGTAGGGATGGTCCAACCTACAGTATTGCAGGTAGAAGCATGGAAGCCTGGGGACACTGGGATACGACAAGGAGTTGCTGAGTGGGAAGTACAGGGTAAGGAGTGTTGAGGGATGAGGCAGAAGAAGTTAGCAGGGCTAAGGTCATGAGGAGCTTGTATGCAACCCAAAGAACCATGGACTACATACACGCAAAGGTTTGAAATGCAGTGGCAAATGCGGGCATTTTGATAGCTCTCTTTAGTGAAGTGTGAAGGATGGAATAGAAAAGGGAATGAATGGAAACAGAGATCATCCTCTTCTGTGTTCCCCTTCATCACAAATTTATAAGACACCTACTATGTGCTACATGATGTCAGTTGCTGGGGATGCAAAGATGAATTAGATTTGGTTGCTTTTCCTAAATCTCAGTCTCCAGTCAAGTATAGGGTGTGTGGGGAAGGTCATTTGTAACTTGGATTTTTTTTCTACTTAAGTTACAATTTTTGAATTTGTAATACCTCATAGTGTTTAGAAAAAATAACACAAAAAAATTAGGGTAATTGGATGCATAAATTCAGTTTTTGCAAATTTAAGCTGCTGTTTCACCAAAATGTCACTTTTCATCCTCAGTTTCCCTTTTGTCTGGAATGCTCCAGTGAAGCAGTCAAGAAGAAGAATGGATTAATTTTGTGCTGTGTGCTTTTCAGTTCTGTGTTTTGTTTGTGCTTCAAACTGTGACAGTTGAAATTTCATGGTAAAGAGAAAAAGGTTTTGAATTTGGGTTCTGGAGGAAAATGACTAAATTAAAGGAAATAGATAAGAATACCACTGCTGCCCAAGTATAAGTGAGGTTCTGCCCAAGGGCAGAGAATACACTTGGGGTTGTAATTTTGAAATGATCAACATAGTTCATGCTCAAAAGTTCTGTGTTGAAGAAAGGTAAGGGCGATCACTTGGGGCTTTTAGTATCATTAAAATTAACCAGGTAAATGAAGTTGCAGTGTACCACTGGTTATCCTGGGTTCTTTTGTTGGGCACTTAAAAATTCTTTTTAAAAATGTTTGCTATTTTGGACTTCCCTGGTGGTGCAGTGATTAAGAATCCAGCTGCCAATGCAGGGGACACGGGTTTGATCCCTGGTCCGGGAAGATCCCACATGCCGCAGAGCAGCTAAGCCCGTGTGCCACAACTACTGAGCTTGCGCTCTAGAGCCCACGTGCCACAACTCCTGAAGCCTGCATGCCTAGAGCCCGTGCTCCGCAACAAGAGAAGCCACAGCAATGAGAAGCCTGCACACCACAACGAAGAGTAGCCCCCGCTCGCTGCAACTAGCGAAAGCCTGCACACAGCAACGAAGGCCCAATGCAGCCATTTAAAAAAAAAAAAAAAAAAAGAAAGAAAAACATTGCTATATTTTTTGGGTGCAATTTAGTAGTTCAGTTATAATCTCTATTAATGCACTCCCTCTGGTTATATATGCCCTGGGCTGGTTTTCTTGCTATAGACACAAATCCCCAATTGTTCTGATATGCATGGCATATTAATTTGCTTTGAATGCCAAAAATGAAATTAATGATTTTGAGCTTTCACTGTCGAGGACGATTTAAATATAGAATTTCTGCTTTATGTCAGAGATTTAAGCCATTTAGGCATAAGGTATTTTCCTCAATGTTATTGGTGAGAATGGGACCTAGGATCCATCTGCAAGTGCATTCTTCCTGTCTCTTGCTCAGTTCCTATCTTACCAGGAAATGTAAAGGGCAGCGGCCCTCAAGACAGGTGGGGGCAGAGGCATACAGCATCATTTTGCCTCCTGTGTAAATGTTTGGATTCAGCAGGCCATTATAGTTTCCAGGACAAAGCATCCGTATCCCATCTTCTCCCTTTATGTACTTTGTTATCTTGTGTGCTCTTTACCTCCTGTGCATGTTAAAGCAGCATTACTGTTGTCAGCTGGAATGCATACAGCCCTGTGAAGATACTGTTAGTCAAATATTCCATGGAGTGGCAGGGCACCTTCTGGTATGTTTGTTTGCCACAGTAGTAGAAAAAGAGAAACAAGTTTTGTCTCAGTATGCCAACCTCGTCTTTACGTTAAGAGCCCAGAAAGAATAGGACTGCTGTTGCAGATTTCAGTATTGCTTGTATAACGAAATCTTAACCAGATGAATGTATTTCTCAAATGTATGTAGTCAGACCCCTTCCTCATCAAGATTTGCAGGAATACCTAGGATCTTAACATTACCAAATAGCCTTAGGGAAACCTGATGTCATGCTAAACAGATATTGAAGGGCCTAGAGGAGAGAATGGCTGAGCGTTCTTTTCAGAGTGGAGATTAAATCTCACTGTCGAGGTTGGTGAGTCTGTCCAGTGAACACAATGTAGAGGTGACTGCAATTTGCTGGTGTTGCTTTTTTTGAAGGAACTATCTCAGTCTGTGAGACCTGTTGACAGAGTGATTAGAGAAGAGTTGAGTATAATGCTGTTGATGTTCTTGCCAACAAGTAGTTGTATTTAAAGATAGCTATGAGGAGCAACTCTGCTTAAAGTGTGCTGTCTGTTGTCATTCTGAATGCACTTTAAAAATTCATCACGGGCTTCCCTGGTGGCGCAGTGGTTGAGAGTCCGCCTGCCGATGCAGGGGACACGGGTTCATGCCCCGGTCGGGGAAGATCCCACGTGCCGCGGAGCGGCTGGGCCCGTGAGCCATGGCCGCTGAGCCTGCGTGTCTGGAGCCTGTGCTCCACAACGGGAGAGGCCACAACAGTGAGAGGTGCGCGTACCGCAAAAAAAAAAAAAAAAAAAAAAAAATCATCAAATTTCTTGCAAACTAGTTGGCTCAGGGCAACACCTGTTGAGTGGTGTCATATGTTGTATCCCTGCCATAAATAGCTTATTGGCATCCCATCAGTTGGGTCATTATGGGTGTCAAGGTGAGGTATGGAGAGCATTGAATAAAAATCCATAGGTAGCTAAGGTGCAAAGGGCTGGTTATAATTCCATCTGTTTACAATGCCCTGGCATTTATTGTTAACTTATTTGCTTCACTGCCTGGTCTGCGATGAACTGTCATTAGGGCCTTGGAATTTTATTGAACTGTCATCATAATCTCATCTCCTACTGAAGAGGCTAAGAATTATGGCCCTCAGTGTTTGCTTTAACCTGTAACAGATTAAAAGTTTAACAGAAGCATAATGAAGTCTATCAATCCTTCCAAATCCCAAAGAAGAGTTTTGCACATTATGTTTTGAATGAGACTCTAAGGCAAACGTGCTCCTTTTTTGTTCAACAGCAATCTTTCCAGTTTGTCTCCCTGGCAAGTCTCAGAACTGTCAGTTTTTTTTTTTAATTTTATTTATTTTTGGCTGTGTTGGGTCTTCGTTGCTGTGCACGGGCTTTCTCTAGTTGTGGTGAGCGGGGGCTTCTCTTCGTGGCATGGGTTTCTCATTGCAGTGGCTCTCCCGTTGCAGAACACGGGCTCTAGGCACGCGGGCTCAGTAGTTGTGGCTCACGGGCTGTAGAGCGCAGGCTAAGTAGTTGTGGCGCACGGGCTTAGTTGCTCCACGGCATGTGGGATCTTCCTGGACCAGGGCTGGAACCCGTGTCCCCTGCATTGGTGGGCGGATTCTCAACCACTGCGCCACCGGGGAGGTCCCAGAACTGTCAGTTTTGATATAGCCTTGGAGAATTGCTTTCAGCCTGTGGTGTGTGGACCTCTAGTTTAGTGAATTCAGTAGTAAATTGAAGAGCAGTAATGTTTACTAGGTGACATACCATGTGCAGTGAGGTCTGCTTCACTTTTGTTTATTGGACAGTAAATTCTTCACAATGCTGAAGAACATCCTTGAGCAGCTCTGTATTTATTTCTTTTATGTATCCCGGCTTTTGTTGCTTAGATATGATTCCTAAATGGGATTGAGTTATGTTCTTTCTGTGTTTCTTGATGTTTTGAACTGTGCCCTGCTTTGGGGGGGTGGGAGGGATTATTGTCATGTAGCCTGGGGTTATTCCCTTCACCATAAAGACATTTCAACATTTTGTTCCAATGTGACTCTCTCCACGATTTTCTTTACTAACTATATTTTAAGGATGACTTCTTCTGAAAATACCAAGGGGCAGAATTACCAAATGAAGTAAGGCCTCCATTCTCCAGAGAGCAGGAATCTGTTTACAAACCTGCAGTATTTATTACATACCTCATTTAGCTCATTCATCATTTTAATAGAAAAATGAGTCATTTTAGATGATTCTGAAATAATGCGAGGTAAGCTACATAGCCCCAGGCAGAATATGATTTACCCAGCCACCAAGCTGTTTTCAAAAAAATAAAATGGAATGATCAGCACCAATAATTTATGATTACTTGTGGTAAACTTATCAGATGTCTTCATTGTCATAGAAATTTGTTGATGAGATTAAAAGTTTAGAGGAGTTTTCTAGCAAACTTCTCCCCGTTCGTCCATCTTTTACGACAAGTGGCTGCAAGGTTCTGTACTTAGCTGTGTGTTTAAATTTTCTCTGCCTACTTAAAACACTGACTGTAAATTTAATTCCAGAGTTGTGTTGAATATTCTCTTGATAAGAAAGAACACCAATCAGTGTCACAGGGCCAGTTTTATTGGAGTTTATTATAAACCTATTTGTATACATTTTCTGCTTAGACGTTAAATGTTGATCCTTTTACAGTTTCCTTAGCCTATCTGATCTCAGGAACACAGCTGGTTGATGGCCTGGAATCATAACTCCGAAATCGAAATGAGTCACAGAGTGTTTCTAGGTAGTGCCATAATGCTCATGGCCTATATTAATAACCAGCATCACAACAAAAACAGTTGGTACTTGTTTCTGGTATTCCTCATTTAACTAAGAGCTTTCAAGTCCAGCAGCTTACTTGGTGTTAATAAATGTTTGATATGGGTAGGACATCTATTATTTCTGTTTCAAAAAGATTGTAAACCCAAAGGTTGCACAAAGATAGAGCCAGAGCTACAAATTGGATCCCTACTGCCTAGGTGATGTTATTTGGCACACAATTTAGCAAATTCAGTTATTATTAAGTTTTTAGCCTATAGTGGATTGGGCCCACTGTATTAGAAAGGGTGAGGGGCTTTTAGGCCTAGGCACATGGACAAAACAGAAATTACCACAGACATAAACAAAAACAGGCATCCAAAAATCACACATATGATGAGCACACACAGGGCTACAAAACATCATAGCGTGATGGGCCTACTCAACGTAGAGGCAGGCAGCCCTGGCCACTCATAGGCCTTGTGTGTTACTGCCTAGTGAAATAATGCATTCATAATCATAACACTATCAGGGGCTAAGAATAACCTGTTTAAAAGCAAGGAATGTAGTAATACATATTAGAACTAACGCTTCCATCTAAACTGTTGTGAATTGAAAAAGCTTCTGGCACTTCAGGTAAATTTCAGTATTCCAAAAAAATTCTCTCGTGTGAATCTCTACATTGCAAAGAATAATGAAGTGTTAACTGTATACTTTTATAAAGTCTATTTTGAGTGGACTTATTAAAAAAAAGTTTGTTATGGTCTGTTCTATTTTGGGAGAGGTTGATAGAGATACAAAAGGACCTGGTTTATTGCAGTTATTCATTCCCTTGCCCTCCTTTTTTTATGTGCAATATAAACTTTTTATTTTCAGGGGAGGTGAGAGATGGTTAGGTTATTTTCTACTTTGGATAATAAAGGTGCACTAGTCTGGCAGGATGCTTGTTGAGGGGAATAGAGATAGGCTTGCTGCAGTAGATTATAATTGTTTTTAAATTAATTAATTAATTAATTGATTTTTGGCTGCGTTGGGTCTTCGTTGCTACGCGTGGACTTTTTCTAGTTGCGGAGAGCAGGGGCTACTCTTCGTTGAGGTGCACGGGCTTCTCATTGCGGTGGCTTCTCTTGTTGAGGAGCACGGGCTCTAGGCGCCTGGGCTTCAGTAGTTGTGGCTTGCGGGCTCGAGCGCAGGCTCAGTAGTTGTGGCACACAGGCTTAGTTGCTCTGCGGCACGTGGGACTTCCTGGACCAGGGCTTGAACTCGTGTCCCCTGAATTGGCAGGCGGATTCTTAACCACTGTGCCACCAGGGAAGTCCCTTGCTGCAGTAGATTATTTTTAAGAGTAACTGTAATATATGTTAACAATGTCTACTTCACTCATGCAGTGGATTCAGTCAGTTTTGTGGTTTGTGTTTTCATTGAACTTTGGGAAAATTCAGAGTGATGATATTCCACAGGTTTTTCTTGTAAAGTCTACACACATGCATATGTGTGTGCGCACACATACACACGTTTTTCTGAATCACTGGAGCGTGGGTTGCAGACATCATGCCAATTAGCCCCCTTAGTATTTCTACCCGTAAAAAATTAGTGTGTGTTTCTTACATTACCAAGTATAGTTGTCAAAGTCAAGAAATTTAACATTGATTCAATATTTTAATTTTTAACCAAGATTCCAATAATGTTCCTTATAGCAAATTTTCTTCCAGGAGCAGGGTATATTCTAGGGTCATATATTGCATTTATGTAGTTGTCATGTCTTAAAACATTTTAAACATGATTTGCAAACAGTAGGATCAAGACAGGTACTGTGTTAACTTCAATTAACGAATTCTTGCTGTCATTGCTAGAGTTTTAGAAAGATGAAAGAAGGATGGACGCAAAGAGGTGAAGAGTTTCATTCAGACATATAGATTAATATTCTATATTGTGGGTGAAGGAATAATTGTTTTGGATATTTTCTTTATATGAACCAAAACTAAAACAACTTAAATGCTTTTGCCAACATCTGTGTAGATTCCGTGTCCTTGAAATGTAGCAGGCATCCAAGTTGTATCATTAAAAATTATTAGAGAGTAAACTGTTCTACTATTTTTCTCCAGAGTTTTTTGAACAGTAATTTTATCTGAAATATCCTTCCCTCCGCACCTCCCTTGCCCCACACGCCCAGTTATTACTCCATGTAATTTTAGGCAAATTGTTTTTCTTCTTTATGCCTTTTGTTTCCATTTGTTTAAAATGAGGACAAGGTTGTGAATGTACTTTTCTTTCAAGTCTGTTACCTCGATGAATAAATATATAAATACAGGAGTTCTTAGAGAATGCAAAGTTCTATATACTTATAAATTGACTTTTCATAAAGTAATTTTGTTTTATGAATAGGTTACCAATTCCAAGAGTCACATCTATTTTAATTTTCTTTAGTTATTAAAAACAGTCCATTTAAAAAAAGAAAAAGTTGAAAGCCTGTATTTCCTTGGTTAAATTGGATTTTTGTTATTGAAAACTTATTCTGATTAGTAGAAGTGATTTAATCATAGTCACAGTATAAATGCTGTTAGCAGTCACTGTATATTGAAAGGGTCAAAATGAGAGGGGTCCTTTTCTTGGAAATAAGAAGATGGGATTTTTTGCTAATATGTGTTTATTGGCTTAGAATGAAAACTCAGACCATTGTTAGGAAAATAGACTTAAATTGATATCATTAAAAAATATATATATATACAATCAAATTAAGAGACACAGAAATTGATCTACTTTATAACTTTAAAAAATGACTGTTAAGTACCTTTCTGTGTTAAATGCCTTAAATTTCTGGGTTATAGTAAACCACCTATAAGTTCAAAGATTCGTCTTTTCAAATGCTTACTTCATTTTCCATTTATTTCCCATTTGTTTCTTTAACTCATTAAAAATCATTTGTTAATTTTTAATATGACCATTGTATCTCTACCTTGCCCATTCCTGACATAATTTTTCTTCCTTTCCTAACATCAACCCCCGTGTTAAATTTGCGACCCATGGACAGTGACATTTTTGGAATGTTCCTGCCATGCATGGGGGTCGGAGGATGTATTGGTGCTTCAAACTTTTTCTTTTAACTCCTTGAAGAACTTAATATATTTTAAAGAAACTGGCTCAGTTCTAACCCTGAAGGCACCAAAAAGAGCAAGTTCTAAACAACAACCCTCCTGCAGCATATTTTCACCATGTATCTCCTCCATCTTGGAGATCACCATTTCCAAGGTATATCTTTAGCTTTGCATATGCTCTGCGTGTATAACATTGCTTCCCCACTCTTCTTCTCCTCCCTCCTCTGAGTTTTTAATGTTTTCGGCAAGCCTTGGGAACATGTACACAGGCCTGTACAGTGACACAGCAAAAGCAGACTCTTGAAGTAGTCAGGTTTTGTCCTTGTAAATGACATGGGACAAATGCATGTGGTGGATTAAAATATGTTCACCCTGACAGAAATCTTTTACTTGAAGCGAAAAAGCCTCCCTTCAATTCTGATCACAGCAAAGGTTATGCTGCTGCCAGTGAGGGTGACTTGCCAAGACTGCCAGTTTCTCAAGCTCTGTTCTGGAGATACATTTGTTACTTGATTCTCAGCTTTGAGTTGGTTATAATCTTGTATTGGCATGCTTTGTTTCCAAATACATCAGTTTTCATGTTTCTTTGGCTTTTTCTCAGGATTTATGAAGGGGTGAGGGTAGATTTAACTTTTTGTCTGGCAAGTAGCAAAGCCTGTTTGACTTTGCTAATCAATAATTGTAAAATAACTGGAAATTGATCCATGCCAGCCGTAAATCCATCCATGCATTTCTGTTAATGCCTGTCATCCTAGAGAAGCTGTACAAAAGATATTCCTGTCCCCATGTCATTGAAGACAGGACACAAGCAAGTGTAATAGGCTGCTTGTGTATTAAGGGGTTGTTGTTAAAGTGTCCGCAGTTTGATACAAGGTTTTGGGAGCTGTTTCCCAGGTTTGTAGTATAGACATTGTTGGAAGTTGAAAAAAGTTTGTCACGTGAGCATAACCTAGTTTGGGGGCTTAGAGCTCGTCCTGCATGTGGGCAGAGTAGTGATGTGATTTGACACTATTGTTAGGTTATGCCTCCCCCAAAGTATCCTTTTTACTGGTCTGGCATTGCCTCACACTCATCTCAGTTTGATCTGGAATTCTTATTTCCCTCTCTCTCATTAAGGGGGAAAAGTGCTGAGTGTTCAGTTTGACCGCTTTTGATAGACACATCTGTTACCTGGGCACAAAAGATGCTAGTTGGTATTTGGGGAAGGGGGACACACCTTTTCCTCCTCTCCCAGTTACCATGATGAGGTATTAGTGTGTCACATTGCCACCGTGTCACTGTGGAGGTTTTATTATAAGGCCTAAAGGTTCTAACCAGACAGGGCACTTTCGTTTTGGGAGGTCTGATCTGAGCTTGTGGAGCGCAGGAAGAGTCTCCTTTCAGTAACTTAAAAACAAGGGAGAAAAAGTCATCTTAGATAAAGTTCAGAACATACTCTGACTTCAGAACAAGACTTGCCTGTCATTGATTGACCATATTAACACGTCCAAAGAAACAGTATGTCGATCTTGATTTTTTTTCAGTCGTTAAAGTTTTAAAAAGATTATTTAATATCATGGGACTAGTTTGCAATATGATGTTTAGTAGAATAAAAGCCAACATGCTCTTTAATATTTGTGTATCTGCCCAGACAGAAAGCTTGGTATAGGATTGTGGGGTTTTTTTTTCTTTCTTTTTTTCCTTATATTTTTTAAACAATTTCTGTGTTTACCTGATTCTCTGAATTGAATAAGTATTAATTTACTTATATATAGCAAAAAAAAATAGATATCTTCAGTCATTACTTATTACGTTAGAGTTTTATATAGAGAAGGAAAGAAAAGATTCAAAAAGATAAGCAATTCTTGAGTCCATCCCACCCCAGCCCTGGTTTAACAATTGTGTGGTCCTGATGGATGCCTGCCTCTTGTGCAGATCCTTAATGCAAGCTGTCTTAGTTTCACGCCAGCACATTTTCAGGTCATAAAGCTCATCGAATAACCTTCCAGTTACGATTTGGCTTTCCACGTAGATGACCTGTAGAAAGCACATGTCTTGGCTGGACGTCCCACATGCCTGTTCTTGGCAGGTGTGGTTCTTATTTTAAAGTGATAATTTGGCCTTTTAGTTGATTTGTAAGTCTCTGTAAACTTCTAGGCCGTTAGCAAACTAGGCTTCTAAATGTGCAGTACCAAGTTCACCAAAATAATTACTTCTTCACTGGGGCCTTTTGACAGGTGGCCCGAAGCCGTTTTCAGTGATAGCCCCTGTGCTGTGTGCCGGGTTGGGCCTCTCTTCTCCCAATGTCGTTGAATAAAGGGAATTGAAAAGCGTGTGCTCTGGAGGACATGCCCCTTGACACGAGAGCCTCACAGTCAGAGTGCTGTGGCCGTTTCTTAGTTTTGCTCAGAGCCTGCTGTTTGGGTTCGAGCTCCTTTCTCTCTCCTTTCTCTCTCCTTTCTCAGAGGCCAGTCAGCCTTGGTGTAGATGGAGGCAAAATCATCTTGCATGCTCACTGTGCTTCTTGGTATAACTTGAGGAGACAGTAGAAATCGCCCTGCCTAACCTCCTCTTCTTCTGTTTGTGAAGAGAGAGGCCCAGGGCTCTTAGGGATAGAGTGACAGAGTGAGGACCAGCACTTAAATCTTTCTCTAGGAAGTTTTTCTTCATCTTCAGTCATCGTTTCCAGATATGCTCCAAGGATTGCAGGCCAGAGAACAGAAAGGTCAGGGATCATTCTACAAGCTTGGACTGGCTTGAGATGAGAAGCCTCACTGAGGATGGGCAGCCTCCCTGCATCGTAAGCCAGGCATGCAGAGGGCATTTGGGGTAGATAGCTCTTCAGGAGAGTGATGTGGGTGCATGTTTGTCTTTGGCTAACCAGCTCTTCTGTCTCTCCTTTATATATCGCAGTTTTCTCAGCTGCTTGTTCTACCACTTATCTGTCTCCTCACCTAGGAGCCTTAAGTATCTGGGAAAAGATTAATGTTATAACTTCCTAGACAGTGATACCGGTGCCTATGCCATAATTTCTCTTAAATACTGGGGGAAAGGCCCATATTATTAGTCAGTTATCTTCAAGGCCACTATTATGAGTACTGAGGTAGTGAGTCAATGTCCCTGACTTCTCTCTGCTCTTACCTTGAAACAAAGAGGCAGCAATATGGTCATCGAATACAGTGAATAATGATCATTGATAGACCTCATTGTATGATTACGAGATTATATTGTACTTATGTGGAATTATAGCAAAGCTCTTACAGTAATTTAAAACATAGCTTGCCCATCATAACTAGTGCCCATTAATTTAGCAAGAGTGAACTTTCTCTTCTTGCTTTTCCCTCGTATGTATATACCTGTGTGTGTGTTTGTGTATGTATGTATTTCATTTGCATTTGTATTTAGGAATTATTCATTTAGAATCTACTATATGCTCGGCACTGTGATCTGTATGCTGGGGATATATCAAAAAAACCTCAATAACAACAAAAAACCCTGCCCTAATGGAGTTTACATTTATTAGGAGGAATTGTCTGAAACTATGTCTGAAATAGTTACAGATTAGGAAGAAAGGGAGTTAACCCTAAGGGAATAAAAATAGTTAACTCAATATTTAATGCCCTAATTCAACCTCTTGATCTTTTTTTTTTTTGGTATGTGTGCGTGCTACCTTATACCTATAGATTGCTTTATAACTATTCAGGGCATTTGAACTTTTATATTTGAGTTTGAAAAATTTTGATAATTGGGTGAGATGACAAAGTTTTTGAAAACATTCTTTAAAACTGCATAACACTGTACAAATATTAGGCTTAATATTCGGTAAATCTGTATTAGGGTTCTCCAGAGAAACAGAACCAGTCGGGTGTGTGTGCGCATGTGTGTACATGTGTATATTATATACACGTACACACACACATATGTAAAGATGGATTTATTTTAGGGAGTGGGCTCGTGTGATTGTGAGGGCTGGCAAGTCAACCCAGAGAGGAGTAGATGTGACAATCTGGAGGCAGAAATCCTTCCTCTCTGGGGGGACCTCAGTCCCTTAAGAACTGCTGCTGCTCTCGTGGCTTTTCTGTGCAGGACTTTGTAGCATGTTGGAGCTCTGCCCTGTGAGCAGTTGGGTCCACAGCTGTGGGTCCCTCTGGTCTCTAAGCATGATAGCATCGTTTTTGTTGAGATGCCAGAGGTAGCACAGGGGAGGGCTAAAGTGGCACGTGTTGGCACTGTCACTTGCTCTCACCTCTCAACCACTTCTCAATAATATTTGTCTCTGGGTGATTGTTTCACCCTAACCTCTGACCCTGTAACTGCAGCGATTTGGGTTCTACCAGCTCTAGTCGTTTCCTGTACATGCTCTGAAACTCTGGGGCCAGTGAAAATTGCTAGTATTGTGGCCATAGTCTTCCTCTTGAAACAGCAGAGCTGTGTAATGTGACAAAGTGGAATAATGTTGCTTACCTTGATTCATCAGCTGAATAGCAACACATGATTATTAACCTATAGGTTATTATTTTTAATTTTTTAATAACATCTTTATTGGAGTATAATTGCTTTACAATGGTGTGCTAGTTTCTGCTTTATAGCAAAGTGAATCAGCTATACATATACATATATCTGCATATCCCCTCCCTCTTGAGCCTCCCTCCCACCCTCCCTAACCCACCCCTCTAGGCAGTCACAAAGCACCGAGCTGATCTCCCTGTGGTATGCGGCTGCTTCCCACTAGCTATCTGTTTTGCATTTGGTAGTGTATATATGTCAGTGCTACTCTCACTTTGTCCCAGCTTCTCTACGTCTGCGTCTTTATTCCTGTCCTGCCCCTAGGTTTTTCAGAACCATTTTTTTTTTTAGATTCCATATATATGTGTTAGCATACGGTATTTGTTTTTCTCTTTCTGACTTACTTCACTCTGTATGACAGACTCTAGGTCCATCCATCTCACTGCAAATAACTCAATTTCGTTTCTTTTTATGGCTGAATAATATTCCATTGTATACACGTGCCACATCTTTTTTATCCATTCATCTGTCGATGGACACTTAGGTTGCTTCCATGTCCTGGCTATTGTAAGTAGTGCTGCAGTGAGCATTGTGGTACATGTCTCTTTTTGAATTATGGTTTTCTTATCACCTGTAGGTTTTGTGCACATCCTCTGTGCTGGGTGCTGTGTCAGGAGCCAGGAAAACACAAGATCGAACATAGTCCTTGCTCTCAAAAAACTTACAGTGGCCATAATATAGACTACCACTTACAAAATAAGCTAGTTAGGCTGACAAGCCCCCATGCCCTGCTGCTTTTCCTCTCCTCATGCTGGTCCTCTTGCCTGAATGTCATCTTTTACTTCTCCACCACCTCTTAGCCCCTCATTTAAATTTTGCCCTTCATTTCAAAGCCCAACATAAATATTGTCTGTATAAAGCCTTCCTGGTTTTCTAATTCATAAATGATCAACAACCTTTCCATATTTCTAAAACCTTTTGTTCATAACTCTTTTATGACTAGGGTGACCCTATAATTTATCATCCAAACAGAGAAGGTGAAAGGAGGCACTATTCATTAATTACATCAGGACAGCACACATAAACCTGGACATTCCCCGGAAGCCAGGACATATGGTCACCCTAGTTATGACCTTAATACCCTGTTTCAGTAAAGTATGTTCTGGTCAAGTGTGTGTTCATCTCGCATTTTAGAATGTGAATTCCATTGTACGGGTGAGAGAGGCAGAAAAGAGCCATGTCATTTATACTTGTATTTTCACACAGGGCTTTATTTACACTCAGTAGGAGCTCAGTAATGCTTACTGAATGTTCCATTCCTATGCTGTTCACAAGAGATGTCAGAAGTTGAGCAGGCCTGCTGGAACCTCCTGTATAACTGTCAGAAGACGATCAGTATGAATCGGCAGATGTGAGGCCAGGGAGACTTGGCTGTGAAGGGGCCCCTTTGGATTGTCCAGTAGTCCAGATCTTGGTATAATGGCAACTTGGATTCATTCGGGGCTGCTCTGATCAACCATATGGCAAGGCTGTTCTGTTAGGTGGAGCATTGACCATGGGGAGGCCCCCAGGAGCAATCAGGAAGGTGGTAGAGCTGTGGTTCCTGGGCAATCCGTCTGAGTGGACAGAGGAACGCAGCTGAGACAGGCAGGTGACAGGGCCCTGTTCCTACATGCTGTGGTTGGTGTCTTCAGAGTCTTCATTAAACCTGACTGCCTCCTGGCAGTGTATTCAACTGAAAGCGTTTGAGAAGGTTGTAATCACTTCGTGAAGTTCCGTAGAGTAGAGGTCTCTATAAGGTTCTTTTATAAGACTAGGTGTCCCTGACCAATTTCCTTGATGGAGTCAGGAGGACTTATACATATAAACGAAGCACTTGTCATTTAAACAGTCCTTTTCACTGGTGAGAGTAGGCAGCTAATTGGTTTAATAAAGTGAAGAACTTGATATAATACTGAGTTTATTACCACATGGTTCTAAAATAAACAAATAATCGATACATTGACTTTACAGATGGCTATAAGAAACCTCTTTAGAACACTTCACAGGTCTCTTTAAAGGTGTAGTACATATTTTACTGCCGCCTCCCCTATTATCTTTATTCCTTAGTGCCTAGGGGCCAGCTCCCATTGAAAAGGTGGGTACTTAGAATCTTTTTGTGCGTGATGAGCATTTGGTTTTACTACAATCTATAATTTAGACTTCAGTGGCAAATTGTTAGTACAAACACTTGAGCCTAGGGTATGAACACTTTTTGTCAGACACCTATGCTCAGCAAACTCTATATGGCATGAGTTTATTATATTTTCTATGAAAGTGAACTTCTCATCCATCCATTTAGGGCTGTCTTGAGTGCTTTCCTTTCTGTAGTTAAAAATCCCTTAGGCTTGATATTACTTTCCTGGACAGGATTGTTTATTGTTTAATTCTTTGCTGCATTTCCTGTCCTTCACTTGCTCTTGTAAAATCTGTAGATGACTTTTTTTTTTATAAATTTATTTTATTTATTTATTTTTGGCTGCATTGGGTCTTCATTGCTGCACGTGGTCTTTCTCTAGTTGCAGCGAGCAGGGGCTACTCTTCACCACGGTGCACGGGCGTCTCATTGCGGTGGCTTCTCTTGTTGCTGAGCATGGGCTCTAGGCGCGCGGGCTTCAGTAGTTGTGGCGCTCGGGCTCAGTTGCTCCGCGGCACGTGGGATCTTCTCGGACCAGGCCTCGAACCCATGTCCCCTCCATTGGCAGGCAGATTCTTAACCACTGCGCCACCAGGGAAGCCCTGTAGATGACTTTTAAAGCTGGGAATTTGGCACCAACCTCCTTTTCTCTATCAACTGTGAGTACAGGTGCAAAAGGAAGAGCTGTGATCGTAGGATGGAGGTTCCCAAGGTTGGCTGGCCACCAGAGTCCCCTGTCAATACAGATATCCAGGTGGACTCAAACTTACAAGGTGGGACCTGGGCGTGTGTGTTTTTAAAATACATGAATCTGTTGCTCAGCCCTCATTGTGAACAACTGATGGAGGATATGAGAAAAGCAAGGCATCCTCCTCCTCTTTTTTTTTTTTTTGCATCTTTATTGGAGTATAATTGCTTTACAAAGTTGTGTTAGTTTCTGCTATATAAC
Source organism: Grampus griseus (assembly GCF_964374135.1). Classification (NCBI taxonomy): domain Eukaryota; kingdom Metazoa; phylum Chordata; class Mammalia; order Artiodactyla; family Delphinidae; genus Grampus; species Grampus griseus. The sequence goes on from NC_139003.1 coordinate 19,801,871, forward strand.
AGAGTGAATCAGCTATATGCATACATATATCCCCATATCCCCTCCCTCTTGCGTCTCCCTCCCACCCTTCATATCCTACCCCTCTAGCTGATCGCCCTGTGCTATTCAGCTGCTTCCCACTAGCTATCTATTTGTCCCAGCTTACCCTTCCCCCTCCCCGTGTCCTCAAGTCCGTTCTCTACGTCTGCATCTTTATTCCTGTCCTGTCACTAGGTTCATCAGAACCATTTTTTTTTTTTTACATTCCATATATATGTGTTAGCACACAGTTATTTGTTTTTCTCCTTCTGACTTCACTCTGTATGACAGACTCTAGGTCCATCCACCTCACTACAAATAACTCAATTTCATTTCTTTCTATGGCTGAGTTGGAGCAGCTTTGGTGTAAGCCCAATGATAGTAAGGCTGTTCATTGGTGTGCCAAGGCCTCAGTGCCTGTACACATTTTCATGCTTCCTCCATGTTATATGATTATAAAATCTGTATTAAACATGTTATGCAGTCCTAATCTTCATATTTTTGTTGGGATTCAAAGAAACTCTCCCTACCCTTCTTTCTTGTCTCTTCCCCCTTAATGCCACTTCATTCTTGTTTGGTCTTTGGGAAAAGAGCACTGGCTTTAGAGATAGAAGACCTGAGTTCTGGACTCTTGAGCTCGTGAGCTTTTGCTATTCAGCTAGTCACCTCACTTTTGTCTGGATTTCAGTTTCCTCACTTCCAAAATCAACATGATATTTTCCTTATGGGTTTCTTGGTAGGATCCAGTGAGCTAGTGTGTACGCAGGCCCTTTGGAAGAATGTAATGCTGTAGTTTTTGATTCCCACAGTGGCTGGATCAGTGTTTTTCCTCAAAATGGGTCATCAACAAATAATCCTAACAGGTTGTAGACAGAAGATTCTCAGAGTTAATGATGCATTTCCATCACCTCTTTCTAAATTCTTCTCTTCTGCCCTCTGCACCATCCTGTGAGGCTGGGAATTCCACCCCTTGATTCATTCTGGGAAACAGGACTTGTTTCCCCTGCAGTTAGTGTCTCATGTTGGAGACCCACCAGTCAGTAAGCATGTGGAACTTTCTCCTTGGCCTTTTCAGTGGTTTAATTCCAATCACGTTGTTGAAACAATATTTCACTACTTCTGCTTTTCCTAATTATCATGCAGATAAACAGTGGGGATTGTGACATTAGAATAAGTGAGTGGCTTATGATTTTTGCCTCAGAAAGAGAAACTCTTGCTGTTTTTCTCCCCCCTTGAGCAACACAGCAGTAATAAATGAACAAGTCCAGAGGACTTTATGATGGATAGCTAATGGTGCTGTGCCTCAGCCAACAGGCCTGTTTCCACAGCATCTGTCACAATTCAGAGTCATTAGCATACCTTTAATGGTTTCTTTTCAAATAATTTCTACTAGGGCATTTAAAATGCATCAAGGAAAAATATTGAGTTGTAGAGATGAGGAATTTTAAATGTAGACAAATGGTTTTCATTCTCTCAGATGTAATTTTGGCAAAATTGAGAAACCACATAGCAACATACTGTGTACAGTCTAACACAATTGACAGTGCTTAATGTACTAGCTGGGAATTATTTTTTCAGACATTTTAAAACAGTTAATTAAAAAAACTCACTTAATAAAATCTTAATTGAAAAAACTATAGAGTTTCTTAGCACCGTTGACCCCACCAAAGGCCTTCTTCTGGTGTGTGTTTGGACTGTCCACTGGTGGTCTTTCGTACTCTCTTTTATGATCAGTCATGGAATCAGTGTTTTTCTCATTTTATAAGATGAAAAATGTTTTGTCAGGTATAAGTCATTTTAACATAATACTGGTAAATACTAGGCTTGCTTATTTATTTAGTTGTGAGGGGAAAATCTTCAGAGAAGCAAATTAAGCCATCTTTTTCCTGAAATGTCAAGGGCAGGTGAGAAGAGATCTTTATTAGATTTTTAAATATGAATGCATTTATAAAGACATATTAAAAAAAGCAAAATTACTTTCTCTACTTTTTCAACATGAAAGCCAACCTGTATTTTAGCATGTGTACATAGCTTTGTGAATACTAGTTCCTTATATTTGTAAAGCATCTGCTTTTTTTAGATGTTTTTTCATACCTTTTTTCATTCTTTTTTTAAAAGAATTTTTTCATACTTAAATGTCTACAACAGTACTGTTAAGTCACAGGGGGCATATTACCCCATTTTCCAAAACCAAATTGAGAACTAAGAGGAAATTGGATACAGTCCAGTTTATACAGCTGACAGTGGCAATGGCCAGGGCTTCTGACTTGTGTGTGTCCTTTAACCTCTTTTCTTGAATGTTGTTTTAGTTAATCTGTGCTCCTCTGGAATGATTTTTGTAACTTCACCAATATTAAAATTTTTACACAACGCTTCTGTCACCTTTTTGGGAGAGACCCTGTTTTTTCAGTATACTTTTCTTGGTGCTTAGGAATCAAATAGTTTGATTTTTAAAGGTCTTAAGACATATCTGATTAACTCTAGGATCTGAGAGTTTTTTTTCTTTAATTTATTTGAAATCTTGACACTGTATGAGGTCATTTATTCATTGTTATCAATTATTTTTAAATTGGACTATTTAAAATTTAGAGTCAGTTGATGAATTGGGGAAGGGTATTCATTTCTGGAGGATGCTTCATATATTTTTGCATTCTGTAACAATTAACTGTTTATACTAAAACAAATAAATGCAGGCTGGTTAAAAGATAAAAGTTGCAATTTTAAAGTTTATATTAGTATTTTCTTATGGTTAGTCCTCATCCATGGGGTACAAGAAAGCTTATTTTCACATCCTTGTTTCAGACAACAGAACAGAGTGGGGGAAAGAGGAGAAGTAGGGCTGTATTCCCCTATCTTTTAGAATGAGTCCTGGAAGGTACACTTACCACCTACCCTCACATTCTCTTCATCACACCTTAGTTACCTGTCCACACCCAGCATCAAGGGAAGCTAGGAAATGTCTTTTTCCTCCCTCTAGGATGATAATGAGCCCTGCTAAACATCAGAGCCCTTATTACAGATAAAGGTGAGATGGATATTATGAGGGGTTATCAATCTGCCAAAATTACATGGTCTTCAGAAGTGATATTTGAGCTTTCTGATGCAAAGCCAATTTAGAAAGCATTTAGATATTTAACATATCTTGACAACTCCTTTGCAATTATAAATCATATTGACTTTTTGATTACATACATTCATTTGAAAAAACACCAAATGCTGTTCTTTTCCTGATATTGTGGTGATTATATAAATAACTGATTCACTTTGTTATAAAGCAGAAACTAACACACCATTGTAAAGCAATTATACTCCAATAAAGATGTTTAAAAAAAAAAGTCAGTAAAATCTAGAATCTTTAAATAAATTTTGAAAAGGGGTGATGGACCAAATGGAATTCTAATTATTTGATTTCAACACATTTCTCTTTCATTTGAATCTTTTAAGAGAAAAGTGAAAAGCAGTGTTATCCTTAAGAAATTTTCTCTCAGCATCTAAGCAGCCGTTTTTAATTACAGAAGATGTCTTCAAAATCTGTTTTGCCATTTTAAAGCTTTAGCTGTGAGAAAGTCAATTGTCAGTTGTGTAATGGAGGAAAAAATCTTACACTAAAAAGCCATTTGTATATTATGTTGAGTAGACACATAGGTTATTTGAACATTAGTGACTGATTTTCTATAGAAAATTTTTCTTCTTGAATTTGTTATCATTGTTGGTCACATAAACACAAAAGAGTCTCCACTGTCAACCTACTCATGCCTGTAGAAGTATGACTATAATGAGAACTGTTCAAAAATAAACCAAGATCATGCATGAAGTTCTTCCTTCTAAAGGACTCTCCTTGGGAAGCCGTGTTTATTCTCCTAGAACTGCCCTTTCTCCAAGTCTCTCTGCCTCTGTCTCTCCCTCTCCTTCTTCCTCTCTCTCTTTCCTCCCCTCTTTTTCTTTTCTTTCTTTCAAGAATTACCTTAAAAAGCACATTTCTTTGCATATCCTCCAAGGTGATAAATCTTCATCAGCTGAGAATAGATTTAATTTTTGGGAGCAGCCAGAAATCATTTGGAGTCAAGGCTGGTGGGTGATGAAACTGGAATAACGTTTTCGCTTAGACACAACGAGTGACTATAAACTAATGAGACCGATTTTCTTGAATTTTTGGAAGGCTGACTAAGAAGGAAGTTCCAAAATAGGAACTCTCAGTCTGGTGTGTACGTTGGTTAAAAAAATGAGTCTTATTGTTTGATAATGACATTACAAAATTTGTGTATTATTTATTTAGTCACTTATTTTTGTATTTGCCCCTATCTCTTTTTCACAATGGCTGTGTTTTGTGTCTGCCTGAGGGATTGTTGTCACATTTTTATTTTATGGTGATATTCCTTTTGGAGTCTTTACTTCTATCTATATATCATATTTGAAATATAGTAATAAAACTGACATACAGGGGGAAATCAAACTTTACTCAATGTTTAATTATATAAATTGGCTACCTGATACTTTTTTCTTTTGGAGTTTAACATTTGAAAATTGGCAGCAAGGTTTTTATGCTTAAACATCATCCATGTAGATCCATGCGGTTTTCGAATGCAATGATATTATTATAATATCATGAAATAAGTGGTATATTTAGTGCACTCTCAACTTATATTGCTTGAAAAGTATAACTTTCAAAAATAAATTGAGGTGTTCAACAATTACACTAAACATTTGAGTCTTTCTATATCAGTTAAATATAAAACAATGATATCTATTAAACTAAAAAAATCTGTGGTTCTCATTTCTGTATTTCTTTTAAACTTGAGCAGTATCTCATTTTTTAAGGCTATAGTTTAGGAAACTTCTATTTTGCATTCTTACTGCCATTAGAGTTTTTGTTTTCTTTCCCCGAACGTCTTGTGTAAAGTTTTAAAAGAAAGTGAAGTGCTGTTGAATTTGCTTTGGAAGACAGGCAGGCAAGAAGGAAGGAAAGAAAATAAATTAATACAAAAGCCAAGAAGGTGTGCTTACATATTAAGATAAAGTACCTTTTGTTTCTGGTTATTTGTGCTACATGGTTTATTTTATTTAATTTTTGATGAATAAAATTATGCCTTTGACTGTTATAAGACATAGTAAATTTAAAGCACTCATTGTAGTGATTAGCCATACATATAAGAAATAAATTTTGCTAGGGTATCCTTTTGTCTACTTACTTCAAAAAAAGCATTTTTATTTTACATAAAAGCAACAATCTTCGTTAGATTTTCTAGTATTTTAACAGAATGGTCTGTCTTATAAATAAATACTCATTAGTTCATGTCTTGAGAAGGAGTAAAAGTAATGCTTGTTTAGCAAAAGAGAATGCTGATTCATGAACTTTTTTTTGGTAGAACAGACTGATAAAACTCAGTGGCTTAGCAGAAGTTTTAGGATGGTGTAAAAGTTACTGTGGATTTGAACATTAAAAAACAAAAAATAAAAGAAAATATAAAATTTGGATATTCTCATTAAAGACATTATAATGGGAATTTATTCATTCATCCATTCATTTGTTAAAATGTGTATGTATCAGGCTGTAGTCAGTAACAGAGATGGAAGTTTGCATAAAAATAGCATTCTATCACTTTGGAACTCTGATATATGCCAGTTGTCACTCTGCATTTATATTTATAAAATAAGAATATAAGACTAATCATTTTTGAAAAAAAAATTCCTGAAGTTAACTCTCAATGACCAGTAACAAAAAAAGATAGAATATTTGTCATTCCCAATTGAATGAAGGCCCAAATGACACGAGAGTCCAGTGTCAACACAGTTTATCCTCTCAGCCATACTGAGTATAGTCACAAGAAGAGTTCTAAGTGATGTTCCAGACATAGGGCTCTAAAATGGACCGATTTTTATTTACAGGTATTTAATGAGTGCCTGCTCTGTGCAGGCACTGTTTTTCACCAAATCAGGTACTTTCAAAGGTATTGAGATGCTCTTGAATTTCTCACTGTTCTCTTCCAAAAAAAAAAAAAGGCCAATTTAAGATTTTAGTTAAATTATTCCCCTGTGGTTAACTGAGCATTTCCTATCAAGACCAAATACAGTAATCATCAACCTGATTTTTTAAAAATGTTGGATATAATAATAACATATCTAGTTTTTGATCCAGTTTATATATATTAAGTGGATGTTTGGGCAGTGTGTGCATGCAGATGGTTCTGTTTATCATTTTCTGTAAAAATGTTTATATAACCTTTGTAAATCTGCCCTCTGAAGATTATGTCAGTGTTTATTAGTATAATTGCTAACTGGTGTTTCTTGGTGCAGATCGTGGTGGTGTTTTCAAACAATTCAGAAAATCTTATGTGTACTTTTCGTGTGCCTCATGCCAGTGGTCTACATTTTAGTTGATCTTCAGTATTTATTTCAGTAGACTGTCTTTTTTAAAACTTCTTTTAAAACAAAATTTTATTAATGCAAGTTGAGTTTGCTTAAGTGAGAATTACACAAATGATTGCTTACTCTTTATGTTAATGTTATCTTTCCAGCTTGCTTTTGCATGTGTTTTCTTTTGGTCTTTCCCCTTTTCTTCCTATGTATCACTTTTAAAAGTAAAGTAGTTTGGGATCATTTAATCACATAGAAATTATTTTAACTTTTTAGTAGAGAATAGAAATTAATTTTGATGCTTGGCAATCCATTGGAAGGGGGGTGTGTGTAGAGATGTGTATGTATATGTATAAATATACACACAGTGCTGAAGAGATTTAATCTATTGGGTTATATTCCTTTACCGCAAAAAATAGAGTTCTGGAGTACCAAGCCTTATTTGAAGAGTAATATTTCAGATTATTTTTACATTTTGCATATATTTAATCCTTTTAGCTTTAGGCAGCACCATCTTAAGATGAGTCTTTTTATTTATTTATTTTTATTTTTAATTTTTATTTTTAAAGATTTAATTTTATTTATTGTTGGCTGTGTTGGGTCTTTGTTGCTACACGCGGGCTTTCTCTAGTTGTGGCGAGCGGGGGCTACTCTTCGTTGTGGTGTGCGGGTTTCTTGTTGCTGTGGCTTCTCTTGTTGCGGAAAACAGGCTCTAGGTGTGTGGGCTTTACTAGTTGTGGTGCGCTGGCACAGTAGTTGTGGCATGCGGGCTCTAGAGTGCAGGCTCCGTAGTTTCATGTGGGATCTTCCCAGACCAGGGCTCGAACCTGTGTCCCCTGCATTGGCAGGCAGATTCTTAACCACTGCGCCACCAGGGAAGTCCCAGGATGAGTCTTTTTAAAAGTAGATTAAAAAAAGAAAAAAGAAAACCCCCAAAGCAATCTTGATTCTTAATGGTAATTTAAAAGAAGCATTTCTATTAACGTCAGAACAGAGGATGTCCATTATTTTTATCATTCTGGAGGTTTTAACCAAGACTATTAGATAAGAGAAAAAAATGGAGGGAAAAACATGGAAAGGAGGAGGTAAAATTTCCATTATTTGCAGACTGCGTACCTGGTAAACCAAGATAATCAACTGGCAAATTGTTACAAGCTAAGAGAATTCAGTTATGGTGACTGCCTATAAAGTCACTGAAGAAGTTCTTTATGCACTGATAAGGGATGAGAGCAACGAAGAAGTCTAGAGTAGGTTTCCATCTTGGAAAAAGTTATGTTTCATATAGACAATTATATTAAAAATAAAAGAAAACCACGATTGTTGTAGAAAAATGTATACTAGTAGTATTGAAAAAATAAAACATCTATAATCCTACCACTCCTGATGACTACTGTTAATATTTTATGTATGAGTCTCATTTTTTTTACCATTATATTTACAGATGTACACACATATGTGCGTGCACACACTTTCTGGGATTTTTATAGGTAGGGTAGAGGTGTACAAGTTTGGGCTCATTTTGCACTACTAATTTAAAACCTTTAATGAAACAATATGTTGTGAATATTTTTTCTGTATTATTACTACTCTTCTATAGCAGTCTTGTGGATATAGTATCGTTTGGATATTTAACCACGTCCCTATTTTTGGGTATTTATATTGTTTCTATTTTGTTTTTCCAATATTATCAACAAAGCTATAAAGAAGAATATTCCTCTTGGCTAAATCTTTGCTGAGATCCATGATATATTTTCTGTTTTTTCAGTAAATTTCTAGAAGCAAGTGTGTTTGATGTAAGGGTGTGTTTTAATGTTTTTGTCTTAAACACACACACTCAATTTCTCTCCAGAAGGTTTGTACCAATTCATACTCATAGTAGCCTAATTTCCTGCCCACTAACCAGCATTATAATTTCTTCGATCATTTATCAACTTGAAAATGAAACAGAGGATCTCATTTTTATTTGTTGTTCTTAGATATGGGAGGGGGGACAGAGAGAGACAGAGAGACAGAGAGACAGACACACACTGTTAATTTGAATTGCTCTTTCATTTTCATTCACCTTTTTTCATTTTCTGGTATTTTAAAATATTTTTATGTTTTAATTTGTAGATTGTCAAATCTATCAGTCTTTTCTTTTTAGAGTAATTATATGCTAGAGAGGTTTGTAAGATTTATTTTAAAAGTTTTATTTCTACTTTTTGTGTTTTCAACTTCTTAACAATGAGATTTTTATTCAGTCTTGTATTTATTTTGGCATATGGTATCACACTAGGTTTTTCTAGAAAGTTTTGCAGTATTGGTTTTTTAAATAAATAATTTACCCATTCTCCTTTGAGGTACTTTGGGTTTTTTTTATACTATGTTCTGTTGTAGAATTAAAGCTGTTTCTGGTACTTGAATTCTGTTCATTTGGTATATTTACCAATTCTTGAACCACACCATTTAAATTATTGTATCAATAGATTTACACTTTAAAAAATGTTTAAGTCAGTTCCCCAGTGATTACCATTAATTTTCAAAATTTCTTTATTGATATTATACATCTGTTCTTCAAAATGAACATTAGTCTCTTTTCATTAAGCATTTTAACACTCAAGCCCTTTGGTTATTCTTTGTGCATTGCGCTACCATTATACAGTATTTGGAATGTATGTGTAAATAGAAATTTTTGTGCTTTAATATTACTTTAGATACCAGGTAGTTTGTTCTTTAAAGCATCTATTCATGCTTATTCCTTATCCTGTCTCCTTTTCTCATTGTTTGCTTGAGTCCCTTCTCTCTATTTGCTCTCAGATCCTTTATTACTCTTGCATGGTTTGATGCTTTGTAACCCTTGCAGCCAATCAGGTGCCCAGTGGTAGATAGCACATGTAATGTGGATTTTGCTATTAATAAATAACATGAGTTTTTTTATTGAAGTTCACCTATGAACTTCATTTAGATTACTCTTCCTGTTTTCATTGTGAATAAAGAGAATGACTTGTTTGCTTTTTCAGAGGACATTTATGTCATATATTTTTCTCTCTTCATGTTTTATGGATGTTGTCATACAGCATTTTCAAGTCTATAATACTGGTCTAGATCCCATCATATCATTTTTAGTTCTTCAGTATATCTTCTTTTAATAAGAAAAAACACACAGGAGAAACTGTCTGAAAATTCTTGTGATGTATAAAGCCACAGAATTCAGTGATGTGAAATTATAGTGGGTTCTTTAGTATCTTCAGAGAATCGCAATTATTAACACTGTGAGTCATTTTCCTTTTTCTTAACTTGTAGTTGGTAGAGAACAATTTAGAAAATTGATGCTTCTGTCAAAAGTCTAGATGAGGGCTTCCCTGGTGGCACAGTGGTTGAGAGTCTGCCTGCCGATGTGGGGGACACGGGTTTGTGCCCCGGTCCAGGAGGATCCCACATGCCGCAGAGCGGCTGGGCCCGTGAGCCATGGCCGCTGAGCCTGCGTGTCCAGAGCCTGTGCTCCGCAGCGGGAGAGGCCACAACAGTGAGAGGCCCACGTACCGCAAAAAAAAAAAAAAAAAAAGTCTAGATGAGTAGGATCCAGGCTCAGTCTGGATATGACAACATTAAGAGCCCTGCAGCTTTTACTAACTGTGAAAAAAGGAATCTATTTTATACTCCATTAAACTGTTACACATCATAAATAATTTATATCAGCCTTGTTCCCATCTATATCAAGGATGATAAACTAGTCACTGTAAGGATTTTTTTAAATGAATGTAATAGTATTTCTTCTTCTCCTGCCTTTTCTTTCTCCCAGTCTCTCTTGCTCATTAGAAAGAAGTGTATACCTCCTGAGTGGTCCCAGCCAGGGCTAGAATTGTGATAGGGATCCACTCAGGACATTTCAGGAAGTCAGGTGACTCAGGGTGATTTGTCTCCTTAGCTCCCCTGCTCACTAAATATATAACTTTGGCCACAATACAGTCTTTCTGAATCTCAGTTTCCCCATCTTTCAACCAAACATAGGCACCTCAGAGGGGTTTTTTTTGAGAATTCAGAGATATGTGAAAGTGCTTTGTAAACTGTGATTACTATACTCATATTAAATCCCTGTAGTTAACTATACTAAAGTTATTTTTGACAATTTAACGAGGATTGGCAGATCCATGTACAAATTCCACAGTTGGATGTGGGGAGTCAGGAGCTGTCGTAAGCTGTCTCTCACCTTGTCCTGTACTTGTTATAAACATGCCTCCCGACTAGATTGCTGCCCTCTCTGATCGCACACCTATCCCAAGTGTTTGGCAGAAGAGCAGTTGGAAAAGCAGGGGAAATGATGGCATTGAGAAGTAGAGGATCGAGTTCCTCAGTTTTGGTGTCTCTAGCAATATAGGGAACCCAGCATCACCAGGAAATGGGAATTGATTGGTAAAGGTGGAAGGTTTGAGGATTATATAGGTTGTTAAGGAGGATAGAAGATAGGAGGTAAGGAGGTTGTGGTTGAAGAAATGGGATGTCAAGTTCAAGTCTGTGTAGTGGAGCGTAGCCTGCACTCCTGCAGCCTAGGAGTACCTCTAACGGTGAGGGGCTGATGGTCTTAGAGGGGGTGTTTTGAAGAGGACAAGAAAGGCCCTGGTTGAGAACTGAAGTGTACTCATGCTGGGCAGCAGGGAGAGTCTCAGTGGAGCATAGCTGGGGATGACCTCGGGAATGGAGCGTAGATGTGGCTGCCTAGGCAGAAGCTGCAGCTGTGCAGGGAACTAGCCTTGCATTATGAAGCTGTAAGAAGTACAGTGCCTTGTTATAAGTATAGTCTTCAAGAATGACTATGAATCTAAGAATTGTTTTCATAAGCAGTGACCATGGCCACTGCTTCTGTTGGATGTAGTCACAAATTTGATGACAGAATTCAAAGAACTGCTGCCCTACCATAACCTTTTTGGTATATTTGAACACACAGATCATAATGCCTGAGCAGTTAGAATCATGTAAGAATGAATGAAAACAAGTATGCCTTAAAGTCAGGCACCTGTAAGATTGGGAACCATCAGCTTTAAAGTAATTTGAGAAAACCTTGGCCATTGAGAAAGTGGCTTCTTTGGTTACATTGGAACTTGAATCTCGGGTGTGGAGTCTGGGGTTGAAGATTTCCCCTGCTCTCTTCTACTAGAAATGGAAACTGACAGGGTGAATGCAGCAATACCTTAGTCGTTCCATTTCTGAGTAATAATAAGAATACTAGTACCATTTGCTTTTGTCCTCATGCCACCATTCCTAGCCTTATTGACACCCATTGAATATATTTCTTAACAAGTTTGGTTATTCCGCCATCTCCCAATGGTCCATGGAGGATGCAACAGACTCTTAAACTGAAGTAAATAATGAGATCTGTGACTCTTAGAGGTGTCACAGTAATCGTGGGAGAAATGACTGCTAAAAAGCCTGACATTGAAGGAGCGGACAAAATGTAAGAAGTAGGAACTGTATTAAAGTACTCCAGTGATGAGTATTCTTAATGATGGTCTTGATTCGTCCCTAAAACAAAACTCAAAATCACTTCACTATACTTTCCACCCAGTTGCTTATAAAGGAAACAGGGAAATGAAATACTTTGAAGAAAGATTTTCCTTACAGATGACCACACATGTAATCAGAGATTTAGAATGCATGAAGGGATAAGCCTCAGTTATATAGAAAATTCACTTAAATGGAGCACTTTATTTCCCAGGGACGCAGATAATTGAGTTACACCTAAAATCTTGACCTGTGTAACACACGTGCATACGTGTCTAATTTCAGTGTGCTAAGAGGTATTAAATGGTTTGAAAACTGTAATTAAATAGCTGAAATTGTGCTGCAAAGTCACTATAAGCATTGCCTCATGTAGTATTTCAGCGTTAAGTGCTAAAATCTAATCTGAGTAGCTGTGACTAATCTAGTCTTTATTTGTAACACATTCAAATTAAGAGGTGTGTGTTCTTGTTCATGTACTTTCCCATTAGCACTAATATTGCTAACGGGAGTGACAAATGTACTATGTTTTCGCCTATTACACCTTTTACGTAGCTAGCTCCTTAGAGGAGGTAATTTTCCATGTGATACATTTATGGAGCTGTGTGTTTAATAGTTTCCTCAAAAGAGAATATTTCCATAGGGACTATTTTAGTTGATGGGCTCTGGGGAAAAGAAGTTTGAATTAATCAATTTGAACCATAGAAGAAATTATGATGGCAATTAGTATAAATGAGAATATCACACATGCATTTGTTCCTATAGATCTTTCAGGCTTTTTTCCCCCCTCTTATTTATTATGAGATTTCAAGCTTTTTTCCCAGAGTCTTGGCTTTGATGCTTAATAGCCCCTCTTTATTCCTCTTCTCTACATCCTCCTGGTTGTTCAGAGGACTCCTTAATGTTCAAAAGAGTGACTGAACAGTTCCTAGTATTTAAAACCATCTTCTTTTTGTGAATACTCATCTCATTAAGGGCTGGTGTGTTTGGTTATTGTATTCTCTCCAACCCCCTTAGCAAATACTCTGGTGTTCTGTTTGGTTTTGTTTTTTTCTTCTTTTTTTGTGAGATATCCAGAATGGGGTCTGCTCAGGGACTGTTTGCTGCTCCCCGGTGTCTGCAGCTCCCTTGACACACTCTCTTTACACACATACACACACACGCATACTCACACACACACGCATTTACAATGTATCCCCCTCCCCCCAACTCCACACCCAGTAGGAACAGTGGTTGTGTGCTACCTGGCTTCTCGAAGCTCCCCAACACACACGCGTGCACACACACACTCCCCCCTCCCCCGCTTCTCTCATTCACTCTCATTGCCCCCCTCACACACCCTGTGGAACGGTGGCCATGCGGTCCTCACAGCTCCAGCTCCTCTTTGGGAATCCTTCTGTCTTCTCCTAAGGGCACAGAGATTGGAACTTTCTGCCTGGAGAGCCTTCTCCAGGGGACTCATTGAAGACACATGTGTGAGAAGACGGTGGAGGAGCCCTGTCACTCCGGCCTGTGGGCATAGCTTCCTGGCATTCCTATTTCCAGTCGACGTGCACGTTTCCTTAGAGACAGTGTTATAAAGAGTGGTTAGGTTACCTAGGACCATTTCATGGACATTTTCATGACAGCATAGTTCACCTGTATTATGGATTCAATAAGAACTCGTCTAGACTGCTTTGGGACTTAATCAATACATTGATTTCCCAAAACCAAATTCCAAATGACCTTTGGGAGCAGCCCATTTCCAAATTGTATACTGTCCATATTTCTGACTCAAATTGTTTACTCAGGTTCTGGAAATAGCTGGATCAAGTCTGCAACGTAGCAGAGAGGAAAGAATATTAATGTTAGGATCAAGAAACGAGAGTGAATCCTTGTTCTTATTGGTTTTATATTCTTAGGCATGAGCCCAAATATTTCCGCCTGTTAAATGGAGGTGATAAATAACCATGAATAGATATTTCACAGAATGATCAGGAACATTTTATGAGATAATGTACATACAAGTGTCTTTAAGTTGTTAGGAAGGGATGTAAACAAAAGGTAGAATTATTTAATATTTAATAATTGGAAATACAGAAAATAGCTGTATTTTGCAGGTCTCTAAAATATACATTTTAAGTTGTTGAAGGGATTTGCTAGGATTTTTTTTACTTCTGCCATCTTATAACATCATTGATGTATTATTGTTAAGTAATACAGATTTTTAATGAATTAATTTTCTTAATGGCAGTATGTTTGTAAGTAAAACTTAAGTACTTTGTTAAGGCAATGTCCTTTGACAGATGAAAGGTCAGTCAGTCTCTTTATGTATGTAACACAGTACAGAAATAATCAGCCACCATATTAAATCTTAAATGAGTAACAGTGTTCACTAATTACAAGAGCTGGTTTATATATTGGGCAAATTGTTGTTTGTAAATGTTGGATTTTATTAACTAACACAGCATGTTGCCATCCACAAAATAAGGTTTGCTAAAAGCTTTCATCAATAGCTTGAAGTAGGCACTGCTGCCTAATACTTCAGTCAGTGTGGAAAGGCAGGTAATGAAATTATGAATATATTTATAATGCAGCCCAATTTCTTCTGAAATGCATATAAGCATTACTTTACCAGGAGTCTGAAATATGATTTATTTAATGCATTTCAGCCCCCATAATATTATGATATAATTGAAATGAGAAGAAAAAAAATTGCATGTAGTCAGTATGGTACATGAATCAGAGAGTAAATTGCTTGTAATTTTTAAAGGCACTTAAAGGAATTGTGAAATTCATATAATGCATCCTTATATTTGGAAAAGGTTGTAAGAATGATAGTCCAGTTATTTTAGTATTTCAATCCTAAAAATAGAACTCTTTGAATTGTTATTAAGCCTAAGATAGCCATGCACTGAACAAATCCGAATCTTTCTATGTCCAGTTCTCATTAAATAATTTTTGTGAATTTTTCCTTTAAGCCTCTTATATTTAGCAAAGTAGTTGAGCAGCATATGATTTCTATGAAGGCCATAATCTAGTTTTTCTAAACTATACAACCAGATGAATGACAGCAACATAAATGTTGCCAGCATGTTTAGAAGGGAATCAGTTAAATGGTACTTGGAATTTTGATGATTATTGCTTTGAAAAGACAGAAAATCACAGGTCTTGGCTTTATAGTTTAATTACTTGCTTAACAATTGCTAGTGATTCACTAAATCACAAGGCTTCCAAACAAATAACATCAGTAACTGCTGCCATGCCTGAGCAACTCCAATTTTCTTGACAATGGCTACCAAACTGTGTTTAGCCTTATTATAAACTGTTAGTTTAACATCCAGCAATAGGAATTTCAAGCGTGCCATTGATGAAATGGCAGCAAATCGAGTGCTTTACCAGTGGTGACACTTGTGTCAATAACTTGAGCATGTTTCATCAGGACCAGTTGGAGAAGCAAATATAGTAATTATCCACATCCCTTTTTGATATTGGATGCAATAATGAGCACTGTCCAGCTTTCCAGAGCATCTAATTAATAATTCGTTCTTAATAACACAGCATGTGTTTGAATAAAACTGGGAAACAGGGCAAGCTCAAGGTCCTCCATGCTTTTATGGGCCAGAGTCAGAACTCCTGGTGGCACTTTAAAAGAAGAGCAAGTTGTAGGCAGAGATCCAGGTGTCCTTGTGGGAAAGTTTAATTTGTGCCTTTATTGACCTGCGCTGCTTTCTTCACTGTGTCTTAACGTCGTGGCATTTCCATGAGTATACTGCTGTTCCATCGTGCCCTTTTGCGATGGCATGGTCTTTATTTCAGATGGATTTTTCCAGAATTAGATGAGTTCCTCAGTTTTTATTTATGTAGCAGCCACAATCTTTTGCTCACATGAGAATTATCTTAACACTGTTCTTTGGTATTTCACCACTGAAATAATGGAAAAGAAACAGGTCAGACTGCGTTTAATCAGTGGTGATAGTGCCCAGTGTCTTATTGGGTGCTTACTTGCCAGGCACTAAGCCAAGAATTCCGCATACATTTTATTAAATTGTTACAGCAATGGTGGTGGTAATATTATTATCCCTATGATAGGAATAACCGAGGCTTAGAGAAATTAAATAATTTACCCAGAGTCACTAGGTAGACAGTTTGGCTCCAGACGGACGCTCTAGGCTACTGTGCCATACCACCTCTTTAGTATAAACATGAACTCTTACTTTAAGTGTGAGCATTACTTATTCAGCTGAGACACTGTCTGAAATATGCTCTTTCTTGGTGTAGATGGGTATTTTAAAAGTTTTATTTAAATGATAACCCACATGAATATATTTTGCATTATGACCCAGTGCACACACATATATTAACTGAAATGTAAGAAATAATGCTACTTGTGGTTCATTCTACTATTTTCTGTTTTTGTATTTTCTCTTTTACTGTTTTCATTTTTTTTACTCATTTTTTATAATGCTGGTTGTGACCCACTAAGATGATTTCACAGTCCACTAATAGGTAGCAACCTACAGTTTGAAAACCATTGAGAATCATTTCTGGCCTTGCGGGGTTCATGCTGGTCAGTGGAATATGTGTTCTGCTGGTTTGACTCTTGTTAAGATGCTGCCTCAGGTACTTACACTTCTAATTTTGTTACTTTTCTAATTTTGTGAGACCTTGAGTAGTTTTCGCCAGTAGGCATTTGTGAATGATTGAGTTCTATGGGTGGATTAATACCTTTCTGAGGCTCAGAGAGTTTCTCCTTTGCCATTTTATCATGGTCCTTTAGGGGTCCTGTGGAGTTTAGATTATAGGGTTTTACTCAAGAGTTTGACTTTCCAGAGGCTGCCTCCCCTTCTTTCTGTAGTGCTTCTGTGCAGGCAAGTTCATTACGGCAACTGAAGGAAACTGAAGTAGAAAAATGTTCTCTCCCCAGTTACCTCTTCCGTTTTTGTCACGTGCGGGACACAGTATGCTGGATGTGTTTGAGAGAGAGTTGAGAAGATGCAGACTGTCTCTTGCCTTCATCGTCTTGCACCCTTTGTCAGGCAGACCTACCTAAGTATTGCCCAGCAGGCTGGACTGAGGTTGTTGCGCCACTTGTCTATGTCCAGGACCAGCTGGTAGCACAGGACTGGGGCCGCCAAGCACCCTCTGGACGTGATGAGGTGTCCATGCTGTCTCGTCCTGTCCCTTCTGTAGCCAGCAAATTGGAGTGCCTGCTCTGTGCTGGCAGGGAAGGCAGGCAATAAATATTGACTTGGCCAAAAAGTTCATTAGGTTTTAAGTAAAAATAAGACATTTTTTCATTTTCATCAAGAACTTTATTATTTAGCCAACCCAATAGTAAATAGATATATAACTATATGTTTATTTTCTAAATGTAGTTGGTGTCTGAGGAACAGTGATGCAGAGTAAGATGTTAGAGAGCTGTGGCTGCAGTATTTCTTCGCTTATCTGGGCCCCACACCCAGGGTTATTAGTTTCCTCAGGACCTGCAGAGCCTCTGAAGAGATCCAGACAGTGTGAGCCAAGGCCGTCATAGGGTCTTCAATTGTGAGAGGCCTGTAACTCAAGAGGAGAATGTTGCGAGAAACAGGTCCAATGCGGTTCGTAGTGACATCGACGTTACTATGAAATTTGTTAAAAGTGCATCCTCTCTGGTCCAGCTTGGCCCTGCTGAAGCAGAATCTGCGTTTGAACAAGGTCTCGGGGTGAATCCTTCTGCAAAGTAAAGTGTGAGAAGTACTGCTAGATTAGTGGCTTTCGACTTGACTACCAGAGTTGGACAGGATAAGTCACTCCCAGTGAAGTGACATTTGGTCAAACCTTCAAGCATTTCCAGGGAGGAAATCGTCATATGACCCAGCTTTGCTGCCCTTTTGACCTGTCCTGCCCTTTTGACGCTTCTCTCCCCGACTCTCCCCTCCCCAGAATGGACCACCTGAGGTTAGTCCTCTCCCAGCATTAATCAGAAATCGTGCTGATATGCTCCAGTCCTTGCATGTATATCCCCAGCACCAGGCCTCTTCTGTTTCCTTCCACCTGGACATGAGACCCCTTTAGACTGTGACCCCCATGCCAGGGACTCCCCTTGTCATGCCTGTGCCTGGATGCGTAATAAACCTTTGGATTGCTTGTGATCACTGGCTCAGCTGTGCTGTGTTTTTACCTCCAGGAATTTTTGAGAGAGGGACCTGGAGACCCAGGTGTGGACCGAGTCAAACTAGAGCCCTATTAAAAAAAGAAAAAGGGGGGGGGGAGTCTCAATTTTCAGACATAACTCCAAACCAATGAAATCAGCATCTCTACCTAGCATTTTTTAGGCCACAGCATTTTTTAAAGCTCCCAGGTAATTCCAAAGGGCAGCCAATATTGACAACCTCCACTCTAGGAAAAATATCCTTTATGTTATTAGGGCCCTAGAATATTATAGAAGCTACTTATGATAAATTCTGATGTTTTAAATGTCCATCATTGACATATACCCTTCTTGTGCAGATGTGTACGTGTGTAGCATGCTGATTACACCTTTAGAATTGCTTGGTCCCGTTCTTATAAAACTATGGCAGGACTGACAGCAACAGAACAGAGTTACCAGAGTTGAATTTGAGTCACCACAATGAGATTGACATCAGATCTTGTGGGAAATATGTTGCAACAAATGTCTCTCAGTTGGTAAATGAATAATAACATTTTTGCATTTGAAAAAGAACAATTCCTTTTAAAGTTTAGGACATTTTTGCCTGTCATTGTCATCTAACTCAGACCTGCTTAACATTTATGAAACTGATCAAGACCTAGGTGTACATCTGATTCTGAAAGTGACACCTATAGTCCCAAACTTCCACACTCTGGAAGATTTTTTGTCTACTTTGCTTTTGCCTATAGCTTTTCCAGATGACACAGAGCAGCAAGAATCAGCTGCGAGTCCTTCAAAGCCAGAAGAGTGAATGGAATTAGAGAGGGTATCCTGAGGCAGGAAACAATGATTAGAGGAAGGGACTCAAAGGGAAAGATCTTGAGGCCCTTAGATTTTACAAAGTTTGATATACCAGGGCCGTAAGCTATGGTTTGGAAGAGAAACCCAGGTGGAAAAATTGAAAGGAGGTCCCTAAAATTTTGTAGGATGGAAGAGAGATTTTAGCAGAAAAGGTTTGTGTGCTAATTCTGAGGCTGATGTGAAATATTGTCCTCCCCGCACTTTGATACGTGTCTATCAGTGGTCTGTCTTTGATGTTCAGACACTGTATGAGCTGGCTTAACCTCCGAATCCTGACTAAAAGGGAACAGCTGGAGGTGGGAGGTTCAGTGGTTGTGTGTGACAGCGATTGGCTCCCAAGTTGCATGGGCCAATAAGCAGTTCCTTCCAGGGTAGAGACCAAGGGGAGCGCCTCGCTTGTGCTTCGTCTTAGTGTCTGCATGTCTTTGACAAGCGAACAATAAAATGTACCGTTTGATTCCAGACTATCTTGCTTCTTTGCTGTGTCCCTCCTGCAATCTTTCTTTTTCATGTCACATTACATGAGGTGCTTTTTACCTCTCTTTCCTGACCCTGGGTTCCATTGTTCATTGGTCCCTCTCACCCAGGATGTGCTCTAATTGGCAAAATGGTAACCTGGTAGCAGCAGCCTGCTCTTTCCGTTGCCTAATTGGTGTCAGGGGCAGCTGGTGGAGCCCAGCCATGCTGGATTGATTGATAGATTGGCTGCTGTGACTGTCAAGCTTCTGTCTGACCAACAGGTTTGTTACTTTTGAAACTAAAAATTACAATGTTAAATATATCCTACAGTGTTCATAGTGGGTCTGAAATAAAATCAGCTCTTCATCATTAAGGAGTACTTTCAATGTTACCTGAAGGTAACATTGAACCTGAAGGTCCTTGGGTTTGCAACTCAAAATTTTGTTCTCTTTCTAACTCACAGCTGGCTGTTTTCCTGCTTTCATAATGTGGTGTAAAGCTGCATTATCTTTCACACTGCCTGCTGCACAGTGGGTTTCTTCTTTTTAGAAGTAATGCAGACATGGTGTTAAATGTGTGTGTTTGGGGTGGGGTTGGGGGTGGCATTGAAGACATTCTTCTTACACAACTTGAAATTTACAAGCTCATTTTTTCAATTTTTATTTATTTATTTATTAACATCTTTATTGGAGTATAATTGCTTTACAATGGTGTGTTAGTTTCTGCTTTATAACACAGTGAATCAGCTATACATATACATATATCCCCATATCTCCTCCCTCTTGCGTCTCCCTCCCACCCCTCTAGGTGGTCACAAAGCACCGAGCTGATCTCCCTGTGCTATGCGGCTGCTTCCCACTAGCTATCTATTTTACGTTTGGTAGTGTATATATGTCCACGCCACTCTCTCACTTTGTCCCAGCTTACCCTTCCCCCTCCCCACAACCTCCTTTATCTACATTGGTCAGTGGGAATATATTGTTATGTTGAAAGTGGATCCTAAGAACAAAGTGATACAAGTTCTTTTTCAAAAGCTATTTCATTGAATTAACACTTATGTTGAAGATATAACTGAGCATTTAGGCATTCGAGTGTAATATAATGACCATTTACCCAAATTAATGCTGAAGTTACAGAAGGCTACAAAATGCCGCATTTTAAAATCTAGTTTTAATACTTCAATTAGCATATTATATTCCAGTATAATAAAACAATGTAGTGATCTTAAAGAGATCAAATATTACCAGTGAGCAGAGTTCTGTGATGTTTTTGTCTCATCTAATTCCTGTAGCCAGTACGAAGTCCTAAAGCAACATTTCTTTTGTAGAAAGAGAAGTGTGAGTTGTTCATTACCAACACACATTGTGTAGGATGTTATAATAATAATACTGTCTTACATTTGTTTGCATTATGCTGGTTTTCCAAAGAACTTTCATATGTATAATCTCACTTGGTCCTTTGGGTATCCTGAAATTAAGAATTATTATTTTACATTTTATGGTTGAGGGGGCTGAGAGTCAACAAGTTAAGTAACTTGATGGAAATCACTGCTGCCACACATGTGACTGACTCATGACATGCACCAGTCCTTGTGACTCCAGGTCTGTTGTTTTCCCAGAGTAACATACTGCCCTCTGTGTGCAGAATTTTAATGTTTTGGGGGTTACAAAGATGACTCTGGCTTTCTTGGTCTTAAATTCTAGTTTGGAAGATTGACACATGCACAGAGAGAAACACAGAGTGCTGAAGGGCTGAAGGAGTAATTCAGGCTCTGGAGATGGTGTTGGGCTGTAGGGGTGACAAGGAGGGAAGCAGCCATGGTTTCTTAAAATAGTATCTGAGCTGCAGCTTTCACAAGGGAGGGGCATAGGAATTTGAAGGGTGTTTGGCATCCCAAGTAAGAGAGCAGCTGGAACAAAAAGGTACAGAGATGGGAGAAGAATGTAGGCTCTGTTTCAGGATGTTGAGTAAATGAATGTGATGAAAACTTAGGGTGCTGGGTAAGAAAGCGCTAATAATGGTTGGCAGACATGGAAGGCAGAGAGCAGCCAAACTGCCACTCTTTGACCACGCTGAGGACAGATTAAAGACTAGGAGAGAAAAAGGGTGACATCTGTTAGGAACGTGGTGCAGCCTTCCCAATGAGGGGAAGCAGTTTGAATTAGGGAATTGTTCATTGGCATTCAAAGGGAGAGATTATATTTGGTAGACATTCCTGAGGTTAGAGGAAGATCAGAAGTAGAAGGTGGGAAAGGAGAAATGAGCTAGGCCACACCATAAAGATTCCTCCACCTTTGAGGACTGGTAAGAATCACATTTCAATTTAATAAACTTTGGTTTATTACTGAACCAGCAAACCAACAATTCGAAGAGTATGCAATGAGTTAAGGGCCCAAGTAACTGGGTGAGGCTTCCTCTTGCCTTGTTAGTTCTTCACAGAGCAAACCCAAGGTTCTGTCATTATATCCGTCATGGGGGAAATAATCTGCCATGCTAGTGGCAGTCAGAACCAGAGCTTCTCTGACTTTCCTATAGGAAGCTGAGGAAGGCGCCCGCTCAGCCCTCAGGTGTCTACATGATGGGACAAGAAGAAAGCCTTCCTGTGCCTGGTCTTGTGCTCCATTTCTTACTGTCTCACTGGGCCCTGACCCGTGCCAGGGAGTAAAAGGTTACTGCCGTATGAAGATGAGTGGCAGCTTTAGATTGGGTTACTGACAAGTTGTGTTTCAGGTTGCTACATTTGAAGGACCTCCCAGGCATCCATGTGAATCTGTCCATTCAGTAAATTGGCAACATAGGTCTGGAACTGGGGAGGGTGAACAAGGGTGGAGAGAGTTCTGGGAATCCTTCTCCAAGAGATGAAGATCTGGGAAGGGGTTAGATTTCCAAGGAATAGAATGTGAAGGGAAGTGAAAAGAGGGCAGAGGCAGGATTTTGGCAAATCCCCACCTAAGAGGCGGCAGGTGGAGTTGTATAGGAGGCCCCACAGGAGTGGTCAGCAGGGAGAGGTGAGAATGAGCACCTGGCAGCCACCAGAAGAGAGTTTCAGGAAGCGAGGTGGTCGGTCAGAGGAAGCATTTCCAGAGGGGGCCGGTGGAGGAGCACGGATGGGAGGCCGTTGAATCAGTGATTATTGATCGATAGCTGCCTTACTTACATCATGTGCATATAGTCAAAAAGTGCACTGGACTCAGAACCCAGATTTCAGATGGTTAAAGAAGAGGGAAAAAAGGGAAAAGCTGAGGCAGTTATTATTGTTTCAAGATTTTAATCTTTGAGCTTCCCTGGTGGCGCAGTGGTTGAGAGTCCGCCTGCCGATGCAGGGGACACGGGTTCGTGCCCCGCTCCGGGAAGATCCCACATGCCGCGGAGCGGCTGGGCCCGTGAGCCATGGCCGCTGAGCCTGCGCGTCTGGAGCCTGTGCTCCGCAATGGGAGAGGCCACGACAGTGAGGCCCACGTACCGCAAAAAAAACAAAAAACAAAAAACGATTTTAATCTTTGAAAGAAAGGTGATAAAGAATATGTATTGATACCTTGAAGAAGCAAGTGTTGTAGGAGGTTTTCTTTAGAGAGATTAACGTGTATGAGAGCTGAGGGCATGAATCCCATGGCAAGAGAAGGATTAAAATGCAAGAAAGAAGTGGTAAGAATTTGGTAGAGCAAAACCTCAGAATTTTGGAAGGGGGTACTTTCAAGGGTAGAAATGAGGGTCTTTGGAAGCTGTGGGGGGAGCCCTTTCTCTTCAGAGGGAGAGAGGGAGAAAAGGAGGGATGATTGAGGAAATTTAAGTGGGAGGGAGGGAGGGAAGTTTCCTAATGGCCTCCGTTTTCTCAGCCATAGGATTTACTGAGACTCTGCGTGCTTCTGTGTAAATGCTGAGTCAGTCTATTCTTTAGGGTAGGTGACCGGGGTACCCCAAGGTGAATAAGGTCAGATAACACAGATGCAATGGAGTTCCCAGTCCAGTGTCCTGAGCAGGTGCAGCCTCCTGCTAATCAGAAGTTGACATCTCTTACCTGACCTGACTGCCCCCTTCCTGGCACGTCTGTCCCAACTTCAGCTTTCACACAACTCGGTGGGACTTCTTTCAGTTTTTCATGTTACAGGTCTTCCTTCTTGCCTGACCTGCCCTCCTTCCTTAGCAGGCCTCCAACTAAAGACCCCAGCCTAGTCTTCCGTTGGGACTTGTGAGGCCTCTTGTGGAACCTGACTGGGTTCTACGCTGCTAAGAGCGAACGAGACTGAGGTTGCCTTTTGGGCTCCTCTTTCGACTGGATCAGTCCATGTATTTGTTATATGAATACATGAATACGTTAGAGGATCCTTCAGGATGTGGGGATCCTTCAGGATATGAGGTAGATTAAGATACTTCTTAGGAAAGATGGGACCTTTTTAAAAAAAGTAGAATGAAGTCTTAAAGATGTCTGGCAGATTTGTTTTCCATCAGATTAGTTTTTCTCACTGAAGCATACTTTTGAGTCTCACTTAAGGTTGAGTTCTTCCAGTGCTTCTGAAATCTATTCTGACTTTCTGATAGTAGAAATGGACATCCAGTTGCAAGAGTAGCCTTAAATTAAAGATTGTCAATTTTAAACAGTTTAATAGATACATAATTGATAGCTGTATTTTAACAGTGTCTTTCATTTTTTGAAAAATAACACTTGTTTTAGAAATTCAAGCTGTTTTAAACCAACTTCTTCCATGTAACTTGGCAACAACTCTTAGACTATTCTAAATGGCCTGGGCAAGGTTCAGTGTTGTAAACTTGGAGGGTGTAAAGTTTGTTATGAATTTTATCAAATCCCCAGTTTTTCCTGTGTTTTACAGATGTGTATAGATTGTTTCATATCTACCTATCTGGATTAGGAGCACAGCTGGTTGATGGCTGGCGAGACGTTAGAAATGAATACAAAGGTTCCAGAAACTTGGTG
The DNA here is from genome assembly GCF_964374135.1 of Grampus griseus. Taxonomy (NCBI): domain Eukaryota; kingdom Metazoa; phylum Chordata; class Mammalia; order Artiodactyla; family Delphinidae; genus Grampus; species Grampus griseus. The sequence goes on from NC_139003.1 coordinate 19,826,083, forward strand.
TGTGTATTCAAAGCAAAGATCTCCCATTTCACTTCATTTTTCTTAATGAAGGCAGATGAGGAAGGGACCAGAAGCATCAGTAGTTTACAGAAAATTTATGGTTTTCCGTGAAACTGCTGTTGATACTGCCTTTTAGCGAATGAACTAACATCTGTTTCATAGGCTTGGTTATAGTGTGCTCTTACATGGTTCTAATACAGGGGTTATAGGTTTATGTGTAATCTTTTGAAGACATGTTTCAGTAACTTGTATTCCCTAAAGTTCTGTCATGTTTTGGAATCTGATCATTGCACCCATATCCTGTAATACATAGCGCTGCTCATATAGACAAATCAGTAGAATTCTTGATAAAGCAAATTGGATACTGGTGTCTTATTAAAACAAAAATACCTGTGTATCAAAGGTGCAGCTTACAGAATACATTCACATACATCTCATTTGCTTGTCACAGGGTCCTCTGAAATAGGCACACTTCCTTTTCAGCCTCTCTGCTGTCCACAGATGGTCTCGTCCACACCCATGACTCTAGCTATTAGCTGTAAACCAACAACTCTAGAATCTAGTCAAGGCTGTAGTTTTTAGCATGTAACATTTAACCAGTTCTTCTCTTAGCACTTGCCAACTTCATGAGAACTTGGTGTTCTCTTTCTCAGTGGGCGAGACCACCATCCCCATCAGAAATCCAACTGTACTCCTTGCCATCCCTTGCCCCTTTTCCAAACCCTGCTGATTCCAGTTCCTCATAGCATTCAAACCTGCTGCCACAGACCTTGTCCTAGCCTTCCTGACATTCAGCCTGTAATTCTTCAAGCATATCCCTGATTGTCTCTGTGTTCCACATTGCCTCTGGAGTGGTTTATCTCCAAGGAAACTCTGATGTGTCACTCCCATGCAGGAAGTCCTGCAGTGGCCTGCCACAATCTTCTGGTAAAGCGGGAGTTTCAGTACAGCACCAAAGTCCTGTCTTCATCCTCTGCCTGTGCTTGCTTCTGCTGCCTTATCTCTGACCGTATTTCTAAGTGCATCTTAGACTCTGCTGCCCTGAACCATTGGCAGGTTACTCTTCCGTGCTGCCATCCCTCCGTGTTTTAATGCCTTACGCCGTGAATATCCATCTACATCTTTTCCACCTCTTTCTTGAGCCCCATCTTTTGGAAACACTTGTTAACATTTTCCATCAACTGCGGAGCTTGTTATCCTTCCTCTCTGTTCCTGCTCCACTTCCCCAGTGGATGGAGAAGTCTTAGAAGACAAGGGCAGTGTGGCCTTCATATGTTTCTCCAGCCCCTTGTATCATATCTGGGACACAAACCTTTGCAGAACATTTCACAGGTCTGAGTCTACTCACATTTTAAATAACTAAATGACTTGTTCAGGATTACAGGGCTAGAATCAACTAAAATTAACCCCAGGTCCAAAGTTCTTCTGTTCTGCTTTTGTATATGCTGATTTTTAAAAAAGTAAGTCATGATAACTAACCAAACCTTTGGTCTTAGCTGAGATACCCTAAAAAAAAGGGGGGGTGGTACTGATGTTAAAATAGCTTGTTAGTGTGGCTGGGTGCTGGTAGACTGTGCCATAGGTGAAAAAAATCAGCCACAGATCTTTTCAAAAATTTCTATAAATAACACAAACTCAATAAAAACTTCACATTACTGTCCTGAGGGTGTAGCCAGGGGAACCGTGTCCCCTGTGAATAATGCTTAATTAAGTTCAAATTCAATGTTAAAAGGCAATACCTGGACAAATTAATTACTCCCAATATTTATATCTTATAAAGTACTAAATTGTAGCTGGAAAGCAGTAATGAAATTCAGTCATTTTGAAATGACATCCAGAGTCACAGTAATGCAGGGTTAATTCACGAGGTGCCATGGTTTGTACTTGCCACTTTGCAGTCTAATCAGGTTCTTTTAAAATTAGTCTCACTTAAATGAGAAATTGTCTCTTACCCATTTTTGAGAAGATTAGAATCTCTTCATTTTCTGATGGAGACTGAAATAATTTTTCCCACATCCATTTTTTTCTACTCTGCTCCCTCCTGCCACACTCCATTATTGATGTTATTATCTCGTCAGTTTGTTTTTTGTTTTCAGAATTTTTCTCCCTGAAACTTCCCCATTCTTTTCCCTTTCGAACAGATAAATTCAAAGAAAGAATAGCCCTTCTTTCATTCATTATAAATGATTTTTCATTTGAGCATGTCATCTTGCTTTTCGTTACAATGGAGATCAAAGGAATATAGGCTCGCCACTAGTGTTCAGCAGTTCTTTTCAGTTCTGGACCTTAAAGAAATAGGATCTAGTTTAATTTGTAGCAGCTTTAGATCTCTCTCAGGCATGTGGCACTCAGACGGCTGGCTGTTACTGCATGCTGTGTGTGTGTGTGTGTGTGTGTGTGTGTGTGTGTGTCTATATTTTAAGAAAATGAGAAAGCTGGAACTTTGTTATCTCATATGCTTTGCAATGCATATCCCAAAGATAGAAATCTCAAAGGAATGTGTTTGTGTTGAAAGAGTACTTGTTTCTACTTAAACCAAGTTGGGAGTCCTTTAAAGATCCCTATTTAAAAATATTCATTCCACAGTTTGAACTCTGATGTCATATGAATTTTCAGTGTTCTGTACTTGCTTGGCTTTTTTTTTTTTTAAAGGTTTTTAAAAAAATTTTATTCCTTAGTATGACCAGAAGCAGTATGATGCTTTTAAATGATGAATCAGTTTGTTGTCTCAATTTGGAGTATAGGTGGGGTGAGAGGAGGAGAGATCAGTCCTTACTTATGTTTAAAACCAGGACAGTGAATCGTACTCAGATAACTGTGAAATGTTGACAGATTTATATAAAAGCAGTTGAGCTATTTTTGAACACCCTGCTTTGCACCTTATTCTGTGATTCATGTATTTATGTTTGGATGTTACCGTAAGATCATTATTGGGTAATGTTAAACCAAAACCTTATCACTCAGTAGGCTTACTGTCTGATCATTCTTAGTCTTCAAAATTTCCATATGATGTATTCCATTCTTCACTGAAACCAGGCCTCTTTCTCCCAGTCTCATCATTGTCACCTGATCTTATCCTCTGTGGTCAAAGTCCCATTCTCCTTGCAGTTTCATTGAATATTTACTCTAAGATTTATAAGCCAAATGTAATTTTATGGTTCTGATGAATTGCATAGTTTATCAGTGTTGTCTGCTAAGGATTGCAGTATTCATTCTTCAGAAGTCTAATACCCATTCATTTATTGCATAGAACTAATAAATACTTAAACAGTGCATCTATGTACTTCGTGCTTAATTATTCCTGTCCTTCCCTAAATCAAATTGAACTTCCCATATATCTACTTCTTTTTTATCTTTGGGTGGCAAAAGCATGTAAATAAAATTTCAGGAACTAAAGGTCAAAATCGTTTCTGGTTGCTGAGTGGGCTCTATCTTCTAGTCTGTTTCCCGTTGACGAGGCCTATTTGAAAAAGTATGTTGATTGGGATGTAGAACATGGGCTGTGATTTTTATCTTATTTTACATGCAGTTTTATGGATGAGGATCTGAAGGTACATAAAACCCTATGTAGAGTCAGGTTTACAGACCCTGAGATCCCTGTTGCTAAGAATTAAAAAAAAAAAAATCTTATTCAAAGTCAGTACTGTATTCTAGCTGGTTGCACTTAACAGAAATCTGGCCAGTGTATAAATGGAATAATGAAAAAAATGTTTTTCTTTCTGTGAATATATTACATTTATTTCTGTTTATGTCTTCTAATCTTATCTGTTCTGTCCATATGGAAAAAGTGGGTTTAGAGTGTCCAGTCACACATAAATCTGTCTATAAATGGATAGCCACACTCTGTCCAACTGTGTTGAAACACACAGACATTTAAAACGAACTAAAGTATCAACTGAACTGTTTTTTTTTTTTTTTTTTTTTTTTTTTGCGGTATGCGGGCCTCTCACTGTTGTGGCCTCTCCCGTTGCGGAGCGCAGGCTCAGCGGCCATGGCTCACGGGCCCAGCCACTCCACGGCATGTGGGATTTTCTCAGACCGGGGCACGAACCCGTGTCCCCTGCATCGGCAGGCGGACTCTCAACCACTGCGCCACCAGGGAAGCCCTCAACTGAACTTTTGAAAAAGGGTTATTAATGTAATTTTTTGGTAACTAATCAAAACAACAAACGTATTAGAAGATTCTATTGATGCATTTGATCTTTGAATGTTTGTTATGATGTTGTGACAATGTCTGTTATGACATGTTTGAAAAATATATGCTTTGTTCTCATTTGAGCAAGACATTCTGATTATCTTGAATTCATATTCTAAATGGCTCTTTCATTTTGGTTTTCCTTCTTGACCATTTTGAGATTCTACCTTGTGTGGAAATGAATCCGTTTTCACATGGAGGTTTATATGTAAATTCTGTTTAAGATATACTTTAGTATGTTTATTCAGGAACACTCAGGACAACCATAGATGGTGTAGGTTTGATGAAGCAAGACCATTTGGAATGATATTTCCTCATTGGCCAACAGATATGATATAGAAAACTAAGAAGTAGTTGCTTTGTGGATAGATCACCCCATACGTAAAATACAGAGGAGCTATTTATAAGTAGGCGGAAGTTAAATGTTGGGAGTCTCAGTCGTGGCTAAAACCCCCAAAGTGAATACAACTCTGTAAAAATTGGTCAGGCCACTTGGACTCAAATAATGAGAACCAGATCTCAATCAGAATAATTTCATGCTTAAGGGAAAAATACAACTTACACATTTCAAAGTCCTAACAGACATTTGAACAAAGTTCAAATGTATCAGTAGTACCTGCTGGGTTTTTTTTGTCTGTTTGTTTGTTTTTATTTTATTTTGTATTGAGAGGGAGAGAAGCAGGGCTGCAGTGTCAAGTCCTTTTTCAGGGAGTGAGCAGAATGTGGATTATGTGAGATCTGGCAAGGACTCAAGTCTGTGAGTGGGATATGGGCAGTTTTCTAAAACTCTGTGGCCTTCTCCTTGGTATTTGGGCTCTGGAGGAGGTGAACCGAATACTGATGATAAGTGAGCAGAGGCGCTTATGGTAATATTAATAGTTTTTCTTGGGAGAGGTCACATGTAATGCCTGTGAACAGATTTTTGAGTCAGGAGAGTTTTGCCAACCGCTCCTGCCTTCTGAAAGGTACAGCACTTGTACTGTCTCAGGCAGCTTCACGTGCCCACCCGCCCTCACCTTAAGCAGTTTCCTCCTGTTCTGCTGTCCCAACCCTCGTCTACCAAGTTGAGATCAGGCTTTCCCCTTTACTTTGTACATTCTCTTTGTCAGCTTACGGTAGCCGATCCAGTCCCTCTCAGTCATTACACATCAAGGAGGAGATGCAGGAGAGAGGCAGCATTTCTTAGCCCTTTCCATATAAGTGCTCTTCCCGGCTGGGTGTCCTCGGGCAGTCGTTTACTCCTGCTGGACCTTTATTTCCTCCTCTGAACAGAGATGTGGCTTAAAAGGAGGAGTTTCTCAAGTCCTTGGAAGCTGTAAAATTCTGTGCCTGAAAGTTGTATGGTCTGTGGGGAAATTAGACCTCTCACTAACCCAGTGTCATCAGCCTCTGAGACTTGGTGATAAGTCCCTTTTAGGTTTTACCACTGCCTGAAGACCATTTTCGAAAGGAAGAATACATTCAGAATTCCAAACAACTGCCTTAGAAGGTAGTGTTTGGAAGATAACTTAGATAAACGTTTTTTGTGCTTTTTGTTTGTGTGTGTGTCTTATTTTTCTTTTTTGTTTGTAGAAGTCTCCAGCTCTTCTTAATTTCAGTTTATTTATCTATAAATTGAGATTCTTGACACCTCCTTCAAGCAACTATTGAGTTTCTTTACTGTTTACTTTCAGGATGAGTCTAATATGCAGAGATATGTTAGATTATTAATCTTATTACTTTGGCAAAGAACTGTTTCAAAGGGTGAATACTGAAACTTGCCCTAGTACTTGGAATTTATTTGTTTTTATTACATTTCATAAATGAAATTTCAGAGCTGGGAGGAAAGTAGTGTTGTTAGTATATTTCAGGAATATATAATTGGCTTGAATTCTTTGGTAGAAAAGAATTTTTTAAAATCAGAGTATCGTTATGAGCAGAGTCTAGCTTTTTGCTTGTGTATATATGGACCCTCAAATCTTTTAAAAATTGGAGTCATAATTTACTCAAATATAATGGCTAAAATATTGTTCAGTTTATATATATGACTATTTTCCTCCCCTTGTTCTACATTTAATGATGTTCCATGGGTTTTGCTTCTCCGTGGTGGTGATTTGTCGTGAGAAACTGGAAGTAATAGCTGGGAAGCAGCCTGTATCTAGGGGAGCCCAGAGGAGGATGTTTTTGCTGTTTCAGCCCAAGCAGTGCCTGTTACTGTGTTTCTTCCCCAGCCAGTAAATGTGGGTAAGAAAGCATAAAAGAAATGATGTTTAGAATTATTTTTACTGTAAGCATTCAAAAGAGAAGCTGAGCTGTAATGGGAAGTATGGTTTGAAAAGCTGTTTTCATTATAAATTACTGGGCCAGATTTTTAAAAAGGTAATCTATGAATGACTTTCTAAAACCAAGAATATTTAAAAAATACTGATATGTAAAACAGTGAAACAATTACGTGAACAATGATTGTATCTCATTTGGGGACATAGCAAGCCTACTGTTCTGATTAAAGTGCCAACCACTTGATCTTGGAGTGGCTGGGCCATTTGTTGGGCAGCCATATTGGGCACAAAAGCAGCTTGCCTCTGAAACATGCAAGAGCATTCTGTCAGCATCCTGGAACTCTATAACTATATTTGCTTCTCTTTTTTCATGACAACAAACAAGTAAACACAAATAAATAAAGCACAAGTTAGGAAACAACATCCTCTCTATTTCTGACTCTATTTCTTGTATTTAATGGGAACAATAAGTTGAGAGAACGTGTTGCTCTTCCTTGTGTGTTCAGTCATTCAGAACACTAGTACTCCTGCGTTTAAATCATCTGTTCCTCTGCTTTTTTAGAGGACTTGCATGTCAAATAAGCAGTTTCTTTGTATAGCTCTTCATTTTCTTTCCCAGAGCGTTGGGAGGATTAGCTTTTCTCCGTCTTTTGGTGAAGTCACCACATTTTCGGTTAGAGTAGGGGTCAGCAGACTTTTTCTGTAAAGGGCCGGATGTAAATATTTTAGGCTTTACAGGCCATACGATTTCTCTTGCAACTACTTAACTCTGCCCTTGTTCCATGAAAGCAGCTTTGGACTATAACGTAGAGGAATGGATGGGGCTGTGTTCCAGTAAAACTTTATTTCCAAAACAGGTGGTGGGCAAGATTGGTGCTTGGGCCATAGTTTACTGCCCCCAGTGATAGAGTGACATTTCCTGCTCTCCATGTATTCATATACACAACACTGTTCCATGGATTACCCATAGTATAAATAAAGGGATAAAGGGGTGATGATTATGGGCATTTCCAGTGTGCTCACTGTAGCTCTACCCGTTTCTCACTTAAGAAAACACCCCAGAAATCTGAGGAATGAGTGCAGCTTATCACAGGGTTAACCTTGAATCTTCTCTGATTAGTGTAATGAGTAAATGAGTCAAAATCTTCAGTACTTTGTTTAGCAGTAGTATCAGATTACTTGTCATACATACTCCTCAGAGCTGTGTGACACACCAGGCTACAGCCATTCATCGTTGAGAATGCCAGTTTGAGAAGCCCAGTTCGAGAAGGCCAGTTCTTTGGAGTTAACAGTTGGAGTCTCATAGAACACATTTTTTCAAAGCTGAAGCAAGACATCTCTGCTCATCATTGGTGTCCACATGGACCCCGCAGAGCTAAGTGTGGACAAAATGCTCTCCTTTGTTGTTCATAGAGGTAAGTGGGGAAGGTGAGCCCAACAGTCATATGCCTTCTGTTTAATTTTCCTAGCCCTTTCCCTGTCTCTGCCTCCTGTAAGCTAGAATTGCTGCAGACTAATTCTGAATACACGGGACTGGATTTAGCCAACTTGAAAGTTTCTTTTACAGCTTTCTGGGAGGTGGTTAGAGATCAACTTGTCTTGGGGTATTATTTAGTCAAGGAAGGGTAAACAATTTATGTGAGCTCTTGCAGGAACAGACCCAAATAGATGATTAGAGTGAAACTAAAGGTGGTGTTGATGATGATTCAGATACAGTGTAACTCTTATCTGGCCTGCACAGAATCCATTTGGTAGATGAAACAGCGTCCATTCCCTCATGAAACTTGATCTGCGACGTCCATGCCTTATTGGTGCTCATTGCTACTAGACTTCTGGCATTTCTTACCTGATCAACTAAGTCAAATGTTTACCAGGAGTCAGTTGTATTTGCTTGTAAACCTATTTAGGTCAGTTGTTATTGTTATTACATAATTTAATTAAATGTCATTTGTTCCTCTTTGTATGAAAAATAAGTTGAATGCTTTAGAACGACTCACAAGTTACTAAAAACTTGTTTTTTGATTTAGGTGTGGATATGGGTGGGAGAACTGTGGGAGAAATGGGGGGAGAAATTGAGGATCCCACTCTCTGATTGCTCTATAAGGATCTTTAAAGTTCTCACTCACCTTTAAAGAAACCAGTTGAAATTGTAGATAATGTAGTACGAAGGTTACAGGAACTCAACAGAGCCAGCTCATTCTTGTATCAGACAATTGGCAAGTAATTTGTGTTTAATATTTTGTTACACCTTAATGTATAATGTACATGTGTATCTTTTATTTTTCACTTTGTGTTTAAATGCATCTTTTACTGGTCTTGATTGTGTCTGAGTGCTTCCCAAATGTGCCAGAGCTTTGCATAAAGTCTTATTTATCCTCACCACAGACCGTTTGAGGAGGGCCCAATTATTATCTTCGTTTTGTGATGGGGAATCTACAGCTTAGATAGCTGATGTAACTTTCCCATGGTTCCTGAGCTAGTCCTTGTCTCCCTCATTATACCATCTCCCTGCCTGCAGCCAACTCAAGATTTTTTTAATGCAATAGGATTTTTTTTTTTTTTTGAATAGGGTAGTTGGTAAGATCTTAACTTGCTATGAATTGCTAAGCCGGTCTTTATGAGAATCAAGTTTGGAGGCTGTCACAGGGTGAATTAGCTTTAGTTACTGCTGGAAATATAGGCAAAACTTAACTATATTGTCCTTATGTCTTTTCTGCATTCCGGTCCTCTTGTCTGTTTGCTCACTATATTGTTTTTGCCTCTTAAAGTGCTGTTAGGTATATGATTTAATTTGATTCTTAAAAAGAGATGTAATAGGGCAGGTATTACTAGCTGCATTTTTTTAGATGATGACACTGAGGTTCATAGAATTTAAGTAAAGCAAGCAGGATGTAGAGTTTGAATAACATAAAGAAAAGATCCACATTGCAGTTGAAAAGTTGGATAAAGAGATATTTTCCTGTGTAATACAGATATTTAGTTAAAAGAGGAGAAGGTTGAGGGGATTACCTTCTTCTAGTATGTGTAGAAGTATGATATGGAGGATTATTACTCCTGGTTCTTTTCTAGCTACATCTGAGTATGGGATTAATTTCTTTTTTTTTTTTAAAGGATTCAATTTCAGCAGGAGGGATTTAGTTGAAAGACAGGAACTAGTTCTGGTAGAAGGAAAGTCTGTTGGTTAATCTTCTCTGTGGGATTATATAAAACAGTTTTAGATTCTGTCCAGATTTAGAATAATAAACTAGCCAACCAAGTGCAAAGTTCTACAGTTATGTATATTGATTTTATGCTTTTTTTTTTAACAACAGTGGGATCATAAACTTGGATGCAGCCTGTAGCAGTGGAATGCACTCAAAATAAATTATATACTTAGACTTTATTGTAAATAATTTCCTACCATGTTCTTTTCATTCTATAGGGAAAATAAAGAATGGTGGTAGGAAACAATATTTAGGCAGACAGAGGCTTTTCAACAGAGTTTCACTTCTATCAGTTTATATCCTTTCCCACTGAGTGATTTAGTTATTATTCCTAATTCTCCAAAAGGACACTTTAATGGTAGACCCCAGACAGCAGAAAACTCATTAGGATGAAGAGTGGAAGAGGAAGGAGATAACGGATTTAAAGGTTAGAATGATGTGAAATTCAGGGATAAGAAGTAAGGTTTCACTAGATCATTGGGAAATAATTAGAAAAATAGATAATCAGACAAGAGACTTAGAAATCTCCTTTCAGGGGGAGGCTCAGGAATTCACCGGACTGTTACCCATATGTGTCAGTTCTGCAGTGTGAAATTCCAGAATGGCAATGCTAATTTTGGCTTACCAGAGAACATTTTGCTTTCTGGGAAAAATTAGTTTTTTAAATCTCACCACAAAGCATCACAATTTTACGTGTGTCAACTATACTGTGTCCTTAGTACTTTTTGTTCTCCAACCTCACAAAATCAAAAATTAGAGAATTAATTTTAAAAATTGGTGAGGCAGCAATGTGAGCAACTATTAAAAGAACTAAGAGTGCATTTGCTAAACCAGCAATAAGGAATTTTTTCTCTAAAGTGCTACTAATTATCTGGAGGGAACAAAAAGGAATCGAACCACCAGTAAGGTGGTAGGGATGAGACTAATGCTTAGGGATTTTTAGAGTCAGAAATATGAAATACAACTCGACCTCTTTTGAATTTCAAAACAAAACAAAACGCCCCTCTAATGCATCACATACATTTTTAGCTAAGGACAAGAATAAAAAGTGAAGAAGTAAAAATGAAGAAGAGGATATGAACAAAGAGGACAAGAGAGACAGAAGAAATTCCTGATAAGTGGAAAGATAAGAGAGGGAAAGAGTATGGCAAAAACTCCAAAAGAAAACACCAGAGGAGAAAGAATGAAGGAGCCATAGAAGTTGTCCGCATCTGCCCTCAACGTGCCAGTTCTGTAGGCTTCCTTGCCGTGCCTCTGCCCTGTGACGTGGCTCCCCCTGCTTGAAAGTTTGTTAGAATTGTCCTTTTCCAACCCTGTTTCCCAGCACCTTGATTGCCCACCTCTGTCTTACCTGAAGTCCACTTGTCCTCACCTTAGCTGTGGTTCCTGTTGCTCTCTCCAAATGGATGCCCCCAAAAGCCTGTGAGATACCTACTACAGGACTTTACATCATCTCTTGTGGAACTTTCTTTCTCTTCTCAATTTTAGCTATGTCAAGGAAGCTTTCCTCCCCATTGTTTCTAAACTGATGTATTTAAATAATCTGATTATGTTCATTTTAGAGCCCCTGGTCCCCCGACCCCAGCACACACTCATGCATCTCTGTCAAGTAGGGTGTAGTGGAGTTGACATAGCTGTACCCCTTTCTCTTACTTTGAGGCTTAGTGGTTGAAGGCTGTTGTCTAGAAAAGGAAAGTGTTTTTATATTTCATTGAAATTTAGGACATGTCTATCACAACACATAAACCATATTTGGGGATTGGTACTCCTGTGTGTTGCCAGCCCTTCCTTGACTGCTCCCTGCTCTCCCACCTTTAGGGCTTCGTATTCTCTCCTGGAGCCTGGGGTGCGCTTGCTCTTGTCCGATGGATGGATAGCTACTCCCCGTCTAGGACCCCTTGCAAAGTTGACCTCCCCTGGGAAAGCTTTTTCTGACTCCATAAGCATCATTTCCCCTTTTTCTGAAGGTCCATGCCACCTTTTTCATTGTAGTGTGATTTTTAAAATTACCTGTTTGTTCCTCGTTAGATTTCTAGATCCTTGAAGCAGGGTTTTGTCGTCACTGACATACTGAGTATAGTTACCAAAGGTTGTGGAACTTGGGGAGTGGCCAAATCTCTGGCAGAGTCAAAGCAGAGGAATTGCAGGGTGCATTCCCTCCTTCCTTTTGGTTGGAAGCTCAACATTTTCATTCATTGCTCTCCTTTGTCATGTGTCCATGACATTGCTCTCCTTTGTCATGTGTCCATGACATGTGGTCTTGATTTATCAGCGTTCTGGAATTTTCATCACAGTGGACAGTGTCATCTGTTGTGATATCGAGTTGCTACTGTCTTATGCTCTTCAGGACCTAGTGTTGTCATCGTGGTTGTTACATTCTTTATTAAAAAAAGAATGTGTATACGTATAAAGACTTATGCGTTCTGCAACTATCAACCCATGTAATCTCATAACACAGGAGGTACTGTTAATACTCCCATGTTATGGATGAGGAAATGAATGCACAGAGAGGTTGAAGTAACTTGCCAGTATTACAGAGATAGTTGGTAGAGGAGCTAAAGTGCCAAGCTGAGAGTTCCAGCTATGGGTGACATGTAATGAACCCCTGCACTTTACTGCCAACATTGTTGGGGATGTTTTTTAGTCTTTAACCACCAGCATTGTTAATCTACTTTTTTTTAAAAATAACTTTACTTATTTTATTATTTATTTATTTTGGCTGTGTTGGGTCTTTTGTTGCTGCGCACGGGCTTTCTCTAGTTGTGGTGAGTGGGGGCTACTCCATTTTTTTTAAATTTTGTTTTTTAACATCTTTATTGGAGTATAATTGCTTTACAATGTTGTGTTAGTTTCTTCTGTATAACAAAGTGAATCAGCTATACATATACCTATATCCCCATATCTCCTCCCTCTTGCGTCTCCCTCCCACCCTCCCTATCCCACCCCTCTAGGTGGACACAAGTCACCGAGCTGATCTCCCTGTATTATGTGGCTGCTTCCCACTAGCTATCTATTTTACATTTGGTAGTATATATAAGTCCATGCCACTCTCTCACTTCTTCCCAGCTTACCCTTCCCCCTCCCCGTGTCCTCAGCGCCATTCTCTACGTCTGCATCTTTATTCCTGTCCTGCCCCTAGGTTCTTCAGAACCTTTTTTTTCTTAGATTCCATATATATGTGTTAGCATACGGTATTTGTTTTTCTCTTTCTGACTTACTTCACTCCATATGACAGACTGTAGGTCCATCCACCTCACTACAAATAACTCAATTTCGTTTTTTTTTATGGCTGAGTAATATTCCATTGTATATATGTGCCACGTCTTTATCCATTCATCTGTCGAAGGACTCTTAGGTTGCTTCCATGTCCTGGCTATTGTAAATAGAGCTGCAGTGAACATTGTGGTACATGACTCTTTTTGAATTATGGTTTTCTCAGGGTGTATGCCTAGTAGTAGGATTGCTGGGTTATATGGTAGTTCTGTTTTTAGTGGGGCTACTCTTTGTTGCAGTGCGTGGGCTTCTCATTGCGATGGCTTCTCTTGTTGCGGAGCATGGGCTGTAGGCATGTGGGCTTCAGTAGTTGTGGCATGTGGGCTCAGTAGTTGTGGCTTATGGGCTCTAGAGCACAGGCCCAATAGTTGTGGCACACAGGCTTAGTTGCTCCATGGCATGTGGGATCTTCCTGGACCAGGGCTCGAACCCTTGTCTCCTGCATTGGCAGGTGGATTCTTAACCACTGCGCCACCAGGGAAGCCCCTCATCTACCTTTTTTTTTTTTTTTTTTGCGGTATGTGGGCCTCTCACTGTTGTGGCCTCTCCCGTTGCGGAGCACAGGCTCTGGACGCGCAGGCTCAGCGGCCATGGCTCACGGGCCTAACCGCTCCGCGGCATGTGGAATCTTCCCAGACCGGGGCACGAACCCGTGTCCCCTGCATCGGCAGGCGGACTCTCAACCACTGACCACCAGGGAAGTCCCATCTACCTTTTTAACAAAGAGAAGTGGGGCATTTTTCAGCTCAGAGCCTTGGGTCAGGCAACAGTTTCCAACCAGAAATAGTTTTCCTTGTATTTTCCCCATTATCTTCTATTTCTGAGAGTTGAATCTGGTTTTCCAATTATGGTAGTTATATAAAGTTTTGTCTTTTAATTATTCAACTTTTAAAAGGGAGCTGATTTAAGGAAAAATATCAGGTAAATTGCAGGAGGTCTTCAGTGCTGGGAAACTAACATAACAAAAATCCTGAAGGTGAAGCATGAAATTCGAATTGATAGGGGGTGGTGATGAGTTGCATATAGAGAGAGGATGCGGAAGAGTTACGGATAGGCCAGGTTTCTAGTTTGGCTGATGTAATTGACATTTATTCTATTATCTAATATAGAGGAGCTGAAGATGATAAAGTCAGGAGCAACTGAGGGGAGGGGAGGGAACTAAAAGAGGGAATTAAATTAATGTTTCATTATTAATTTACTCACATTTGCGTGTATGTTCAATTACTTTGGTCAGATTGGGTTTATGAGTAAACTCACTCATTCCAAAAGTGTTCTGCTGGGCAGTATAAAGTTTTAAACTCTTAACCTGCTTGGGCCAGTGGGTATAGGGGCAGTTTAGAAAAGAAGGGTTATGCAGAGCCAAAAAACAGCCCCATGAAGTTGGTCCCAAGGCACTGAATCAGAGGGGAGGAGGGCAATGAAAATAATGAAACAATTTGGGCTGCTCCACCCTTGGATACCGTGGCCTTCTTATCGGTCCCTTGATCCATCTTCATTCTGATGGTTGCTGGGCACAATAGGACACCATGTAGATAGCCTTGTCCTTTCTACCCATGTGATTTCTGAGACTAGTCTTTGCTGAGCTGTGCCTGAGGGTGAACTTGACCAGCACTCCAGTGATGCTCTGGGGTAGCCCCTGGTTCTGTTTGGATCAGGTGGCAAGTTGCTACTGGCCACTTCCTGGGCTGATAGCCCTTCCCTGATATTGTCCCTGTCAGTACCTGATTCCCAGAGTGTGGCCTGCTTTCTTTCTACCGGCTTCAACTTTGATGTGTTTGTGTAGACACTGGGCATGCCTCTTGGGACTGCTGAGGCACTGCTCTGTGTTTGTGGAGCTCCCATATCCTCCAGCTTTCCTGTCCATTTTCTCCATGCCCTTTTAACTCTTGTTTCTTTATGGCTCAGAATATCTATGCTGTTTTTGGGGCCTAATCTGTGATCACATTGCAGCCCCTTAGTTATTTTCCTTTACTTCTCTTAGTTTTCTGTTTATTTTTTCTTCTGTTTGAATCACTCTTCTTTCACCCATAGCACGTTTTGACAGCCAGGATAGTCTAGAAAACTGTCAGCCAACTCCAATTGATTGGCAGTGCCTGCCTCTAGAACACTGTGTTGGGGAGGACTGTGTAGCCCCATTCAGACTCCGTGAGTCAAGGCATTGATGGCTGAGTGACCTCTGCCATGGGCATGGGAGTCAGGGATGGTGACACACTTGCATCTGTCTGCCATCCTATAGAAGTGTCCTGGACGCACGTAATTGCTAGCCTTCGCTGATCTAGAATACACTGTTACGTTCAGTGTGCTAAAGCAGAGGGGGTCAGGTTGGATCAAGAGAAATGGAAATAGTAAGCTACCTGCTTCGATGCGTTTCTTGGAACAAGAGAGATGGAGAAAATGACACAGACATGTGTAATATTAAATGAGGAGACAGAACTACAAAGGGGGATTTCAGAAATACGCTTTTCTTACCTTTCTCTGTCAAAAATCCAGTCCTTGAAATACCAATAATTCATAAGAATAGAAGGTCGAGGAATAAAGAGCATGCCTTAGTCAAACCTCCCTGTGTCTGTCAGGAACCTGAACCACATAGACAGTGTAGGAGGCAGAGGAAATCTTAGCACTCATCCATCCATCCATCCGCCAAACCTATATGGAATGTCTGTTACATACTTGCCAGGCTCTGGCCATACGACGGTCAGAAGATATATGTCCCACCCCCAAGGAGTTCAGTCTACACATTTTACTTTCATTTTTATAGTTATTTATATGCTTGTGTTATTTCTTGCTTTTTTTTTATTTTAGAATTTTATTTATTTTTTTATACAGCAGGTTCTTATTAGTTATCCATTTTATACATATTAGTGTATATATGTCAATCCCCATCTCCCAATTCATCCCACCCACCGCCCCGCCCCCCCAACTCCGGCTTGTGTTATTTCTTGATACAAGTTTTTTTTACAGGTTAACCTGTATCTGATCATCTTCTCATTCTTGCTCCTGCCCTGTGATGGTTAATTTTATGTGTCCGCTTGACTGGGCTAAAGGATACCCAGGTAGCTAGTAAAAGGTTACTTCTGCATGTGTCTGTGAGGGGAAGGGATGAGCATCCCGGAACGGGTCAGCAAGTTTGTTCAGTACACTGAGGAAAGAGGTCTGCCCCCACCTATGTGGGCGGGCATTGTCCAATCAGTTGGGGCCCTGAATGGAACAGAAAGGCGAAGGAAGGGCGAATTGTCTTTCTTCTTGAACTGGGATGTCCATTTCTCTTGACATTGCTTGAACATTGAAGCTCCTGGTTCTTGGGCCTTCAGCCTCCAGGACCTACACCAGTGCCCCTCCTTGTGTTCTTATACCGTTAGCCTCAGGCCGAGAGTTACACTGTCAGCTTCGCTGCTTCTCAGGCCTACCCCACTGACTTGCCCAGTCCTCCAGTTTGCAGACGGCAGATTGTAGGGCTTCTCAGCTTTCGTAACTGTGTGAGCCAATTCCAGTAACAGATCTCCTCTTTGATATCTATATATCCTATTGGTTCTGTTTGTCTGGAGAAACCTAACACACCCTTAACCAACAGCATTCTATACAATGCCTCATACGTGGGAGTTTCTCCATAGCTATTGCTGAATGAATTGTGTGCTGTAGGCTGCTGGAGCCATGAGAGTTTATAAAAGGGAATGGTCAGTAGAGCCTGGCATGGATGTGTAGAGAAGGTGATAAAGGTAGTTGTGTAATAATGAGGGAGTGGTTGATAAAAGACCATCTTGCCCATTTATTGGCCATGTGATTAGGCCAATTCATTTCACCTCTATGACCCTTTGTGTGTTCTACTGTAAAATGGGGGTGATAATTTTGACAGGGTTTGCCTATTTTACTATTTCTGTCTGTGCTATGCAGTATTCTAGGCATAGCTTTGAGAATTTAATTTAGTCCTGGTATTGTTTTGGGAATTAAGTGATATTAATGTGAAATATTTATAAACTTTTTAAGTGCTATACAATTATTAGTTCTTATTAATCTTTGTTATTTGAAGCAGCTTTCCCCAGACTCCTGAGTTCAGAGATCTATCCCTTTGATCTGTCTTCCATTTTGTTGAATTGTCTCCAGAACCAAAAGGAGCCAACATGGCCTGGACCCAGCACCCAGGACAAGGGCTTAAGCTTCTGACCCATTTCTTGGGGCATCTAAGCCATCTGTTGAAAAGATTGATCTCTTCATTTTAGGAGAGTCTAGAATTTTAACTTTTCAGCCATGCCTTAGAAACCAAAGTCCTTACATGTTAAAGGATTCTTTTAAGATCAGAAGGCTAGTTAAATCATAAGTTAAAAATGGAATACAGGTTACCTTGATTCACATTTTAAAGGTGGCATACTAAACAACATCTCAGTGAAATATCTGAACAAATATTAAAATTAACATATATATGTAAGACTTATATTTTTTCCCTAAGGTTGGGGATTTTATATAGTAGTCTTGTTTAGGGTAAAGGACTTAAACTTAGTGTCAGACTGTAGCAAATTTGAACTTTTTGATGGAAAGACATTGGTACTGGCCATAAGGAAAACTCTCTGTTATATTTTCCCACGTGATGGCAGCATAATTCTCTCAAATACCAGATTTTCAACCATAGACTGCCACTGGTGGTTAAAGAAAATAATTCCTGTGGTGACTGTAGTTAATAATATCGTATTGTATATTTGAAAGTTGCTAAGAGAGTAGATCTTAAAAGTTCTTATCACAAGGAAAAAAACTTTTGTGTAGCGAAGTATTTTAACTAGACTTATTGTGATCATTGCAATCATTATGTTTTGTACCTGAAACATTATAATATGTCAATTGTACCTCAATAAAAAAAGAAAATAATTACTAATACCTCATTATGTACCCAGTTGTCCTCCTCTTTCATTAATTATATTTTCCTCTTTATTTTAGAGTGTTTGACATCTTACATGTATTTCCACATTACATGGTTTCAGTGGTTATTTCTTCTCAGAGATTTTCCTTGCATGGCTAACAGTATGCATTGTGTTAATTCTTGCATGTTCCCCTGTGTTGTAGAGCATGGTTTGTTCTTTTAGTTTTGTAGTTCGCTGTTCTCTCACTAGAATTTCTGCATTTACTTTATTATTTATTTATTCATTTTATTTCATTTTTGGCTGCATCGGGTCTTAGTTGCGACACGTGGGATCTTTCCTTGTGGTGAGCAGGCTCTTTGTTGTGGCGTGCAGGCTTCTCTCTAGTTGTGGCATGTGGGCTCAAGGGTCTGTGGGCTCTGTAGTTGTGGCTCACAGGTTCCAGAGTGCACAGGCTCTGTAGTTTGCAGCACGCAGGCTCTCTAGTTGAGGCGCGCGAGCTCAGTAGTTGTGGCACATGGGCTTAGTTGCCCCGTGGCATGTGGGATCTTAGTTCCCTGACCAGGGATCAAACCCAAGTCCCCTGCATTGTGAGGCGAATTCTTTACCACTGGACCATCAGGGAAGTCCCTGTACATTTACTTTAGACAGTATTTAGAAAGTGCTGGTGGAAACATAACTGCCATTCAGCACATGTAGGCCTCTATTATTCACACCTGGATCCTTTCAATCGCCCCCTTAATGGTTTCTCCACTGGCGTTCACCCCTCTTTCTAATCCGTCCTATACACCAAGATTAATCTTACTAAAATGCTGTTTTCATTGCACTCAGAAACCTTTAGAGGCACCCCGATGGCCTACAGGATGAAGTCCAGACCTCTTAGGCAGACATTTAAGTCTTCCTGCAGCCCAGTTCCCACTTACTCTCTGGCCCTCATACTGTAATTCCCTCTTCAACTAATAGGCTTGCCGAGGCCTCCTGTCTTCCCTCCTCTGGACCTCTGTTTATTGTCCCCTTTCTTACAGTGGCCTTTGACTCAGTCTCTGCCCATCTACATCCTACTCATCCAGTCTTCAAGTTCCAGTCCAGCTGATCAGATCTTTTATTTCCCTTGCAGCATTCACTGTCCTTATCATATATTATCTTTTAGTATGGTTGTTTGTTTATACAACCTGTGTGCCGCCCTCCACCCCACTTTGTAAATTCTTGAAAAACAGCATTTGTAGACAGGGATGGATTGTTGCTAGTTTTATAGCTCCATATGTAAACTGGAGCTTTAGGATTGTGATTTATGGTCATTGAGTGAGATGCCGGTTATTCATTGTATTCTACTGTGGCTAGTAGGGTAGTTGGATGATCTTCATAAAATAGGTTTCATTGAGTGCTGTCAAATAAATGAATAGATACATTAAATTTATTTTGTTCTTCAGATAAGTGAATTATTTTAGCATTTAACTGAACATGTTAGCATGTATATAGGGTTTGCTTTATTCAGAATGCTCCAGGGTCATTTATGGATGGTCGTGAATTGTGAGTAGTCTGCTTGGGTCATGCTGTATGCTTAGTTAGAGCTGACTAAGTTGGTGGCCAGGTCTTTCTATCAAACAAATTGGAACAGTTTCCAAAGTGTTCCAGGAACTCTTTGGAGAATAGACCAATTAACAATCAGGCTCCCTGACTTTAAACTATATTACAAAGCTACAGTAATCAACACAGGATGGTACTGGCACAGAAACAGAAATATAGGTCTATGGTACAGGATAGAAAGCCCAGAGATAAACCCACCCACATATGATCACCTAATTTATGAAAAAGGAGGCAAGAACATACAGTAGAGAAAAGACAGCCTCTCCAATAAGTGGTGCTGGGAAAACTGGACAGCTACGTGTAAAAGGATGAAATTAGAACACTCCCTAACACCATATACAAAAATATACTCAAAATGGATTAAAGACCTAAATGTAAGACCGGACACTATAAAACTCTTAGAGGAAAACATAGGAAGAACCCTCTTTGACATAAATCACAGCAAGATCCCTTTTGACCCACCTCCTAGAGTAATGAAAATAAAAACAAAAATAAACAAATGGGACCTAATGAAACTGAAAAACTTTTGCACAGCAAAGGAAACCATAAACAAGGTGAAAAGACAACCCTCAGAATGGGAGAAAATATTTGCAAATGAAGCAACTGACAAAGGATTAATCTCCAAAATATACAAACAGCTCATGAAGCTCAATATCAGAAAAACAACCCAATTAAAAAATGGGCAGAAGACCTAAATAGACATTTCACCAAAGAAGACATACACATGGCCAAGAGGCACATGAAAAGCTGCTCAACATCACTAGTTATTAGAGAAATGGAAATCAAAACTACCGTGAGGTATCACCTCACACTGGTCAGAATGGTCATCAAAAAATCTACAAACAGTAAGTGCTGGAGAGGGCGTGGAGAAAAGGGAACTCTCTTGCACTGTTGGTGGGAATGTAAATTGATACAGCCACTATGGAGAACAGTATGGAGGTTCCTTAAAAAACTAAAAATAGAACTACCATACGATCCAACAGTCCCACTACTGGGCATATACCCTGAGAAAACCATAACTCAAAAAGAGTCACATACCACAATGTTCATTGCAGCTCTGTTTACAATAGCCAGGACATGGAAGCAACCTAAGTGTCCATCGACAGATGAATGGATAAAGAAGATGTGGCACATATATACAGTGGAATATTACTCCATAAAAAGAAACAAAATTGAGTTATTTGTTCTGAGGTGGATGGACCTAGAGCCTGTCATAGAGTGAAGTAAGTCAGAAAGTGAAAAACAAATACCGTATGCTAACACATATATATGGAATCTAAAGAAAAAAAAAAGGTTCTGAAGAACCTAGGGGCAGGACAGGAATAAAGACACAGACGTTGAGAATGGACTTGAAGACATGGGGAGGGGGAAGGGTAAGCTGGGACGAAGTGAGAGAGTGACATTGACATATATGCACTACCAAATATAAAATAGATAGCTAGTGGGAAGCAGCTGCATACCACAGGGAGATCAGCTTGGTGCTTTGTGACCACCTAGAGGGGTGGGATAGGGAGGGTGGGAGGGAGGGAGATGCAAGAGATATGGGGATACATATATATGTATAGCTGATTCACTTTGTTATAAAGCAGAAACTCACACAACATTGTAAAGCAATTATACTCCAATAGAGATGTTAAAAAAAATCTACAAACAATAAATGCTGGAGAGGGCTTGGAGAAAAGGGAACCCTCTTGCACTGTTGGTGGGAATGTAAATTGATACAGCCACTATGGAGAACAGTATGGAGGTCCCTTAAAAAGCTAAAAATAGAACTACCATATGACCCAGCAATCCCACTACTGGGCATATACCCTGAGAAAACCGTAATTCAGAAGGACACATGTGCCCCAGTGTTCATTGCAGCACTATTTACAATAGCCAGGACATGGAAACAACCTGAATGTCCAAAGATAGATGAATGGATAAAGAAGACATGGTACATGTATACAATGGGATATTACTCAGCTGTACAAAGAAATGAAATTGGATCATTTGTAGAGATGTGGATGGACCTAGAGTCTGTCATACAGAGTGAAGTAAGACAGAAAGAGAAAAACAAGTATCGTATATTAATGCATGTATGTGGAATCTAGAAAAATGGTATAGATGAACCCATTTGTAGGGCATGAATAGAGACGTAGACATAGAGAATGGACATGTGGACATGGGGAGAAGGGAAGGGTGGGACGAATTGGGAGATTAGGTTTCACATAAATACACTACCATGAGTAAAATAGATAGCTAGCGGGAACCTGCTGTATAGCACAGGGAGCTCAGCTCGGTGCTCTGTGAGGACCTAGATGGGTGGGGTGGAGGGGGTAGGAGGGAGGTCCAAGAGGGAGGGGATATGTGTATAAGTACAGCTGATTCACTTCATTGTACAGCAGAAACTAACACAACATTGTAAAGCAATTTTACTCCAATAAAAAAAAAGGTTTTACGTTGCATTTCATCTCTTGAAGATGCAGGTTACCTCAGGTGACAGAAAGCTCCAACAGGACAAAAGATAGCTGTTTGCAAAGACCAGCTAAGCAGTCTTTTTACACACATTCAGCCAGTTCTTCCTTGATCGTGTCTGTCATTACTGCTTGTATTCATCTGACACCAGACTAAAAGAATAAAGGAAAAAGATGGGGGGACTTGGGAGGGAATTCCTTCAGAGCTCAAACCAGGCTTGTCAACGGCACAGTGTCTGGTTTTTAATAATCTCATATGCCGTTTGGAGGTTATTATTAGTAAAATATAAACCTATTTCTTAGAACTCTTATATTTTGGGGGAAGATTATGAAATGTCATTTATGCTCTTCTTTCAGAAAAGTGGTGGAGGGGGTTGTTAACTTGCTAAATTTCATTACACTGCTTGTTTTCAGTTTCAGATTAATAGCAGGTGGTAGCCATTTTTTCAAAGCAAATGGGGTGTCTTTTTAGTTCAGTTAGAAAAAAGCACTAATTCTTTACTGTAGCCTGGAATACTCTGTTCAAGGTGACAAATGGCAAGGATCACAGAACACTTTAAAAAATAGAAAAGCTGGCCAATATTGTAAATTTTTAAAGGACCAATGCTGAGCTTTCAGCAAAATATTTACCATTCTAAATAACTTACACTTCTTGGTATTTATGTTTAACATATATGTCTATTAATTTTAGTGAATATATTTTCATGCAGCTGTTTTGATTTGTGGTCTGTAGTATCTTTGTCCACTTCTGCAGTGCTCATTTCAGATAGTAAATGCCCCTGGAAAGGAATTGCATCTTAGAAGCTCTGTAGATGATCACCTATGCAAATGTAGCTTTTAAACATATATGGATTTTTTTTGGGGGGGGGCGTCAGTGATGTTAGGTTTGGAATAATAATAATTTTTATTTTGGGATTCATTTTTCTTATTCACAGGCAGGTATTTAAGAGCATCTGAGATACTGTTTAGTATGCCAGTGTTAAATGTGAGTCAGGATAACCTATATTCTCTTCTTAACTCATGACTAAGTAGCTTTATGATCTCATGAGAGTAGACCTGTCCCAGAATTAGATCTTTAACATCTGAGGACCTTAGTTTGTTCGTAAGGTATATTCCTGCTTCAAATGTATATGATTCTTTCTCCTTTTGTCTGAGTGTTTTTGGTAACTGGTAAATATGGCATCAAATGTCTTTCACGGTTCGTCATTAAGATCATCATTTTTCGAGTACTTGGTTTTAGTGGCTTTGAGAATGGGGGTCACTTTCCTCTGAGCTGCAGTCTGATCACTTAACTTCTCAGTCTGAACTGTTGCTAGGAGCTTTCTAGCATCTGATCAAATGATGGATGAATGAAAATTATACTCACAGGAGGATGATTGTTAAGCCAGAAAGATAATATATAATTAAAATGATAGCCATAACCGTAAAGCAGACTGGATATCATGTCAAATAGTTAATAACGTTCTGACTTCCCAGCAGGCAAAACCAAATCAAAGTTACAAGGTTGCTTTTTATTTCTTGGGTCCAGACCTACGGGTGGGGTTTGCTTAATGAGCTCTAGTGGGAAGGGTCAGAAACTGTTTCATGACACAACTCTTCCGGTTACAGAATTCAGGGAAGTCTCTTGTCTGCAGCTGTTTCCTAAACTATAAGAATAAACGGATAAGTAAGCATATTAATAAACAAAGTGGGTGTAGTGAGGCTTTATAATGTGATTTCATTGCTGTGTTTGTGAGGCTTTTCTAATGTGATTATGTAGTTTTAGGTCTTTAAAAGTGATATAGGATGTTAAAAATTATACATTGACATTTTGGTTATGTCTGTTTTTGAGTTTCTTGTTAGCACACCTCTGGTGAAAGGTACTCCCCAGTGTGCCAAGGAATTCTGGAATTTGTGTTTCCAGAGTTCTCTGCTTCATATGGTCCTTCCACACCAGTATACAAATAAGGATGAGAACAAAGCTGAGTCTGAGCTAGCTAGGCTTGATGAATGAGTCAGAAAGAGGTCTGATTCAGCATGGCCCCTGTGCTGGGCAGTAATGGCGGTTTGTTCCTACTTCTGCAGCCAGCTCCAGGAACCGAAGTGGATTATTTACATCCTCTTCTGTGTACTCCTCTGCTTTCCAGATGGATGGTTCATGGTTTGGGTTCATTCTCTTCTTTCCATTCCCCTCTAGGACTTCTTTTCCTTCTTGCTTTGTGCAAGCTTGAGTTTATCAGTAGTTATTCCCACAGTCTCATCTCTCAAGCTCATTTCCTTGGTCAGTTAAACTGGGGACTTCATACAGAGGCTAAAGATTTTATGTATGTATGCGTATATGTATACTGAAGCATAGTTGATTTACAATAGCGTGTAAGTTTCAGGTGTACAGGACAGTGATTCATTTATACGTATATATAAATTTTTTAAAGATTCTTTCCCCTTATAGGTTATTACATAATATTGAGTATAGTTCCCTGTACTATACAGTAGGACCTTGTTGGTTATCTGTTTATACATAATAGTGTATACATGTTAATCTCAGCCTCCTAATTTATCTCTCCCCCCACCCCACTTTCCATGGTAACCATGACTTTGTTTTATGTGTCTGCGAGTCTCTTTCTGTTTTGGAAATAAGTTCATTTTCTGTTTTGGAAATAAGTTCATTTATGTCTTTTTTTTTTTCCTTTTAGATTCCACATGTAAGTGATATCATATGATATTTGTCATTTCCTGTCTGACTTCACTTAGTATGATACTCTAGGTCCATCCATGTTGTTGCAAATGACATGATTTCATTCCTTTTTTCATGGCTGAGTAGTATTCCATTGTATATATACACTGCGTCTTCTTTATCCATTCATCTGTCAACTTCATATAGAAGTTCATATAGAGGCTAAAGATTTTAAAAAATCCCCTCATTATCAGGTTTGGGGGAAAATGGGATGTCTTGAAGGGCCAAGCACTCCTTCATACTTTCATTACCAGTGCCCATTGCTGAGGATATTTTAAAATACAATTTTTATCCTTCTAATACTTTTCCAGTTACAGTTTTCCCTTGGTGTACAGTGGCGTTACATCATATTTAAGGATTTAGTTTTAACATCAGCATGTGAATTTTATTTGCCAGTTATATCTTAATAAGGCTAAAAAAAAATCCACATGTGAAGCAAAGATTCCCTTTGTTAACATTTACTCTTAAGAGTCCAGCATTGCTATCTCTCTCCCATTATCGGGTCGGTAGGTTTCTTTGGTTAAGCACTAGATGAAGTGTTGGCTTTCAGTTAAGGATTTTGCGAATGACAACTACCTTGAACCGCTAGCATTTCATTCACTGGGAAGAGTTGTTGGGGCATGCAGTACATGAGACAGGCCGAGAGTAGAGCTGGCCCAGGCTTGTGGGATGGGTAAGATCCTGCACACTACTTGAACTTTTTTCGCTCGCCTCTTTAACCTGAGTAGTTGGAGTTGCATAAGCTAAGTGTGCATGTGATGTAGTTCCACTGTACTGTCTTCTTTAAAGCACCATAAATGAGATGAGGATGTCCAATATCCTTTTCTTTTTTTTTAATTTATTTTTATTAATTTATTTTTTATTTTTGGCTGCGTTGGGTCTTCGTTGCTGTGTGTGGGCATTCTCTAGTTGTGGTGAGTGGGGCTACTCTTCGTTGCTGTGCGCAGGCTTCTCATTGCGGTGGCTTCTCTTGTCGCGGAGCGTGGGCTCAGTAGTTGTGGCTCGCGGGCTCTAGAGTGCAGGCTCAGTAGTTGTGGCACATGGGATTAGGTGCTCCGCGGGATGTGGGATCTTCCTGGACCAGGCTCGAACCTGTGTCCCCTGCATTGGCAGGCGGATTCTTTTTTTTTTTTAAATTATTTATTTTTGGCTGCGTTGGTTCTTTGTTGCTGCACGTGGGCTTTTCTCTATTTGCAGTGAGCGGGGGCTACTCTTTGCTGCGATGCGCGGGCTTCTCATTGTGGTGGTTTCACTTGTTGCGGAGCTTGGGCTCTAGGTGCGTGGGCTTCAGTAGTTGTGGCACGCGGACTCAGTAGTTGTGGCACACGGACTTAGTTGCTCCGCGGCATGTGGTATCTTCCCGGACCAGGGCTCAAACCCATGTCCCCTGCATTGGCAGGCAGATTCTTAACCACAGTGTGGCAGATGGATTCTTAACCACTGGACCACCAGGGAAGTCCCCAGTATTGTGAACATAGTCATTTCTTGAAAATGAGAGCTAGTGGGATTTGGTTTAGCAGCAGTGAATTGAACTTGTTTTAGAAAGTGGCCCATTTCACTGTCCATCTTACCTTTTTGAATTGGTAACATTCAATGGCTTATAACACCAATCTGTTCTGCAACTGAATTTGATAATAAAAGCCCCTTCCTGCTCTCAGTCCTTATAATCACACAGTAGTTTTATTGAATATGGCCCTTCTTACCATGTTTTCCCCTTTCAATTGTAATTCTTATCCTTAAAGTTTCTGAGCTTACTGTATCTGATACAGAGTCCTTATTTGTTTACTTTATAGAACTTGGGCTTCTGGAACTTTGATTTCTATGCAGTTGCTGAATTTAATTACACATGGTCTTTAAGACTTGATGCCTGTTTGCATTCCATAGACATTTAGGAGCTAAAGCTAGTCTCATTAGAGAAGATAAAAACTGCATATTTGAGAAGTCTGAATCCCTAGCAGTTCACTTCACTTTTGCCTCAGCACTTATTTACTGTTCTTAGGTGCTGAGTATCGTGATGGGTGTTCTTTTTTTAAATGGCTGTTGGGAGAGGAGCATAGAATATGACACTGAGCTGATGAGGTGATATGTTTCAGCACCTTTCATGTTGAAATTTCATGTTGAAATATCACGTTGCTTTGTAATGTGAAACTTGTAAATTTTAATGGAATCATAACATGCCTGTTCTTAGGAATGTTCTATAAAATATTTAACAAAAGGTCTGGCATTGTCACTGCCCAGGCAGAGCAAATGTGAAACAACCAGTGCCAGTACTTGTCAGTTCTGCCTGAACTGAACGTCGGTTACATGGATTCATAATCTTATGTTATATGGGCATTGATTCTCTTTTTAGAGAGCCATACAAAAGCCAGGACCTATGTACCTGTTTTGTGTTTTTCTTACTTAGTTCAAAAAGAATGAATTAAGACTTCCAATTTCTTCTCACTGGGATATGATTAACTACCTTACATACATGTGAGCCACTCTCATTGCTTTATCTACATTATACCTTTGCAGGCAGCCCTACAACCAGGTTATAACGTCAGCAAGTCTCCAGCCCTGTTCTACAATACATGCAGACATTTACTCAACAAAAATTTATTTGCAAGCAGGTACAAAATGGTTCATATAACCTGTCCTGTAAAACTCAGTGAAGTCCCAGTTGTCTCTTCTTTTAAGTGCTCTTTGCAGGGAAGGGTCACCTGAGGCAGAGGAGGCTGTTTCTAGTTGGCCTTAGACAGCCAGCAGCCCTCTTAGACCAGTGGTTCTCAGCAGGGGGAATTTTGCCTCCTGGGGGACTTTTGGTAAAGTCTGGAAGCATTTTTGGTTTTCATAGCTTGTGGGGGCAGTCCTATAGGCATCATAGAGGCCAGGTACGCTGCTAAACGTTCTGATGCACAGGACAGCTCTCCCCAGTAAGGAGTGATCTGGCCCAAAGTAGCAGTGGTGCCAAAGGTGAGAATCTCTGCCGTAAACCAAAGGCTGCACACAAGACTGTTGAGAGATCAAGCCTGAGGCACCCTCCCTATAGTTGAAGCTACAGGCCTTGTTCTCATCACCTTGAATATTCTCATAACTTCTTCACACAGCAGGTGTAGGAGTATCTTTATAATATGTTAGCTAACCCTTATATCTTTTCCATAGTTTTCATTTTACTGATAGAACATCTAACATTTATCATGCTAGTTAACGAACCATTTTCGCTAATAAAATCTTATTTGCAACAGTCACTGTGCTAACTGGCAAAACATTGTTGTTGATCAAGACACGGATGAGTGAAGCCCTAGTTGTAGCAACCCCTACTTTTTGAGCTTCCAAATTTGAATTTCCGATAAGAATACTTGCTGATTGCTTCTGGATTGTGCATTCTTGACTAATATGCTGGCAGCACCTATTCCAGAGCTTAATCTAAGTAATGTATACGCATACTATCACACTGAGTATGCTGTAGTACTTTGAAGTAAATCTCACATCCTGTGACAGATTTGTTTCCCAGAAGCTGTCTACTTACCTCTCCTACAATCTCTTCCCCTCGATGCACTTAATTTCCTTTTGGCTACCCTGTCCTGAGTGTTTCCTTTGTGGAAGAGAGAGGAGTAAATCTCTTTTCTTATCCTCGAGAGTCTAAAGTTGAGGACAGGAACAGTGGGTAAGTAAACATGTATAATACAAAACAAAGTCAAAAACAGATACCCCAAGAGATATGTGGAAAAGTTTTATTAGGTGTAAAAGTGTGAGAGGCAGCAGGGTATGACATGGCAAAAACCACATGAAGGAAGAACATTCAGAAGGAGTTTTGGAGCTTGGGTAGGGGTCTGGACTGGGTCAGTGCATGGTCACCTGGTGACGTAGCAGTGCTAAAATGGGCATCCAGGTCTCCTGACTCCCCACCAAGTGGATTTCCGAGTATGTCATAGTGCTAGTAAGTTCTGAATTACACTGGAAAGCTGGAGAAGTAAATATATGGTTTAAAAATGTTTTTTTCTTTCTAAAGCTATAGAAGAAAGCTTGTAAAATTGTTTCTGATTTCATCTAGCACTTGGTTTTGCTGCTTTTGTCAAGTAGCACAATGTGCACAAATGTTATGAGAGAACTACTGGAAAAATTTCAAGCAAAGTACCACTACGTCGCTTTCTGTTCTAATTTATGTACCTGACAACCTCCTCACTTTATTGTTGGTTTACTTTTTTCTAAAAGGAACATTTATTTATTGATTGATTTTTGGCTGTGTTGGGTCTTCGTTGCTGCTTGTGGGCTTTCTCTAGTTGTGGCAAGTGGGGGCTACTCTTCATTGCGGTGCATGGGCTTCTCATTGTGGTGGCTTCTCTTGTTGTGGAGCATGGGCTCTAGGTGTGCGGGCTTTAGTAGTTGTGGCATGCGGGCTCAGTAGTTGTGTCTTGCGGGCTCTAGAGCACACGCTCAGTAGTTGTGGCACATGGGCTTAGTTGCTCCGCGGCATGTGGGATCTTCCCAGACCAGGGATCGAAGCTGTGTCCCCTGCCTTGGCACACTGTGCCAACAGGCAAGTCCTACTTTTTTTTTTTTTTTCTTTTTTTTTTTGCGATACGCGGGCCTCTCACTGTTGTGACCTCTCCCGTTGCAGAGCACAGGCTCCAAACGCGCAGGCTCAGCGGCCATGGCTCACGGGCCCAGCCGCTCCACAGCATGTGGGATCTTCCCAGACCGGGGCACGAACCCACGTCCCCTGCATCGGCAGGCGGACTCTCAACCACTGCGCCACCGGGGAAGCCCAAGTCCTACTTTTTTAATTTGAAAAACCACCTGTCTTTGCCTCTGCTCTCTTTTCAAGGGAATAGGCAGATATGCCCCCAAATTGCAGGGGACATATTCGATAGGCTGTTTCCAGTAAGTTATCAGTATGAAAAAGCTGACATATGGACCAGGGTCTTGAAGCTCTTTATGGGAAGACAAAATAAGCCAAAACAAATGGACTTGATCAAATCCTGGGGGTTTGGATGTGACTTTCAGACTTCGGATCAAGAAGTCTTTTGGAAGAATGGTGTTTATCTTTCATCTTTTGGCCTGTATTCAACTTCCATCAGGTCTTACTGTGTTAGTGGACATAATATTTCAGGCTGGGGTTTGCTCATAGCTTGTGCTTAATGCCTCTAAGTAGTCATTGAAAATTATGCTAAAGTTGATAATAGGATGGGCATCGTTCAGGTTCACGTAGATGAGTTACCCTTTTGAAGGTCACCTTCTGGTGTAGTTTGGAAAACAGTGCTTTGAGTATAAGTCTTTGTTTATTAATGCCACTTGATAAAGGCTCAGTGAACCCTATGTAATTTCTAATTTGTAACAAAACTCTAGTATTCAGCTAATTGAATACATGGCCACTTTAGTTATTTTGTTACACTAATTGATATTCACAGTGATCATGTCTGTTCCTTCTAAATGTAGTATTACCGTATAAGTTTATGGTTCAACCCCTTTGGATATTTCCATTCTTTCTCTCTGTTACATGTCAACATATAATTTTATTTCGTTTGTGTTGTGGTTTATATGTAGTTCGGACACAGAATAAAGCTCTCTTCCCTGCTCTTACTTGCCTGTTTGAGTTGATAGATAGGTTGATTTTCGCCTACCACAGATTATCCATATGATTGTGAAAGAGTAACTCTTTCCCAGTTCATTATATGTGTGTTTCAGATTTGTTATAAGCTTTAGAACTATAGGAAGTGTAGTTATAGGGATTTCCTATTTAGATTGATTTAGAGTTGTTACCTTTTCTCAATCCTAGTAATTTCTGGCTTCATAACATCATCCCATGGAAAATTGAGCTGATACCTGCTTTTTATTCTACCTTGAGCTATTAAAATTGAGCACTGGCACTTCAAGAAACTTTGTCATTTAAAATGTACAAGCTTTCCTGTAGCACAGAATCTTCCCTTACGTGCTTTGTACTTGATGTGCGAAGTAACAGTACTGCCTCTGAGCAGTGCTGTGCACCCTGTACCATATCTCAGTCCCCAGGAGCAGCCAGGCATAAGAGGGCTGAGTTAACATGCCAAAAAGTTGTTGCTATGAAGACTTCTCTAGGAACGTACGTGGAAGGGTACCTGGAAAGCTACCTTTATTGTCGTAGACGTAATCCCACTTTTTACTTCTCTTGCCCTCATTATGTCCTTTGTTGTAAACACCTTCAGGTCTCTTCTGAAAAGAGGCAAATCTTTAAGGAAATAAATACGTGTTGTGTACTTCAGTTTGAATCTGCTACCAACACTGAATGAAAACATCAAAATGTTTATGTGTTGCGTTTCTTAGAACTTAATTTCCTTATTTTCCTTCTCTTGTATATGGGATGCTCTTGTTTTCCATAATGATCCACTTAGGCATTTTCTGTCATGTTTTCAAGCCCAATCACGTTATCCCAAATCTAACAGGATCTGAAAACTAATGAGTATACATTGCCTCCCTAGGAGGAATAGCAAACAGGAGGCGGGTGGAAACTTTTTATATCCATTTTTTCCCCTAAGAAACGATTCTGCTACAACAGTGAATAATGTTTTAATCCTCTTTGTTTTCATTTGTTCATGTACAGTGATTCCATGTCTGTTAGAGTTATACATGGAGGTTTTATTCCTTGCAGTTGGTTTACCGCTTTTTCTTAAGTTGCGTGTGACTCTCCATCCTCCGCAGCTATTAGCTTAGTCAGTGTATCCCAGGCTTATGTAACTTTCAGGATTCATTTGTGTGACTTTCCCTCCCAGCCTCACATTAACTGTTTCAAAGCAATGTGCCACTGAGGTGGTGTGGCCATCTTTCTTGCTCTGTTATTGTCCCCAGTAGATCTCAGACTATTGATTCTGTTGACAGTCTAGGGAGAGATTTGTGTTGTTAGCCTGTGGTTGGGTGTTTTCAGGGCTTTGGATGTATTTCCTCTTCAGTATGCATATCTGACCTTTTGGCATGTTGCTTTAAAAAAAATTCCAAGGATTTATGTCTTAGAAAAGTGAATATGGATATTTCTGCATATCCTTTATTTAGATTGTAATCAGCCTCTCAAAATTAAATTTGGTGGTTGGTGTAGTCCATATTAGGCTGAAGCAGTATACTTGTGGTAGCTGTAATAGAATATCTGTTACGTTTTCTTTGCTTAAAAAAAGAAATCTCACTGTGCAACTATATGTGAACAAAAGCAACATTATTTAGTGAAAATGTTCTAAGAACCATGGTGGGCAATGTCATGCATTTAATGGGGGAGAGAATCAAGTGCTAACACATTAAGCATTTAGTAAGTAAAATTTCCATGCTATAAATAACTGTTCAAGTTGTTAAATTTTTTTGGTTGTTAATATAATCGCTGAATCACTCACTCTTACAGCTTTTGTACCATGTTATGTTTCCATCTGATAGTCAAGGGTAAATGTATGTGATATGTTTAAAAAATATTTCTTTGATTAAAGAAGTATAACTTTGTTATAGAAATTTTGGAAAATAGAGAATGGTCTAAGTAAGAAAACTATCCCACTATGCGTATCGTATCCACTGTTAACATCTTAGCATACATTACACTTTTTCTATGTCTACATAACTGGATGCTCAACTTGCCCTGTCCTTCCCTTCTGTCCCCTACCCCTGTTTATTAACCAAAATTAGGAACTCAGTGTACATGGTAATTTGTGACCATTCTCCCCCCCTTTAATATTTTGAGTTAAAAAATCAATTACTCTATTAAAACATTATTTTTTAATGGCTCTCAATGTTTAATCATTATGGCTAGACTGAAATCTTTATAATAAATATCCTGTTGTTGGACCATATCTTATTTACACAGACCTCTGTTGTTCCCACTTTTTTGTTGCTTTAAATAACGTTGGCTGCATTTTCTTAGCTATGTTTGTGTGCTTTTCTTAATATTTCCTAGGATTAAATGCCTAGAAGTGAAATTGGCTAACTGATAAGCAAATTAACAGTAGTAGAGATATACACACACACGTCCATATATTTATATAGTTGTTTTTATAAATTTTAATATGCCTTATTTGGATCGACTTAAAATTTTTATACAGTTAAATTCATTCTTTGTGATATACAGTTGTTTGAGTTTTGACAAATGTATGCACTTATCTAACAACCACCATGATCAAGAAGCAGAATAGTTCCCTCACCTCAAAAAATTACCTCCTTTGTCTTTTGACTACAAAGTGTGTTTATTTTTAATATGGAAAATATAAAGAAAAATAATTGGAAACTATCCATAAGCTTACCACCCTGCTATAACTTCTGTTGAATATCCTTCTGGTCTTTGTTTTTTTCTTCTTCCCTACAAAAAAAGACATCATACTGTCCTTTCTGTTTATAGTCTTTTTCTTACTTAGTATATTTTGAGTATATTTTAATTTAACTGTTAGATTGGTTTTTTTGTGGTTTTTTTTGTCTTCTTTTTGGCTGCGTTGGGTCTTTGTTGCTGCATGCAGGCTTTCTCTAGTTGTGGAGAGCATCAGCTGCTCTTGGTTGAGGTGCCCAGCCTTCTCATTGCGGTGGCTTCTCTTGTTGTGGAGCACGGGCTCTAGGTGCGTGGGCTTCAGTAGTTGATGCACACGAGCCCTAGAGCGCACGGGCTCAGTAGTTTTGGCACATGGGCTTTGCTCTGCGGCACGTGGGATCTTCCCAGACCAGGGATCAAACCCGTGTTCCCTGCATTGGCA
Organism: Grampus griseus; assembly: GCF_964374135.1. Taxonomy (NCBI): domain Eukaryota; kingdom Metazoa; phylum Chordata; class Mammalia; order Artiodactyla; family Delphinidae; genus Grampus; species Grampus griseus. Next base: position 19,859,284 of record NC_139003.1, read on the forward strand.
GGTGGATTCTTAACCACTGTGCCACCAGGGAAGTCCCTAGATTGGTTTTTGTTTTTGTTTCTTTGCAATTCTAAATAAACTTACCATGTATATCTTTGCATGTTGCCATAATTACTCAAGTCTTAAAAGTGGAGTGTTTAGATCTCAGTGCATATGTACAGTTTTCAAACTTATTTACATTTTGTCAAATGGATTTTTAAAATACTTGTGCCAGTTTACATTCTGACACACAGTGTCTTGAAGAGCATGTTTTTCCTGTATCCTGGGCAATCTTATTTTTATATTTTTAAATTTTATAGATGAATTATGGAATTTTGTTATTTTCATTTTTTGATTTCTTGTGGGGTTGGTTTTTTTTTTAATGTGTTTATTATTTACCATTTTGTGTGACTTGCCAGTCTATGTCATTTGCATGTTTCTCTCTTGGCTCTTCTGGGGAGCAGGGTGGGGTGGAGGGCTTATTTTTTAAGTGCTCTATACGTTAGTAACACTAATTTCACAGTTAGAGGTTGGTATTTCTTTGTCATTTGCTTATTCATTTTATTTAATGTTTTTTATTTAATGGAAGTTCTCATAAATCCATTCTTTTGCATTTCCTTTATATTTTGGAGTTGAATTTAGAAAGATTTGTGTTGAATTTAGATTTAGATTTGTGTTGATTTGTGTTGAATTTAGAAAGATCTTTTCTCTTTAGATCATATAGTCATGCATATTTTCTTCACGCGTAACTTTATCAAAAATTCTTTCTCCATTTACTTTTTCTTTTATATTCCTGACAGACTAGTGAGGTTTTTACTGTGCTGTATCAGGGAGTCATAGATTATGTACTTGCATATACATGTATTTTTATCTAACCTCAATATTTTGTTTTTTAATTATTCCAAGCACCATGAACTTTTCATTGAAATCTTCTATTCACACTGTAATAGCACAGTCACATTTAAGTGTGTGCCAAGTTTAAACAAGTCCTCTTATTTTTTTCCCCATTGCTGTCTCCCCCTTCCCCAGTTTATTTATTTATTTATTTATTTTTTGCTGTGTTGGGTCTTCGTTTCTGTGCAAGGGCTTTCTCTAGTTGTGGCAAGCGGGGCCACTCTTCATCGCGGTGCGCAGGCCTCTCACTATCGCGGCCTCTCTTGTCGCGGAGCACAGGCTCCAGACGCGCAGGCTCAGCGGCCATGGCTCACAGGCCTAGCCGCTCCGCGGCATGTGGGATCTTCCCAGACCAGGGCTCAAACCCGTGTCCCCTGCATTGGCAGGCAGAGTCTCAACCGCTGCGCCACCAGGGAAGCCCCTCATTGCTGTCTTTGATGTGCGTATTAGATACTATCTATCAGATTTCTTGGTTGACATTAGGGGAAAAAATAAGTACTTACATTGTTAAATAACTGTTTTTTTGTTTTTAACATGCTGCAGGATATTGAAGTCAAAGTAAGTAGCAAAACAATGACCTACAACAAACGAACCAATGGGTTCACCTAAATTAAGCATATAGTGACAGTCACCCTTATACCGGTTGAGCCAGGTGACCCTTGATCATGTTGCAAAGAAAATATGGCACAAAAATGGGAATGCCAAAATATATACTTCTGTTATTTCTTAAAGCTACTAGTCAGGCATGTATTCAACATTCATTGAACAAAAAATATGTTAAAAACTTTTCTAACATGGGGTATTGTAGGGAGTTCTCTTCTCCTCGAGATAAAGGTACTTAAACATAATAAAAATAGAAACAACAGTTTAAGAAATGTATTTTTTCATTCTCCTCTAGTTTTATTGAGATATAATTGACATACAGCACTGTATAAGGTTAAGGTGTACAGCATAATGATTGACTTACATCATCATGACCACAATAAGTTTAGTGAACATCCATCATCTCATATAGATACAACATTAAAGAAATAGAAAAAAAAAAGCTTTTCCTTGTGAACTCATAGGATTTACCCTCTTACGAACTTTCATTTATAAGGTAGAGCAGTATTAATTATCTTATCATGTTGGACATTACATTCCTAATATTAATTTATCTTACAACTGGAAATTTGTACCTCTTTACTACCTTCGTCTAATTCCCCCTCCCCCCTCCCTTCATCTCTGGTAGTCACAAATATGATCTCTTTTGCTATGAGTCTTTTTGTTCGTTTGTTTTTGAAGTATAATTGACATACAACACTGTTAGTTCCTGGTGCACACCATAGTGATTCGATATTTCTGTACATTACAAAATGATCACCATAATAAGTCTAGTTGCCATCTGTCACCATACAAAGATATTAACTAATTATAGACTACATTCCCCACACGGTACATTTCACATTTGTGAATCATTTATTTTGTAACTGAAAGTTTGCCTCTTAATCTCCCTCACCTATTTCTCTCCTCCCCACACCCCTCCCCTCTGACAGTCTGTTTCTTCTCTGTATCTATGACTCTGCTTCTGTTTGGCTATGTTTGTTCACTGTTTTGTTTTTTAGATTCCACATATAAGTGAAATCATACAATATTTCTCTTCTTCTGTGTGCCTTATTTTACTTAGCATAATACCCTCTAGGTACATCCATGTTGTTCCAAATGGCAAGATTTCAAAGAAATGCATTTTTAAATTTAGCTTGAAAAACATTCAAAAGTAAGCATCTTTATCATTATTTTTTTCAAGAATAAATATTTTATTACTTGATTTTTAATTTTGTAAAAAGAAAATCTTATAAATTAGAAGTGGGATAACTAAGAGTTTAAAAATTACTTTTATTATTTTATTAATTATTTAAAATTATTCAAATAAACAAATACAATAGTTTTTGCCCTTTTCGCCAAAGATAGCTACTTCATTAAAAAGGAGGTAGACCAATACATGTGTTTATATGCTGGTTGTACTGGGTAGTTTAAGGGTTCTCAAACGTTAAGGTTGATGTACAAAATCTTATATAGGCGTTTTCTTGTGGTTATCGCTCCAGAAAGATGGTTAATAACCACGTGTATTATACCTGGAATAAAATCAAAGTCTTATTGTGCAAAATATTAATCCTTGAAATTACTCTTCGAAAGAGAAGTTAAATAAAACTGTCTGTGCTGTATTCTGACATTATCAAAAACACTTGGACAAAGTAGGACACAGCTGTTACAGTTAACAACAAGTGCAATGCAGACTCATTCTTTACATTTAGATGCAGCAGTCCTCATCTTATTAATGTTTTTTCTATGGCAGAGACCTAATAGATTGCAAAAATCTTCATCTTTAAATACTTATTTCTAATGCAATTTATACTTCTGCTTTGCTGTTACTGCTTTTTCTTCATATAGTATATTCTTCATTTCTTTTTTTAGGCTAAGCAGCTGGAAGAGAAAGATCGAGTGATAAAGAAGCAGGATGCATTCTACAAAGAGCAGCTGGCTAGACTGGAGGAGAGGGTATGACTATTTCTTGTCAGTGATTCTCTTCTTTTACCACATTTGCGGTGTTCCCATGTATATATTTAAAAATCAGTACATTAGCACTGTAACTGCTTTGTCTCATTAAAAAGTGGCCAGGAAATGAAGATGCCAAGTGTGCAGATCGTTCTTGAAGATAATGTCATTTTTACTTCGGTAGTTTTGCGTATTGTTGTGTTGTTTGTTCATTGATGCGTTTTACTACTAAGAAACTCCTTCCAAATATTTTTCCCTGTATGTTTAGAAACTGCATTGTCTCCAGGTCAAACAGTAGAATGCTACTGTTGGCTTTCCCAAACATTGACTAAACTTGAGCACGTTCTTAGAAATGGTAGTGTTTTAAAGGATAAATTGTCTTTGTGAAAGCTGTTTCACTGCACTTGTGGCCAAGAAATGAATGTCTTCTTCAAAACTGGTGGACAGGAGCTAAATAGTAGGACTCAGGAGAAGAGTTAGGATGAGGAGTGGAGGAAGTACCTCTGGTTGACCTGACCCTGGAATTTGACAGAGACGCAAAGAAGGAAATTAAGGCTGGAACAAAAGGAAGCAGTGGGTTTAAGAATGGGAGCTTGAGGACCCAATCAGTGCCCCTGTTCAGTGAAGTGTATTTGTTGTCTAGGATAAGTTCATACATAGACCATGAGGTTACAAAGCTAGCTTTCTCTTTGCTTTGATTGAGACCCCCAAAGTTGATTGATTTAGAATAGGTTGTTTCATAAGAAACTAGATAAAGTAAGAAAGAAACTATTAAGCCCCATTCAGTACAAATATTTGTGTGTTGATCATCTTCACCTGTCTCTGTATGTCACTGAACTGAGTGCTTCTTGAGTGTAGGGACCATTTTCTCACTGATTCAGCAGATATCTACCTAATATATGCCAGGCTCTGGTAGTGCCAGAGATATGCTAATAAAGAAAGTAAACTAAACTTCTGCCCTCGTGGAGCTTAAATTCAATTAAAACCTCGTCAACATGTTGAATGGCAGATTGTGATAATATGGCAGACAGTAAGGTGGGGGGAAAAGGAGTCCCAGGGCCTAAGAGTGCAGGTGTGGGGTTGGGTGGAGAGGGAGGGCCTGTCTAATGGGATGGTATCTGGGAAGAGGTCTGCAGCAATGGGAAGCAGGCCAGCACCAAGAGGGCTTTTGAGTGGAAGAGTATTCTGGCTGCTGTCTTGGGTAAGAACTGAAGCAAGAGGGACCTGGAGGTAATAGTGGCAATTCAGAAAAGGGGTGGTGATGGCTTGGGCCAGGGTGCTAGCAGTGGAGGAATGAGATGTGGTTGGATGTTTCACAGGCAGAGCTGACCAGATGTGCTGGTGGTTTTGAACATGAGTGAAAGAAAGAACTCAGAGATATTCTAGGTATATAGCTTTTACAGCTAGAAGGATGGATTTTCCAAGGCCAAGGCTATTAAAATATGGATCTGGATGTGGGTAGTGGAGGAAATCAGTTCGATTTTGGATATGGTAAGTTTGGGATGCTACTTAAGACATCCAAGTAGAGATGTTAAATAAGCATAAAGTGGAAATGCTTAGCACAGAAGTCAGCACATCTTTCTGTAAAGGGCCAGATAGTAAATATTGCAGGCTTTGCAGGCCATGTATGGTTTCTGTTGCAACTACTCGACTCTGCCATTGTAATGTGAAAGCAGCCATAGCCAGTATGTCAGTGAACAAGTGTGACTGTTCTAATATGTGGACACTGAAGTTAGAATTTCATGTAATTTTCAAATGTCATGAAATACTCTTCTGATTTTTTTCCCCCAACCATTTAAAAACGTAACACCATTCTTAGGGCTGTAGTAAAACAGGTGGCGGGCTGGATTTGCCCCATGAGTTGTGGTTTGCAGAAGCCTGGTTTAGTGCACAGGTTCTGACATCAGGTGGCTTGGATTCAAATCCCTGAACTGACATTTACCTGCTGCATCTCATGGAGCATCTAACGTAAACTTCCAGTTTCCTCAGCTATAAAATGATGGTATAATAGTACTTACCTCATTAATTTGTTAAATGAGATAATTCTCACAAATCACCTATAATAGTGTCCAGGACAGGGTAACCATTCAGTCAGTGGTAGCTCTTCTTTTTACTTCTGTCTATCCAGAGCACTGTCCCTGATATAATGAGTAAATGTTAGCGGAATAAAATGATTGAGTAAAAGTTTTTGAGGTGATTAACCAGGACCTGCTTTTTCCCCACTCAGTGATAGTTTTCTTTGCTTTCAAGTATTACTATGCTAGATACCTTTTGAAGTCCTCATCGATTACTGTTAGGTATAAGAAAAGGCACTGATAAATATTTACCCATTTCTCATAAATCCACCAATTTGATAGAGATATTCAGTGATGGGTATGAGGCACTGAGAGGATTTGCTCTCGGCCGATTAAAGGGGTCTGCTTAACAGTTAATTGTTTCTGGTCTCAGGTTAGAACAAGGTGGGGAAGGTCAGGTGGACATGGTGTGCTGATACCAAATCATTGTCACAAACGTCTTCTTATAACACACAAACACACATCTTTTCTTTTTTGAAGATGAGGCTGGAAAGAAGTTATTTAGGAATTTTAACTGAAAGCTGAGAAGCTGAGTGAACTTAGAAGAATGCCGAGGAGGAATAATCACATTATTATTAGTTAATACTTAATAACTCCATATTTAAGAACATGTGGTGGAAAGAATGCTGGACTAGGAGTCAGAAGGCATGGCTTTTTCATCTAGTTATTTGACAATTCACCTAATCTCTCGTGGTCTCTGGTTCTTTAAAATGATACATTTAAAAGCCCCTTGAAAACTGGAAAGAGCTTAGCAAATTCAAGCTGTTGCCATTGAAGAATATTTCCTTTCCATTGTGTGCAAGATATTAAAAATCATAAAATTACTTTAGTGTTATTCAGCTTTCTGGTGTCTTCTGCCCATTTTATAATATCTTGTTTTTGTTTATTACTGCCATTCCTAAAGTACCTAAGGTGAATTTTGTCCAATTGGATTTCATCTAGGAACATTTGAGAGACATTTAGGTGTCCAGAGACGAAGCATTTTCTAGCCTTAATGCGAAAGATTGTAAAGAGGGTTTTTCTTGTGATGACAGTGAAAAGTACAACGTCTAACCATTTCTGTTAGAAATTCTACACACTTTGTGTTAAAAGATGTAAAATGCCCAATCCAATAGTGGATAATGTAAGAAAAAAAATGATTGTGGTATTATAACTTGCAGAATCATTAACTTACAATGAAATCCCAGGTTCCTGTTTAAAATTCAAGTTTAAAAGTGGATATAAGTACATATCTTTCTCTATTTTAACCAAGTGAACTTAAGAAACCATACACTGAATACTAGGTGGTATATTAATGGAGAGGAGGGGACACTGAGTCTTTTACAGAGTCATTACAGGGATGATTTCTAAGACCACCGTACCATCTGCCCATCAGCTAGATTAGCAAACACAGTAATTGTATACATAATCACTTTTTTATGACTCAGTCTTGTTACTCAACTATTCATTTTCATTGACTTGAGGCAAATTTCGTGATGCACCTACAGCATGATACCCCTAAGAGTTATCTTAATATCTCATTGTGCTTCTTTTACTTTGAAGTGAGAAATTCATGGTCATTTGAGAATTATGTACCCAAGTTTGTTGAGCATTTGAAGCACATTCAGTTCTATAATACAGCTTGGTGTGCCTCTTGGTTCTATTTCAGTAAACTCCTTATCAGTTAGACATTCCCTTGTGTGAATGGAGCTTTCTCGTCCCAGGTATTTATATTGGCTGGTTCACCAGGAGTCTGAGATAACTTTCTCCTTTCACTAACTCGGGAGGAGTAATAAGTGCAATTTAATTGGACACCAATTTCACGCTTCTCGGAACCAGTATGCAAAAGCAACAACTCTTCACTGAGAAAGAAGGTCAAAGCCATTTAAAAGTTTTTTGAGTCCTTGTTTCATTGCAAATGTTGCCAGCTTCATCAAACAACGTTGACGTGGACGTGAGATAAACTTTTGTATTTTAAGAACGTGGACTTCCCTGGTGGCGCAGTGGTTAAGAAGCCGCCTGCCAATGCAGGGGACACGGGTTCAAGCCCTGGTCTGAGAAGATCCCACGTGCCGAGGAGCAACTAAGCCCGCGCGCCACCACTACTGAAGCCCGTGTGCCTAGAGCCCATGCTCCGCAACAAGAGAAGCCACTGCAATGAGAAGCCCAGGCACCACAATGAAGAGTAGCCCCCGCTCACCGCAACTAGAGAAAGCCTGCGTGCAGCAACGAAAACCCAAGGCAACCAAAAATAAATAAATTAATTAAAAGGGGAAAAAAAAAAAGAATGTGAGAGGCGTTGCATGTAGGTATGCCCTAAATAAGAGAGGCTTGAGTATCAATTCCTGGTGGTTGAGGTAAGAGGCTTGAGAGTATTAATTCCTGTTGGGAGATTTGATGAAAGAAAGCCCAGGGCAGCTTTCGAAGAAAAGGTTCTTAGATGTTTCTAAGAAGCCTTTGCCAGTCCCTCAGGGAATTCTCCATAATGCTTTGTGTACCTCCCTTAATGTGCCACATTTATGACAATTATGATTAGTTATCTGTGTTTATTTTGTAAACTCCTTGAGGATAAAGGTCATTTTCTTATTTCCCACAACTCACGTAGTAGGCGTGCAGTAAACGAATCCTACATTTACTAAGCTTATGCCATAAAGTTAGGTCCAAGCTATTAGTGTACAGTTCTTAAGTATTCACAAAATATTTAGTATCTTCATTAGTTATTTAAATTAATAATCTAAATCTATCCTGTGAGAAAATCAAGTTTAACTTTGAATATCTGGATATTTATAGCATCCTCATCGTCCTAGTAGCTAACAGTAACATTTTTTGAGTATTTATGTTGTGCTGGGCACTTTGCATGGATTATGTCATTTTATTATCATAAACAACCCTATGAGGCTGTCAACCCTGTTGTTTAGATGAATGTCCTAAGGCTTCAAGTAACTTGCCGAAGAATATACAGACAAAATGTGATCTGGATTTGAGCCAGGTCCAACACCTGAGCTTTTAGCCATTGTCCAGTACCATCTGTAATGTTTGTCAGTTGTGCACTTAAGAAGTTAAATCCTGCTGATTGCTTTGTTAATTCTTTGGGTAGTAAATTAACTCCTTCTGGCTTCTAATACAACTTTTTAGGTCCTGATGTTAAAACTTGATCAGTGCCACCTCATAATCTGAAAATGTTAAGCATTCAAAATGCCTAATTTTCTCCCCAGGATTTGGCACTTCCTGGGAAAATTCGACCAAAAGGGAATAAACAGGGTCTTATTACTTAGCGACTGCAACATGATACCCCCAAGAGTTACTGTAATATCTAGTTGTGCTGCTTTTACTTTGAAGTAAGAAATTCATAGTCATTCAAGCAGTTTAGAAATGTCTTTGAGATTCATTCATTCATATGCTCACAGTGTTACTACAGGATAGTCATCTCATTCCATCTCTAGAAAGAAAACAAACTTTCTGTAACTGTTTTATCAACTGTTTTGATGGTTATCTAATTAGAGCCTGGATTGCCTGCTCCCGGAACATCCATTGCCTGGATATTCTTCAGGAAAGTGTGTATTTTTCTCGTAGTCTGTTAGCACTCTGGAAGGAAATTGAGAGGCAGGACCAAGGCCATATTATAACAGGGCAGAATCCAGATTCTCCCAGCATCTTCTAGGATGAAGGACCCCTAGATGTCCCCTCCCCAGGACATCTAGAGATATGAGTTCTTTGATGATCAGTGTATCTTGCATGTCTGACTTCTCAATTATGAATTGAATTGATTTGCTCTACTGAATGCACTTTGCTTTTGGCGTTCATGAGAATGGTGGGGTTTGGCACAGCATGAAGAGAGCTGTAAAAGGCCTGGTGGCTTGAGGAGCTGAGGGAGATCAGAGAGCTTAGTTGGGTACTGTTACAGTGTTCAGATCAACAGGGTAGTGGGGTATGTATTGCTTTCAGGTTACAGGCTCCTCTGGATTTCAGCAGCTATTTACATACACATTGCAGTCAACCGCATACAATTAAGGAGGAGAGGGAATTATACAAGCTGAGCAAAAGAGAGCAGGGCAAAGAGAATGGTGAAAAATAAATTGTCATTAAGAAGAAAAGTACTTTACTAGTTCATCACCTGTGGAGAGAGTTGCTAATTAAATTCTAAGGTCATGCTTACATCAAATGAGCAATTTTTAAAAGCCTTTTTACTTGTAGTGGGTGGCATATCTTCTATTGCATCACAGTGTTGGGCTCATCTGTATGATTAATTGGCTTTTATGATTGCTTGACGACTTCTTTGTCATTAGTACCTTCATTTCTGTGTTCCTCTTTGCAAAGCTTGGGGGAAAAATAATGCCAAGAATGATAATAAAGAGAAATGACAACAGAACAGATTATTGCCAGCCCAGTGTGTTCCTTATGCGAAGAAATTATTATGCATTTTTACTACCAGATGAAGTCTGTCACTGTAAAAATATTTCATTGAGCAGAGCTGGGTCAGCCATTTCAAGGGATTAATACAGGGTAGAATCACAGACCACTGACATCTGAGATCCTGAAACATAAACAATCTATTTTGGGGTAGGGCGATAACTGCTTAAACTCAATTTATGGGATAAAAAAACCCCTTCGATGTTTTCCCCCTGAGGTGCTTTCTAAACAGTTGTCAGTGATTCTAGGTCATATGGGTAGCTGATATATACACTAAATAATGTGTATGTTTTGGCCATGCACTGTGATATAGCAAATTTAACACAGTAGTTAAAAGCATAACTTTGTGGTAGATATGCCTCCGTAGTTTATGCTAGTTTGCATTTGTCGGCCTAGAGAGAGAGATTATTCCTTCGACACTTGGAAATTTTGTACTGGCCTCCTCATTCATCTTGAAATCAAGGCAGTTTCTCTGTGGTTTCTGTAGTTACCGAGGGTTGCAGAAAGATAAGCCTCTCTGGTCCAGGAGTTTGGATGTTGAAGGCATAGAAGCCAATGTCACTTTTAATCATAATACCATTAAAAACGGCAGAGGTTTCAGCAAAGTGGTTTTCAGCATGTACCTTCAGTTGCTCTGAGATTTTTTTTTTTATCATTAACAAGTAATGATAGTTCAAATAAATGCACTTAGATGTTAATTGTTAGGTAGAGAAATTAATAAGGCCCAATATCACCATATCCTTTGTTAATGTAATTGAAACAGTTATTTTTAACTTAGATTCAGAGACTGAACCCTTTTGCACTCTTACCGGGCTCCCTAAGGGAAGTTTATTATCGCAGATACTCCAAAAGCAGCAAGCAGGGTGGACTTTTTTTTTTTCTTCTATTTTTGTTCTCTAGGGGCAAGAAAATTGATACAGTATAGTGAATATGGGGGTCTTATCCTTAATTCATTATTCAACAAGTCCTCCAAACACATTGACTTTTCTGTTAACCTCTCTGAATTTTCTAATGGGAAATGTGGTAACCTTGGGTAACCTTGAAATGCTTTCTTAATCTGGCTTTAGGGATACGAGACTTAAATTTTTTCCAGGATGAACAGTTAAAAGTGCATCCCGTAAAAATGATCCCTTTAACTGGAGCCAGTTTTTCTATGCCTAACTTTAGAGGAAAGATTTGTAAATCATGGTATCAGCACTTAATTTGGGGCTCTATTTACCATGTAGGCTGTCAAGAAGTATTAACCTTAAGGTAAGATGAGAATGTGGAGTACAAAGCTATGGGCTGATGGCACAGAGTATACCAGGTATTAAATAGCATTATCCACCCTGCTTGCTACAGTAAATAGGATTTCACTATTATGATGTGTCAGGGCTTTCAGTGAAATCAAATTTACAGGACACTATACTGCCATCCTCTCTGCTGAGCAGCTTTATTCTGGGATCTTGCTTTCATATCAATCCTGTTGGTAGGAAATACTTGTACCAATTGTGCGTGGAAATTATAATTTAATGATCTCTTCCTTTTCTCTATTCAGATCTTAGAATGGACCACTGTGCTTTGCAGCGATAGCCCCAGGGCTCCAGCTTTAAAGCCCAGTATTGCCTTTTTTGAGTACTTGTCATGATCATAAGTGCTAAGATGCCAACAGTATGGGTTGCTTACTTTCTCAGCTCTTCACGTTTCCTTTACCTTGTGAAAGACTCCACAGTAAAATAGATTCTGTTTACCATGACAGTTTTTAAAATGGTATGCCACTTGAATGTGTAAAGACAAGGTAAGAAATAAAGTGTTACGAAATCCAGGGAATATTAATTCCACTTTTAAAGATTCTGTTCATTTTGTCTGGGGGGCTCAGTAGGCTGTCTTATTTGAAAAGCAGCTAATATCCTCTTTCCTTTCTTTGGAATCTTTTCTTGTTATTGATAAGAATATTGCACCCAGGAAGTCATTCTGCATTTCCTGTGTATTTCCTGTGTATTTGATTGAAAATGAGCTAAATCTCTTAAATTTTCTTTGCATCCAATTTCATAATTAGTGATTGTTTTGCTTCTTGGTATCTTGTTTATTTATATATTTCAAGTGTACTCCATTTAGGCAGACCAGCTAGTGCTTATTTCCCTATTTTACTGACTAAAAAATTAAAATACATGAATATTAATTTTTTTAAAGGAAATTGCAGGGCTGGCGTTAGAAGATGCACTTGAATCCCAGTTTTATGTTCAGACCATGAGCCAGCTGTGCCTCTATAAGGGATTATGTTTCAACACATTAGCTTCATTAAGAAAGATATATTTGGTCATTAAAACATTTGCAAATAGTGTTATCTCTTAACATCATCAAGTAAGAAGTGCCCATATCTGAACTTGGCATATAAAAGCAGGTTGGCACGGTAAGGTCAGCATTTAATGAAGGGAATCTAAATCCAGGCTGGCCATGGAGACTAACATAGGAGTTTGACCTTGGTCATTCTTATCAGAATTTGGGGTGGAGGGCGCTAGAGGGGGTCATTGGCATTCACCATTCATTCAAACACACATTTGTTAAGTTCCTCCAGTGAGCCAGGCACTGTACGTAGATATAGTGATGAACACAAATGGTACAAACACCTGTTGGCATCTGGTACAGAGCTTTTAATTGCCACAGTGGATCCGTGGAGGCTTTGCCAGACTGTTTTCCAGAGCAGAAATACTTTGTGAGGAGTAGCTGCTACTTTTTGTCCCTTAAAGGTCTAAAGATCATGGGATTTAAAGTGGAATTTAGTGGGTTGAAGAGACTCGTCAGGTTAAATGCTCAGGTAAAGACCCAGTGAACTGGGACTTCTCTGGTGGCGCAGTGGTTGAGAATCCGCCTGCCAATGCAGGGGACACGGGTTCGAGCCCTGGTCCGGGAACCCACGTGCTGCGGAGCAACTAAGCCCGTGTGCCGCAACTACTGAACCTGTGCTCTAGAGCCCATGAGCCACAACTCCAGAGCCTGCACACCACAACTACTGAAACCCCCGTGCCTAGAGCCCGTGCTCCGCAGCAAGAGAAGCCACCGCGATGAGAAGCCCGCACACTGCAACGAAGAGTAGCCCCCGCTCACCACAACTAGAGAAAGCCTGCTCACAGCAACGAAGACCCAACGCAGCCAATAAATAGATAGATAGATAGGTAGACAGACCCAGTGAACTGGTTGTGTTAAATAGCTATATTTGAAAATAAATGTTAATTATGTAAGTTCCATGAAGACCAGAACTCTTTCCACTTTTTGATCACCATGATAGTGCCTGGCACATAATAGGCACTAGATAACTTTTAAAATTAATGTGTTAGTCAGGAGGTGGGATGGGTGCCTTGGCCAAATAATTTTGAAGAGTGCTAAGCTTAACTAAGCAGAACAGATTTCTTTACTGTAGGCCTTCTCAGAGTTTGTATACATTCTGAGCTTCCAAGATGAGGATACTGCATGCCATGTTTCAGCATTAAACCATAGAGTCTTTTTTTTCAAGAAACACTCATTAACTTATCCCAGTACACCATCTGAGATTTTCTGTGCCCTGCATAATGCCAGGACTTACATTTTTTTTGAGTCCTTCCTTATCTGCATCCTAGAATGTAGAGGTCGGGCAGCCATAGAAGTTTGTTGATAGAGTTCCTAATTTGAGGGCTTCTGAGGACCTGCAGCCATCCTGGAATTGCCTGCCTTTGTACGGTGTTGCAGAAGGGTGGACAGAAGAGGAAGAGGCCTAGGGATTCTAAAGTTCCTCTGGAGGGCTGTGTTCTGACTCTAAACTGTCTTCATAATCTCTGGCCTATCTAAGAGTCTTTGAGAAAGCTGTACCCATGGTAGCTCAGTTTCATCAGGGCCCTCCCACCACAGGACACAGAATCACGCCCATTAACCCAAGAGTCATACATCCTCATGTGAAGAATTGGGCACACAGAATGCCACCAAGGATCCAGGCTCGCAGTAGGATTTTCCTTCTTTTTCATGGAATGAAGTAGGAGGGTAATCAGATTTGATAAATATTTAATTACCACTGTGGGTCTTTAACCCAAAAGTGTTTGCCAAGATCTAGAGCTGGAGGAACAAGCAAAAGATGTATCAATATCTTCCACTCCTTCAGAGTCTCGAGTTTTCTGTGACCGTTCAGAAAGAGGTTTGGAAGCAGTAAGGTTTGCTTGCCTAGGTCAGAAAGTAGTGCAGTCTTTGTATCCTAGGAAGTTGAATGAAGGTCAACAATCCTGCTCTGTAATCTCATTCAGCTTCAGAGACGGTTAAGCTCAAGAGTCCAGGGAGGACAGTGTGGCCACAGCACTGCCCGCTCACGACTTGTAGTTTCACATGAGATCTATGAGGGTGGGAACCCTGTCTGTTCACTGCTCTGTCCCTAGCCCCTGCAACAGAGCCTGGCACATAGTAGGTGCCTGACAGATCTTTGTTGAGTAAATGAATAAAGGAGTTTTCAGCAGGTGAAAGGCTTTAATCCCAGAAGTGGCCCAGGTACCTTAGATATGCATCTTCCAGGTGCACCTCACCTCAAGTTACACCTTACCCTGCAAGTTTCCTAGAGATTCAGGTGAGGGTCCTTCTGCTCCAGCCATGCCAGCTACTGATAGTAATGCAGCTGCATATCTTATTTACATAAAATGAAATAGTCAGTGCAGATGCTACTATTTGGGCGCAAACCTTTGAAGTAAATTAAATCATATTGCTTAAGTGATGTTCTTATCCGTTACGTTTATGTGACTTGAGGCAGGGGTAATCAGTTTTGTCCACAAACCCTGTCCTAAATAGAATCCGAACTTCATGAGTTATCCCCAAACTTGGCTTTTGGTGAAAATGTTCCTGGGTACTTTGCACTGTGGACATCCTTGCTGTTCCAAGGCTGCTGGCCAAGAAATACAGTATTATCATCATCAGCATCATATTAAAACAGCCACCATCTATTGAGGGACTATTATAAGCCTGGCAGTACACAAAATTATTTAACACAATCATTTTAACCCCTGGACAGACCTCTAGGGGAAGGTATTTTCTTCCTTCACCACCTAACCAGTTACTGACTTTGTTCTTCAGACTCAGAGACATCAAGTAACTTGCCCTAAAGTTTCCCAGCCAGTGTAGCCAGGCCTCTGTCTCCTCACTGACAGCCTCTCCTTCTGTGTGACCAGTCGTAGACTACAATACTCCCTTGAGGCTTTCTGACATTACAGTTATTATGCAATTCCACTCCCCTTGCCCAGATTTTAGGAAGAATTTTGGTGGAAGTGGGCATGACACTTTTTGTTTAGAGCCAGTAGAGTCAAGTAACAGATTCTCAGCCATGTTTCCCTTAGCAGCATTTGTACTTGGCTTCTTACATAAACTAAGCACCAGCAGTCTTACTTAACAGTGGATCATATTCTGCAGTGAAGTGATATTAAACCTGTTTCATGATCAGATGATGGATACAATTAGTATGGCTTTAGTACCTAGACTAAACGGATAGGAGAGATGCTGACAGTAAGGAAACAGTAAAGGATCTGTAGGTTGGGCCTTAGCCTCTGAGAGGATGGAGGGAAAAGATGATGGTCCTGGAAATACCAGGGGGAGAAATAACCAGAAATCAAAATTAAAGCCAGGCTAGATCAGCCATGGTGATGGTGAAGAGGCTTAGTGGGATGACAGCGAGAGAAGCAGGTGGAGGGTCCAAGAATGATCTTCTTGTAGCTCCCATTGCCACTTGGGCACCTTTGCCCTCACCGTCTTCCCTTGCCATGGCCTACTTTGCAAAATCATTTCTTTCTAATAGATCTCCAACGTAGCCCTTGAACTCCTGTGTCCACAGCAGTCCAGCCTACTTAGCCTGCTGTTCAGATTGCGTACATATGGAATCTTGGAGCATAAACTTCCTGCAAATTTAGGTTATTGTCACACAAATATGAGTTTACTGTCAATTTCCTTTCTCTAGTTTAAGGCCAGAGGTGTTGCTCCTATCTTACAGCTATTTGAACTTCAATTCAGGGGCTTCCCTAGGCTCTGCCTCTGAATTAACCCAAGTAATTAAATCTCAGAAAGTTAACACTCAGTCAGCTACCCTTAAGCCATTCCTGCATTTAACCTCCATGATGGTTTTCCCTCTACTGCTTCAGTGTTATTCACTAGGAAATCCCCAAGCTTGCTGTCTCTCTGTACATTGCTCTGCCCCGTGTTAGACATCCCCTGTTTAGGGGATATTGAGCACGTACTCCGTGCCCCGGTATTGTGCACAGTAGGTCCTGTGATCCATGGAGTGACTAACGCAGGCACGGTTTACCTCTGCTATCTCATCCCTCCTCCTTGCCTGTCATTTCTTTTTAATATTAGTATTTCTAGAATTTAATCATAATGTAGTCTCTACCTTGCCTAGACAGACTGTAAGTGATGTGAGGTGGAGAGTGAAAATAGAAGTGAGAGAAGAGTAGTTCAAGGCTGAGAGTTAAGATCCTTGGGTAGGCAGTCCATGTGCTGAGAAGGTCTGTGTTTCTGTTTATCTAGCTATTGTTAAAATGAAATTTTAACTAGAACTACAGTGAATATTTCTGTAGTTCCAGAAAAATAATACATAATAAATTGTAAACCGTCTTTTCTCTCATGATGTAGTTGCTCTAGATTGTAGAAATTTGGCAGACATTCCTAGAACTGTTTGTTAAAATTCAATAGCATGTAATTAAAGGCAGAGACTGCCATTTCTCTGGTGGGTACATTAAAAAATTATATTATATCATTTGGATTTGACCGTGAACTCAGTTCCCAAAAGAATAATGCCAGAAAGACAAAAGGATAAGTATATTGTGCTAAATAGAGGCACAACTTACATAAAGTAACTACATTTACAGAACTGTCAGTTATACCCTAGCTATTTAAGAGTAATTATGCAAAAGATAGTTTCTGAATGAATGTTACTCTACATGTTGCCAGATGGAAACAGTGATTCTGATGAAATCCTGGGTTTTAAGCCTTGCCAGGCAGCAGGACAAGATTGCTGATGTTTTAAAGCCTGTGTTGACTGACGATTAAAACCAGTATTAATACCTGGATGCTATGTTAGTGAAATGGAATATTTTATAGACACATAGAAGTTTACTGCTTCTTGGAACTTTTTTTTTTTTAAGACACATTTATTCAGCGTCATGATCAGACTATTACATTTAGCAATCAACAGCATGGGTGCAAAAAAGTCTACATTAAAACCCTTTGTTGGAATGCTTTACACTTTCCACAGAACAGAAACTAAAATAACCTGTTATACAATTAGTCACAAATACAGTCCTCGAGTTTTTTTTGCCCATACACATGAGTATTGTCTAAAACATGTCTTCTTTGTAGCAGCCAGGCCCTGCCAGCGCTGTGCTTGGCTGAGTTCACAGATCTGTTGTAACCTGTAGCTTCCCTGTCACTTCTCTGGCTCTCCTCTCCTGCGAAGCTTTGTTTCCTGGCAGTAATCAAAACCTTCTGCCACTGCCACAGCTACTGCTGCTGCTGGAACCACCATAGCCACCTTGGTTTCGGGGTTTGGCAGAGTATTGACCTCCACCACCATGGGGGCCAGAACTTCTGCCTCCAAAGTTTCCTCCTTTCATGGGTCCAAAATTTGAAGATTGATTGTTGTAACTGCCAAAATCATTGTAGCTTCCACCACCTCCAAAATTGCTTCCATCATTACCAAATCCATTATAGCCATCCCCACTGCCACCATATCCACCACCACCGCGGCTGCCACCAAAGCCACCTCGACCACTGAAGTTTCCTCCACGACCAAAGTTGTCATTCCCACCAAAACTACCTCCACGACCACCACCAAAGTTTCCAGAACCACTTCGACCTCTTTGGCTGGATGAGGCACTAGCCATCTCTTGCTGAGGTAGGGCTTTCCTTACATCACAGTTGTAGCCATTCACAGTGTGGTATTTCTGAATGACAATCTTGTCTACAGAGTCATGGTCATCAAAGGTTACGAAAGCAAAGCCTCTCTTTTTGCCACTACCTGGGTCAGTCACGATTTCAATCACTTCAATTTTCCCCTACTGTTCAAAGTAATCTCTTAGATGATGTTCCTCAGTGTCTTCTTTAATGCCACCAACAAAAATCTTTTTCACAGTTGAGTGGGCACCAGGCCTTTGAGAATCTTCTCTTGAGACAGCCCTCTTTGGTTCCCCAACTCTTCCATCCACCTTGTGTGGCCTTGCCTTCATGGCCGCATCCACCTCCTCCACAGTGGCATATGTGACAAACCTGAAGCCTCTGGAGCGTTTGGCGTTTGGATCCCTCATCACCACACAGTCTGTGCACGCTCCCGGCTGCTCACAATGGCTCTCAGGCTCTCATCGGTTGTTTCGGAGCTCAAACCTCTGATGAAGAGCTTCCGCAGCTGTTCGGGCTCTTTGGGTGACTCTGACTTAGACATGACGACAGTGGAGGGTGGGTGGAGGAGACGTCAACGATGCTTACTCGGCGGCGTCCACGAGCAGAAAGTGCTTCTTGGAACTTTAATATTCATCTAGCACAGAAGTGTACTTTTTCAGATGAGGAAACAGAAACCTGGAGATTTAAAAATTGGTTTTATGTAGTTGGGGAAGGGAGTGGTGGCATTGTCTACCTAGTCCTTGTAATTGTCTCATCAAATAGGTTCTAAGTTAATGAATGAGTATTTGTTTATTTAGGTTCCTAGAAGTGATTTGTGTTGGGGTAGCCATCCCAGCTATTGCAGAGGTGACTGAAATATAATGAATACTTGGGAACCATTCCTTAGGCTTTATGAAACTTAATCAAACAAGCAATAAAATTTCACTAGCTTTGTTGATATCATGGTACAAAGCAAGCATGCAGTAGTCTTAACATTAATTGCTATACCGAATGAAAGAAATTTTCAGTAGAACTCACCTGATTGTTCTTTCAGAGGAAAGGACAGCTAAGTTGCTAGTTTGTTCCAGTTGCTCATTTTCATATACCCACAAATGCTTGTCTTCTGGTCATTACCTGCGATATTTAAGAATAACCCCAGACCTCAGAATGTTAGGGAGATGAGCTTAGATGATTCTGGAATGCATCAAAGCCTTGGGACCCCTCCACCAAAGGACCTCAAGGTAAATATAATGGCATTAAAGACAAGTGGATATGGATTCAAATGTTAGACCTCCTACGTACCAGTTCTTTGTCCTTGGAAATACCAAGTAACCTGTTTGACCCTCAGAGCCCTCATCTGTAAATTGGCTTTCAAAACATGTTTCCTGAGGGTGTGGAGAGGAAATAAAATATTATATGTGAATTTACATGGATATTAAATTAGGATAACATCAGGTATCATCATCATTAGTCTCCAGCGTCTAGGAGATTGATAATTATACACTGTTTGAGGTAACTTGTTGGGGAAAAAAAAACCCTAGAAAAAATATCTATTATTTTGTCATGTTGAAATGTTATATTGAATTTTGCCGGAAGAAATAGAATCACTGGCTCAATTGTAGGTCAGTTTTGTAAAATAGACATAATTTTTTAAAAAGCTACAATTTGGGTCTACATTATCTTTTTGATTTTCAGAGCTCTTTAATGTACTTCATTTTATCTGGTAAAAAGGGATTTCTCTTGTATGTATTTCCATTCAAATTTGGCAACCTATATGTATCAGAGATAGTAGATAGTCATCTGGATACTTTCGCGCACTTGTGCACTTATGTTTTTCTGTCATCCTCCATCTCTTGAGAGAGGCTGGGGTGAATCTTTGTCCATTGAGTTGAATGAATATAAGCCCAGCTGATGGGAGGGAAATTAAAGCAGCAACAGAAACCCAAAGCTGGTTGAACTTTCACTTTTCCAGGTTAAAAATGGCTTATTTATTAAACCCTGTGATATTATAATGTTGGAGTCCAGCTCCTCAAGACTGGGCACACAAAGGCAAAGAAATCAGATTCCAGAGACTGGTGGTGAAGTTTGGGGGTAGCAGCTTTAAGGAAGTTGCTGGGGTATGGGGAGCATAGGTCCAGGGGAGGCTGTAGAATCTGGAGGAAATTCTATACAGCTCATGTCTAGGTTGGTTCTTGTTGTTGTTTTTTAGTGTTGGCTTTTCATTTTAATCTTCTATTGGAAGCCTCTGACTTAGGATATTAATGTAGAACAAGGATTTATTTCTGCATTGTGATTTTAGGGTCAGTCTTGCAGAGTTTTTTATTTAATAAGAAGTACAGAACTAGTGGGGGGTTTTTGGGTTTTTTTTTTAAACCCTCTGCCTATTACCCATAAAATGGAATGGATGACAAGGAGGAGAGAGCATGAAAACATGAGTGAGGACAGGTCACAGGGTCGTGATGGGGCAAGAGCAAGGAGACATGCAGCGAGGAATCACAGAGGGCGTTTCCTTGACAGACACCCTCGTCTAATGGTGGATTTCACGGGGAATAACATTCCTGATTAGAAGGGTCTTTTCTTGAAAAACGAGTTTAACTTTGGATTGTATTCATGAGTGGCAGAAACCATCACTGGTGGAGTCATGGCTGCAGGAAGGTGATAGGGGGTGTTGATATCAATATTGTAGGTTTCATTTCTACAGAAAAATGTACTAGGTCAGGCTTAATTCTGGCCTGTCTCATCATTTTGTGCGGTTTATGCAAGGATCTATTAAAAGTACTCACCAAAGAGCAAAATCACTGAAGTCCTTTTAATTGTAAAACGAAGAGTCTCACCATATTGTCGGCCAGCTCAGAAGACAATCACAGTAGACTGTGTTATCTTCTTTAAAAGTGTACCTTTTCTGACTAGACTCCTCAAAAGGCAATCTGAGAATTTTCATAAAACTTAAAGACTTAAGTCTAAAACACAAAATTACCAAGCCAGTAACCTTTCAAAAAGATTTATATGTATGAAACTCTAATATGTTTCTCATGTAAATTCATTTTCATATATTTCCCACAACTTCCTGTTCTGTTTACTGTTTCTGTCTCAAAAAACAACCCAAAAAACCCAACTAGGGCTTCCCTGGTGGCACAGTGGTTGAGAGTCCGCCTGCCAATGCAGGGGACACCGGTTTGTGCCCTGGTCCGGGAAGCTCCCACATGCCGCGGAGCGGCTGGGCCTGTGAGCCATGGCTGCTGAGCCTGCGCGTCCGGAGCCTGTGCTCCGCAACGGGAGAGGCCACAACAGTGAGAGGCCCACATACCGCAAAAAACAAATAAACAAACAAAAAAAAACAACCAACTAATATTGGTTAGTCCCCTTAAATTATCTTTTATATATGTAGTTCTTATATTTTTAGTCCCTTGAATCATTGTATATTTTAATGACTAAAGTATCCAGTTGTTATAAATTATGGGCATTATAAGGATTAAACCTAGTTTCTCAGTTGTGGATGAATGTCTTTTTATTTGAATATGCGACAGTTTAAAGATAAAGGTATAAGTATCCATTGTTAATTGTTTTTTCTTTCTCTTTTTCTCTGTGGTACAAAATATGGTAAAATACCTGCTAACTCACCACCTTGAACACCCATAGGGCAGTTAAAAAAATTTCCCATAGCCTATTTTATATAATATACCTTCTGGATCATCCCATTATACAGAAAAATACATTTTTCTTTTGAGAAAATTACAGCTCTTAAAAGTTTATCCACATACAAAAGGAATGTGTTGGTGGATATTCTTTATGCTGTATAGTTCTCATTATTTTTTTAAAACAAGCAATTTAGTACCCTTCTTAATAACAATTGAGAATTTTTGCTTGAACGTTTTCTCTTCTTTGTCACCACGAGCTGTTTACCAGGCTCAGTCATTCATTTGATATTTATTTAGAGTGAACTATGTGGAAGGCTCCATTTTAGACTCTGCAGATTTAACAGCGGAAAACAGGAAAAAAAATCCTGTTTTCATAAAGTTAGCACTCTGTTAATATAACACTGAATAACGAATATATTTCATGTCAAGTAGTGGTGAGTTATATGAAGAAAAATAACTCATAATAAGGGGAGAGAAAATGATAGCGTGTGGGGGGGTGGAGATGCTGTTTTACGTAGGAAGGGCTCTGATCAAGTGCCACTTGAGCAGGCACCGAGCGCCAGGCTGCGCCATGTATGGGGAAGAGCCCTCTGGCAGGTACTGTTGAGCACCAGTTGCCCAAATCTCTTGCCTTGATTCCATGCCGTTTATTGCTCTAGTGTATCCTTCACTATCTTTTCAGAAAGTGCCAGGTTTGCTTTTCAAGTACTACAGTATCTGTCTTGCCAAGTCTGGCAGACAGTGCTTATTTTGGTCTGTATTTTGTTAGCAGATCAGTTCTATGTTGAGTTCAAATGGCACTCTGATTTCAAGAGTGATTCTAATCCTTGTTGTACAGGAATAGTAAATAGGCGCTGTGGACCGGGTAGATGAATATTGAGTACTTTTACAAAATTCCGTGTCAAGTGAAAATGTGCCTGAGTCTCCCTGTGACCTTGTACTTTTCTCCTTAGACCTCCCCCGAGCTTGCATTCCAAGTCAGCATGAATAATCCTACTTAGCTCTTTGAAAGGTCGAATGGCCACATTTATCGTGAGCCTACCATTTGCCAGTCCTCTGCCATGCACTTTACATGCCTTACTTCCTTTAACCTTTCTAGCTGTTCAGGACGGTTATCCTCATTTTATAGACGAGAGTGAGGCAGAGTAATGGTGTGTACTTTATCCCAGGTCACAGAGAGAGTAAGGGGGAGAGCCAGGATTTGATCCCTGGAAGCTAAGCCCGCAATCTCACCCTTTGTCCTGCATGGACTCCTGGGAGGTTGGACTTGGGATGGGATTGCATTAGACGCAAAGAGGCTAAATAGGCTGCTTGACTCGACACCTGTTTATAATATTAGTTGGGCAAAAAGTCCTCCTCTAACCACATTTAGCCTGTGCACAGGGTGGACAGATCTTGTTTTCACCACCTCCATGTTCCCTTCCCTGTTTTCACTGAGCCAAACATAAAAGGCCTAATAGCTACTCTTTGCACCTGTTGTCTTTGTACCGAGTCTCCACTTTGGGGTTGTTTTTTCTTTTTCTCCTTCTCTCACCTTTCCCTCCCCACTTTTATGTTCCTGGCACCCCACTGCCCTCTCACTTCCTCCCCATCATTAAAACAGAAAAAGGTTGGAGTCCCCGAAGTTTTCTCTACTGTGGACAGTCAGCTGAAGCTGCAGCGGTTGGGCATGACTGTAAATGTTAAAGTGACTATTCTGGAGCTTTGGGACACATGTTCATTTCTCATTCTTAGCACGGGTTATCACTCTCTTTTTTACCCTCCCTGTAAATGTTTCTCAGGACACTCAGTTATATGATTTGCTTTCCAATACATTTGGCATAATTTTAAGAGTATCTTTGTACCATAACCCTCTTTATCTGATAAATTACAGTTCATTTTAGCTGTCTGTCTTAACATTTCTGATTATAGAAAATGCAGTTTTAATAACAGAGGTATATGGTTGAATACATCCTTGTAATTAATAGAGATATTGCTGACATTGTATTTGAAAACAGTGTTCTGAACAGGATGAGCTGCAGGATAATATGAGAGTTTTCAGAACTTTTTACGTTATTTTTAAAATCTTTCAGTTATCGAGTCATTACTGTAGTTTGAAATTGAGGTTTATCACATTGCCACTCATCTTTTGAAATTGGTATCTTTTTCAGTACGGTCAGATAGTACCAGAATCAAGAGAAAATAAGCTTTGTCTTTGTTTCAACTTGCGACACATTGCTGCTGTTCCCCACCTCCCCACTTTAGTCAACACATGTTGAGTTCTAGGTGCCAAGATTCATGGACATGGTTCCCTTTTCTTAAGGAGCCAGTAGACTGTAACAGATACGTAAATGCAAGGATTATTTCCCTCTCCTCTAGTTTCTTACATACAGTGAAGCGTTCAAAAGAATTTATCTTTTTGAGATAAGGGTGTCTTCAGAAAGACTTTCACTTGGATAAAGTAAGTGATGAAACCAAATTGAAAAATCTTATTTATCATCCCATGTTGTGTAATAGAATCTGTAGGAATTGTTAACCTGTGAATCACCTCTATATTGCTTTTTATCTAAGCTGGTTACATAGAAGATAAGACAAATGAAGGAAACTGTAGCAGCTAGGTCATTATAACTGAGGTACAATTTTTATTTTTTAATGACTTGTCCTCTGGCTTTAGGTTGACATTAACTATACTGGGAGGGAGCACATGAATTAATCATTGGAAAGTTATATTGCTATGTTTCACTGGTTTCTAAGCTTTGGTTGAACATTTAAGGGGCTTTTAGTGAAGTTATCAAGTACATCGCTGCATCACTTCCATTGAGTTCGCCAACTGTGACTAAGACATTCATGGTAACGAATGAGGATCTCTTCTAGGTGGTAAACTGAGGCTCCAGGGCAGCGGCTGAACTCTGATCGTTGTTGAACTAAATGTCCATGTACAGAACAGTATGGCTGCCCAGGGTGCTCTCAGATCAGATTTAAGAGCTATTTAGAAAAAAAATGGCTTTATGAACACTTAGCTAAGAGACGTTCCTGATTGTAAAAGTGATATTCTTGCTAGTGTTTGTACTCTTTCTTATCCCCAGGATGATTCAGTGGGACTCGAGTAATATTATATCAGGAAAGCTGGAGTTCTCTGATAATACAAACTCTAAGTGTGCAAAAGACTAAATATCGATTTTTCTTTGTATAATTAGCGCTTGCACAATACTAGGCTGTTCGTGCTTTGTTGAACTGAGAGCTAAATCCCAGAAAGTTGGTATGAGAGAATCAGAAGATGAGGGCAGGGCTGGCATAGGCCAGCTGCTTGAGGAGTTGTGTCAGTGGCTGGCAGCCTCAACAGAATGCTCCTTTGCAGTATTGCTTCTGCTTTGTCACGAATGAAAGGTATATAACAAATGTTGGTTCAAGGGGAGTGAAGCCAAAGAGGAAGGAGAAAAGAATTGAAGGAAGAACTGAAAAGAAACTGAAGACAGCTGTAGTCTAAACGAGCTCCAGTATCCAGATTGGAATAACCTGCGTCTCAGCATAGAGAATTGTAGACAGGGTGGCAGCTCTGCCATGGAGTGGCCACCTCAGAAGACAGTGAGGTATCCCAGGACCGCTGGACCAAATCGTCTTTTGGCTGAGTTGAGGTAGTCTAGCCTCTAGATGACCTTCCCCTCCTCCAACTCTAATTCTTTAAACATCAGAGTATCCTAATTTTTAAAACAAGGACCCTGAGACCCAGAGAAGTTGAGTGGCTTGCCCAAGGTCACAAGCAGTCAGGTCACCCTTGGAAAGTGACCACTGTCAAGCAGAAGCCTTCAGTTCTAAATAAGCTGCCTTGTGGGGTATGCCAGTCTCCCTGTCACCATCAGTGCTTTAGGCAGAATGAGAGTGATTGCTTGTCAGGGATGTTGCAAAGAAGATTCTTGCAAAAGGATTCCATGACCTGTAAGGTCCCTTACAACTTTAAATTCTGTGATTCTAGCTCTGTTTTCATTGGTTTAGTAAGACAGTGTTCTCCCCCTAGCTCCTTAACTCCTTATAGAAATGGATCTTGGAAAGCATTTCGTTACATTTTCTATTTAAAATAACAATTAGCCTTGCATCTCAGGTACTTTCAATGGTGTGTTTTACCATGTGTAGGATTCGTTGGGAATATGAGTTTATTTAGTTACATGTGAAGTGGTAGTTTGGTGAAATAACATTGTGGCTTCTCACTAAACCAAAAGCTCAAGAAAGCAGAGAGCCCCTCATTTTCCCAGCTGTCAACCTGACTGATATTTTAATTTTTCTGCCCTGTAGAAAACCTCAGTCTCTTATCCAATAGATAAATAAGTGAACCCCCCAGGAAATGCAGCAGAATGTTTCTGTTTGCCAATGCAATAAATGCAGAAGCTAATAAATGTCTCCTTCCATCAGGAGGAGGCGTGTAATGAGTAAATGATGAGAAAACGAATTGAGGGAAGCAAATGATCCATCTGATCTAAGATGACAAACAGTTTCTTAATAACTTGTCCTCCAGTTGGAGAGAGGGCTTTCACCAGGCAGAGAGAATGCCTGTTGGAAATAAGCCTAGCACACGGCCATTTACATCTGGCCGCTGATGGATTTATTTAGCCTGGTTCCATTTGGGTCACACTGAGCAATAAGCTGCAATTCAAACTCAGCCTGGTTATGGCTGGCTTTCTTTGCTCTGTAATTTCTATGAATGTGTGCTGGGAAAAGGATTCATTTCAGGGCCTAATTCACATTTCTTACCCCAGATTACACTTATGTTTCACATTTGTCTTTTCAGCAAAGACCTTTTTTAGAAGTAGAGATCCAGTCTCTTTCCCTCGAGGTATGTTCAGATCACAGGGGTTTCACAAGAACTTCTTTCCTGTGGGGTGAATATGCTGTTCTTTATAATGCTTTTGTGTACCTCAGCTCTCTAAATCTCCAGGGTCTGCCTTTATGGAAACCAGCAGAATACTGTATGCTTTGTCCCTCGTGGATGGCTGCACTCTTGCTTACGGGTCTAGTTTGGAAGGACTTACACTAGGCAGAAGGCACAGTGTGATTAAGACGGAGTAAATGAGATAGGCTTTGGAAGAAAAGGAGTTGCGATCCACACTGAAGATGAGAGAGAGACTCCATGCCGGACCAAGAAGTCATTTGATGAAATGCATTTTGTCATCACCCCTTTGTGGAATCTTTCTAAGAACATTTCTCAGGAGAGTCATGGGGAAAAGATTGGCTACCAAATACCAGCAGTTTTCAGGCACAGATTTTCATGAGTATTTCTAAAAGAAGACTATCAAATTGCCTTTACTGGGTATTCCATAATTATCTTTTCTTCCCCATTCCACCTCCCCCGCCCCTGCACTTTGTCTTATTTGTATTTAAAAAAAAAAATTCTGGTATTTTTTAGTACCACACGAATGAATGCATTTCTGCAGTTGAGGAGTGAAACTTTTAAGTAGTCGTAGGGTTTAGGGGCATAATGCAGAAAAATGTTAATGAGTCATCAGATAAAGCTGGACATACATGATACTGCAGGGCCCTTGGTGTACTTGGCAGCATATGAAATGTGCCTTAGATATTCAGGAATCCTGCACAGTATTTTCTAAGGGAGAGCCATTATACCTGAAAGCTAAGACTTTTCAATGTGCTTCTATTCACATGCATATTTCTATGCCAGCTCTTTCAAAAGGCCTTTCCTTTGAAATACAAAAAGATAAACATGTCTTTGAAATGGATAGGTGATCTCTTTGCCACTTTTGAAATCTTTCTCCATTTCATATCTGAGATTTTTTAACACCTAAATTAAGAATGACTTTTCTGTTCACCTGAGTAGCTTTGTACGCATTGCCAGCACTTGAGAGAACCATTGTCACAGTTATTATTAACATCTGAGTTTGGGTACAAAATCGATGAAAGGAAATTAAAACTTGAGATAGGTATTCCATCTGCATTGGATCTTATTTTTGCTTGAGTATTGCAGTTCATTGTTAGGTGACTTAAATAAATATGATACCTCCATGGTCAAAGAAAACCATGAATTTATCAAGTACTTACAGAGGTACCATCTATTGCTTAGTATTGAAAACACTACAGTATTTTAAAATCTCAAGACCTAAGGCCTTACAGCCCTGGATTTGGAGCATGAGACCTGGGCTGATTTGGTTATAGTGCTTACTACCTGTGGGACAATAAGCAAATGTATAATGTTGGTTAAGCATACCATTCCTTATAGGTAAAATGAAGACAGTAGCCTCTAACTTTACTTCCTCCTTGACTGGTTTTTATTGTATAATCAATTGATATAAATCATTGCTTCCTAGTCGTATTTGCTGTTGAGGAGTCCAAGTCTCCACTAGCCTCGCAATGGTTTTAACTCTTGCTTTGATGGAATTGTGTTCTTCTGTAAACGTGGAATCCGTAGAGCCTCTGCTCTTCTAGGGACTTTTTTTTTGCTGTACGCGGGCCTCTCGCTGTTGTGGCCTCTCCCGTTGTGGAGCACAGGCTCCAGACGCGCAGGCTCAGCAGCCATGGCTCATGGGCCCAGCCACTCCGCGGCATGTGGGATCCTCCCGGACCGGGGCACGAACCCGTGTCCCCTGCATCGGCAGGCAGACTCCCAACCACTGCGCCACTAGGGAAGCCCCCTAGGGACTTTTTTCATATGACTATCACATCCCTCTGGATTATGAGGACTGGAATCATATAACTACTTAAATTTCTTTTTAAGTATTTCCCTCAGCTACTAGTACCTTGTCTTAGGAGATGGCTGTCAGTAAATATTTGAGTGAATAAAAAAATGAACATTGACTCGCTTAACAAATGGCAGAAGAATTTCAGAGACACCAAGAATAAATAGGGTTTTAACGTTCATAATTTAAAAGTTTTTCCCTCCTCTTTAAAAAATTAATACATATTATCTCATCTGTATTGGCCTTGTGGGTGGATGCACCTGTAGCTTGTGAAAATGCCAGGATTTTGTTTCTATTTCTTTGTTTTGGAGGAGAGCTGGTACAGTTTGGAACATTATGAGAAAATGGTTGTGTAACTGTCCTTATTCTTGAATCTGTTCACCAAGAACTAAACCTTAAAGGAATTTAAATATTTCTTCTCTTCTTTTCCTTCGTCCAGAGAAAAAAACATAGCCTAAAACCAACTTCCATCTCTCTGTTGTATGGGTCATCTGTTGCTTATTTTAGCTGTCCTCTGTGACAACTTGAGTATTTAAGTTGCTTTTCATTTTTCAATATTATAAACTCTGTGATGAAAAATTTTTTCCCTAAATCTTTATGCACACTTGTGAATATTTCAGACATTTCTAGAAATGAAGCTGAGTCGAAGGCATTTGAGACATGTTGCTGTAAATTGTACCAACTTACAGGACTTTGTCTGGGCCTCTCCATTCTCTTCCGTCAGGACCCCTTCCTTCCCTGACACTTCCCCTTCCTCTCAGGGAGTCACCGGTTACTCTGCTCTGCTCTACACTGGTTACTTCTGCTTTCGGAAGTGTTAGTCCTGTTCACCCCACCTGTTTGCTTGTGAGTCCCTATTAAGAAGTTAACTGACCGTAAGCTAAAGGGGTAATAAATGGATTAGCCTTGAGTTTCTCAACCTGAATTCTGAGGAAACAATCTCAGAAGGTCTTCAAATCTCTGTGAGAATCTTTAAAGTCTGTTTTCTGTTCTGTGATTTCTGTGGTTATTTCTGTAGTTAATGTAATCATATTTTCAGTCGGTAGGACCGCCCCACATGTTTGAGGAACACTAGGCTGGGCGACAGAACCTGCTGCCCCCGTGCATTTGCACTGTAACAGGGGGCTCTTGGAGGCACAGAGGACTGCGAAGCTGAAGGCAGTTCTGTTTGCTACTGCAATGGATTCACTGCTTGTATTTCTCTCCCCACTGGCCTTTAAAGACGTCTTCACCCTCCCACCCCTGGGCCTGGCCCGTGTTAGTTCTTCAGTGAGCTCTTCTGAATGAATGAATTTGAGGGCTGGAAAAGAAGGTGAAATGGGTAAGAAAGAGCATCCAGGGGAGCACCGATTCTTAGTATAACATTGTGTGTGAAGGAAGAACTAAACAGAGTTGATGATAAAAGCAGCTTGTGTCCGTCTGCTCCTCTACAGTAAGGATTACTGTTAACAGCTTTCCTTTTAGCCCACGGTTTTCAAGAGAACACCATGTGCGTGAATGCACGCCCATGCACATGCTGAGCAGGTGCTCAGCATGTGCAGGAGAGTTTGCATGTTAGATTTATAGAGTTCCCTTCTGTGGGAGACAGGAGACCCACTAGGGTGAGGTGTAGTGCAAGCCTGAGCTCAGCTGGCAATACATACGCGATGCTGTCTGGATAGAGCCATGCAGTGCGTGTGCTCTTAAATGTGCACGTGGTAGCACCTTGTTGAGCCCTGCACAAGTTAAGACTGATGACCTTGAGAATGACTGTGTTACATTCCTCAGCGAGAGCTTCCTGCACTGGTAACATGCAGTGATTTCAGAGTTTCTATATGGGTCTTGCAAGACATCATGTGATAACCCTTCCGATGACTGAATTTGCTGTCTCATGGTTGTAGAAGGGTAGTGAGATGCACAACTGTGTCAAGAGCAGAAAGGCCTTAGGTGTGTAATAGAGAAGACTGAAAGGTGAGTGTAGAAGGGTGGATACTGTTTTATTTCAGCTAGAAGAGCTACAAACAATAGGAAGATTTGAGACCTCTTACTGACATTATTATATAAAAGAAAAAGTGAGAAAAATGAATACCTTATAATTAGGATAAGTGGGAAACCTCCATTTAAGTGAGGTTAATGGGAGCTGTGGGTGGGAGAGGGTCAGGCAGTCACTTTCCCAGTAGTTTCTAGGTAAGTAACCTTTCTTTCATGATACCAATTTGCGCATAATACCTGTTGGAAATTGAGGCATAATTTTCTTATAAAAATGATACAAGCCCACGATGAAAACTTAAATTGTTATAGAAGGCTATTAAATAAGAAGGAAAAGTATCTCCTCCTCAGGTCCCCTTTCCAGGGGTAACACATATTCCTTGCAGAATATTTCAGGGTGTGTGCGTACATATACATCATATACTCATCATTTTATAAAATACACTGTCCGAATTGTCTTACAACTTTGTTTTTCATACTACTTGGATCTCTTTCCATCCATATCAATACAAGTAGTAGATCTCTCTTATTTCTAAAGGGGTTAGAATAAAGTTTTGCAAGTGGAGAGAATTCTGATAAGAAGCTTGAATTCTGACAAAAAACCTAGAGAAATTAAAAGGAAATAAAACCACAACCTACTTAAGAACTGAATATGAAGGGTAGTTAGGTACTTGAGAGAAATACAGGGCTTTAGAGACTCATTAGAAAAACTACTTCCTAGAAATAAATAAAAGATCACACTATATGTGGTCCTATAGCACTATGATTTTTTAATTATACACTTATTTGTGTGATTTTTAAATTTATGTCTGTCTTCTCCAGTATGCCACAAGCTCCATAAAAGTAGGGCCAAGTATCTTGTTTGTTCACCGTCCCATTCCAAATTCCTGGCCTAGTGTCTGGCACAGACCTTCAGTATTTGTAGAATGAAGAAATGAACAGATAATAGGAAACTTAGACTGCCAAATGAGTGTTTGGTGCAGGCGTTTATTTAAATTGCTCAGATGAAGAAACTGAGGCGTGAGGTAATATAACTAATACAGCTTGTGTATTATTGCAGGGCTGTCAATGAATGTAGAATTCCTATTCTGATTAGAAAACTAAATCAAGAAAAAAAACCCTTCAGACTCTAATTAGTGAAGTTTCTAAAGTGCCGGCAATAAAACTAGAAATGCCAGAAGAAGCTCTGAATAGCTGTTTCTTTATATGAGAAATAGTAACGATGGAATGAAAGTGTAATTACAAAAGCAGTTTATTAATTTTGCCAAGGTACCCAGGAGACAGTGGGGTTTTCATGAAATGTGGCTTCTTAGAGATGGTAAGATTTGATGCTAGAGGTAAGCATAGCTTTAAATTTTTTAATTCTTTCTGTTCTGTGTCAGTAAAGGAGAGAGGCAGAAGGAAACAAATTTCTGATGTGTAGAAGCAGAGGATTCCACAAAGGAAAGGAGAAAGATGCTCCTACTGGGTCATTGCATTTGACTTTATTAAATTATTCATGAGGTGTACAAAAAGCAAACATATCAAGGCATAAGGAAGGTCTGTTCCTCATTTATTTGACTCTCGATATCATAAAAATGGAATAGCTTAAATTAGGAAAGTTTTTGGTTTGGGTTTTGTTTTTCTTTATTTGATGAAAGTCTAGAAGTGAGCAGTCCAGGGCTGGCACGGTGGCTTCAGTGTCATTAGAGCCCCAGACACTTAACCATTTCACTCCTGTGTCCTCGTACAGGGTTTCCCTCTTTAAGGTGGACTCATATTCCACGATGGCTGCTGGAGCTCTGGCCATTGTATCTACATTGCAGATTAGGAGAAAGGAAAAAGGCAAAATGGCTGAAAAGATTCCCTGCCAGGTGAGGTCAGCTGTCTTTAAGCAGCCTACCTGGAAGTCCCACACAACAGTTCTGCTTATGGCTCAGCCTAAATAGAAGCGAGCTGGGGATTTTAGTTTAGTTGACTATATATCCAGCTTAAAATGGAGTTATCTAAGGAGGAAGGAGAGATTCTGGGATAAGCTAGTGCTGATAGTCTTTTCCACAGGGAATCTTCATTTGTCTTTACTGTGGAAGCTAGTAGGGTTTTTGATTCATTAGAAACTGCTAAATTAGTAATTTATTATTGATCCCCAGTGATATGGACTTGAAAAAGTAGGGCTGAGAAAAAGTAAGATACACTTACAGATGTACACAAATGGTTATAAGCAGCTATTTAGGGATGCTCAGCATAAATACATAGTCTTGTAAGTTTATTACTTTCACAAAACAAAACATTACTCAGTGTTAGAAAAATGGAGATGAAGTTTGAATCCACCTACTTGATGGTCATTCTTCAGGTTCATGCGTAGTTGTTTAGGTAAATTAATGGGGACCCAGGCTCTGATGGATTGGCCAAGGAGCCAGGGGCTGTTGGCAGTAGTATTGTGATGGAGAACCACTGTCTTCCACAGGGAGAAGCCAGGCTGTCTGCCAAGAACTGACCTTCCATTGTCCCGTTGATGCAATCACCCTGAAAGATAAGACCCTCATTTTGTGTGTTAAAAAGTGAGACTTAGTTTAAATAACCCAAACCATTCCTTGGTGTGCCTTTAAGAAACAGAATCCTGAATCTGATATACTGTGCATCTGAGCCAGTGTTGGCAATTTGCAAGCTATTTAAATATTAGCTTTGATTTTCCTGTCTTGTAGACAGAATTCTCCTGAGCCCCAGGGGAGTAGGGGGAGGGAAAGGGATGAAAGGAGAGAGTCCAGGAACAGTGGAATCAAGGGCATGGGTCTGAGGAGTGCCAATAATGGAAGGTTCTTCAAGATACCAACTACTCTCTATTCAAAAGCCACTTTTCTCACTGAGAATTATCAAATCCCTTCCCCTGCTCCTGCCCATCTGTAACAGACTTCTGCGTGTACAGGAACGCAGGGAAGGCAGAACTCAAACCTGCCAGTAGGCTCACTGTTAGAAGGTTTGCCAGGAGAAATACTGAAATCACTTGATCAAATGAACTTAGATGATTAGTGATTTCTTATGTTTTTAATTTAATTTTATTTATTTTTTTATACAGCAGGTTCTTATTAGTCATCAATTTTATACACATCAGTGTATACATGTCAATCCCAATCGCCCAATTCAGCACACCACCACCACCCCAAACCGGTTCCCCTGCCACTGCTTTCCCCCTTTGGTGTCCATACGTTTGTTCTTTACATCTGTGTCTCAATTTCTGCCCTGCAAACCGGTTCATCTGTACCATTTTTCTACGTTCCACATATATGCGTTAATATACGATACTTGTTTTTCTCTTTCTGACTTCCTTCACTCTCTATGACAGTCTCTAGATCCATCCACGTCTCAACAAATGACCCAATTTCGTTCCTTTTCATGGCTGAGTAACATTCCATTGTATATATGTACCACATCTTCTTTATCCATTCGTCTGTTGATGGGCATTTAGGTTGCTTCTGTGACCTGGCTATTGTAAATAGTGCTGCAATGAACATTAGGGTACATGTGTCCTTTTGAATTATGGTTTTCTCTAGGTATATGCCCAGTAGTGGAATTGCTGGATCATATGGTAATTCTATTTTTAGGTTTTAAGAAACCTCCATACTGTTCTCCATAGTGGTTGTAACGATTTACATTCCCACCAACAGTGCAAGAGGGTTTCCTTTTCTCCACACCCTCTCCAGCATTTCTTCTTTGTAGATTTTCTGATGATGCCCATTCTGACTGGTGTGAGGTGATACCTCATTGTAGTTTTGATTTGCATTTCTCTAATAATTAGTGATGTTGAGCAGCTTTTCATGTGCTTCTTGGCCATCTGTATGTCTTCTTTGGAGAAATGTCTATTTAGGTCTTCTGCCCATTTTTGGATTGGGTTGTTTGTTTATTTAATATTGAGCTTAATGAGCTGTTTGTATATTTTGGAGATTAATCCTTTGTCCGTTGATTCGTTTGCAAATATTTTCTCCCATTCTGAGGGTTGTCTTTTCGTCTTGTTCTTTGTTTCCTTTGCTGTGCAAAAGCTTTGAAGTTTCATTAGGTCCCATTGTTTATTTTTGCTTTTATTTCTGTTACTCTAGGAGGTGGATCAAAAAAGATCTTGCTGTGATTTATGTCAAAGAGTGTTCTTCCTATGTTTTCCTCTGAGTTTTATAGTGTCTGGTCTTACACTTAGGTTTCAAATCCATTTTGAGTTTATTTTTGTGTATGGTGTTAGGGAGTGTTCTAACTTCATTCTTTTACATGTAGCTGTCCAGTTTTCCCAGCACCACTTATTGAAGAGACTGTCTTTTCTCCATTGTATATCCTTGCCTCCTTTGTCATAGATTAGTTGACCATAAGTGTGTGGATTTATCTCTGGGCTTTCTGTCTTGTTCCATTGCTCTATGTTTCCATTTTTGTGCCAGTACCATATTGTCTTGATTACTGTAGATTTGTAGTATAGTCTGAAGTCAGGGAGTTTGATTCCTCCAGCTCTGTTTTTTTCCCTCAAGACTGGACTGCTTTGGCTCTTCAGGGTCTTTTGTGTCTCCATACAGATTTTAAGATTTTTTTGTTCTAGTTCTGTAAAAAATGCCATTGGTACTTTGATAGGGATTGCATTGAATCTGTAATTTGCTTTGGGTGGTATAGTCATTTTCACAATATGGATTCTTCCAATCCAGGGACATGGTATATCTCTCCATCTGTTGGTATCATCTTTAATTTCTTTCATCAGTGTCTTACAGTTCTCTGCATACAGATCTTTTGTCTCCCTAGGTAGGTTTATTCCTAGGTATTTTATTCTTTTTGTTGCAGTGGTAAATGGGAGTGTTTCCTTAATCTCTCTTTCAGATTTTTCATCATTAGTGTATAGGAATGCAAGAGATTTCTGTGCATTAATTTTGTATCCTGCAACTTTACCAAATTCATTGATTAGCTCTAGTAGTTTTCTGGTGGCATCTGTAGGATTCTCTATGTATAGTATCATGTCATCTGCAAACAGTGACAGTTTTACTTCTTCTTTTCTGATTTGTATTCCTTTTATTTCTTTTTCTTCTCTGCTTGCCATGGCTAGGACTTCCAAAACTATGTTGAATACTAGTGGTGAGAGTGGACATCCTTGTCTTGTTCCTGATCTTAGAGGAAATGCTTTCAGTTTTTCACCATTGAGAATGATGTTTGCTGTGGGTTTGTCATATGTGGCCTTTATTTTGTTGAGGTAGGTTCCCTCTATGCCCACTTTCTGGAGCGATTTTATCATAAATGGGTGTTGAATTTTGTCAAAAGCTCTTTCTGCATGTATTGAGATGACCATATGGTTTTTATTCTTCAATTTGTTAATATGGTGTATCACATTGATTGATTTGCATATATTGAAGAATCTTTGCATCCCTGAGATAAACCCCACTTGATCATGGTGTCTGATCCTTTTACTGTGCTGTTGGATTCTGTTTGCTAGTATTTTGTTGAGGATTTTTGCATATATATTCATCAGTGATATTGGTCTGTAATTTTCTTTTTTTGTAGTATCTTTGTGTGGTTTTGGTATCAGGGTGATGGTGGCCTCATAGAATGAGTTTGGGAGTGTTCCTTCCTCTGCAATATTTTGGAAGAGTTTGAGAAGGATGGGTGTTAGCTCTTCTCTAAATGTTTGATAGAATTCATGTGTGAAGCCATCTGGTCCTGGACTTTTGTTTGTTGAAAGATTTTTAATCACAGTCTCAATTTCATTACTTGTGATTGTTCTGTTCATATTTTCTGTTTTTTCCTGGTTCAGACTTGGAGGGTTCTGCCTTTGTAAGAATTTGTCCATTTCTTCCAGGTTGTCCATTTTATTGGCATAGAGTTGCTTGTAGTAGTCTCTTAGGTTGTTTTGTATTTCTTCAGTGTCTGTTGTAACTTCTCCTTTTTCATTTCTAATTTTATTGATTTGAGTCCTCTCCCTCTTTTTTCTTGATGAGTCTGGCTAATGGTGTATCAATTTTGTTTATCTTCTCAAAGAAGCAGCTTTTAGTTTTATTGATCTGTGCTATTGTTTTCTTTGTTTCTATTTAATTTATTTCTGCTCTGGTCTTTATGATTTCTTTCCTCCTGCTAACTTTGGTTTTTGTTTGTTCTTCTTTCTCTAGTTCCGTTATGTGTAAGTTAGATTGTTTATTTGAGATTTTTCTTGTTTCTTGAGGTAGGCTTGTATAGCTATAAACTTCCCTCTTAGAACTGCTTTTGCTGCATCCTATAGGTTTTGGATTGTCGTGTTTTCATTTTCATTTGTCTCTAGGTATGTTTTGATTTCCTCTTTGATTTCTTTGGTGATCTCTTGGTTATTTAGTAACGTATTGTTTAGCCTCCATGTGTTTGTGTTTTTTACGTTTTTTCCCCTGTGATTCATTTCTAATCATATAACGTTGTGGTCAGAAAAGATGCTTGATATGATTTCAATTTTCTTAAATTTATTGAGGCTTGATTTGTGACCCAAGATGTGACCTATCCTGGATAATGTTCCGTGCACACTTGAGAAGAAAGTGTAATCTGCTGTTTTTGGATGGAATGTCCTATAAATATAAATTAAATCTATCTGGTCTATCATATCATTTAAAGCTTCTGTTTCCTTGTTTATTTTCATTTTGGATGATCTGTCCATTGGTGGAAGTGAGTTCCCCACTACTATTGTGTTACTGTCGATTTCCTGTTTTATAGCTGTTAGCAGTTGCCTTATGTATTGAAGTGCTCCTATGTTGGGTGCATATATATTTATAATTGTTATATCTTCTTCTTGGAATGATCCCTTGATCATTATGTAGTGTCCTTCCTTGTCTCTTGTAACATTCTTTATTTTAAAGTCTATTTTATGTGATACGAGTATTGCTACTCCAGCTTTCTTTTGATTTCCATTTGCATGGAATATCTTTTTCCATCCCCTCATTTTCAGTCTGCATGTGTCCCTAGGTCTGAAGTAGGTCTCCTGTAGATAGCATATAATTAGTGATTTAAAAAAAAATTTCTATAGCTCTTAAAATTGTTGTGGTAGAGAAAAGTGAGGCTCTCTGATTCTGTGTAATTCTGTAAGAAGACAGGAAGGTTGTGGAAGCATGAACTCCTTTTGGCCTCCTGATGGCATACAGTAAATGTCTGTTTCAGGGCTTCTGGACCTGGAATTATATCCACGCTGCATTTGCAACATTAAATCGTGTCCTCAGATGCTTAGCTTTCATATTGGGGGAAGCATACTTACCTGCACCCAGCTGATTACAGATTATAACATAGTTCCTGGGCGAGTGTTATAACAAAAAGTGTAAATAAGTCAGTTCTGAATCTCTCTACTTAACAGTGGGAATGCTCTTATTGACATTGACAATAGGAATGCTTTTATTGGTGTTTGTACACATTAGACCTTTGTTTGAAATACCTAGCCAGATAGAGTAACGCTTGTGTTTGGCTGGGTATAGGAGGGATGGAGACTGACAGTTGGTGGTGGTAATTATACATCAGCTTAGAGAGAGGAGATGCACACCTTCGGTCAGTCTGCTCATATCCAAGGTCAGACTTGTTGCTTCTCCCATTCACTCTTCTAACATAAGCAGAGTCACCACCATCTGAATGGACAGTGCGTAGGAGTATCAGTCTCCTCCGAGAAATAGTGTCAGGCCACCAGAATTGTACCTCAGTATGCTGTGTTGTGTAGCATTTTATAAAAGAACTGATAAGGGCTAGTTAACAAATTTTTCTTGTGACCATTTTGATTTGTTCTTTTCTCATATGATAACAGGTGTGATCATATTAGTTATAATAGAACAGAAATAAGATTCCGAACGTGAGAAAATATTGGAAGAATAATGTGTGCATGTTTTCTTTTGATCTAATTTGGAGCTTGAAAAGATGCTTTTTGAATCTAGCAATGATGTGTGTCTGTGCGCGTGCATTTTAAAATACACTTTTAAAGAGAGACTTTGAAAATGGAAAATGGCAGTAGACCACGCATTCAAAAACTTGGGCCACAGCCAGCCCATAGAAACTTGGGAATGATACCTGTTCTTCTTGATTCCCGTTTCCTTCCTATACTGTCTAAAATCTTTGTCCTTGGATATCAGAATACCAGATGGGTAAATCCCCCCACCCCTCAAATTAGAACTTTAAGGGAGATTGGAAAGAAATATTAGAATACTTGCATGTAGAAATCTGCCACACTGTTTTGTGCATGATTTTGTGCTGTCTCTTCAGCTGTCTGTGGCAGGTATGATAAATTGGCTCAATAAACACCAATTGCAGACGCTGTCCTTCTCTTTCTTTACTCTAGCAGTGAGAAAACAGAACTACTCAATTTCCCAGACTCTTTTGCAGCCAGGCTTGTGCATGATATATAATTCTGGCTAAAGAGATGTGAGTGGAAATCTCTGGAGAGGCCTTCTCTTCCCTTATTTACCTTCTTCAGAACATGGGCATGATAACTGGAGGTGTGACAGCTATCTTGAGACCATGGGGACAGTGCTAAGGGTGGCTGAGAAAGGAATACAGAAAAGGGCCTAGTTATTTCATGATGTCCTTAGCACCTGTATCAGCCGTGGTTTCTAATGTCTGGATTTCTTATTACATGAGAAAAACAACTCCCTTACTCACTTATGCTACTGTTTGTAGCTTAAACTATTACTGTACTGTTCCTGCAATTGAACACAATCCTCAGCAATATCCACTTCCTTTTTATGTAGCAAAGCAGACTGAAGTGTTTGCCATTTGGTAGGAAACACATAATAAATGTAGTAGTGCACCTTTTCCATGTTGTCTCTATCCCGTCCTGTTTTAAATAAGAGCAAAAGTTGGAATGCAGTTTAAGATGCATAGGTCACTCTAACATTATTTCAGTAAGTTTTGTGTGTCATGTAGACTGAGTGCTCTAAGTATAATGATTAATGGGACAAGATACCTGCTTTGGGGGAACTTACGGGCTAGCTGGAGAGAGAACAGGTGAACAAGCATTGCTGGTACAGTGTGGCAAGTGCTTTGATACAAGTCTGTGGTGCTGTGAGAGTACAGAGAAAGGGCACGAATCAGTTCAATTTTACTGTATAGGAAACCACCCCCAACTTAGTGGCTTCAAACAGTCACCGTTTATTTACCTCATGATTCTGCAGGTGTGTCACCAATTTGGGCTGCTGTCAGCTGGGCAGTTCTTCTGGGCTTGGCTGGGCTCACTCTTGCTGAGTTGGCTGAGGTTTGGCTGATCTAGGATGGCCTCAGCCGGGAAGACTTGTAGTCTCTCCTTCTCCAGCAGGCTAGCTTGGGCTTATTGATGTGGCACCTGGGTAGGGTTCCAAGAGAGACTCCTGGGTTTAGAACTGGCACTTCATCGCGTCTGTCACAGTCTGTTGGCCAGAGCAGGTCACAAGCACAGCCTGGATTGAAGGGGTGGGGAAATAGACTTCACCCTTTCATGATGAGGGAAGCTATAAAGTGTCACCAAAGGACATGAATATAGAAAAGAGTAAAGAATTGTGACCAGAGACTTCCCTGGTGGCACGATGGTTAAGAATCCGCCTGCCTGGGCTTCCCTGGTGGCGCAGTGGTTGAGAGTCCGCCTGCCAATGCAGGGGACCCGGGTTCGTGCCCCGGTCCGGGAAGATCCCACATGCTGCGGAGCGGCTGGGCCCGTGAGCCATGGCTGCTGAGCCTGTGCATCCGGGGCCTGTGCTCCGCAACGGGAGAGGCCACAACAGTGAGAGGCCCACATACTGCAAAAAAAAAAAAAAAAAGAATACATACAAAAATGACCCATAAAAAAATGTTGCTCTGAGATGGGAAAAGTTGCACATCAAGAAGTGCAGGATTGAAATAGTGTTTGGACTTTTCTTTAAATCAGCATTGCACATGGACCATTTAAGGTGATTTTGTTCCCTCAAGATGATCCATGATAAAAAGGTTCCATTAGGAAATCAGTTTGGGAGTCCTCATGAACGGTATTTCTCATATTGGAGGTTTACAGTGCATAGTAAAAAGGCCCTGGGAAGTCCTGACATTAAAGCACTTTGCTATTTAATTTAGTTAATTGGATTTCATTGGGATAAGGTCAAAAGTTATTGGTTTGATTTTTATATGGGCTAGTTAGTGTCACCATATGTGTGTATGTATGCACACACACACACACACACACTTTTTTTTTTTATTTTTTACATAGCCAGTAACATTCCCAACACTGCCCAGCTATTGTCTTTACAGTTCCCATTTAACTTAAGGAACAGAAAAACAGAACAGATGAGCAATGTAATAAAAATTCAGTAACGTTTGATTTAATGGAAGAAAAGATTTTTGTTTTTAAAAGATTTAAATTTTTGTTAAAATGGGTTTTTTTTAAATGGTTTTGAAAAATTTACCAAACACCGTGTACTTTTTTTTTTTTTACTGTTTAAATAATGTTCAAATAAATTTTAATAATGGGTAGCATTCCTATAATGCTCACCATATGTTATCCCAGGTACTATTCAAAGAGCTTTTAAAAAAAAATTATTTAATTAATTAATTTATTTTTGGCTGCGTTGGGTCTTCGTTGCTGTGCACGGGCTTTCTCTCTAGTTGTGGCGAGCAGGGGCTACTCTTCCTTGCGGTGTGCAGGCTTCTCATTGCGGTGGCTTCTCTTGTTGCAGAGCATGGGCTCTAGGCATGTGGGCTTCAGTAGCTGTGGCACGTAGCTTCGTAGTTTTGGCTCTCAGGCTCTAGAGCACAGGCTCAGTAGTTTTGGCGCACGGGCTTAGTTGCTCCGTGGCATGTGGGATCTTCCTGGACCAGGGCTCAAACCCGTGCGCCCTGCATTGGCAGGTGGATTCTTAACCACTGCGCCACCAGGGAAACCTCAAAGAGCTTTTTATGAGTTATTGTATTTGATTCCCCAAAGAGTCCTGTTGGTCCTTATTGTGTTGTTTTTTTAATTGCTCTGAGTAAAGTTTTAATGCATATCAGGTCATCATAATAAAAACATGTTTTTTTTAAATTGAAGTATTATTAATTTACAATGTTGTGTTAGTTTCAGGTGTACCACAAGGTGATTTGGTATACGTATATATATTTATGTTCTTTTTCAGATTCTTTTCTATTAGGTTATTCCAAAATATTGAGTAGAGTTCCCTGTGCTATATAGTAGGTTTTTGTTGATTACCTCTTTTATATATAGTAGTGTGTGTATGTTAATCCCAAACTCCTAATTTATCTCTCCC
Organism: Grampus griseus; assembly: GCF_964374135.1. Classification (NCBI taxonomy): domain Eukaryota; kingdom Metazoa; phylum Chordata; class Mammalia; order Artiodactyla; family Delphinidae; genus Grampus; species Grampus griseus. The sequence continues at coordinate 19,900,446 of NC_139003.1, forward strand.
CCCCCCGCCCCCACTATCCCCTTTGGTAACCATAAGTTTGTTTTCTGTGAGTCTATTTCTGCTTTGGAAATAAGTTCATTTGTATCATTTTTTCAGATTCCATATGTGAGTGATATGTGATATTTGTCTTTCTCTGTCTGACTTACTTTACTTAATATGATAATCTCTAGGTCCATCCATGTTGCTGCAACTGGCATTATTTCACTCCTTTTTATGGCTGAGTAATATTCCATTGTAGATGTGTACCACATCTTCTTTATGCATTCATCTGTTGATGGACATTTAGGTTGATTCCATGTCTTGGCTGTTGTACATAGTGCTGCTATGAACATAGGCGTGAATGTGTCTTTTGGAGTTAGCATTTTCTCCAGATATATGCCCATGAATGGGATGCAAGGTCATATGGTAACTGTATTTTTAGTTTTTTAAGGAACCTCTGTACTCTTCTCCATAGTGGCTGTACAAATTTACATTCCCGCCAACAGTGTAGGAGGGTTCCTTTTTCTTCACACTCTCTCCAGCATTTATTATTTGTAGACTTTTTTGGGGGGATTTATATATTTATTTTTTGCTAGGTTTTGCTCTTTTTTTAAAGGGTTTTGAGGAGGAATGTCAAGGCCGCTTACAGAAGCTCATTCTCTCACTGCCTGAACTGTTTCTTTCTTTTTCTTTTATATTGGAGTAGAGTTGATTGACAATAATGTGTTAGTTTCAGGTGTACAGTGAAGTGATTCAGTTATGCATATACTTGTATCTATTCTTTTTCAAATTCTTTGTCCATTTAGGTTGTTGCAGAGTATTCGAAGAGCTTTATACGAATTATCATATTTAATCCCCCAAAGAGCCTTGTTGGTCTTTAGTGTTACCCTGCCCTTTTCGCAGATGGTAGACAGCTCTTGTGTTGCATTCTACAAGGGTGGAGCTGTGACTTGTCAGTCTGGCTCCAAAGTGCATGCTCTTTACCACCTCGCTGTTCTGCTAAGAATCACTCACCTAAGTGCAGAGTGTCGTGGACAGCATATTCATGTGTTTTAAATGAAACGTTTTAAAAGTTATCAATGGAGCATTCATTCACCCTAACTCAGTTTGTGCCTTAGATGGAAGATATTTTGATACAGAAAATGAAAATGCCTGTTGTTTCCAGTGATGCATTGTCCTCTAATATAGGTGACAGAAACATCTCCCAGATCTAGAATGATGTTATTTTGCAGATAGTTCACCTCCTACAACTCCTTTCACTTATCTTTGACAAAAAAATAGATAAGCCTTTAATCAAATTTTTGATAGTGCTAAAATACTGAAAGATACTGTCATTCTACTTTGAATTTATAAGATCTACCTTCTCAAAGAGAATCTTGGTGGAAAACATGTTTTATGCTTGTATCAAATAAGAATTCATGTTTTAAAGGAAGCAACTAATGAATTAGACTTTTAATATTTGATTTAAATCACATTTACCTGCCACAAGTTCATATTACTGCTGGACAAAACATGTCAAGTATTTTTCTTGCCATTGATGGAGCAGGAAACTATGCAGAATGAATATGAATGAAGAATTTTTGAATTTTAGGTTGTAAAGGACCTCACTGGCATAGAAATAATGTGGCCGTGTCCAAAGCAGTGATCATTCATTGAAAGGCCCCCCTGTCAGATCACGGGCACCTTCCTCTACCTCTTCTTTTTGAGTCTCTTTATTTAAGGTCATCTCACCAGGTTGTTTCTCTCATATCACTTGTCTACAATGCAACAGTGTTTGGAGGGTGTGTGTGTATGTGTCCGTATATATATCTCCATCTTCTTTGAAAATAGCAGTGTGGATGTTACTTATTAGAAACACTGACCACACAGGTCTTAAAGTTTGACTATTATAGAAAATGATCAGACAAAAATACAATTAATGTAAGTATGTACTACTACAAACTGTAGGGTTGGGTAACCAAATAACCACAAATTTAGTTATAAGGATGACATTAAAGTAACAATAATTTACAATTAGTAAACAAAAATAGCAGCATGTACAACCTATGGCCATCTCAAGACAACACAGATAACGAAAGCAATGCTTCTGAAAATTACGGTACGTCTGCTGCCTGTGAGTACCAGTTCAGAGGAAGAACATTGCAGCAGTGGAAGGCAAGAGTCAGAGCTCTTGGGCAGTTTTGGGTCCATCAGTGACTTGTGGACAGTACCAGTAGACTCCCTAATTTGGAGCATCTTTGTAAAAATTATAGCTATATTCAGTTGTGGAAAATAGTTTTGCCATAATTCTTCAAAAACACTGATTTTTCACTTTGAATGGTATGCTAAACAGTAATTTTTATTATCCTTTCATTGTTCTAGAAACCCAGTAGTGTCCAAACTTAGTGTGTGTTCAGAGTCATTGAGATGCTTCTGAGCTTGCAGCTTCTGGGCCTCATCCTCAGAGGTTCAGGGTGTGGCCCAGGAGTCTGCAGTTTCACAAGCTCTGCAGATGGTTCTGAAGTGGATGGTCCCCATTCCTTTTACCAAGGGCTCACAAAATAGAAGGGCAGGAGTGGGGGCAACTTCCTGAAAACCTGGATCTGGAGCTCAGGCAGCCCCTGAAGGGGCATCTGAAACCACTCACCCCTTCCCCCTTTTTCCCAATCCTTGCAATAGCCCGTCTGCCTCTTCCTCCCGACAGTGGACAGTTAGGTCTTTACGGTGATAAAGCTTGACCTGTGTAGCTGGAGGGAGGTTCCCACAGTGCAAACCTAGGCTCTCTCAGTTATTGACAGTGAATAGGGGAGGCGCGCGTGCTTTGCCTGACTCAAGTCTGCCCTTCTATAGCTCCATGTTTACCTCCTTTTCCATATTTCTTAATCAGGCTGTAGGGAATTTACACTTTTCTAAGAATAGCTACCCACTCTTTGAAGATTTTTGTGTTTGAAGGCTTTTCCTCTGAGGCTACTGTTTTCATTATTGAGCAAGAGAGTCAATGAAGATTGTCATTATATCAGTAAGGTCTAAATATGCAATAATGTCATTTAAAAATTAATGGGGCTTCCCTGGTGGCTCAGTGGTTGAGAGTCCGCCTGCCGATGCAGGGGACACGCGTTCGTGCCCCGGTCCGGGAGGATCCCACATGCCTCAGAGTGGCTGGGCCCGTGAGCCATGGCTACTGAGCCTGCGCGTCGGGAGCCTGTGCTCCGCAATGGGAGAGGCCACAACAGTGAGAGAGCCCCACGTACCGCAAAAAAAAAAAAACCCAATAAAAAATAAATAAAATAAATAAAAATTAATGCATCGTTAGAACACCACAGAAATCCTTGCTGCAAACAATGGATGCAAAAAAACTGATGGCAAAAGTTTAAGGTGAAACAGTGTATTTGCATAATCTCAAAGAATCTCCTGTAAAATATTGATTACAACAGGAAAAATAGTAACTTTGCTATGGAGAAACCCTTAGGCACCACTTTAATCAAGTGGTCAAGATCAACAGCACCAGTAAAACGATCTATTGATGTAATGTAATGTAGCCCGGGATGCAATGTGTGGAGAAGGGCACGTCACTTCTGTGGTATCCTTCCCTATAACCACAATAGTGTTAGTCTAATTATGAGAAAACATCTAACAGGCCCAAATTGCACATCATTCTACGAAACATCTGACCACTGTTCTTCGGGAGTGTTGAGGTCATAAAAGAGAAGGCAAGACTGAGGTGCTGTCACAGACGAGAGGAGACAAGAAAGCCATGAGAACTGAATGCCACACAGGGCCCGGGACTAGATCCTGGACTAGAAAAAGAAGGAAATTTGGAAAAATACAAATAAAGTCTGTAATTTAGTTGCTGCTAGTCTCTAGTATTGTGACATTGTTAGTTTATTAGTTTTGATAATTGTACTATGATCATCTAAGGTGTTGGCATGAAGGGAAGCTGAGTGAAGTATATACAGGATCCTTCTTCTATTTTTGCCCCCTTTCTGTAAGTCTAAAATGATTACAAAAGACAAAGTTGAGGAAAAGGTACTTTTGTTTAGTAATGTGTAAACACTCTGCAATAGCTTAGCATTTAAGAATCTATCTCCACTCAGCTAACCTCCTCTTCAGCATGTATTCCCCACACGTACTTTTATGTTCTAGTTCTACTAAAGCATTTGTTGTTGTTAGCACCTTTGGGGAGTGAGAGGGAGTAACACAATTTTTGTATGTATCACAAAGTATTTACGACCAGTGTAACAACTGGATAGGTACCACACCTTATTTTTGAAAATGTGACAGTGCAGTGAAGTCCCCCTGTTCCCTTCCTTTATGGCACTCTGCCCCTCTCATCCTCTTTTACCACCCACACATAACTGCCACCACTTAGAGATAATCCATAGAATTTGCTCTTTACTGATCCTGTTTCATTATTTGTCCTTTTTCATCCAAAGTAACATAAATTGCATTGTACTGTATCATATCTACAACTTCCTTTTTTTGCCCCACATGTATGTCTGATTCATTCTTTTTCATCACTATATATAGATAGGTATCCATTTTATGAATACCCAATATATATTTATCCTTTCTCCTGCTGGCAGACGTATTGGGAATGTTTTTGGTTTGGGGTTTTGTTTTGTTTTTTGCATAGTTGTTCATTTTTTAAAGTATTTTCTCAGGTCAAAAGAGATCTCTACTTTTTCTGAACTCCATTAACATTGTGTACCACTTTTAGCTTAATATTTGTGACCTTTTATTTATTTATTTATTTTTTAACTTTTTTTTTTTTTTAAACCCCACATTTGTTTATTTATTTATTCTTGGGCTGTGTTGGGTCTTCGTTTCTGTGCGAGGGCTTTCTCTAGTTGTGGCAAGCGGGGGCCACTCTTCATCACAGTGCGCAGGCCTCTTACTATCGTGGCCTCTCTTGTTGCGGAGCACAGGCTCCAGACGTGCAGGCTCAGTAGTTGTGGCTCACGGGCCTAGTTGCTCCGTGGCATGTGGGATCTTCCCAGACCAGGGCTCAAACCCGTGTCCCCTGCATTAGCAGGCAGATTCTCAACCACTGCGCCACCAGAGAAGCGCTGTGACCTTTTATTATAATTATTTTTCTTTTCTCCTGTAGCAGATGGAAAGCTTTTTGAGGATCTAGTTCTCCAAGATGGACTTATTGGGATAATAAGGATTTAATTTTGTTGGATGAATAAGTAAATACTTAATGAATTAAACACTGTCTACATATAGATGTTGGGCATATTTGTGTTTATTTTCTTAGTTATATGGTGTTGCCTCTTGGGGACTTTTCTTTGTTACATTTATGCAGTGTCAGAAACTGGTCACTGAGCTAGAAATATGGAGCATAAATAAGCCTAAAACTTTAAGAAATTATATTCTAGGTTTGCAGGCATGACAGGTACAGGGGTTTTTTTGGTGTGTTTAACATTGAAGGATAAAGTTTGACAAAGTTAGCAATTTAATCTACATTTGGCATTACAGAGCAGAAGGGAGCTCTCTATATTATGGCAGAAGTCTTGCTTTTGTGTATCATTCTATATTGATAATTTTGAATTTGTACCCAGAATGGAATTGCCCAAATTAGTTCTTTTCTTCCAAAATTCTTTTATTTGGGTGTTAATCTTACCCTGCAAAAACACTGAGCAGGTTTCTTAGCTCTCTTGCCTATCTTATTTGATTTCTACAACAGTTTTGGCAGAGATAAGCAGGGCTAGTATCACCCATATTTTACAGATTAGGAACACTGGAACTGAAGCTGGGGGAGGTTTGTTTGCTCAGGGTCACTGAACAGAACCAGAGACCAGATCTTTCAGTCTGGTCCCAGACGTTACAGTTTCAGTGTTTAAAATGAGCAAAAATATTTTGTTTTGCTGGCATTTTAATAGATGATTCAGTAACGTAATGCCTGTTTGACAGTTCATCATAGTAATGTGTGGAGTTTCTCATCATTGTTAGTGGTCCATTATAACTGCCTTTTTGCTGCCCTCTTTGTTAGAAGCGTTCGAAGAAAAGCTGAAACCAAACATTGCAAAAGAGCGTGTCATGACTGGTGTGTATTTTAAAGGAAAGAAAAACCTCATAAGTGGAACTGATACGAAGGAGTGACACAACCTAAAGTTAAAATATCGGAGGAGACAAATGGCTTTTCGATAGCTCGAGACCTACCAATGAATTAAAACTTCTCGGCATATGGACTGGTGCAGTTCATCACTCACGTTGCAATCTAAAAAATGCAGAAGCAGTACACATAAATATTGTCTTCATGTCAGAAATACACCTTTGTGTTTGAAAATGATAAAAAATTACAATCGATCCTTACAACTGTTCTGTTCATCTTTATTGATCAGGTGCAAGAAAGATAAATCGCAGCCCAAATAAGATTATAGTAAATGTTAGCATCGTAGGGGACTCTAGGTTGATAGAAAGCCATTCATCATCTCAAATGGTGACCTGTCCATTGCTCCAGCCATCCTGAGTCTGCTGTCTAATCACATACCTATTGATTTTATCTACATCCAACAAACCTGGATGTGACTGTCATTGGGCAACCCAGATTGTTAAATGCAAAGGGGTCACTGGTGTGAAGAGGATTTCATTTTCATTTTCTTACCAACCAACAATGATTTATTAAAAAATAAACTACCCTAAGTCATGCATGTGAAACCTGAGTGATTAGGGAATGAAGGGGCACAGTAGACTGCATTTTGGGGTCTACTGCATTTTGTTCCTTTGCACTGTGATGCATTTGGCAGGGTATTTCATGGAGTCTGAAGACTCATAGGGTCATTTAGGCCACCCTCTGCAGTAAGACAGGTCTCACAGTAGCTAGCCAGAATGGATCATTTTTAATTTTGCTGCCCCAGGAGAGGCATTACTTTGCTCTTACAACTTGATTTATGTTGCTTATGTGTTCATTCATGTAATATTGAAACATTTTTTAATAAAAATTACCTAAATCTGCACCCCTGTTCTTACTGATTAATTTGTTATAAATGTTGATGCTCTGTGGTCATATGGAGATGATAGAACAAACTCTACTCCATAAAGAATCCATCTTGAGGATAAATGTACTGTGTAAAAAGAAATGATCCTTTCATATCCTAGGTGGAACACTGGAATAATAGGCAAGTATAGTGTGTGAATATCATATTCAATCAAAGTGTCTTTTGATCTTGCAGTGGTGGATTCCAAATAAGGGAGATCAAAATAATCTTTCAAAAATGTGTTAGGAATTTTCTCAGAAGGATCAAATAATGATGAATTAAAAATGTGAACATTTACTCTTTAATTACAGCCTGTATACCGACAACTATACTGTTATTAAATGGGTAGCTTTACATGTATTTTTGTAAGTATTCATGCTACCATGCAAGAAATCTTTCTCCTACTGCTTGAGTGGCCGACACAAGATTTTATGTATTTTTTTGAAATCATAGGTCTTGCACACATTTTGTCCTCTTGGATACTGAAAACTCTGCTATCGATCTTTATCCGCAGAGCTCAGAGTTCTACAAAGTCACCACTGAGCAATACCAGAAAGCTGCTGAGGAGGTGGAAGCAAAGTTCAAGTAAGTTTTTAATAGTATTATCATTATTTACCCTCTTGACAAGATGAAAATACACCTTTATTGCTCTTTGATATGTTAGCCCTCTGGAATACTTGGAAATGTGTTTGGATCCATGTTGCTCTAGTGGAATTCAAATGCAAGGAATGGGCATTTGGTGACTGTGTTGCAACTCAATTTTATGAACTCAGGGGAAATTGAAAGCAATGGTGATAGAATTTTCATTTGGAATATTATATAAGATAGGATACCATTGATTATAAAGGTGATGTTAAATTTCTATCTCTATTAATAGAAACACAGAAATCATTCACTTGTGTATCATAAAATGGTGGGCATGTCCAACGGGTATCTGCCTTTCTCCCATTTAAGCTTTTTTCATTTCTTCACATGTACCTTGACAGCATTTAAATCACAGACTTTACCTTGCCCTTGATTATGAGGGTGATGTTAAATTGCTACCTGTGTTAATCCTTGGAATGTTTAAATGAATGTTCTGTAATTGATGGATCAAAGTGTCTGCGACCCATAGCCCTGTACTTTCCCTTTGCTTCCAGTGCTCACATTAGGTCAGAAAACATCATTCAGAATTTTCCTGAGTGTATAAATAGTTCTGTTGTGTAACCTCTGTTAGCCGCACTTGTGCAAATTAGTGAAGCACAGAAAGGTGCTGTGACAGGTTTAGTTGAAAGAGTGCATTGGGCTCTGACCTCCTTCCTTGGCATGTTTATAAACATTTGATAAAATGATTAAACCCTAAGGCAGAATGTTGTTACTTTCTGCTATAGTGCAGTTTGTGTGGTAATGGATATTGGTGTTATTTTAATGTTGATTTAAAAAAAGACTTTTTAAAAAGATGGTTTGAGGTATCTTTAAATAGACAAAAACCTTTAGTCTTCCTTAGTGAATTATCTCTTTAGGGGCAGTTGGGAAAGGCCTTCTAAAAATGAGCCATAAATCTCACTCTTAAAGGTTAATATGCTATCTTTAGAATTTAGATATGGTATTGGATAGACTTGATTTTAAAAGGCACTCTACATATGTATTCTCAAAGTTAGGTTTTTATCCTTCCCATTAATGTTAAAGCAATGTTTTTTAAACCTTTGGTCTCTGTACCTTGAGAACCTTTGACTTGGCACCCTGGGTCTTTCTTCCTTGTAAGATGATAACTATACAAATAACTAAAATTTAAGTTAAAGGAGATCAGTTCTAACTAGAATGATCTATGAAGTCATTATAAAGAAGATGGTATTTTAGTTGAGGCTTGAAGAGGAGTATTGAATAATGAGGAAGGAAAGGTATTCAAAACGAAAACATCTTCAGTAGTTGGGTGACAAACTAGTTAAGAGCAGTGGTTTGATTCACAGAGACTGGTGCGAGATACAGCTGGAAAGGTTGGTAGGGTCATTCATTAGCTGCTGGGCTAAGAAGTTGGTCTTCATTTAGCCAGAAGGCATTGGAAGGTGTTTAACCAGGTGAGTACCCCAATTTCTGTTACCCTTTAGGAATTAGTCTGATAGTTGATGTGAGGTTTGATTGGAGGTGTGCAGGGGGGAAAAAAAAGCCAGAGATACCAGATGAGATATCTCTATAAGTGAAAGAGAAAAGGAGGGGATGGATGCAAAAGTCACTGAGAGATTAGACATGAATTAGTGATGAATTGGTGTACTGGTTTGCTAGGGCTGCCACAGACTGACTGGCTTAAACAACAGAAGTTTGTTTTCTCACAATTCTGGAGGCTGGAAGTTCAGGATCAAGGTGGAAGCAGGGTTGGTTTCTCCGGGGGCCTTTCTCCTTTGCTTGCAGATGGCTGTCTTTACATGGCCTTCCTCTCTGCATCTGTGTCCTAATCTCCTTCTCATATAAATCACATTGGATTAGGGCCCATCCTGATGACTTCATTTTAACTTACTTACCTCTTTAAAAATCCTCTGTCCAAATTTGTTTTCTGAAGTACCAGGCATTAGGACTTCAACATAAGAATTTTGGGGGAGACACAGTTCAGCCCATAACACTTGGATAGAAGGGATAAAGGAGAAACAGAAATATAAGCTTAGTTTATTGGAAAATTGGTGGAAGCTGAATTTCATAGAGAGAGAAGTCTGATTTTAGATGAAAAGAATTGGCTTCTCTTCTGAAGCCATGCCCAGCTGCCAAGTCATTCAGCCTGGGCTAGCCTACTGCAGAATGGGAGGCTGCATGTAGCACAAACGGAAAAGTCATCATGACTTACCTTCTGCAAGACAGCATGGACCTGTAGTTTGGACTTAGTTTTAAGCAGAGCCTCAGCAGCATCATTCTCTTTTATCTTTAGAAGGTATTATTCTTTATTAGGTCCTTCTCCAATCTGGTGTAGTAAACAGTTTGGCCTTTCCCAAAGTGAGCTCTGGCCCTTGTACCTAGCTCCTGGGACAAACCTCTAAACCCTTGGAATTTCCCAAGTGAAAGAAATGTCTTATTATTTATGATGGGCCCCTTATGACGTGTGGTATCAGCCCGGTGCCAAACACTGAATTCAGCCACGGGGCAGTCAGGCAGGCAAGAATGTGTGATGAGGCTCCAGTGAAGCTCAGGACACTAAAGTCTGGGTGAGCGTCCCTCGTTGATACTACTCTGCATTTGTTACACAGCGATACCAGGAGGGAAACGCATCCTGAGGACAGTGGGAACATTGCATCTGGAAACCCCTCAGACTTTGGTTTCTTTTCCTTTTGGCTGATTCTCTGTATCATTTCCCATAATAAGCCATCACTCTGAGTTTAATAGCTTTAGTGAGTTCCGTGAGTCCTTTTATTGAATTATCAAAGCTTAGGGTGGTTTGGGAACCCCTTGAACTTGCAGATGATACTAGAAGTGAGGACAGTCTTGGGGACTCTGCCCTCAGACTTTGCAGTTTGGCTAACTCCAGTGCAAACAAAAACCCAGGAATTTCAAAGCTAGGTTTTTCAGAAAGTGACTTTCATTATATCATTTTTTTCAGCTACTACCTGCTAGCCTGAGCTTCCTAGAATATCGTATTTTGATTTGCATTGAGTTCATTAGTGTCACACCAAGGAAGTGATAGTGCTTTGGATGTAAGAGATGTTTACCATCTTTGAAGACACAGAGATTCCTCAACGGAATTTTGTTTCTCCTTAGAAACTTGAGCACCTCATATAATCATGACATCTTCAGTCTTTCACAAGGCAGAGTACTGTATTCTTTCTATTGCCTGGCAGAGCTGAACTCAGCAGTTCCTCTTGGACAGCAAACTCTGAAGGACTTTGAGGAGGATTTAGTTAATTTTATGTGATGGAAGGATTCATTTGGATACATCTTGGTTACAGGAGATGGAAGCTTTTTAAATTGCAATTTCAAGGGCACTATTATGCACCTGATAGGGTGGTCACATAAAATCACTGTAAAGAGAAAGAATAAAGAATGCTTCGAGCATTTGAGGCCACGTGTGATGAACAACAGTTACATTGGGGCATCCTGCAGGATAGCTAATGGAATTATTTTAGGGAGGCTTAAATATTAACTCACACTTCAGTCCCTCACTTTATAGTTTGGTGGTAAACCAGTAAAACACTTTAGATTTATTGGAATTTTCCCCCCTATTTTATCAACACATTCATTCATAGTGCTTCTATGCAACATGCCCTCCCCTGCATTCTGAATATACAGCCATGAAGGAGATAGGTGGGGTCTTATCAGCGTGGAGCTTAGAGCTCGTCAGAGGAGGGCAAGAATAAGACAGATTTAATAAACCAAAGCTTTTTAAAAATCCACAGTTGGTTCCACTGTGATGAGATAATTGTATCCCTAATAAATATCAAATTATTAAAACTTACTATTTCTTTTTTCAATGGAAATTAAGTAATTTGGGATCAAGAATGTGTGCTGTTTATTTTCCTGCAATAACTTTTTCCCCAAAATAGCTTTAAAATTTTGGCTATAAAACCCAAATCACTGGGTAAACCCAGTGATACATGTATTTTTTACATCTAGCTTTTATTCAAGAGATACACCTTTTCTTTTCCCAGCTCAACTGAAACAGTCATTATAAGCACTTCATATCACCTTTATCACCCTTTGTTATTAGCTGTTAAATAGAGCAAGTTATGGTGTTAGTTCTGAGTTAGTTACATGGCGGTAGTACCATGTTATAACTAAGCTACTGAAAATTATGTTCAGTATTAATCCTTATATTCTAACTTGTAGGTAATTAAGCGAAATGTTATATTAAATGTTACATTGATAGCGCTTAGCACAGGTCTAGCACAAAGTAAATGCTCAATAAATATTAGACTTTTTTTATTATGTATTATTATTATGATATTATTATTTTATTATCATGTCCAACTCATGTTATGAAACTATGCACCATAGGGGAGATTTCTGTATCTGGTTCCAAACGAAATCTAGATGATGTTAAAACTTCCCCAAAGAACATTAGGGAGAGTTCTTACCCTTGGGGAGCTCACAGTCCAGCCAGGAGACAGCATATAAAGCTCTCATGACAGGACGGCCCCAAAAGGGATGTGTGTCAGAGCTGTCAGGATGTACAGAGAGAATAAGGGGTGTATGGACAGAGTGCCACAGGGGCTCTGTTTGTTAGTCAGCATCAGAATCCAATTGCCTCAGTGGATTGGGGTCAATATACCACACCCACATAAAGGAAATGTTACCATAGTGTTATGTACACACAAATTGTTTTCAAAATATAAAAACAAACATCAAGCAAATGTAAAGCAAAAGGCAGTGTAAACCTTGTGAAGACAATGTAATATCAAACAAAAGCATTTCAAAGACGATTGATCTTTCACTCCCATGTTTTCCTTTAGATAATTCAGTGGCCAGTTCTACCTTCCCTAAAAATATATATGGGAAGTGACATAGATCTCTCAAAAATATTTTGGACTGATTTTATTAGAGGTATAACTTTTCAACTTGGCTTCAGTATCTTTGAAAGATGAAGCACTCGTAAAGGAGTATGGTTCTGTGCAATTGGATGTGAATACTGGTAATGCTCCTTTGTATGCCAGATGTTAGGAGGGGTTTTCACTTTTTTTTTTTTTTTTTTTTTTTGGCGGTACGTGGGCCTCTCACTGTTGTGGCCTCTCCCTCTGCGGAGCACAGGCTCCGGACGCGCAGGCTCAGTGGCCATGGCTCACGGGACCAGCCGCTCCGTGGCATGTGGGATCTTCCCGGACCGGGGCACGAACCCGTGTCTCCTGCGTCAGCAGACAGACTCTCAACCACTGCGCCACCAGGGAAGCCCCTCACTTTTATCCTTGAACGAAGTTGTTGAAACCTGACTTACAAATTTAGGCTCACGGAAGAAGCCTGGGTTATCCTTGCAATGTATTAAAAGATTAGTTACCCTGTGGAAGGAGTTTAGGTGATTGTAGAGTATCTGTGGAATGCTATGCAAAACTCTTACAGATAAAATGGCTTTTTTAAATATCACTATATAGTCAAAGGTTTGCTTCAGTGTAAAATTCTTTGTCTTTAAAATGTTCTTGGTTTTATTAGGGTTTCACTTTGACTGGCAGTGCTGTTTAGTTTCTCTTTAGGGTGTGTGATTTTAATAGCTACACTACGAATGAGTTAGTGAAGCTCAGGATAACACGCCAGTGGTATCAGCAGGTGTTTCTCATGTTCTCTGTAATTACACATGTGGATTATGGACAGTTTTAAGCAACAGTGTTTAAAGATCCTGCTTAATTGGCTGTAAAATAATTAAATAAGGTTTTGACTGGCAAATTTATAATTCTGTTAGATGCATAAGCCAGTGCGCTTGAATGTCAATGTGACTTCAATTTGGAAATATTAGATTAATAGAACTAATTGTCCTGCAGGTACAAAGTTTACTCTGATTAATAGTCTTAAAACTCTTATAGAAGTTTAGCCAAGTAAATTTATGTTACTTACCATTCTGCTTAAACTTTTAATTAAAACTTATTTCCAAAGTTTGCAGTGTTTCAGCATTGCTGTGCTTCTTTCCAGGTTTTCCAAAGCTGAGCTCCTATAATTTTTCAGTGACTCCAGCTGCCTCATTGAGTAACTTGCCCTATCAAAAGGATTAAAATTATATACTTTTGTATCTGCAGCTGACAGTTTCCCTGCACATTGTCTCTAACACTTATCGATGTCTGCTTATAACCTACTTTAGTGCTGCGTGAATGGCTCTGATATACCAAATGTACATGATAAATGTTTTATCTCTGATTCTCGTTGATCAATTTCTAAATGATCAAATGGTTTATCTCAGTAAGACACTAATTCACATTGATCAAATTCTCAGTGACCAAGTTGACTTGGTTTCTGCTGAACACAAATTGTATTAAAACAACATTACTTGAACATGCTGGCTTTTCTAATGCAGGAGTTATGTTACCAGCAGTTACAGTATAACTCGAGTTATTGTATTATAAAGATGTCTTCTCCCTAATGAAAAGTTTACATAAGAAGAAAAGAATGCGATATTACAGGAAGAACAGGGCTTCGAGCAAGGATTGGGGCTTTTACTAACTAATTAAATTCTGCATTTGTATTGGGCCTTTTTCCCCCTTTTTTTAATTTGAAGGGCTGTGAGCAAGAAATATAGCAGCTGCAGTGGTGACATTTTATTCCCTACGGTCCTTAGAAGCAACATCTTGATTATTCAGTAAGAGGCTTAGCAATTGAAGAGGCTAAATTCTAGAAAAAGTAAATATACCTGTGCTCCTTCTGCATACACTTGGTTATAATTGCCTAGTTAGCAGTATAGGGTTGTTTGTTGTTTTTTTTTTTAAACATCAACTCACCTGTGTCAACTTCCACAGTATTTCATGTACCCACTAGAGTTTGTCCAATAGCAAATACCCATTTGGCTGAAACAAAGTCTCAGTTATTTAGAACACCCAGTTCCTCAGGCAGGTTATTTATTCCACCTTTGACTTGTCTCTTCCATCTGTAAAATGTAAATTTTAACTGCCATTCTCTTTAGGGCATTCAAGCTCAGAAGGTTTAAAAGTTGAAAAAGAAAAAAAAAAGTTGTCATTGATCTTCATCTAAAAAATGGACCTAAGTAGTTTTATTTAGTTGTAAGACACCAGCTGACCTTTTAGTTATGTTGTGTGTGGTATGGCAGCCCCTTTTGTACTTCATCAGGGGATATGTGGAGAGCAGCCTGCCGCCTCTCAAACTAAGAAGCTGTGTGTGTCATTCTCTTCCCCCACACCCCCCAAAGCAACAAATTAGTTCCGAGGCAAGTGAGACCTGCTTTGGAACACACCACTGTTTGACAGTATTTCTTACCATGGGCGTGTAGAATTGGTTAGATTTGTAAGGAAACCTTAGGCGATCAGTGCCTTCCCCCCCTTAAAATTAGAGCCCTCCTAATCAGATCTGTCTAGTTAGTTAGTTTCTTCTTATTTCTTTAAGTTGGAGCTCTAGCCTTAGTCTACCTACTTATTCTCTAAGGTAACAGAAGTAAATGCCAAGAAACATTAACACCACTTGCGAGTTAGGTTTCCACCTGTATCATTTCTGCATACACTTGGTTATAATTACCTATTTAGAAGTGTAGGGTTGTTTGTTGTTTATATTATGTTAAGACATGACACCATAACACTCCTAGAAGAGAACACAGGCAGAACAGCCTACGACATAAATTGTAGCAACACTTTCCTAGATCAGTCTCCCAAAGCAATAGAAACAAAAGCAAAAACAAACAAATGGAACCCAGTCAAACTCACAAGCCCCTGTACAGCCAAGGAAACCACAAACAAAATGAAAAGACAACCCTCGGACTGGGAGAAAACACTCAAAAATGATGCGACCAACAAGGGCTCCATCTCTAAAACACACAAACAGCTCATACAGCCCAACAACAAGAAAACAACCCAATCAAAAAATGGGCAGAAGACCCAAACAGACCCCTCTCCGAAGAAGACAGCCAACAGGCACGTGAAAAGATGCTCAGCATTGCCAACCATCAAGAGAAATGCAGATCAAAGCCGCCCAAGCCGGCCAGAATGGACATCATCAAAAAGTCCACAAGTAACAAATTCTGGAGAGTACGGAGGAGAAAGGGACACTCCCCCCCCCCCCCCCCACCCCACCACTCACACACACTCTCTCTCTCTGCTGGTGGGAATGCAGACTGGTGCAGCCACCTTGTAAAACAGCATGGACTGTTGACTGTCGACTGTTGCTCGCAGGATTCCACTCAGTCCAGAGGTGTCTGTAGAAGGGGGCAGGGCAGGATGGCAAAGTTGATTGGAATATAGGACTAAGAGGGCAGGACAGGGATGTAAGCCATACGACAGTATTATCTGTTCCACAAAATAGAACACAAACTGCTGCTGTTGCATGAACATGTGCAGTTGGTCTCAAGGTCAAGAGGGTAACAGTGGAAACTTCCTTATCACTTCAACACAGTATGTGAAGGAACCTAGCCACTGAGGCCAGATTGGCCACATCCTGCCTTAAATCCATGACCTGGAATTCTCTTCCCTGTCTCAGCGGTGGCAGCTGGCGTTTGTTTGGGTTGCTCTGGGCATATTCTTTCCTTTAATATAATCTATTTATGTGTTTCATGTAAATTATCAAAATCAGTCTTGTTGCAGCCCTTAGGGTAGTGGCCATAAACTCCTGAATTCATGATTTGTTCTGCGTGGGATAACAAATCGTTCTGTTTTCCCCTACAGGAACATTAGCATTGAACTTTCTTCCTTAATCAATACGATCCATTAAGAATCCAGCATTACCCTACATGGTTATATGAAATATTAATTGCACACTATTAGTTAGATAAATGAAGTTTCTGCCAAAATGATAGCTTGTTTCTTTCTTTGTATCATAATATTTAAAACAAGAACATTTTGAGTTCTAGGGTGCATGGTATTTTAGAATTTATTGATCCTTGCTTATTTGAGTAATTATCTACACAGCTTATAGTTCCCCAAAGATACTTCTAACTGGGATTACTAAGTTTTTTCCTCTTGCTGATTCCAGCAAGAGTTCATTTACTTTTTAAAGGATCCAGTTGGAAATAATTTTTAAAAATTTTCCTTTGATGTTTTCATAGATGAGAAAAAGTTATTTTGCTTTTTGAGTGCCACTCAGCTACAGATAGAAAGCATCGAAGCTTGTAGGGGGGCCAATTAGAGTTAATTACCATCTGACTGACCTGCCACTTCTTAAAATGTCCAGGAAGACTTGTAGGATGTAGATTTTTAATTCTTTCCTTGTGTCAGATTTGCAGAGTTTAACCATCTAGAGCCTTAAGTATGGTAAAAATTATATCAAAGAAGTTATCTATGCATAAAAGTGATAGCTCTCAGGATAGTCTCTGGGAAGTTGTATAGGCTCCGCCATATGGTGATACCTACTTGTTTCATCACTCTGTGGTTTGGGAAGCCTATTCCAAATGTTATCAACCCTCCCTGCTCTCAACCAGATAATTAACTTAGGGTTGCCACTATTTCTGGGGTAAAACCATGGTACTAAAATTGAAACCAAAACTTTCAGGATAATCGTACTTGAATGTGTCTTCCCATTGCTCATTTGAATGTATAATTTCCACATCATCTCTCATGGTGTCAGTCTATCAAGGATTCCTATTTCTGGCTCTTTTTATTTTTCTTAAGATGTAAGCAAACAAAATACAAAAATTGATAAATTTGGACCTTATCATGATTAAAAGGTTCTCTCATCTTAAGACACCATTTAGAAAATTTAAAAAATGGGCAGCTAGTGGGAAGCAGCTGCATGGCACAGGGAGATCAGCTTGAGGCTGCCTAGAGGGGTGGGATAGGGTGGGTGGGAGGGAGATGCAAGAGGGAGGGGATATGGGGATATACGTATGCATATAGCTGATTCACTTTGTTATACAGCAGAAACTAACACAACACTGTAAAGCAATTATACTCCAATAAAGATGTTTAAAAAAAATGGGCAAAAGACTTGAACAGACACTTCAAAGGAAGATATAAGAATGGCCACTTAGCACATGAAAAGTGCTAATAACATCATTAGCTATCAGGGAATTGCAAATTAAAACCACTGGAATGATGAAAATCAAAAAGACTGACAATACTAATTGTTTGCAAGGATGTGAAGAAACCAGAATTCTCCTGCTTTGCTGTTGGGGGGTATAAAAGAGCAAAGTCACTTTGGAAGAAGTTTGGTGGTGTCTTATAAATTTAAGCATACATTTATTCTATGACCCAGGAATTCCAGATCTGGGTATTTACCCAAGAGCAAAGAAAATATACATCCACAGAAAGATTTGTACACATGTTCATATCAGGTTTATTCATAGTAGTCAAAAAGAAACTACCCATATGGTCATCGATGAGTTTAGCAGTTTTAAAAAAATAAACTATTCATGCAACAACATGGCTGAATCTCAGAAACATTATGTTAAGCAAAAAGAAGCCAGACACAAAACAGTACCCATTGTGTGATTCCATTTCTGTGGAGTTCAAAAACAGGAAAAATTAGTCTATATTGATAGAAATCAGAAAGTAGTTGATGGGGATAGAGGGGGACTTAATTGAAAATGGACACATGTGAACTTTCTGAGGTATTGAGAATATTTGTTTTTCTGGGTAATAGTTAGCCAGGTATATATACAATTTTACTACAGTGTGAACACCTAAGATCAGTACATTTTTAAAATGTTAATCTTAAAATACCCTAATTTCCTAATTTTAATTAGGAAAAAAAATGTCCGAAATATTGGGAATACCCAACTTTTAACTGTAATTTGTCCCAGGTAAAATAAGTTTCTTCAATTTAATCATAGTCTTAAGAAACCTGTGATTTCTAATCCTATCCATAATCATATTTTCTTACTAGAATTTGAAAACTTCATCTCTGAGTCAGGGCTGTTCATTCAGTGTGCTTGATCTCTACAGATACAGGAGTAAACCTCGCTTTATTTTATTTATTTTCTTAAGAATAAGTCTCCCCCGCTCCCCATTAAATTATGTTTGCCTATTATACTCGTCTCCTTGTTGGCCTAGAGTCTTGTAGATAGGCCTGGTTAAGTTTTTTTTTATAATTGTTTTTTATAGATTTATTTTTATTTATTTATCTTTGGCTGCGTTGGGTCTTTGTCGCTGCTCACGGGCTCCCTCTAGTTGCGGCAAGCGGGGGGCAACTGTTTGATGTGGTGCAGGGGCTCGCGGGCTCTAGAGAGCAGGTTCAGTAGTTGTGGCGCACAGGCTTTGTTGCTCCGCGGTATGTGGGATCTTCCCAGACCAGAGATCGAACCCGTGTCCCCTGCATTGGCAGGCGCATTCTTAACCACTTCGCCCAGGGAAGTCCCAGGCCTGGTTAAGTTTTGAAAGTAAATTTTGATAAAGGGGTTTTATAGGCAGTATCTGTACGTGAAACATTTATAGAGTAACACTGGTACTTTTTAATATTATAATCTTAGGCAGCAATTTGTTCATACTATGTACCGAGTCCTGGCAAAATGCTTGAAAACTTGTGAAAGCTTGCATCTTGGCCCTTCCCTACATGTTGAAATGAAAGCACACATGTTCCCATGTAAAAGTGTCGCCAAGCATCCCCAACTTGCTCACATGGCTGCCTTCAGCTGTCTTACGTGCTTTCTCATGCACCAGCCTGCAGTTAAATTGCCATGTTCCTTTTGTGAGTGTGTATGTCTAAATGCTGGTAATCATCTGCGTCCCTTGAAAACTGATAGATGTGCTCATTAAAGGGAGTTCTCACTCTTGGCTCCCTTCACACAAGACACTTCAGCTCCCTTTTCTGGATGAGGCTGGCAAGAAATACTGTGCAGGGATACATCTGGCTTTATACTCCTTTTCAAGAACTAAAAAGCTCCTTTTTCAGTATGTTAAACACACTTGTAGGGACCTTACAAGCACAAAGAAGTCAGCTATGTGCCAATTACAATATTAACACAAGAAAGGCTAAGGGCTGCTGTTGTGTGGTGGGATTTTTTTTTTTTTTTTAATGTGCTGCCATTCTCTCTTCATTTTGTTCTCTTGTGCTTCTGAGATTACACAAATACCTATTTATTTGTGAGACAGACCCATCTGTGGAGACTCTGAAGTCCACCAGCCTGCCACTGGTGTAGATCTCAGCAAAGCTGTCTGTGTACAAGGCACATTCAGCGCGGTTTATGATTGGGAGTTTGAAGGTAGCGTACGCCTGTTTCTGCTTTTAGGATGAAAAATGAATTGCCAATTACTGTCGACGTGTTCAGACATGGCACTTCATACGGTAGAAGCTTTCTCGGCCTGTTTTATGCTGGGCTCCCCGCTATGAAACCGTCAGTTCTGAAAAAGGGGTGTGTTTGCAAGGAGGAGAAGAGAGAAGGGGATCAGTCCGATCCGTTGTGGTTTTCTGTGCAGGAGTGGTGGGAGGGAGGTCAGTGCCTCTCACCTCTGTTTCCCCAGCAGAGCTCTTGAGCAAGATGAAGTGATCAAAGCTGGGTGCCAGCTTATCATCACAGTCTCATTACTTTGCAAGCTGCACGCCCAGTTGCTGCTGTGTTCTGCATCAGGCTTCGCTGATTTACATTCATAGCACCTCCATTACAGCTCATTTGGTACTATTCACAATTAACCAGTTTTCTTTCCCTGATACAGTTTCTCCAATACAAAAGACCTTAATGTAAAGAAAATAACATCGCTGGGTGTAGGGTGCATCTTTCAGACATCCTGGTTAGTTGACAAGAAGCAGGGATCAGATGTTTTGTCACTACTTTGTCATTTGTGTTTTTGGTGTGGTTAGTGGCGTGTTGGTTTGGAGGTATTTTTGAGGTCTTGGAATTTGAGATACCGGATTTTTCCAGGAGACCAATTTCATCAACTCCGCTGTCCTGGGAGTTCTTTTCAATGAGTGGATTCTGATACATTGTTTTCGTCTGTTTGGTTTCTTCCCCCAGTGAAGAGCTCAATGACGTACATGTATTTTGAAGGGTAGTAAGGTGACAGCTCATCATCAGTATCAACAACACAGCCATCCATCGGGGTGTCTTTGATGCTCTGTGCTCTATGGGCCCTGGAAATACAGAAATATAAGTTTAAGTCCCTGCCCTCAGAGGTCTGATACTTGTTGAAATTACTAGCTCTACTGTAAAGGTGTCAAAACCTGATACAGGAATTATAACTTCAACATTTGTTCAAGAAGAATTGTCGAGTATCTCATACATTCCAGGTGGTTTTTATAAACTTGGAAATACAGAGATGAAGAAGGCATGATGCTTGCCCTCCGGACACTTGCAGTACACATGGGGAGACAGATTGATACAACAGCGGCTATACTGTGGTAAATGCTAATACGAAGGCACAGACAAGACAGTGTAGGGATGACGAGCAGGATGTAGACTGTGAGAAGAGGTGCCTAGTGTGCAGGCTGGCTCTGCTCACTTTGAGATTTTCTCAAGGTAAGAAGAGGGAGAATGGCTTTCCATGAAGAGGGAATCATATGCTAGAAACGGTTAGAATGAATGCAGGGGGAGGTGTGATGGAATAGGAGGCCAAAAAGGAAGATTAGGGTCAGACGCCGAAGGACTTTAAATGCTATGTTTTGAAAGGCAGAGTTAATAGGATGTGAGAATTCGACCAAAAGTTTTGCCTACTTGGGAATATTTTTTAAATCACCTATCCCTGGTACCCATAATTCACACCATGAGAATTAAGCTTTTGAGTTGGTAGTTTTTTCTAGGAGTCTGTCAAATATACAGATATGATATTTGGTGCATACATATGTGTATGTTATAATAATCACGATTTGCTATTTCATGTTAATTACTATTATCATATAAGCATGTTAATATGCATTAAAAATAAGCAAGTTTTAGCTTACCGTATTGTTTCTTAGCAAAGTTCAGGGCTTTGAGAGAATGAGACATAGGAAAAAGTAGTTTTGATTGAAAAAGTGGAGAGGAAAGAGTTCAGGAAAGGTTTGGTTCATGGGATGCTCTCTGGGGAAATCTTAGGGCAACTTTGCAGAGAAGAAGTTTTAGGAGATAGAGGGTCACCAAAAGCCAATACACTGGTTCCACATTTTAGCACTCCCTGCAGTCCACAACATGAGATCATCTTTTAAGTGAAATGGTATAATGATGAACTTAAAAAAAATACTCTTAGCCACGATCTCTTTGTCCGTGGTGTCCTAAGAATTCACTTGGTACCAAATTCTGCATGTTTTTGAAAAGAATGTTTTATAGGCAAATTGTATGTGGTTTATGTCTGTAACTGTGATTATACGCACCCAGTATATATAAAATTAGCTCATAGATTGCTAGTTCCCTTGAAGATTCTAGTATTATTAAATGAACCTTTTAAGAATTCTTTCTCCTTCCCATTTCGTTTTGTGATCAACTTTTGGCTTTTGATATCCTTCCTGGATGCTTAGTGTAGTGAAAAGCATATGAAATTAATAAACGCTATTGGACTTTTAAAATTATCAGTATACTACCCCCCCTTTTTTCTTAGCATGGCAAATGTAATTTTTTCCTCTTTCCTTCTCAGTCAACCCCTTAAAAGTAAAGTGTGTGAAGTTGTAGTTTGATAGTCATCCTTCCTTTATCTCTGTCCATAGAAACATTAATAAACATAGATGTTGTGTTATTTTTACCTTATATATTGAGATTATACCATATATATTTCTTTAACTTATATTTATTATGGGTATATCTCCTTTGGTCAACACGTGTAAATCTAACTCATTCTTCTCAGAACCTGCATAGTGTTCCATGGCATTGTTCTACCATGATTTATTGAGCCCATCTGCTACTGACAGGCACTCAGATTGTGTTTCAAAAGATTTTTTTTTTTTTGGCCGTTTTTTTTTTTTTCCCCCCCAAAAGGCTGCAGTGGGACAAATTTGGACATAAACCCTTAGGAACTGGTACTTTTTTTTTTTTTTTTTTTTGGCCATGCAGCTTGCGAGATCTTAGTTCCCCAACCAGGGATCGAACCCGTGCCCCATGCAGTGGAAGTGTGGAGTTCTAACCAGTGGACCACCAGGGAAATCCCAGGAACTGGTACTTCTGTTTCTATGACATGGATGGGGTTTGAATTGTGACCAGTCCTTCTGATATGTGGCATTGGGCTACCTAACCTCTTGGGCTTCTTTTGGATGATGGAGGAAATGTATATATAAGACCTTATGGGGTTGTTATAAGGTGTGGTAAGTTATGTGGGTGGCGTGCTGGACATTGAACCCTATACGGGGTGGTACCTGCAGAGACCGAGTGGGCTTAGAGTTGGCAGGGCCCAGGTTACTTAACTTCAGAGGGTTTATTGTAGTGAATCTACAGCTGGCCTCCTGAGCCTGTCTGTTTGTCTGTCTCTCTTTTTTTTTTTTAAAAGAAAAGGAAAGCCCACTTTGTGAAAATTTTCAGCTTTTGACTTGTGCAATTTGAAAATACTACATTTTGGCACAATCCTTGCAGTTTTTCCTGCTAGTCTATAATTCCCTAGAGGTGAATTGAGATTAGTGGCAGGACTTTTTCCATTAACTCTGGGAAAAACTACAGAGCGGGGCTTCCCTGGTGGCGCAGTGGTTAAGAATCCGCCTGCCAGTGCTGGGGACACGGGTTCGAGCCCTGGTCCGGGAAGATCCCACATGCTGCGGAGCAACTGAGCCTGTGCACCACAACTACTGAGCCTGCGCTCTAGAGCCCACGAGCCAGAACTACTGACCCCGTGCACTGTGTCTGCTGAAGCCCGCCTGCTCCAGAGCCTATGCTCCGCAACAAGAAGCGACCACAATGAGAAGCACCCCAACGAAGAGTAGCCCCTGCTCGCTGCAACTAGAGAAAGCCTGTGCGCAGCAACAAAGACCCACACAGCCCAAAATAATAAATATAATAAAATAACTTTATATAAGAAGAAAAAAACTACAGAGCAAAAAAATTGTCCTTTGGCAAAAATGTCAATCCATACCTCTTTTGGAGCATTTGGAAACCAAAGCGCTGAGAAGCTGATTTAATAGGAGAATTGAAAACCAAAATGTATACACATCTTCACTTTTTCTAACTGATGACAAGACAAATGAAAAATATACTCTCAGAACTTGATGATGCAAAGAAATTAGGATCGTTGTTCCAGAGAGTACATTAAGGCTGAATCTTTAAAAGATTTGAGTGCTAAGCTCTTGGCCACGTTCTTCAGGAAGCTGATCCATTCTTATTAATGTTATATCTATTGGTACTTCATGCCATAAAATTCCTCTTTTTTATGATACGGTATCTAGGAAGTAGGTTTAAGAAAAAAGGAATGATAGGCAGAACACTAGGACAGAAATCACAGCAAGATCCTTTTGGACCCACCTCCTAGAGGAATGGAAATGAAAACAAAAATAAACAAATGGGACCTAATGAAACTTGAGAGCTTTTGCACAGCAAAGGAAACCATAAACAAGGTGAAAAGACAACCCTCAGAATGGGAGAAAATACTTGCCAATGAAGGAACTGACAGAGGATTAATCTCCAAAATATACAAGCAGCTCATGCAGCTCAATATCAAAAAAGCAAACAACCCAATCCAAAAATGGGCAGAAGACCTAAATAGACATTTCTCCAAAGAAGATAAACGAATTGCCAACAAACACATGAAAGAATGCTCAACATCACTAACCATTAGAGAAATGCAAATCAAAACTACAATGAGATATCACCTCACACCAGTCAGAATGGCCATCATCAAAACATCTAGAAACAATAAATGCTGGAGGGGGTGTGGAGAAAAGGGAACCTCTTGCACTGTTGGTGGGAATGTAAACTGATACAGCCACAGTGGAGAACAGTATGCAGGTTCCTTGAAAAACTAAAAATAGAACTACCATATGACCCAAGCAGTCCCACTACTGGGCATATACCCTGAGAAAACCATAATTCAAAAAGAGTCATGTACCACAGTGTTCATTGCAGCTCTTATTTACAGTACCCAGGATGGGGAAGCAACCTGGGTGTCCATTGACAGATGAATGGATGAAGAAGATGTGGCACATATATACAATGGAATATTACTCAGCCATGAAAAGGAATGAAATTGAGTCATTTGTAGTGAGGTGGTTGGACCTAGAGTCTGTCATACAGAGTGAAGTAAGTCAGAAAGAGAAAGACAAATACCGTATGCTAGCACATATATATGGAATCTAAAAAAAAGAAGTTCTGAAGTACCTAGGAGCAGGACAGGAATAAAGACACAGATGTAGGGAATGGACTTGAGGACACAGGGAGGGGGAAGGGTAAGCTGGGACAAAGTGTTGAGAATGACATTGACATATATGCACTACCAAGTGTGAAATAGCTAGTGGGAAGCAGCCGCATAGCACAGGGAGATCATCTCGGTGCTTTGTGACCACCTAGAGGGGTGGGTTAGGGAGCGTGGGAGGGGAACGCAAGAGGCAGGGGATATGGGGATATATGTATACGTATAGCTGATTCACTTTTTTATACAGCAGAAGCTAACAACATTGTAAAGCAATTATACTCCAATAAAGATGTTAAAAAAAAAAAAGGAATGTTTACTATGCTACAGATTTTACTATAGCAACTACCAAGAAAATGTGCTCATTTTCTCTTGTTTGTGGTTCTTGGTCTTCCTGATTTCTTTTTTAACTTATTAGAACTTCTCTTAATTTTTCTATCCTACAGAGTCAGTGGAGCTATAATGAAGTAGTAAATATCCACATGAGCAAAATTTTTACTGGGAGTAACTTTGATAGATATCCTTCACGTAGTGCAGTGGACTGGCTCTAGCAAGTTCCTTTTCCTTCCTCACCCCCGCCTCAGTTTTCTACATCTGTGAAAGGTGATCATCACAGAGTTGTTACATAGGAATATTAAAGGAGGGCCATTCATGTTCTTGGCACACTCCAAGCAATCAGTAGTTAGCTAATGATTATAGTCATCGATAGTTCAAGTTTCTGTTGAGTGAATTTTGTGTGTGTTTTAAAATTTATGCCCATCATATAATCCTATATATATATATATATTTTTTTCCCCCTAAGGGATAATCCCCAAACCTGTAAAATTGCAATTGAGACTGTACCACGCCTCTAAAAAAATGTGTTTAAAGACACATGTTTTCTGTCAAATCATTAACCAACGGTTAACAACAGTACTCAAAATAATAATTATATTTTAACAGGCTAGGAAATACGTAACTTAGTTAGAAATGCACATGGGAGTCTGTGCCAGGAGAAGTGCAGCTATTGTTAGTGTATGGTACCGTCCTCATCTCATCACTCGTCATACCTTTAGAATATTTCCATCAATTTGAGGTTGTAGGCAATTATAGGTTGACAGTCGATGATAAATAAACAAAATTCTCCATAAAGTTGGTTCTGAAGTCACTTGCTTGGCATTTGGACCCTAATTTTTCCCAGAAATAAAAGTGACACTTCTGGTTAAGTGTCTAGTTTACTCCTCAAAAGCCTATTTAACCCTTGTGTGTTTGCAGTGAAGAATGAAAGGATGGAGGTTTGGGGTCAGAAAGAAGAAACACAAAGAAAAAGAGTGCACTTGCCTCTGTGTGTGTGTGTGTGTGTGTGTGTGTGTGTGTGTTTAAACTACATTCTGGGTTTTAAAAGCTAACCTAATCACAGATATAACCTTGTTTCTCTGAAAAAGTGTAGATCCCTGTAGAGGGTGAAAAGGGAAAACACAAGCCTTGGAAAGAACAACTCCCTCCCCGTCTCCCAGTCCCTCCAAGAGTTTCCAACTTTCTTTGTTTTTTTTTAAAACAGTGAGTGGACCTGTTTTCAAATGAAATCTTGTGTGGAATCCTAACACTGATAGTATGCTATGTTATTAATGTCACTGTAGTTAATAAGCGTACTTATAACTTTTGCTTATTATCAAGAAAGCAGTGACACTTATTTTCGTGAATCCAACATTTAAATATTAGGAGCTAAGAATGGTGGCTGCAGTCCTCTGTCAGTCTCAGCACCCACATTCGTTTACTTGGTTGCAGTGTTGTGATAATCCTGATTTGCAGTGATAAGTAGTGGCTACTGATAATAGTTTTTGTTTTAACAGCTTGCCTTGCAATCTTAAGATACTCATCCATCAATCTGATCCATATGACTAAAAACGGAATAAGTTTCTGCTTCAAAGCTGAATAATGGACAGTTTCTAATAAATCATTATTTAGAAGTTGGGACAGGCACCCCAAACTTAACAATATTGAAGCGTACTGTGAAAATAACCTTTGACATCTCCTCAGCCTCATCTTTGCGAACTCTTTCATGGACCCCAGAGTTCACTGCGTTAAGGCGAGAGCATGCCTTCCACCTGTGCTTCTGCAGCTTTGTAACACAGCACACCTTCATTTCCTCCATGTCAGCTGTCCACTTGCCAAGAGTCGCCTCACATGTCAGTGTCTCTGTAGTCTTCCTTGACATGTCCCTTCCCACTTCGGGCTCCCAAAAGAAGGATACGGTTGCTCCCTCTGTGTGTTCAGGTAACTCGAGCCCTTATTACAGCCCAGTTTGCATGGTAGTTGCCTTTACACCTACCTCCCTTCTAAAACAAGAGCCCCTGAAGGCACGAGCTGCAGCATAGACATCTTTGTAGCAGTAATACTCCTAAGCGTGTTCAATTACTATCAATACTGTTA
Organism: Grampus griseus; assembly: GCF_964374135.1. Taxonomy (NCBI): domain Eukaryota; kingdom Metazoa; phylum Chordata; class Mammalia; order Artiodactyla; family Delphinidae; genus Grampus; species Grampus griseus. The sequence continues at coordinate 19,927,555 of NC_139003.1, forward strand.
TTTACTAGATTGAATTAAACTCTTATAAAACTTTTTCCTGCTTTTCAGTTTCTGTCCTCAGAATGTTTTCCTCTAGAAGGGACTTTGAATTTACAGTAGAGGAAACTGTTGTCTAAAAAGCTAAGTGAGAATTACAGGCTCTTGGGAAGGGCCCATTACCAAGGTTGTATATCAGGTTACAGTGTGTGAATATCATTCCCAGTTGAAATGAAACCTTCCTGAGGGCAGGAAGTGTATTTTATTTTGTTTATTGATCTCCCCCAGCACCTTGCACATATTCTGCACTCAGTAAATACAGGCTGAAATGCATTCACTCAGCAAATTATGGGACTGTGGCTATATGACATCTCCGTGCCTAGCTTGATGGTTTGATTTATCTAGCTGTTGAAGGGCTTCACTTACAGAATTTCATACCGGGCTGATTTTTGTTGGACGTTAGCTAATTGCCAGAGTTCATCTCCAATACATGCCCTAGAGAAGGCGAGCTCTCCTCTTCACAGTATCAGTAGGGAACTTAAGAAGACGGCAGAATTCAGAATATAGTGGAGTATTGTTTATTAGGTTAAGGTTTGTCATTAATTGGGAATTCCTTCAGTTCAGATTTCTGTATAATGTGAATTTTTGTTAAGGAAGGATTATTGATATGTGAAAACTCCTTGACCTTTGCTGTTTCTGAAGTCTATTTTTCACTTCTGTTAATGTAGACAGATTCATATATTTTCCAAAACCAAAGTACGTCTCACTAACATTTTCTGCTTGAATTCAGAAACATGACATCTTCAAGTCAGGGAGCTCTCTACCACAAAAGCCAATGAAATACTTCGTAACAAGTTACCTTCTTACGAAAGCTGACTTACCTGCTTTGATTGTAGGCACTTTCTGAGCAAGGCAACCGTGGAACCAAGGCAGAGAGGAGAAAACTCCTATATACTTTAAGGCAAGGATAATAGAGCCATTTCTTTTTCTGGCTCAGTTAAAAGTGTACTGATTATCCAGTCCCATTAACCTAGTGGGTCACTACCTTGTATGAATTAGCGGCAGCCAACTGTAGTGCAGAGCGGTCTTGCCACATCATGGACACATTTATAAAGATTGATAACAGCGAAGGTTCAGCGTTAACCTTTATTGTCAGGCAGGCTGTACAAGAATCTGTCTGGTATTGGCTTTTGCTTTGATTTATGAAAAGGTTGCCACGTGAAGAAGACATCACATAAAACAGCTCTGCTGGCAGCAGTATTATTAGATGCAATTGTAAGTATAGGAAATAATAACTAACTCTAATTAGGTTCATTATCCTCTCTTGCTAATTTGGTACTTGGGATGGGCAGGTCCTCTTAGCAGTACAGTACCTTCCCCTTCCCAAAGGAATGGGTCCCTCACTTGCTTTCTCCTGGGTTAGTGTGTTTCTCCAAAGGTTTCCTCTAAGCAGTAGCTAGCAGTGAGATGCTGCCTGTCTAAGAGAGGATTGTTAAGTAGTCAACTTGATGGTTCCCTCATCCCACAGCGACAGCATCAAGTTATGACCTATTGGTTTTGCCTCAGGGCACCCGTGGGTGCACTCTCTCCCACACAGCCCAGTAGATGGAAGGACTCAGAAATTCTGGCTCTTGAATATCTGCAGTAGCCCCAAGTAGTAGCAGGTGGCTCTTCTGGAAAATGGCACCTATAGCTTCTTGCTCAATAGGACTTTTGTCCCCACGGAGAATAGTCGTTACTTTGCCTCTGTTTTTTAGTTTCAATGCACGTCGGTTTGGTGGAGTGTCTTTTATGCTATAAAAACTTCCCTTCCCTTTGAAATCTTTGTTCGGTCTCTCTAGTTCCAGTTGCGTCTTAATATGCAAGAAAGGCAGCTGTGTTTTCCTTTAAGCAAATATAATTGTAGGGGAAGGCGTCTCTGTTTATCCCGTGCACAAATACATTATGGGTGATGCCAAAAAAACGAAAAAAGAAAAAATCTTGGGACCCCAGAAAAATTATGTAAATCTTTTCAACTCTCTATGAAGCGGAGGAGTGCTGCCCTTTATGTGGTCACCGCCTGCAAGCAGCATTTTCTTGAGAGCCAGCAGCTGTGGGGAGTTGGGGACAAACACATGCACAGGAGAAACCTCCACCTTTCATTCAGCTCCCAAGGATAGACAGAGGTGCCCCAGATAGCTCTTCTGGTCTGTGTCTGTTTTTCAGGCAGCCACATTTCTTTCTTTTTTTTTTTTTTATCCCCGGTACGCGGGCCTCTCACTGTTGTGGCCTCTCCCGTTGCAGAGCACAGGCTCCAGACGCGCAGGCTCAGCGGCCATGGCTCACGGTCCCAGCCGCTCCGCGGCATGTGAGATCTTCCCGGACCGGGACACAAACCCGTGTGCCCCGCATCGGCAGGCAGACTCTCAACTACTGCGCCACCAGGGAAGCTCGGGGCAGCCACATTTCTAATCATAGTTGAACCTACCTCCATTTTGATGTTCCAGATTATTTTGAGACTTTTATGTGCCATTTATCAAATTAAATTATGCAAGGTTTGGCCATTCTCTGATTTTCTGTTAACTTCTTTATCCGGGGAGATCCTTTGTGCAAGTGTGGAGACGGGCCTCTCCTGAGCAGTAGAAAGAAAGCACGCCGGTGGACGTGTAGAGAAGTGATCCTTGGGAACTGAAGGTGGCCCTGGTCCAAGCAGGTTGCATCTAGTAGCTTCTTGTTGCCTGGAAGGCTCTGTGCCTGGAATGGTTCGGGGTGATCAGGCAGGCCCCTGTCATAAAGCAGGACGCGCAGCAGGGGAGAGTCTCATTTGGCTACCACGGCAGGCAGGCAGTGCTCAGGAATCCCGCTCTCTGAGGTCGCGGAGCCAGATGTGAAGGCTGGATGCGAGATGGTGTCACTAAGGGCTTTCTGGAAAGAGAGCAATTAAATTCGAAACCAAATGAACGCCTGTGTTTATATATAGGGAAGGTGCTCCTAAAATGCTTACGCAGCCCCTAGTGACTGTCGTGAAACTTTCTTTTAAACACATACGTTTGGAAAGGGCGAATGGTGAATCTGAACCACACATCAGCTTTAAAAACAGACATAGTTAAGATCAAGGTGTAAACATTAATAGGGGCCTACTCTTTTGCTCCCCACTCTTTTTCTCCAGGAAGTAAAGAAATAGACTGTTCAGCCCAGATAACTTTTCCTGGCTTTACTTGCCTTTTGGAGGGATGTGGAGTGAGTCAGAAAGGTGTATTGTCTGGTCTCTTCCTTACTTTCAGAAACCTTGGATTTTGTACCACAAAGTGCTTGTTGGAAGATAGCCAGGCCTCTGAATTTCAGCGTCATGAAATACTCAGCCTTAATGGCAGGACCACAGGAAAGTGCAGAACTGGGAGAGTCAAACCCAAGGCTAAGGCTAGAACACCACGGAAACAAGAGAAGGCTAAGGAATCTGGAGTGCCATGGTTGATTAGTGATGTCTGCCGTTGGCATGAGTGTTGAGAGAGTTGGCATTTTTCCTTTGATTTGCTACCCCTGCTTTAGAAGCAAATATAAAAATCTCTGTTTACCTCCCTTAATTGATAGTGCCTAACCAGAAATAGGAAGGATGAAGAGAGAAAGAAAGAAGGAAGGAAGAAAGGCTGTGTGGTGCGATTTTAATATCTTTTTTTCTGTTCTCTTTTCACCTTTCACCTACCAGCAGGTTTGGGGAAATGAAATAACCGCAAAACAGGACTTTATATTTTGTTACCTCTTGTCCTGATATGGCTCCTGGTAGGAAAGCCAATTTCTTTTTCCTCACTTCGGGCCACCACAGTACCAGTGGGACTGTGACTGGCATTTGCAGGGACTTAAAAATCACTCAGGATAGAAGATACTGTTGGCAAAATGTCCTTAATGTGCAGTCATATGTGCCATTTTCTTTGTAATGAATAAGAGAATATATTAACATTGCGCTTTGATTAGCATTTGTAATACATGCAAAGATATTAACCTTCAGTGCATCTGAAATAGTGTCTCATGGGCAGAAGCTTTAGTTTACAAGCAGGGAAATAAGACTGCAGTCAAATGACCTCTTTCCTAAATACCAGAAGTAGTAAAACTCCATCTGTTAAACGGTTCTTCTTCAGTATAAATATTGGCAATAATAACTAATCTTGGAGATCAAAAAGTGGTAAAAATTAATGGTATTTGGTAGAAATTAATACTATAATTAACTTACCATTGTTTTGAAAAGTTTTAATGAAAAGCCCTCAGTGCTTTATTTTATTCTGTGTGCTTGTGGGTTTTTTTGTCTCATTAATTCATCCAATTTGGATAATCAAACCAGTTATTCAGACCTTAAACTGAAGTTACAGTCCTGAGCAGCACTTGAAGATCTTCTCTCAAGTCTCTTCATTCCTAACCCAAACGAGTTGCTGGCCATTAGCAGCCAGTTGTGGACGGTTTACATTGGTCAAATTAGGCAAATAAGTCTGAAATGTCTACTTCATAATATGTATAGCCACAGCCATTATATACTTCTTACCATGATGTGAAATGATATGTATAGCAAAACTCCAAGTTTCTAAGCTTTCTACATCATCTTAGTCATGTGCAGTTAACTTCTGAGCAGTAATGAATCCACAGATATCTGTCGTGGTTTTATTATGTGCAAGATCCTAGGTTCTCATATATCCTTCACAAGGGCTACTCATCAGGCATAGGGGAGACCGTCTTTAATTTCTTATCAGTATTATTGAAAAGAGAATCCTTCGATCCCAAGCTTCCCCCCGGTCCCTGCTGTGGCCTGGGCTACAGGGCCATCGCAGTCAGTGCTGTCATTGCCTATTTAAACCATTTGAAAATGAAATCACCATTGGTCCTCTCATGTTTCTCCCTGTTCCTGAATGCCCTTTGGTGGTTAACGTTTTTTGAGCGTGGGGTACGGGGAACAGATCTCACAGCGTGAATGAACTGAAAAGTTATCCGACATATTTAAGTAACGCTGGCACTTCTGGGCCTCCTGCTGAGGACTGCCAGCTTGACTTTACAGAATGACATTTATGACACTAAAGATACAGAAATTCATGGAAAGAGGCTGAAAACCAGTTTCTGGCCTGTTTGAATACTGGTTTAATGGTAATAGAACGTTAATTGTGTGGTGTTGATTATTCTTGAAATGTCCAGCTTGTTTTAGACAGGATTTTGCTACTATTAAAGAAAATTAAAGTAGTTTGCCATCAATTCCGTTGAGTTCCTCTTCAGTGCCTAGTCACAAGTAGCAGCCCTGCCACCAGCAGTGGGCAAATCTGTGCCAAGTGTAATTACTTCAGGTACAATTCCATTTATTCATAGGGAAGACTGTTGCTCTCTGTGAGAACGTAGTTGAGAGAAGAAAAGATGTATAGGTTTATGTTAATTATATACCCCATGCTGGAGGTTTGATTTTAACATGAGTGCAGCTTTTTAATCCCTTTATCAAAAACACATGCAGGAACCTTCTTTGCTGCCACCTGAACACTTCGTGGACACCTTCAGGTTACGTGAACAGTCACCAACCCTCACGTGAATTGTATTCTAAAACTTGGTTTTTAAGTTGGCAGTGTGAAAGTGGAAACCCATTTTCCTTTAGAAATAAGGTGGTAACTAATACGTTCCTAGAACAACCTACTGAAATTTATTAGTTGAGATAATAAGAATAATAGTAATAATAGCAGCTACTGTTTGTTAAAAGCTTACTGTGTGCCGGGCATTGTGCTGAGGGCTTACGCATTATCTTAATAATCTTTACAGCAAAACAGTAGGAACCCATGAAAAAGTTGCACCTTACAAAGATTAAGCAGTTTGCGCCAGCTTCCATAGCAAGAGAAAGGCGGAGCCCAGATTTGGACGTAGGTGTTTTAGATGCCAGATCCTATGTTAACCATCAGGGTAAATGGCGCAAGTATAAGCAGTGACTATATTATGGAAGCTAACTAACTTTGCTCGTACTACTATATTAGAAGAAAACTCATCTCGATTCCAGTTGGGATATTAGGAACATTTGTTCCCCCAGTGTAGTACTTTGGACACACTTCCATCCACCTTATGCGCGCACATACACTCAGGCCAACATAGTGGCGAGGAGAAGTGGAGTGCCCTAGTAGCTCTGTAGTGAGGGGTCTGAGCAGCCCCTGGTGTTTGCCAGATGCTGTTCCAGGCGCTGGGAATACTGTGTAGATGGAACAGACATGAGCCCTGCCCTCTTGGAGCTTACAGACTAATCAGAGAAATGACTAGTCGCCCAGATAAACTCAACAGTTATAGTTGTGCTAAGTGCTGTCAAATGCTATAAGATCATGTGACATGGGAATCCCCTGTGAGGGATCAGAGACGACCTCTCTTTAGGCTAAAATAGTAGGTGTTGGGGGAGCGTAATGGAAGGTCATTTAAGCAGCTAGATCAGCAAGTGTTAAGGCCCCGAGGAAGGAGCTCAGCTCCTTTGGGGTTCTGAAAGGAAGCATGCAGGAAAGCAGAGTTGGGAGAGATGAGGCCGGAGATGGAGCGGGGGGCCACGTCCTACTAGGCCATAATTAGTATTTCGAATTTTATCCTAAGAGCAGTAAGGAGTGTTTGAAGGATTAGGGTTGTAACCTGGAAGTTATAAGGTCCATTTAAAAGGAGGCGTTCCAGTTGTTGTGTTGATAATGAATTGCTGTAAAGATGAGGCTGGAGGACTCAGAATGGAAACCAGGAGACTGCTTAGGAGATTTTTGAAATATTCCAGGTGGTGGTGGTAGCGACTTGATCTGGAATAATGACAATGGAGATGGAGAGAAATAGGTTGATTCCGGATCTGTTTTTGAAGTTTAATTGATAAGACTTGGTGACAGATTGGATATTGGGAATGAGAGAAGAGGCGGTGTCAAGGGGGAATTCCCTGATTTTGGAAGGTCCATTTACTGAGATGGGGAAGAAAGAACAAATTGCGGGTAGAGGAAGGAATTAAGTGTTCGATTTTAAACATGTAGCACCTGTAAAACCTTCAGTGTGAATAGCAGGAGGCAGACACCTGTAAGAAGGCAGGGCTAGAGGTACAGATTTGATAGCTGTCAGCAAACAAGTGAAAGCCACATGAATGGTTGAGATCCTGGTGGAGAGACTATATAGAGAGAAGAGCAGGATATGGCCCTGAGGATCTCCCACATCAAGAGATCAGTTAGAAGAAGATGAGCTGGAGGAGAAGCAAGGGAGGAAGTGCAGTGTTTGTAGAAGCCAAGAAGCCCCTTTCAGGAGAGGGGAGTAATTTACTTAAGTCCATGCTGATTGGCCCTATAAGACGTCTACCAAGTTTGGTTGGATTTGGCCACTTGGATGTGGATAGAAGAGAATGGATGGAAGGTAGGAAGTGGAGGTGGCTGTCATAAGAATAGTATTTGCTAGAGCTGTGCTTTCAACAATATGATAGCCACTAGCCATGGGTGACTGTTTAGATTTAAATTTATTAAAATTAAATAAAATATAAAATTTTACCTTTGTTGCTTTAGTCACATTTCAGGTGCTCAGTAGCAACATGTGGCCTTGACCAGTGTGTTGGGCTGCATAGACATGACCGTTTCCATCACTGCAGGGAGTTCTCTCGGATAGCACTCTTCGTGGGAGAGCTCTTAAAAATGATCTAGTAGGGAAAGGAATTGTTAGGAGAGAGGCACTCTTCCTCCAAAGTAACAGTAGAAAAGTTGCAGATCCAGATTTTGTGATGGGACAGTGAGGGAGCTATCTGGTTTCTGGTTTTGTCAATGAAATTAGAAAAATGGCCAAGAGTGAGAGGAGAATGGAGATGTAATGAAATAATCATGGGAAAGAGGGCAAGAATGAATTTACCACAGAAATGTAAAAACATGGTAGGCAGAATTTAGTGTCTGCCTATGGATTTACCCTGGTTATATGATTTTCCTCCAGAAACACTCAACTGGAGAGCTGTATTAAAGGACAGTCATATGGCAGGCGTTCAGCGACTGGAGCTGCGTGTGAGGGCTTAGATTAATACTGCTGAATTGGAACCCTTAGGGAGATGTAAAACTAATGGGGCTCAGCATGATGAATCCAATCCAGGACATGAATTGAGAAATGCATTGTCTGGTCCTGCGGTAATACATCATTATCCCTTTACATAGGAATCATTGTGATTCCGCCTCAGAAATACTCGTGTGTGAGGCTCATCATAATCATTTGAAGAATTTGTGTGCAGGAGGTTGTTGTTTCCTCTACTTTCATGGTTAGTCTTGTCAATTTCAGTCTCAGCAGCTGCCAATTTGCTAAATCTTGCCTGTCCTCTGAAACATGCTTAAATCTGTTTATGTAACACAAGGGGTTGAGATTGTATGATGTGTTACGGCATCAGTACCGAGTACTTTAATCAGAACCGTAAAAAGAAATGTTCGAATTTTTAAACTGAAGAGTAATTGTGCGGATGTTCCATCGATGCACGTGTAGTTCACTGTTATTATACATCCCATATAAACTCTTCGCTTTTATTAGTTATGAAATTCTTTTGAGGTATCCCTCATTTATGGGGTATTAAGTAGGGAAACAGCAGCTACTTGCTGACGCCTTTAGGAGGAGAATCCCTCTTCTCGTGGATTGTTCCCATTCTTACTCACGTGAATTCCCATTACTGTCAGATGATTCATCTAGCTTTTGAGGTTTCCCACCGAAAGATTTCCTTCCGCCCCTCCTATGTCTCACCAATCTCTCTTTTAATATTCCTCACTGTGGACTTACGCTTTAACCAAGAGAACCGTGGTCCTCCTTAATCACACCATGTTTCTCTTTAATCACACCATGTCTGCCCTCCTTCCTGCCCTTCTTGTCTTTCTTTTTAAAGACTGTTGAATCAAAACTCTCCTTTTTTCACACAACCTTCCCTCTTTACCCAACTTCTAAGCTCACCTCTGCTCATTACTGTACTTTCTGGAAATTCCTTTATCACTTGTAGGGCATGTCCTTGCTCAGAGTGTTTTGGCTTTCTGATTTGCATGTAAATTTCCATATGAATCTTTAAACAAAAAAAAAGTCTGTTAGTGATGTCACTGCCTCTGCCTGCAAACTTTCTTCTCTTCTTCCACAGCCTTTGCTTCTTCTACTTTTCTGTCTAGAGTGCCTTTCTCTCCTATCTAACTGCCTAAGCCCTTCCTGTTCTTTAAGACTACTGAAATTCTTGCATCTCATCTAAGACCTTTTCTGGTCATCTCCAGCCAGATGTACTCCTCCCCTTTCATATTTTTAGTGTTCCCAGATGTGCCCCATAGAAGCAGCTCTTATAAAATAGGTGTGTCTTTCTCTCCTACACACACGCACGCACGTACGCACACACACACAGTGCCTGGTATAGAACAAGCACTCCGTAAAGGATATTGAACTGACCTAATCCCACTGCCTTCATCTCTTTACTGCCCATTTTCTTATTTACCAATTTCCTGCTGTCTGGCTTCTGCCTTACGTACTATATTGAAATTATTTCTCTAAATTGCTGGGGATTGAATTCCACGGCCTTTTATCAATCTGTATTCTTTTCAACTTTCTTCTCTTTCATGAAGCTCTGGTTTCCCAGCCTCGTGATGCTGTCATACTGCTTCTTCTCTCCACTCCCAGTTCTCTGACCGCTCCGTCTTCCTTCCCTGTCACCTTACCCCCAATGGGGCTGCTCCCCAGGGCTCAACTGTCCCTCCTGCCCTCTGTCTCTGCGCTCCCCGCTGTGTCTTTCAGGGGATGCTCAGTCCATGATTGTGCTCAGCCCAGTGCTGAGCTCCAGGTCCACACTCTAGATTTTGGTAGGTCGTTTCCACTTGGGAACATTGCTCAAGCACTTGCATTCTTTAAATCCCCAGGCCTAAGCCACATGTGTATTGCCCAGTCTTTCGTCTTCTTGATATCCACATCTGTCAGTTACTGCATCCTTCCATACTTGCTTTCTAGTGCCTCCATTCTTGCCTGTTTTTATAGCTGGACACAGCTCCACTGGGCTCCCAGCCTAGATGGTTCCCACTTCCATCTATCTGATTTGTTCACATCCGATCAGCTTAGGCACCTTGATGGCTTTGCTGTCTCATTTGGAGAGGTTGGTGGTTTGTCTCCACCTGCAGAACAGAGTCTAAGCATCCTCTGTCTTATTAGAAGACCGTCCAGATCCCAGTGCCTCCCTTTTCAGTGCCGCCTCTCAACCTCTGCCACCCTCCCTACAACCTGAGGCCCCTGGACGCGCCCAGCATGACTGAGCCTGGGCCTTGGCTCACGTAGACCTTCTTACGTGTCCTCTCTGCCTCTTACAGTCTTACCCTGCATTCGGGATAAGGCTTTCACAACCCATCTCTTCTCCTCCGTGGACTCTCCCTAGACCTCCCCCAGCTCCCTCCTCAGAACAGTTGTGGCGCTTACCACTGTACTCTTTCCCTTACACCCGTCACACCGCCTTGTCTTAACCTGTGACCTTTACGAGGGTGTTTCTTTTACAGGTATGAGTTTTTCTCCCTTGTGGTGGACACACCTTTACCTCCTCCTCCACAGTATGTACACCCCTGTGATGTCCAGGTGGCATTTTTCTGCCTGACAGTTCCTGGAGTTTGCGGGCATGGCCTAGTCACTAGGGCATGGCGTAGTGCACCCATTTGGGGATTTCCTGTTGGCAGGGGTAGAGCCTAAGCCTCCTCCCTTTCAGCTCATCGAAGGGATGGGAAACAGACAAGAGACCCAGCTCTAGCCCTCTTTCCATTCCTCATTATTAGTACTCTGACACTTAAGGGCAGATCAGTATGGATAATTTTTTTCCTTTACTTGTCACTGCAGTAATACATTTGCAGTTCTTTCAGTTAAGAGAGCCAGGCACATTCCTTCCTGGGTGTATCTAGTATTTGGATCTTGCTTTCAAAATGTAGTGGAAAAAAGAGTATCACCTAATGTACTATAACACACTCTCTCACTACAGACTTAAAATTTTATCTTAACCCAGTTTTTAACTGTGAATGTGTCACAGTTCTCGAGATACATGGCAGTTTTGAAATGTTTTAAACTAAGCTGTCCTTATCTTAGTATTAAAAGCACTCTTTCAGATTTGATCACTGCAGGGAAGAGGTAAGGGTACCAGAATGTATGTCTATGCTTGGGTGACTCAGATGGAATTTCACCAAACATCTCATCCCTAAGTCACTCCTCAGCTGGGAAGGAGCATAGACAATTCATCCCAGAGCGTGATTCTTTTTGAAAAATTAGAAGCGCCTAAGAATAGGGACCTAACATGAAAGTGTGTGCTTACCATATTTCTCCACAGGCTGCTGGTACCATACTACTCAACCTGAAGATGCTGTGATTCTGTGCTACTGCAGTAGTCGGATTGCATTGATGAAAATGATACAATAAGACTTATGAAATAAATATTGCTCCAAATACGGAAGGATCATCTCTGGGAGGTTGTCTCCAGCGTTCCGTTAAAATTTGGTCAGAGTGTCTTAGGTTCATTACAAGTGTCCTCTCTCAGTAAAAACCTGCTAGATTGCCAGGACTGGTGCCCTCCCCTTGGCTGTATGGGAGACAACCATGTTGGCTGTATCCAGCTCTTCCTCTTCTGAGCCTGAGGACTTGAGCAGGAAGAATGGGTGATGAAGGGGATAAAGGCCCTTCCAGAATTTGGAAACCAATGCCACAGTTTGCTGCAGCCCCGTAGCCTGGAGCCTGCAGTCTCCCCTTTCCCTTGTCCTTCCTCAGGGGTTGTTTAGCTGCTCAGCCAGTCCCTCTGCTCTCTCTGCATCTGGACTGATCTGGCCCATAACGCTTCCCTTTCTTGTCCAGGAGTCCCCTCGAATTCTGGTAGGTTCTTCAGCTTCTCAGTATCTTTCTACCTTCCCCGTCTTATTCCAGTTCCTACTGTCTCCCTCCTGCCTCCGAAACTGGGCATTGATCTAAGGCCAAATTATCCAGTTTTCGCCTTCTTGGCCATATGAAGTAGGAAACAGTAGCGTGGTTACTTAGCGAAGGCAGCCCCTAAGTAGGAAAGTGATGAAGGCTGAAGAGTAATGTTGGCACCAGCTGAAAGTCGGCACCATAGCCCTCCTACCAAGACAGAGCAACCAGAAACCTGTCTCAACATTCGTTTATTGTTGACAGGTCTGCAAGTGGGCATCTGGCCTCTGATTATTTTCTAGGGATTCCCTACTTAACTCAAAGAGTTTGTAAACTCTTACCATACGCAACTACTCCCACCCCGCCAAACCAAGCTTGTGTTGGCAAATGTCATGAACACAAGCACTGAACTTTGCTCTGAGAGAAAGCAGAGGCATCTAGAAGGCTTGGAGTAACCAGGTTGCGGGTGTATTCATATACCCAAGGTCTCAAGAGGTCTCTCCTCTCCATCTTGGAGTGTGTCTCTATAGTTTAGATACAATGGACAGATCTTCCTGCTGGCTTGAAAGTTACTTCAAGCGAATCCTAAGGCCAGTCTTCCCCTCCTGTTCACTGGTGATGAATGTCCTCTTGTCTGGAACACTGTATGTTCAGTTCCTGTTCCATTCAAAACGAGAGCTCTGTTTAGCACTTTGTTTATAGCTCAGCATTCTCATTATAAGACTTCGTGTACACCTCTGTCTCTCCCTACTAGAGTGGGAGCCAGCAGAAGGCAAGGATCACATCTTATTCAGCACCTACCGTAGTGATGCCATGTAATGAGTGCTTGATAAATGTCTGTGACTTAATAATATTTGTTGTCGGAGTAGCTGCGTAGATGAAAGAATGAATGAACCAGCTCTCATATTTTCTATCCTTAGACCAATTTTAGTGAACATTCTAAAGTAGCAGGATAGGGGAAATGGAAATAACTCCCAAAGCCTCATAGGTAAAATAATGTAACTTTTAATTTGTGTTGGCATGAGTTCAATGTATTATATAGATACATATATTTAAAGGAAAAGAAATCCAAGGGTGATGCATTGTGTATGCTCAAGATTAACATTTTCTAAGTTGTCTAATTAAAGTGACTTTACAAAGTCAGAGATTTGTCATGCTTTTCTTTAATAATAATAATGATGGTGATGATGATGATGATGCTTCTCCTGGCCTTGAAGTCTTATTGAGATATTTCAAGTAAAAATAAATTGGTGTGTATTAAGATGACTTGGTCTCATTCACACACTGATACAGCCTTTGGAGATTCAAATTTAATGTTTGGCCCTAGACATGTCTTCATTCGTGGCTTGTAGGTCTTTTGATGGGACAGAGAAAACACTCCCAGTATTTCAGTTCTTATAACCAAGGCCCACTTCTGTGAGCTGTGATTTAATTTTGTTCCTACTATGTGCGTGGCAGGAGGTGACGTTTATGCTCCAGATACTTTGTATAAACTGCTGCTCTCAGGCACCTTTAAAGCAAAGAGCTGCATTGTTAACTTACTAGTGCCCATTTTTATTACAGTGTTATTACTTGACATTTATTAAGCAATAACAGCACACCAGGCATTGTTAAAGAAGAAAGGGAGAGGGAAGGATGGCTTATACTTCTCTAAATTAAGGGTCACCCAGACTAAAGTGCAGTATGTTAGGTGTAGAATTTTACCTAACGAGAGGACTTTGTGTGAGCTTGAGAAAATAACACCTCTTGAGTATTTGGTTTTGTCCTAAAGTAAGTGTGATGGGAAGTTGATTTCGAGTTCTTCCAGGTTGAGTTAATGTTTTTTTTGTTTGTTTGTTTGTTTGTTTTTGCGGTACGCGGGCCTCTCACTGTTGTGGCCTCTCCCATTGCGGAGCAACAGGCTCTGGATGCGCAGGCTCAGCGGCCATGGCTCACGGGCGCAGGCGCTCCACGGCATGTGGGATCTTCCTGGACCGGGGCACGAACCCGTGTCCCCTGCATCGGCAGGCAGACTCTCAACCACTGTACCACCAGGGAAGCCCCTGAGTTAATGTTGACATCAATTATGTTCTGTGTCCCCAAACTCTATATAGTTATTGCTGCTTATCCCAGATATCCTTTGTGTAAGTAATAATTTTATTTTTTTTATTTTTTGGCCATGTGGCATGTGAGATCTTAGTTCCCCAACCAGGGATCAAACCAGTACCCCTTGCAGTGGAAGCGTGGAGTCTTAACCACTGGACCGCCAGGGAAGTCCCAGTAACAGTTATTTTATCTCCCTTTTTAGAGATATAAACCTTGCTGCACATAGCCCAGATATGGCAAGGGTACCATGATACAGTGGAAGATGAAAGTTAGCCAACCTCTCGAGGTCACGAGATTTTAAGAAAGTGTATTTACAAAACAAAACAGTTGGGGCCCTTGTTCTTTGGAGATGCAGCAGAAGATGGCCCCATTTTTCTAAGTTTAGACCCTTGGTGGGACGAGCCCATGTAGCAGAATCCCACGCAGGGTATGGTGAAATTGGCAAGATACCATGAGGGTTCTCTAAGAAGAGCGGGGCAAGAGCTGCCTCCTCAGGAAAGGAAACCAGGCACTGGGGAGTCCTGTAGTGCTGAGGTGTATTGTCCACTAAGCAAGAAGGCAGAGTCATCCAGCCCCCACCAGTTTCATGTGGTCACGCGTTACTAGGTTCCCACTCTCTTGCTAGGTTTTTCCTAATGCCCCCATCATTTCCGGGTACCCAATATTACTGAATAAGGAAGAAAAATATATTGCAAAATTGGAAAGTTTTTCATTCACCTTATATCCTGGCGTGTTTGTGCTCATATACTTAGGGCATGGGAGGCCTATTGGTTTAAGAACAGTGTACCTGTGTGCGTAGAGCACTGTATTTGTTCATATCATCTTGGATAGGTGACCAGAGGTCCCATCTTTGGGATTGTCCTGGTTTTAGGACTTTTACTCAGGATCCTAAAACCTGGGGGAAGACTGATAATGCTTTCCCCTCCCTCCTTGCATATCACCCGCCTCCTGTGGATTCAGAGGACTGAGTTGTGATACTGATTCCTTTTTCTAAAGTCACCGGTTCCCGTGAAAGATGCATTGTTGCAACCTGTTAAAAGATCAGAATCTCCTCCCCAACCCCCCGAAAAAATGAGAATTCCCCTTGTAGCGCCAACCATTCTCGTATCCACCCTGCACTCAACGAATGATTTTTGTGTCCGAGAGCGTTAGGAATTGTGGCTGCTCACTGATGGTCATTACATGACTTCTTGAGCCTTCCGAGTGGTATGAGGAGGGCTATCTCCACACTTTTCTCCCTTCTGTGAAATTACCTCATTATCCTTTTTGTTTATATTAGAACTAAAATGATGGGTAAGTAGTTTTCTCGAAATATAAAGCTCAGACCCACCTCAAAGAAGTTTCTAAGACATGAAAGTAGGAGAGGCAGCAGCAAAACCAACAGATAGCTCTAAAACAGATAACTAAGTAGAAATGTATTATACTAGAGTCTTTTTTCTTTTCTTTTTGGCTGCATTGGGTCTTCGTTGCTGCGCGCGGGCTTTCTCTAACTGCGGCGAGCGGGGGCTACTCTTTGTTGTGGTGCGTGGGCTTCTCATTGCGGTGGCTTCTCTTTTGCGGAGCACGGGCTCAGTTGTTATGGCTCGTGGGCTCTAGAGAGCAGGCTCAGTAGTTGTGGTGCACAGGCTCAGTTGCTCCATGGCATGTGGGATCTTCCCGGACCAGGGCTCTAACCCGTGTCCCCAGCATTGGCAGGCGGATTCTTAACCACTGCGCCACCAGGGAAACCCAATACTAGAATCTTAAGAAGAGAGTTCTGAATACTGCTTATTTATCTCAGCGTCATTTTTACCAAAACATCTTCATTTCTCTTTGACCAATTAATTCAACTTATAGGAAACTCTACAAAGGAAATCATCGTAGTGATAATTTTTGTCCATCACCATGGTGTTTTAAGCACTTAAAAATTAGAAACAGCCTAAATATGTATCTTTATTCTTTTCTGTTATTTTTTTTCCCCGAAGTTTCTACATTGATCTGTCAGTGTTATGAGAAGAATACTTGGATGTATTTTATTAGCTGTCTTTTAAGTGAATATTAACATTAAACATTGGCAAAAAAATTGTTTTACTGGCTACAGAATACCTACCAGGAATGCTTCTTTGGGTGTTGTTCTCTATCCAGATCTTTGGTCTCCAGTTCTGCCATTGAATACCGTCAACGACCTCCTTGGCCCGAAGTACCACTGTGGGATGAGGTGGGGTAGGGCGTGAAGGGCAGAGGGCCAGCTTCTAGTGCTGGTGGGAGGAGGGAAGAGACAGGGAGCCACGTATAGAGTACAGAAAGGAAAAGCAACGGGAGGAGACAAGTGGTGGGATCCATCAAAAGTCCCCAATAATTTCAAGTCCACTAAACTGGATTTTTTCTTATTTTTGAGCAATATATATTTCTGTGTATCAACTTTATTCCACCCGTTCCTTTTTGGTAAGTATGTTTTTGGACAACTATTCTATCTCTCACTTCTTTATTATGGTTTTAAGTTCCCCAGATATTTCATCTTTCTCTTAACATTTGTCATTCACCATTTCTTTTTTTTAATCTTTTCATACAAAGATAGTAAATTGTTTAAATGTCTCTTGCTGCTGAGATTTAATTTTCCTTCTTGGGTATCTTGAAATTCTGCCTTTTGTTATTTTTACCTAATGGTGGCTTTTTCCATCAGCAGGAATGAAAGCAGTCAATAAAAATCAATTGTTGACTCAATGACTATATGGAGGGTTGACCATAATGCATATTGGAAATGTCTTTGAATCCCTTTTCCTGAATGGAAGGTGCCATGCTTGGGTTTTATGGCCTCCTAATGTTAGACAGTAATCTCATTTAGCATTTTCCCAAAGTGAAAACAGTGCATTAGGGCAGCATAACAGCATTGCAGATCAATACAGAGACAGAGCTTTGCCCTTACGGATTAATCCAAGCAGAATGTACCAGAGTCTAGTCCAGGAACTGGAAGACAATTATGTTGATTTCCACCCCTCTTTCCTCCATTCTACCATCTAATCATCAATACAGGTTGAAATGTGTACAAAAAGGATTTCTGAAAATGTCTGCGTTTGCGTGCACACACGCACTCTCACTCACACAGAACAGACTACCATACAGAAAATAAAGGGCCCTGGAAGTGAGTAGTATTGATTTGTGGTGGTAAAAGTATATTTTGACACCTTTCAAATTATGAATAACTCATGGACTTTAACTTGCATGACTAAATAGCTCAACCCAGGGTAAATGCTTACATATAACTTAAATTACCTCTTTCTAAGGAGTCCATAGTATTAGATGAATGAATCCCATTGTGAAGAGACTTTTTAGAAGGAAAAACAACCACAGCATCTTCCTTGTGATGAGCACTGTGTGGGAGCTCATTCTTTATGGTCTTTTGCTGTGTGTTAATGGGGAGGGGCTGCATATCTGGTCGGGTTGCTTCTAGCCTTCTCTCCCATCTTCTTTCCCCCTGTTTTAAATCTAAGGTATATTGGAGGGACGATGGTCCTCCACACTAGGATAGCATGTAACCCTGCTTTCTCATGAACTGTTAAAGGCATTCATCATATATTTGCTGGGTTCAGCTAACCTGATGCTTGATCTTATGTTATTTAGTCCAGGAGTGTGTCTTGCTATAGTCAGTTAGTCGTAGCTGTGCTTCTACCCTTCGAAACACAGCTGACTCTTTTTAGATACTGATGTTCATGGTAGGGGATCAGGGAAGTCTGTGTCCAGAGACATTCACAGACATCTGAACTTCAAAACCTTAAAGCGAGTTGAAACTCCTGGGATTGGATTTAAATTCTGTTCTTAGGTGTTTGGCCAAACAGTAAGGTAATGAATGAAAGAGTACAAGCAATGTTATCTCTGTGTCTACTTTTTTAGAGGGTAGTAGGAAGTAAATCCCCTTAGCGGCCAGTAACGTGGCTTGCATTTCAGTTTTCTATTCTAGCAAAATATGTATACTAGCTTAGTGTGTTGGATAAAAGCAATGAGGAGACAGATTGTCAGCCAGGGGTTTCCTTATTGATGAGAAATATTTCTCCCGTGTTCTCTAGGGGTTTTTCAGAACTCATCAATTTAAAATAATGCTATTTCATGATTACTATGGAAATAACAAATTTAAATTCCAAGAGAAGAACTGATAAGAGGCTGGAACCTTTTGTATTAAGCAAAACTAATTTGAAAAAAAATGAATCCCTAGATTAAAGTGATAGTAATATATATGTTTTTCTGTGTATTTAGTCCTTATATTCCAAGTTCCTCTACCATTGTAACAAGAATATTTCATTTTTGTTTGCATAATCCATTTGGTTTATTTTATTATTATCATTTTTCAAGTGTATATTATGAGCTTTTTGGAAGCATTTATGTTTAGTAGTGCATATTCACTGAAAGCACTCTAACTAAAATCGAGATTTGTAAGTATAACTAGTAAAATTTTAGCTCAAGGAATTAAATTTTCTCTCCACGCATTTGTATTCTCAACAATTTATTGCATGACTTCTATAAGAGGGATCCATGTCGATAGCTGAGATAACAAAGGAAATAAGATGCAGACCTTACTTGGGATTTGCATGCCAGTAAATTGCAGTAGACTGTAGTGTAGTGCATGGTAAAGGAAGTTAATACAGGTTAGGGGGTCACCATAAAGGGAATGATAGACTCTGCTGTGGTTGGAGAGAGCTCTAGTGAAAGCCGTATAGAGGAGGTTGCACTTCAATACTTAGCTCAAGTATTGAAAGATGGGTAGGTATTTTCCAGATACATAGAACTGGGTGAGGCTTGGGTGCAGAGCATTTCCAAAATCAAGAGCAGTGGAGACAAGACGTGAAGGGACGTGTAAGAACCAAACCCTGTACATGGTCTGGTTGAGGCAAAAGACTAGGCAGGAACCTGATCCAAAAGGACCTGCCTGTTGACCATGTATTTTATTTGGAAAGCAGATATTGTCTAGACTTACTACTAGAAAGAACCTTCTGGGAGGTAGGAGTGGAGGGTGAACGTTAAGAGACAGAGAGACCCGTGAAGGTCATTGCTTGAATCCAGGATATAAATGATTAGGAATTAATGTAATGACAGTGAGTATGGAGAAAGGACTGGACTGCAGGATATCAAGCTTTGTGACCAACTGGAGGTGGGAACGGAAGAGAACATTGGGGCTCCCAGGTTCCTGAGTTAGCTGGCTGGGCTGAAGAGTAATTGGCCCCACTCACATGGTCACGTTTGAGGTAGGGTGGGAATGCTGCCCTGTCCAGAGAGGCTCGCAGTGGTGTCAATTAATAGAACTAATTTCATAGAAATCACTTATCTTTTTTTTTTTAACATCTTTATTGGAGTATAACTGCTTTACAATGTTGTGTTAGTTTCTGCTGTATAACAAGAAATCACTTAATCTTGTGTGATATCTTTCTTTAAAGGTCAAAGAAAATTATTGTTCTTAAACTTTTTTGTTTAAGAACAACTTTTTGGGGGGGGCGTTGTAACACTTATATCTTAGTTGATGTTTTATATATTTTTTTAGCCTTGTTCTTTATTCCGGTTGAAGACCATTTGTCTCAGTGGTCCCTGTTTTTGTTTCCAGGCGGTATGAGTGTCATCCCATCTGTGCCGATCTGCAGGCCCAAATTCTCCAGTGTTACCGCCAGAACACCCAGCAGACCCTCAGCTGCTCCACTCTGGCCAGTCAGTACAAGCAGTGCGTCAATCAGGCCAAACAGGTGGGTGTACAAACCAGGAGCGAACTAGGGCAGCAGAGGAATAAAAAGCCCAACGTCATGGGCACTGGGAAGGACTCAGTAGGCTAATGTGTATGAAAAAGCTTTTTAAACCAAACTAGTCGTCATCAAGAATTGCTGTCATGAGTTGGTTAAGTTTTAATCACCTTTCATCCAGGTGGCTGAAGGAAGAGTCCGTTGTCTCCTTGTGTTCCACTTGCAGAAAAAAAAGGTTTTACGTAAAGAATACCTTTTCTAGTTGCTTTGAACTTTTGTCCTCTACTTTATAATTGTGTCCTCAAGGTCATTGCCCCATATTTCTGGGCCAGTACTCAAAGCCAGCAAAGAGGAAGGATACATGTTAAGGGGCCAACAGCTTCAAGTCCATAAACAGCAAGTAGTCATGCAGAGATTCTGGTTTAAAAAAACGAAAGGCAAACACAAAACTAAAATAAAAACCCACCATGGAAGCACCATTCAGTCTTCTGCCAGTTGGTAGAGTCCAGTCAATTGGGCAGGGAAAGACAGGCCAGACATGGATCTAGGAAGCAATTTCCATCGCTTCTGTGTACCATAGCCATACTCTTCTCATGACCCTTCATATCAGAATAATATGATGATCACGGGACGTGTGTTTTCTCTAATTTGTGTACTTTAGAAAGCTAATGATAAACGCTGAAGTAAATTATCAATTCTGGCAGGTCACGTAATTGCCTATCATTTAACTGATTTTGTTGGGTATAGATTGTTCTGAGAGATGGAAATTGTTGGAAACCTTGGTTCTTTCTGCTGACAAATTCCCTAGACTTGACCTTCTAACCCAACTAAATCTAGTGTTTGAATTACACAGCATGCCTTCCTGCAGTCTAATTTGCTGTAGTTATAATAATCCCAGTTAGGATAAATTTCTAACACTCTGTGAATATCTGATGGGAGGGTAGTGTTGTCTGGATATCTGGAAAATAACAACACTAGCAGAAAACATAGAACCAAGATTTATTAAAAGCCTGTGTTGTCTTTAAAAGCCGTGTGGCTCAAGGCTTTTTTCTTTTTTTTTTTTCCCTCCTTAGCATTTATCTTTTATTTTTTCTATTTTTTAACATCTTTATTGGATGTTTAAAATGGTGTGTTAGTTTCTGCTGTATAACAAAGTGAATCAGCTGTACATATACATATATCCCCTCCCCCTTGTGTCTCCCTTGCACCCTACCTATCCCACCCCTCTAGGTCGTCACAAAAGGCTTCTTTCTTTTTCTTGTTTATACGGCACTTGCCTAACTCTTAGTAGTGTGCCAGGGATACCTTTCTTTTAAGATCTTTGGTAGAAGTAGTGTTACTGATGTTAAGTTAGTACATTTTATTTGTTAAAAACAGCTTCTGATATGTTCTTAACAATCTCCAACCTTCAATTTTAATACTGACTGAAACAGGTGGAACCTGTAAGTTGGGCTCATGGGTTTTTCTAGCTGATGTTAGTTCTGTATTAAGGCGGGGGTGGTAGTGCACATAATGGCGGAGACAAAGTGCGTGTTTTGACACTGGTGTCTTGTAACATAGGTGCCTGTGTCCACAGTGATTTGTACCGTTACCGAAGTAGCACCTGCAAGGGTGTCTGGAGTATTGACTTCATCCTGATGGTCTGGGTTGTGTTGAACTGTCTACACACAGCCCCATGAGACCAATAGCATACATTTACAGAGCAAAACAAGAGTTATTTAACTTGTGACAAAATCAAGCATGCTACATGGTGCAACAGAGTTTGAATTGGGCAAATCTGAGTTTGTATCCAAGCTCTTTTATTGGCTCTGTAACCTTGGGCCTTGATTTTTCTCATCTGTTAAGTGAGGTAATGTAATTTGCAGTGTTGTGAGGATTCCATTTCTATAAAGTATTCAATAAGTCTAAATTTTTTTCCTTCTTTCCTCACTTGCCTTATTCTGTGCTGAAACCAGCTTAAACAAATCGGCCAAAAGCGTCAAATTATTACTAGTGATTCCAAAGGGGACCTCCCGTCCTCCCCTCCCCACCCGACCCCCCTGCCCATCTGCAGCATAATTTAATATTTTCAATGAGTATGTTTCAGGTGACTATTGTTTTTACAACTGTTACATTCAAATATTAGAGTATATAACAGCAGCTGATATGAAAAAGATATGTCCACAAGACCTTATTTTAAACCTACGATAGGCAGCATTGAAATGGGAAGTAACCAAGAAAGAGTAACACCTTGTATGTCTGTAGATTTAGATTTCGAGGTCATTTCACGTCCATTCTCTTACTTGTTTTTTATGACAACCTGAGATGTAAATAGAGATGGTTTTATTTTCACCATTTTACAGTTGAGAGAATTGAAACCCAGGGAAGTCATGATGGTAAATTTAACAACTAGACCAAGATAGACCTTGCCATAAAAACAAATTTAAAAATACATAGTGTTTGGCTTTTCAGTTGTGTGTGTGAAGGGACATCCAGTATCCACTAATACAGAAATAAGGCAGTGAGGGAAGATGTGAACGATAATCATGAAGTGAAGGGAAAAAAACCTGAAGATCAAATGAAGTAGTCATTGAGACTGAAAGTAACAGAAAGGAGGGTGGGATTATAAAGGCCATGAGCGAAGATGTAGCTTGGCGCTGCCCCATTTTAGGACCAAACCAAGATGGCCAGCGGAGGTTATGTCAGTATTTCCTGAGTAGTCACTTTTCCACTAACACCACGTTTTCCGTGTGTGTGTGTGTGTGTGTGTGTGTGTGTGTGTGTGTGTGTGAAGCTGGTCTAACCTTGTGACTCTAGCTCCGCCCCTGTTGTTAAAAGGAACTTTGGCAGGATACGTGGTCCTAATCATTTGTTGTTACAGTTCCTGACTGGTCCACAACCCCTTCTTGAGTTTCCTTGTAAAATCTAAAGAACAAGCTGGAAAGGCTGAGATACTAAACACAACAACCCATTAGGTCATGTTGTCCATTTCCGGCATAGTGCAAGAGTTTTCCCTTTGGAATAATTCCAGTAGCCAAATCCATTCCACTTTTTTAAGTGACTCATAAAATTGGGCTTTCACTGGTTCCCTTGGGGCATTGTTCTCTACAGTAATAGATTTTACTGATAGGAAAATTTCCGGATATTCCTTAGCCTTACTTTTCGTCTCTTATTCATCCACTTATTCACATCAATCTTTCTTCAGCTAGTCTTAAACAGTCCTCACGGGTCAACATGAGACATTTAGACTGTTACTTCCAGTGTATTAAGTTATGTGTTCTTCATAATGGTAAAGAAATATTCAATTGCTGTAATTATTACTTCTCAGACTTAAAAACTACTGGATAGCTATATGAGATACAGCACTTAAAAATATAGGACATTGATTGATAAACTTCTGTGCCTTTTATTTCTCATATCTGCTTAGCCTCATAGCTTTCTATAAACTCCCCAAGATTGAATTATCTGTTCTTACCATCAAAACCTGATTCCCATTCAGTCTTGCTTCACGTACGTGACAGGAGACTGGAAGGGAGGGAGCAATGGGAAGCCAGTAGTACTGGCCCACTAGTGGACCAAAATGTGCCCAAGGCTTATAAAAGGGGGGTGTGTACAAAGGGCTTGCTCCCAGATCTGCATTGCCTCTGCTCCCTGGGACACCCCACTGCCCCTCATTTACTTGCAGAATCCAGCTGCTTAGGGGTAACAATTCTAAGCATTCCAGCTCTTTCGCCAGCCCTGCTGCTATTGACAGAAAGGTTCGGAAACTGACTGGACTCTTGAACATTCTGTGCTCGCCAAAGGCGAGAGTTTGTGGGGAATGCTGGAACGTTCTAACCTAGTCATGGTGACCTGGGCTTCATTTTCTTTTTTGGTAAATTAAGGGTTTGAACTAGGTGATCCACAAGGGCCTCACAGCTGTTATTTATGGCTGATTGTACTTCTATGTCTGAGAGCAGGCCGCAGGCCCCACGAGCACCCAGGTTCCTGAGCACATTCAAGTTAAGAGACGTGGGCTGTTTGGCCCGAGCAGCATCTCTGCTCTGGTGGCGTCCAGCATTTCTGCCTCTGCTTCTTTTTTTTTTTTTAACATCTTTATTGGAGTATAATTGCTTTACAATGGTGTGTTAGTTTCTGCTTTATAACAAAGTGGATCAGTTATACATATACATATGTTCCCATATCTCCTCCCTCTTGCATCTCCCTCCCTCCCACCCTCCCCATCCCACCCATCCAGGTGGTCACAAAGCACTGAGCTGATCTCCCTGTGCTATGCGGCTGCTTCCCACTAGCTATTTTACGTTTGGTAGTGTATATATGTCCATGCCACTCTCTCACTTTGTCATAGCTTACCCTTCCCCCTCCCCGTATCCTCAAGTCCATTCTCTAGTAGGTCTGTGTCTTTATTCCTGTCTTACCCCTAGGTTCTTCATGACATTTTTTTTTTGTTAGATTCCATACATATGTGTTAGCGTACGGTATTTGTCTTTCTCTTTCTGACTTACTTCACTCTGTATGACAGACTCTAGGTCCATCCACCTCACTACAAATAACTTAATTTCGTTTCCTTTTATGGCTGAGTAATATTCCATTGTATATATGTGCCACATCTTCTTTATCCATTCATCCGATGATGGACACTTAGGTTGTTTCCATCCCCTGGCTATTGTAAATAAAGCTGCAAAAAACATTTTGATACATGACTCTTTTTGAATTACGGTTTTCTCAGGGTAGATGCCCAGTAGTGGGATTGCTGGGTCATATGGTAGTTCTATTGGTAGTTTTTTAAGGAACCTCCATACTGTTCTCCATAGTGGCTGTACCAATTCACATTCCCACTAGCAGTGCAAGAGTGTTCCCTTTTCTCCACACCCTCTCCAGCATTTATTGTTTCTAGATTTTTTGATGATGGCCATTCTGACCAGTGTGAGATGATATCTCATTGTCGTTTTGATTTGCATTTCTCTAATGATTAATGATGTTGAGCATTCTTTCATGTGTTTCTTGACCATCTGTTTATCTTCTTTGGAGAAATGTTTATTTAGGTCTTCTGCCCATTTTTGAATTAGGTTGTTTGTTTATTTGTTATTGAGCTTCAAGAGCTGCTTGTAAATTTTGGAGATTAATCCTTTGTCAGTTGCTTCATTTGAAAATATTTTCTCCCATTTTGAGGGTTGTCTTTTCATCTTGTTTATGGTTTCCTTTGCTGTGCAAAAGCTTTTAAGTTTCATTAGGTTGCATTTGTTTATTTTTGTTTTTCTTTCCATTTCTCTAGGAGATGGGTCAAAAAGGATCTTACTGTGATTTATGTCATAGAGTGTTCTGCCTGTGTTTTCCTCTAAGAGTTTGATAGTTTCTGGCCTTACATTTAGGTCTTTAATCCATTTTGAGCTTATTTTTGTGTATGGTGTTAGGGAGTGTTCTAATCTCATACTTCTACATGTACCTGTCCAGTTTTCCCAGCACCACCTATTGAAGAGGCTGTCTGTTCTCCATTGTACATTCCTGCCTCCTTTATCAAAGATAAGGTGACCATATGTGCTTGTGTTTATCTCTGGGCTTTCTATCCTGTTCCACTGATCTATATTTCTGTTTTTGTGCCAATACTGTACTGTCTTGCTTACTGTAGCTTTGTACTATAGTCTGAAGTCAGGGAGCCTGATTCCTCCAGCTCCGTTTTCAGTTCTCAAGATTGCTTTGGCTATTCGGGGTCTTTTGTGTTTCCATACAAATTGTGAAATTTTTTGTTCTAGTTCTGTGAAAAATGCCAGTGGTAGCTTGATAGGGATTGCATTGAATCTGTAGATTGCTTTGGGTAGTAGAGTCACTTTCACAATGTTGATTCTTCCAGTCCAAGAACATGGTATATCTCTCCATCTATTTGTATCATCTTTAATTTCTTTCATCAGTGTCTTATAATTTTCTGCATACAGGTCTTTTGTCTCCTTAGGTAGGTTTATTCCTAGATATTTTATTCTTTTTGTTGCAGTGGTAAATGGGAGTGTTTTCTTGATTTCACTGTCAGATTTTTCATCATTAGTGTATAGGAATGCCAAAGATTTCTGTGCATTAATTTTGTACTCTGCTACTTTACCAAATTCATTGATTGGCTCTGGTAGTTTTCTGGTAGCATCTTTAGGATTCTCTATGTAGAGTATGATGTCATCTGCAAACAGTGACAGCTTTACTTCTTCTTTTCCGATTTGGATTCCTTTTACTTCCTTTTCTTCTCTGATTGCTGTGGCTAAAACTTCCAAAACTATGTTGAATAAGAGAGGTGAGAGTGGGCAACCTTGTCTTGTTCCTGATCTTAGTGGAAATGCTTTCAGTTTTTCACCATTGAGGATGATGTGGGCTGTGGGTTTGTCATATATGGCCTTTATTATGTTGAGGAAAGTTCCCTCTGTGCCTACTTTCTTCAGGGTTTTTATCCTAAATGCGTGTTGAATTTTGTCGAAAGCTTTCTCTGCATCTATTGAGATGATCATATGGTTTTTCTCCTTCAGTTTGTTAATATGGTGTATCACGTTGATTGATTTGCATATATTGAAGAATCCTTGCATTCCTGGAATAAACCCCACTTGATCATGGTGTATGATCCTTTTAATGTGCTGTTGGATTCTGTTTGCTAGTATTTTGTTGAGGAGTTTTGCATCTATATTCATCAGTGATATTGGCCTGTAATTTTCTTTCTTTGTGACATCCTTGTCTGGTTTTGGTATCAGGGTGATGGTGGCCTTGTAGAATGAGTTTGGGAGTGTTCCTCCCTCTGCTATATTTTGGAAGAGTTTGAGAAGGATAGGTGTTAGCTCTTCTTTAATATTTGTTAGAATTCGCCTGTGAAGCCATCTGGTCCTGGGCTTTTGTTTGTTGGAAGATTTTTTTTTTTTTTTTTTTTTGCGATACACGGGCCTCTCACTGTTGTGGCCTCTCCCATTGCGGAGCACAGGCTCCGGATGCATAGGCTCAGCAGCCATGGCTCATGGGCCTAGCCGCTCCGTGGCATGTGGGATCTTCCTGGACCGGGGCACGAACCTGTGTCTCCTGCATCGGCAGGCAGACTCTCAACCACTGCGCCACCAGGGAAGCCCTGTTGGAAGATTTTTAATCACAGTTTCAATTTCAGTGCTTGTGATTGGTCTGTTCATATTTTCTATTTCTTCCTGATTCAGTCTTGGCAGGTTGTGCATTTCTAAGAAGTTGTCCATTTCTTCCAGGTTGTCCATTTTGTTGGCATAGAGTTGCTTGTAGTTATCTCTTGTGATCTTTTGTATTTCTGCAGTGTCAGTTGTTATTTCTCCTTTTTCATTTCTAATTCTATTGATTTGAGTCTTCTCCCTTGTTTTCTTGTTGAGTCTGGCTAATGGTTTATCAATTTTGTTTATCTTCTCAAAGAACCAGCTTTTAGTTTTATTGATCTTTGCTATCATTTCCTTCATTTCTTTTTCATTTATTTCTGATCTGATCTTTATGATATCTTTCCATCTGCTAACTTTGGGGTTTTTTTGCTTTAGGTGAAAGGTTAGGTTGTTTATTCTAGATGTTTCCTCTTTCTTAAGGTAGGATTGTATTGCTATAAACTTCCCCCTTAGAACTGCTTTTGCTGCATCCCATAGGTTTTTGGTCGTCGTGTCTCCATTGTCATTTGTTTCTAGGTATTTTTTGATTTCCTCTTTGATTTCTTCAGTGATCACTTCGTTATTAAGTAGTGTATTGTTTAGCCTCCATGTGTTTGTAATTTTTACAGATCTTTTCCTGTAATTGATATCTAGTCTCATAGCATTGTGGTCAGAAAAGATACTTGATACAATTTCAATTTTCTTAAATTTACCAAGGCTTGATTTGTGACCCAAGATATGATCTCTCCTGGAGAATGTTCCATGAGCACTTTAGAAAAATATGTATTCTGTTGTTTTTGGATGGAATGTCCTATAAATATCAATTAAGTCCATCTTGTTTAATGTGCCATTTAAAGCTTGTGTTTCCTTATTTATTTTCAATTTGGATGATCTGTCCGTTGGTGAAAGTGGGGTGTTAAAGTCCCCTACTATGAATGTGTTACTGTGGATTTCCCCTTTTATGGCTGTTAGTATTTGCCTTATGTATTGAGGTGCTCCTATGTCGGGTGCATAAATATTTACAATTGTTATATCTTCTTCTTGGATCGATCCCTTGATCATTATGTAGTGTCCTTCTTTGTCTCTTCTAATAGTCTTTATTTTAAAGTCTATTTTGTGTGATATGAGAATTGCTACTCCAGCTTTCTTTTGGTTTCCATTTTCATGGAATATCTTTTTCCATCCCCTTACTTTCAGTTTGTATGTGTGTGTAGGTCTGAAGTGGGTCTCTTGTAGACAGCATATATATGGGTTTTGTTTTTGTATCTATTCAGCCAGTCTGTGTCTTTTTGTGGGAGCATTTAATCCATTTACATTTAAGGTAGTTATCGATATGTATGTTCCTTTTCCCATTTTCTTAATTGTTTTGGGTTTGTTATTGTAGGTCTTTTCCTCCTCTTGTGTTTCTTGCCTAGAGAAGTTCCTTTAGCAGTTGTTGTAAAGCTGGTTTGGTGGTGCTGATCTCTCTCAGGTTTTGCTTGTCTGTAAAGGTTTTAATTTGTGCATCAAATCTGAATGAGATCCTTGCTGGGTAGAGTAATCTTGGTTGTAGGTTTTTCTTCTTCATCACTTTAAATATGTCCTGCCAGTCCCTTCTGGCTTGCAGAGTTTCTGCTGAAAGATCAGCTGTTAACCTTATGGGGATTACCCTGTGTGTTATTTGTTGTTTTTCCCTTGCTCCTTTTAATATGTTTTCTTTGTATTTAATTTTTGACAGTTTGATTAAATTGTGTCTTGGTGTGTTTCTCCTTGGATTTATCCTGTATGGGACTCTGCGTGCTTCCTGGACTTGATTAACTATTTCCTTTCCCGTATTAGGGAAAGGTTTCAACTATAATCTCTTGACATATTTTCTCAGTCCCTTTCTTTTTCTCTTCTTCTTCTGGGACCCCTATAATTCAAATGTTGGTGTGTTTAATGTTGTCCCAGAGGTCTCTGAGACAGTCCTCAGTTCTTTTCATTATTTTTTCTTTATTCTGCTCTGCAGTAGTTATTTCCACTATATTATCTTCCAGGTCACTTATACGTTCTTCTGCCTCAGTTATTCTGCTATTGATCCCATCTAGAGTATTTTTAATTTCATTTATTGTGTGTTCATCGTTGCTTGTTTCATCTTTAGTTCTTCTAGGTCCTTGTTAAATGTTTCTTGCATTTTGTCTATTCTATTTCCAGAATTTTGGATCATCTTTACTATCACTATTCTGAATTCTTTTTCAGGTAGACTGCCTATTTCTTCTTCATTTGTTAGGTCTGGTGGGTTTTATATTGCTCCTTCATCTGCTGTGTGTTTTTCTGTCTTCTCATTTTGCTTATCTTACTTTGTTTGGGGTCTTCTTTTTGCAGGCTGCAGGTTCGTAGTTCCCGTTGTTTTTGGTGTCTGTCCCCAGTGGCTAAAGTTGTTTCAATGGGTTGTGAAGGCTTCCTGGTGGAGGGGACTAGTGCCTGTGTTCTGGTGGATGAGGCTGGATCTTGTCTTTCTGGTGGGCAGGTCCACGTCTGGTGGTGTGTTTTGGGGTATCTGTGGACTTATTATGCTTTTAGGAAGCCTCTCTGCTAATGGGTGGGGTTCTGTTCCTGTCTTGCTAGTTATTTGGCATAGGGTGTCCGGCACTGTGGCTTGCTGGTCTTTGAGTGAAGCTGGGTGCTGGTGTTGAGATGGAGATCTCTGGGAGATTTTCGCCATTTGATATTATGTGGAGCTGGGAGGTCTCTTATGGACCAGTGTCCTGAAGTTGGCTCTCCCACCTCAGAGGCACAGCACTAACTCCTGGCTGCAGCACCAAGAGCCTTTTATCCACATGGCTTAGAATAAAAGGGAGAAAAAGTAGAAAGAAAGAAAGAAAGAAAGGGAGGGAAGGAGGGAGGGAGGGAGGGAAGGAGGGAGGGAGGAAGGAAGGAAGGAAGGGAAGGAAGGAAGGAAGGAAGGAAGGAAGTGAGGAAGGAAGGATAAAGTAAAATAAAGTAAGATAAAATAAAATAAAGCTATTAAAATAAAAAATAATTATTTAGAAAAAAAATTTTTTTATTAAAAAAAACGGACGGATAGAACCCTAGGACAAATGGTGAAAGCAAAGCTATACAGACAAAATCTCACACAGAAGAATACACGTACACACTCACAAAAAGAGGAAAAGGGGAAAAAATAATAAATCTTGCTCCCAAAGTCCACCTCCTCAATTTGGGATGATTCGTTGTGTACTCACGTATTCCACAGATGCAGGGTACATCAAGTTGATTGTGGATATTTAATCTGCTGCTCCTGAGGCTGCTGGGAGAGATTTCCCTTTCTCTTCTTTGTTCTCACAGCTCCCGGGGCTCAGCATAGGAGCAACTGACTCGGGGGCTCTGGCTCACTCAGGCCGGAGGGGGAAGGGGTGCAGATGTGGGGCGAGTCTGCGGCGGCAGAGGCCAGCGGGACGTTGCACCAGCCTGAGGTGCGCCGTGCGTTCTCCCAGGGAAGTTGTCGCTGGATCACGGGACCCTG
Source organism: Grampus griseus (assembly GCF_964374135.1). Taxonomy (NCBI): domain Eukaryota; kingdom Metazoa; phylum Chordata; class Mammalia; order Artiodactyla; family Delphinidae; genus Grampus; species Grampus griseus. The sequence goes on from NC_139003.1 coordinate 19,957,737, forward strand.
GCAGTGGCGGGCTGCACAGGCTCCCAGGAGGGGAGATGTGGATAGTGACCTGTGTTCGCACACAGGCTTCTTGGTGGCGGCAGCAGCAGCCTTAGCGTCTCATGCCCGTCTCTGGGGTCCACGCTGTTAGCCGCGCCTGTGCCTCTGCTTCTTAGAGTTTGCTGTCAGCCTTAAGCTTCCCCTCCAGAAAGACAGCTGCACTTCTGATTGCTCTGCATGTTGCCTAGTCTTTCCTTGAAGCTCGTACTCCCGACAGCCCTGAGGAAGCCGGGGTGGCAGAATGAACTGGGAGTGGGTGAAAACAGTCTCTCAGTTTCTCCGAAGTCTTTGGAGTGAAAAATGGCTATCTCAGTTCTGCCTGGTAGAATGGAGCCCGCCGGCTGATAAACTGCATTAGAGAAAGCAGGCTGCGTCCCTCAGCCAGCCCTAGGCTACCCTGTACTGTGCTGGCTTCCACCCCGTGGGCCACGGACCCTTGGTGGTAAGGGATTGTGGAGATGGAGCAGGAAGCCGGATCAGAAGAGCCAAGGAAAGACCAGGACTAAAAGTGAGGGCCAGACCCAGGAGACGCCCAAGGGACAGAGGTGAGTGTGGAGGCTGTAGTCAGATGATGGAGGCCAGGTGGGCTCTGATAAACCGTAGCCGAGGGTGAAATCAGCAGGTGGGCAGTGGGGCAAGCAGCTCAGCTAAAGGAAGGACCGAAATGAGGACATCTTATAAGTGAGTCACCTCCACTTAGGTCTGTGTGCTTCCTGCTCCTCTTTGAGGAGAACAAAAAGTTACTCGACTGTAACGGGGAGCTTGGGGTCAAGACCTTGATAAATGAGGCCGGATCCTAACATGAAGTTATTCCATTCCAAGATTAGTGTACCTAACTCTTCATTTCAAAAATGTAAACGACACCTCCAGTCTGTGGTTTCCTCCAAAATAGAATACCTCAGGATCAGTCCCTGTAGAGGAATTTGCCCTGGCAGAACGTGTCAGCGTTCTTGAGGACAGTGCATTTTCTGACCCCTTGTACTCGTATTTATGCTAGACCCGGGTTCAAGTACATCCCTGTTCTTTGAGTATGAAGAGCACCTGGAAACATATTAGGAGCTGTCACTTTAGAAACCAGAATTCTTGAAAGAAAAACCTAGTGCCAGAGCAAGCTGTACTTTATTATTGTTTTCAGATGAGCTATAAATTCCATGTAAGTGGTTTCATAGACTCAGAAGCTGTTAGAGTTAGAAGGACATCAAAATCTTGTAACCTAAACACATCTTTTCACTTGGAAAAATTAACAGCGAGAGAATTTCAGTGATCTGTAGATGCGGCAGAGTCCAGACCAGGATAATGTGATGCCAGACGCAGTACGCTGTTCCCTATAACATCAGATCGCAGACATGGGTGATCCGAATCACCTGGGGAGTTTATTTAAAATGCACATGCCTGGTCCATCCCCAAGAATCGGATTCAGGTCTGAGATGGGACCTGAACATCTGAACTTCCAACAAATTCCCCAGGTACCTCTGTCCACGGAGTCTGAGAACCACAGCTCTGGAGCCCATTGGCCTGAACTGCATGAGAGGTCTTCAACCTCTCAGAGGTCCTGCCAAGGCTCCCCGCTTTCGGGAGATACGGAGCTGCTGGTCACTGCCTACCGGGTCTGAGCCACCTGCAGAGGTCTGATCAGACTCACTAGTTCCTTTCTCAACCTCGGGAACAAATCAGAAGATGTCTTGGACGGAGGGCAGGAGTCTCTGAAAAAGAAGTTCTCTTCTCCCGTCCTCTTGCCCCCACTGAAACTGTAGGTGCTCGCAGATGAGGGACCACACCCGGTTTTCCTGGGAGAAAAGCACCGGCCTGGGAGGAGAGAGGCACCAGCCGAGGAAACAGTCCCCTGACCAGCTCACAACTGTGACTGGACCCTTCCTTGGCTCTGCTGCTTCCAGTCACGCTGCTCCCCCACCCCTGGACCCACATCAGAGGCCCGCCTCCTTAAGCACATTGCTTCCGGAGGACACAGATGCCCACCTTCAGGGAGCGCCAAGATAAATCAAGAAGGTTCACTTTCTGGGAAGGCTCACGGGAGTGTGCTTCTATTGTGTCTGAAGGCTTCTTTATCATCACCACCTAATGACATTTATTAATCGCCCAGCTGGGCTGCTTATCCCCAGGAGGACGCGGGAGCGGTCCAGAAGAGCTTTCCCATCCTTCCGTGGGGCTGCCCTTCGCATTCGGAGTCACATCAACGCAAACTAAATTCCAAAGTTTAGATTTCTTACCCCAGCCTCTTGCATCATAGGAATCCTTTTCTAAACTGCTTTCTGCGGGTAATACTTGCTTTATGGCATTTTCTTTTTTTTTTTTAATCTGGGTTCAATAGAAGAAGTATTACCATGGTAATAGACTTTCATTTTTCTTAATAGGCACTTCTTTTCTGGTACTTATGCTTCAGGAGTTAGAAGTGCAGTATGTTTGTGTTTTGTCTGTTATTACAGCAAGTTGTATAAACAGTTAATTACTTGTAACTTAATTTGAATATCACACAGAGCATGTGTTGTAAGAAAAGATGAAAGTAGACCCAGGCCTAAAAACGTTAAGCTGCGTTTCCTTCAAAGTGGAAAGAATAAAGAACAGCACTTGGTGGGGGGAGGAGACAGATACTGAAAACAAAATAAGTTAGCTAATCAAATTTTCAGGTGGCCAGGAGTAGTACTTGGCGCACAGGCAAAGCATGCGTTGTGCTTCTCATAAATTGAATTTATTGATTACTTTCCCTTCTTTCTCACTTACAATCTTCTCCTTCTGTCTCTCTCACTCCCTGTTCCTCCTGGGAGGCTCCATTCTCTTCCACTCCCCACTTTTCCTGTCCCTCCTTAGTGAAAACTCAGGTATGTCAGGACGTATTTCCATTTTAGTTTTCTCCCCGTAAACCTTACCCCTGTAAGCGTTCCTTCTTCCGTACCAAACTTTACTAGGTCTTTGAAATCTTGGTAAGATGCTGGGTAAGCTCAGACAGAGACAAACACTCTGAACGATATCCTTTTTAAAAAAGACCAATTTTTATTGTCATGATGGTTGCGAGCAATCCAGGGTTGCCCTAATTCCTCTTAAATATATTGAGAGAACAAGTAGCTGACACACTGCTACGATAGTCGCCCCTCCAAGAAAGCTGTAATTCAAAAAAGTTGATGAGATTACTGTATAACAAAAATATTAGAGGAAAACAATTAAGATCGTCTTAATCAATGGAAGTGACACACAGCCTCTGGTCCCCAGGGGATCTGCTCCTGTCTGACACGGCGGGCTGCAGGTCCTTCCTTCCTCAGTGGCTGGAATCAGAGAGAGAGACTTGGGAAAAGAGCAGTGTGGGTGCCTGAACCATTCTCTCCTTTTATTAATTTACCCAGCCGTTTATGAAAGGTGTTCCTGCAGGCCCCAGTACATGAACGATGAGCAAACGCTAGGAATTTCTTTCTCCACAGTGAGTGTTAGCAGTTCCTCAAATGAAGGAAGCAATTTTGTAAATCTTCTCCCTCATTCTTTGGGGAATTTCCTATGCTAATTTATGCAGCATTAAATTTATGCAGTGTTGAAATTCAGCCCAACAACAGCGACTTACAGAACCGATACAGAGATGGTAAGAGAACCTGTAGGTAGAAACTGACTGACCCTGCCAGGCCTCAGGATCCCTCCAGCCAAAGTTCCTTAGGCCTGGATTTGGGCAGGTTTTATTGCATAGTTGTGATACAGTAAAAACACAGAATGTTTTACCAATTAATTCATCTAAAAAGTTTTTCCACGTGACGTTTGTTAATATCTCTGACAGAAATGAGGTGGTTTTGTACCGCCTCTGGCCCCCATTGGGAGCAGCTGAGTGCAGTTTGACAACATGTGTATAGACCAGCCCTGGGAGACACAGCTTTGCCCCCGTGTCTTCAGGGAGTCACCCAGGAATCAGGTGAACTGCCATGCTCTCTTTGAGGATGTGATTTTTAATAATCATAGCAAGGTATTTTGTGAATGTGGTTACTTCTCTGTGTTTTATATTTGTTCAAAAATTTTCTTCTAGTGTCTTCATGGTAGACTGGCCCACGATCTTCACAGCAGCCAGGGTCCAGCTCCTCTCTCTTATGAGAGTCTGACATTCTTAGCATTATATGGCCTGGCTGAAAATGACCCTTCCATATTTGGTTGGGGTGGCAGGGAGGAGAAAAGTAAAAAGATTTCCTAGACCCTTGTGAACACTTTAACTGCTGCTTTTAATTATGTGTGGTCACTGTGGATTATTCTGCAACATTTGAAAAGAGGTGTGTTGTCACACGGGTGTCACTATAGCCATGAGACCTAAATTGTGGAATGAGGCACAGCCATTTGGTTTTGACCAGGCAGGTAACAGCTTATAGTTCCCATTGGTATGTTGAAGTAAGTAGCGAGTGTATAACCCACAAAGTGGCAGCACTCACAAAGTGATCATTTTCTTGAGTAATGAAGTGGCCTCACGTGGCCCCAGTGTAGAGAGCTGCTTTATACTGACTTCCGTTTTGTATTAATAAATAATGTTGTGGCGAGGTTGTCTATATATCTGGAGTTTATAGAGCTTCCCGTCTGCATAGTTGGACTCTCACAGGTCAAGTCACAAGGGTCTGAGGATAAATGATACTGTGACGTTGCCTGGTCTGACACTTACATGGTAAGTGCTCGATTTTTAAGTTTTCCAACAAATACAGATGAGTTTGAGAGGAGCCTCACATTCTGGTGTTCTACAAGATGACTCTCTGCTGAGTGGAGTCTTCCACTTAATCTGCTTTGTCTTTCCGGTTTTCTGTAGGTGCACCTAGCTTTTCTAATTCATTCAATCCTTCCTCCTTGACTGCATCATTGTCTTTTCTGACCATTTCTATATGCGTCCTCTACAAACTACTTTGTCTGCTTTTATATCTGTTCTTCTTTTGTGCACTATGGACGTAGCCTTCTTAGAAGCCTGTAAGATCATGAATACCTTAGGATAACCTTTAGGATAAGCTATTCATCCTGTGTTTCTGTGACCCAATATGCTTATCTGTCTTTCTCCTTTTCCTTTTCTGCCCCTTTATTTCAATCTGTTTTCTTCATCTCTGACCTTAAATCTTTAGCTCTAAAGACCTTTGACCTGTTTCCCAAGCCTGCAACTTCCCTCTAGACATTTCCTTCCGAGATGTCTCGTCATCTTCCCAGACTCCCAAACCCCAAATTTATCTTCCTCATTCCCAAGATGACTCCTCCCACTGACTTCCCTGTTTCTCTTGGTCACACCACCTTTCTCCCTGTCAGAGGTGCCACCATACCTAAGGTCTCATCACTGCTTTTTTATCTTCCCTTGTCTTTCTATGACTCTATTTCTTGCTCCATAGCTTCGTTTCTAATCTGTCTCCTCCCCGGTTTCCCACCTCCAGACTCTCCTCCGTTGGATCCATTGTGCTAAGGAAGTCTGGGTAACCTTCCTAAATGACATTTTCCTGTTAAAGACATTCATTGGATTCCTAGGTTTTTTCAGTGGCCAAAAAGGAGGTATCTCAGCCTGACATTCACAGTGGGCCCTTTTTATACTCTTTTCCTTGGAACGTGCTGAGTGCCTACCCTTTCCTCTTGCTAGGCCTGTCTCTCTCCTGCATTCTTCATCCCATACATACTGGGCTTTTTCCCTTCTCTGAATCTTTACCAGTGCTTGTCCCCCTCATCCCTCTCTACCTTCTGTCTATATTCTATCCATAGTGAAAGGT